>NC_069392.1:43114740-43714740 GCF_027475565.1 Acinonyx jubatus
CCCCTTCAATATGGGTATTCTTGCCTTTCAAGCTAAGAAATGGTATGTGTAGCTCTGATAAATGTCTTCTCTTTACTTACTGTTCTTTCTTCCTGGATTTTTTTTTTTAATTTTTTTAATGTTTATTTATTTTTGAGAGAGAGAGAGAGAGTGAGCAGTGGAGGGGCAGAGAGAGAGGGAGACACAGAATCTGAAGTAGGCTCCAGGCTCTGAGCTGTCAGCACAGAGCCCGATGTAGGGCTTGAACCCACCATCCACGAGATCATGACCTGAGCCAAAATCAGATGCTTAACTAACTGAGTCACCCAGGAGCCCCTCTTTCTTCCTGGAATTCTTAATAATTGGGTCTTTTGAGTGATTGTCTAAGTCTTTTATTTTTCTGTTTTTTCTATTTTTGACAGAGAGAGAGAGAGAGAGAGAGAGAGACAGAGCATGAGTGGGGGAGGGGCAGAGAGAGAGGGAGGCACAGAATCTGAAGCAGGCTCCAGGCTTTGAGCTGTGGGCACAGAGCCCAATGCAGGGCTCAAACTCACAGACCGTGAGATCATGACCTGAGCTGAAGTCGGTCGCTCAACCAACTGAGCCACCCAGGTGCCCCTCTTTTTTTAAGTTTTATTTTGTACTCGGCATTGTATTCTTGGGTTTCTCTTTTTATTTTTTTTATTTATTTTTTTACTTCCAGTGAATTAACATAACAATATTATATTAGTTTCAGGTGTGCAGTACAGTGATTCAGCAATTCCATATGTTACCTTGTGGTCATCATGATGAGTGCATTCCTTAATCCCATCAGCTATTTCACCCATTCTCCCATCCCTCATTCCTTTGGTAACCACCTATTTATTTTTGAGAGGTCGTCAAAGAGAATCCCAGGCAGGCTCCGCACTGTCAGTGCAGAGCCCAGTGAGGAGCTTGAACACACGAACCATGAGATCATGAGCGGAAGTCAGATGCTTAACAGACTGTGTCACCCAGGTGTCCCTGGCCATCTATTATTTAACAAGAACCCTGAAAAGACAAGTTCTGGGAAGGGAAGCTGGACTTCTGAATTGGCGGGTCTCACTATAGAGTGGCTCAAGACTTAATTGACCTCTTCACTGAGGAGACCCAAAATTTCATCATCTAGAGTGGTTTCTGGAGCTTGTTTTTTTTTCATGAAAAGATTCCAGTCATCTACGGTGGGAGATATATGCCTGGTAGCCAGCATTATAGGAGCAAAGCAGGAGAAAGGGGCTGGGTGTTTTGTAGACCCTCACTTAATACAGGGTCTTGATTTTGAGACTTTTTTTGCCTTCCTCCCACACTAGGAAATACACTTTGTATCATTCATTTATATAACTGAAACAAAAATCTCAGAATTCCTGAATTCTAATACATGCAAAAACCCGTATGTTTCCTGTCCTCTTTTAGTTCAGAAAAATTTTAGGTTGCAGCCTATAGCTTGAAAAATGCTAAATTAATACCCATTCCCTTCCCATCAGTTCTGTGCCTCTTGCTGTTATCCACTTTGCATATATTTTCAAATCTGAAGATTTCTGCTTCAATGTCTTTAGGTTTACTTTACCTTTTCTCTCCTATGTACCTGTCAGGGAAATAATCATTAGCTTTGCAAGGTGTAGAAGAGAAGACTCGCCAGTCTTCTTGCTCCACATGATTGTCAACCATTTTGTTTTCAGCCACCTGCCTCATCTCACCCTTGGCTTCTAAGGTCCTAGGTTTTCTAGGAGTTATTCTTCCTTTACTAAACATTTACAGTTCTTAGTCTACTTTCTGAAATGTTTCAACCACTGTATTCCCTCCCTCCATTTTTCTCTTTATGGGTATTTATTGTTTTTACTCCTTTCCTGTCATGAGTAGTATTTCAGAAGGAATTGGAGATAAATGTGCTTAATCTGCCTTGTTTTAACAGGAGTCCTAGACTTAACTCTGCTTCTTTGAATGATAAGGTTGGCAACAAGGGGGAGAAGTTTAGAGTGTGACTGACTAGAACTTCATGTCAGGATTTTTTTTAGTATTCATCGCTCTCTGAAGATTGAAAAAGTTCATTTGAGAAATGAGTTTTTTGTCACTATAATATTCAAGTAAGGTTAGGATGACCAGCCTACAGGAATATTGCTGTAAGGATTAAAGTACTTGGTTATGATTGGATCAAATGACTTAAGATTCTGGAGTCATAAGGTTGTTTGATATAATGTATTTTAGACTTTCTTGGCTTTGAATTTTGAACTTGGGTTCTATACAATAACAGAAAAGTCTGGCACATGGTGTTCATGTTCTTTTCCATTGATAGGATATCTCTTCCATCTTGTGTAAGGTTCAGATCAATTTGGATTTTATTTTGTGAAGTTGAGACATGATAAAAAGAAAAATATTTATAAACCTGGTGAATTTCTCATAGGTCAAATGAAATAAAAATTATCTTTGCAGGCCAGCAGCTTTGGGTTCTGCATGATAATGTATTGGAAGGATGGCTGTGAGGTCATATTTGAGAGAAGCTGGGTTAAAGTTTTCTTTCCTCTAGATGTTGTTTGTGGTGGCCCAGGTAACATCATTGCAGAAGAGAATTAACCTTGCTTTGTTTTTCTTTTTTCTTAGTTGCAGGAAGAGGCCGAGGCCGAGGAAGAGGAAGAGGACGTGGTCGGGGTAGAGGAAGAGGGGGTCCTAGGCGATAATGTCTCTCAAGATTACTATTTCAAAGTGATACGTGATTTGGAATATTTTTTGTACAGGCTTTGTTTATGTCAGTTTTTAATAAACATAAATGTAGGACACAGTTGTCTATTGACTGTCAAATTTTAATAGTTCATATAGATTCATGATATTTACATAGTAGAAGCTAAGCATTTCTACTAGGCAATCACAGACTGATTTCATTCTTAGATCAGACTTTTAATTTTGAACTAAAGTTTTTGTATGAATGTATGTAGAATATGTACCTATTTCACATGCACTGAATATGCATTTTATTGTTTTACTTTGACTCCATTCTGTAGAACCTGCCTACAAGTGAAATAATAAGTTCATTTTGGTACTTCAGAAATTAACGTTCTCTGGATTCAGTCTGAAATTGATTCCCCTTTCCTGAGTTTTACTTTATGGAGACTTCTAATTCAGGAGTCTTAGACTTAGTTGTCTTCGTTAATGGGTTTTTGTTTTGTTTTAATCTCAATAGAATATAGTTTTACATTCTCTTGAGTTGAAACTGTAGATAACATTTACTAGATTATCAGTTGTGAGCAGTGTCAAAACCTGTTAATGTGAAATGTACCTGTTGGTGGCTCCTTTATCAAGTACTTTTACAAGTCCTTAAAGAACAAAAAGAAAGAGACCTACTTTATTTGACAACAAAATTGAATTTTTTCCAATTGTTGCAATTGGTTAAGCTTAGAGAAAAATATGTCACAGTATATGCAGTTCCTTGTAGAGCTTCCTACCATTTGTTCACATGCTAAGGAAAACACCTGAGAATTGGGGGGGGGGGGGGCTAAATCTGTATTTACATTTAATCATGCACATGGGGTTTTGTTTTATTTTCTAAATGTGAAGGAAATTTTCTGCACAGATTTTCTAAAAAGAAGGTATAGGTCCCATTAGAGGGTTATTCACATTGAGGGAGAGAGAAGTGCATTTGTGTGTTTTGTGTGTGTCTCAGTGATTTTCCATGTTTGATCTGTGGTGCTCCTATTGAACCCCACATAGAAGGCAAGGGAGCCCAATGATACTGTATGGTGGAGAGCAGATTTTAAAGGGGCAGTCAGAGCAGACTTTGCACACGTGAATAAACATGAGTTGACTCCTGCCCTCATGGAGCTTTAGGCTAAAAGGGAAGCAGAGTTAAATATCAGTAGGTAATTACAAATTGCGAATGCTCTGGTGATACAAAACCTGGTCTGTTTTAAAAACAGTTTATATAGAAAGTTCATTTTGATTTTAAGTCAAATGCCAAAGTAACAAAAGATTTTAAACTTTTTTTTTGTGGAAATATTAACATTTAGGTGTTTACAGTATGAATCAAAAAATATATAAATGTAAGACTAAAGTACAGTTGGTGTAGATTGAGTTTATTCCACTAGAGGTCATTGTTTCATTTTTATGTGAAAAGAAATTGAATAAAAAGCTGTTTGAACTGATTGCCATTATTAGCTATAAAGGAAGCACTGCAGTGAATAGAAAACAGACCAGACTGATATGCTTCCCTTGATCCTTTTCCCCAAGACAGTATATAGGAACTTAGTGTTTCTGCATTTTGCACATAAATGGTCTCTTAAAGCTTAAGGTTTTATATGTGAAAGTTTTCTTAATGAAATGTATTATGAGTTTAGAAAACCATAAGTGAAATAATAGAAAATTAAATTTCATAGCATGTTTTAATCTATTATGATTATGTTGGGTTATGCAGGATCGCTCAGTGTTTTGAAATGTATTGATAACAGGGGTGCCTGGGTGGCTCAGTCCATAGAGTGTCTGGCTCATGACTTCGGCTCAGATCATGGTCCCAGGGTCATGGGACTGAGCCCCTCATCCCTGCTTGGGATTCTCTCTCTCCCTCTACCCATCTTCCCCCCCCCCCAAAAGAAATGTATCAATATAGACAGCAAACAAAATCCACATAATTCTCTATAACAGATATCAGAATAATATTTAACAGCAGTTGTTCCTGAAAACAAACTAAAAGATAATTCTTTAACATGATGAAGAAATTCTTAAGTCAATAGCAGAAATTTTCCAGAGATACTCCAATTAAAATAGCAACAGAAAAGAATGTCTGGGGGTGCCTGGGTGGCTCAGTTGGGCGTCCAACTTTTGACTTTGACTCCGGTTCTCCTGGTTCGTGGTATTGAGCCCCACGTCTGGCTCCTCACTGACAGCATGGAGCCTGCTTGGGATTCTCTCTCTTTCTCTGCCCCTCCCGTTTGCTCATGGTCTCTGTCTCTCTTTCTCTTTCTGTGTGTCTCTCAAAATAAAAACTTTATAAGGGGGAAAAAAAAGGATGCCTGATACTGGTCCTTGTTATGTAATGTGAAAATTCTCATGGGAATATTTACTAGTTTCTGTCTAGGAACATGGTAGTGTGCTATTTTTCTGAACACGGTTTTCAGTAAAGGTTTAAAGTTTTATTTCATATATCATGGATAAAGTTAGTATGTTAGTGATTCATTTTAGAAAAATAACACCAAAGTTTCTAGATGCAGTTGATTCTTATTACAGTAGTTCTGTTGTAATAAAGTTATGAAGAACTGAAATAGTGAATACGGACTATTGCTTCTAGGGAAAATGCAGGGCTAGGTTTCTATGTGACACATTTTCATGAAAGGATTAGTACATACCTTGGTTTATGTGTGTATCTATTTAAAGACTCTGTATTTAATATATATTGTTTCCCTTACATTGAATTCATGACCAACAGCATCGTAACTCATGCCTGAAGAAAACTCTTCTAACACGTGTCCTCCAAAAGGCAAAACTCTATGTCTGATGTGGGGCTTCAACTCACAACCCCGAGATGTAGTTACATGCTATACGGACTGAGCCAGCTAGGGGCCCCACATCACAGCCTTGTGCTTAGGAGACAAGAGTACTAACTTAGGGGCTTTTAAACAAAATTACAGAATAGAAAAAATGTGGCACTACACAGACCATGAAAAGGACATTTGTTTACAGTAAGAATTGAAACCAGGCAGAGTATTGCTTTGTTCACCCTCACCTGGGAACACTCATTTCAGGTGACAAAATGTTTTGCTGCTCTATGCATGTTCATGCATGACCAGGAAAGCACCATAAGTATTAATTTTGGAGTTACAAATAAATTTTAGCAAGTGACTTCCCCAAAACAGAACCCGTGAATAATGAGGATTGACCATACTTAGAGCATTTTGTTAAGATTATACCAAAGTATTTTGTGTATCATTAGGTGTGTTTTACTATTTCTGAAGTTGAAATGTTTCTTATATGGTATAAATTCAGGTTTGGTATCAAACGTAAATCAAGGTTTTTTTTCCCTTGTAAAATAACAAGTGCAACTAAAAATAGATGTTTTATATTTGATGAACTACGGAAATTATAGTGTGATGTGTAAGACAAGTAGAACCCATGAGTTACTACGACCACTTTTGTCTTTAAAATTTTTCCATGTTTTCTAGAACGTTTTCCCCTTTAAGGGCTTGGGAACGGGGACAACATTCCATTCTAGTTTTTTAGAAGATTCCTGAGTCTCAAAACCAAAACTAGTGCCACATATCAGGGTAGGAAAGCCAGTGTAAAGATGTGAATTCCCTAATTTATAAGTTTAATGCAATTGTCCTGGTGACTTTTTTAAGATTTTATTTTTAAGTAATCCCTACACCCAACATAGGGCTCAAATTAACCCTGAGATAAAGAGTCGCATGCTTTATTGACTGAGCCAGCCAGGTGCCCCTATCGTGGTGAATTTTAAATAACCTCTTTATTGATAGTGTATCAACTGATACATACGTAATGCTAATTCTGTGCCAGATTTTTCTTACTGTCTTATAGATCTAATGCAGTTGTCACAAAGGAATTTTTTTAGTGGACAGTACTATTGTCAAATACCACAGTGCTTAATCTGTGAGGTTCTATGCTAAGCCCTTTACATGTTACTACTTTTAACCTTCAGATCAATTCTATGTAGCAGACAGTGTTTGCTGTTTTCAGAAAGAAACGTGTTAGGTCTTAGTTTTTAAACAATTTTAAAGTCGCATGGGTTTTTTTGTTTTTTGTTGTTTGTCTTTTTAATTTACATCCAATTTAGCAAATAGTGGAACAGTGATTTCAGGAGTAGATTCCTTAATGCCACTTACCCATTAGGCCATCCCCCTCCCACAACCCCTCCAGTAACCCTCTGTTTGTTCTCCATATTTAAGAGTCTCTTATGTTTTGTCTCCCTCCCTGTTTTTATATTCTTTTTGCTTCCCTTCCTTTGTGTTCATGTGTTATATGTCTTAAAGTCCTCATATAAGTAAAGTCATACGATATTTGTCTTTCTCTAATTTCGCTTAGCAGAATACCCTCCAGTTCCATCCACGTAGTTGCAAATGGCAAGATTTCATTCTTTTTGATTGCCAAGTAATACTCCATTGTATATATATACCACATCTTCTTTATCCATTCATCCATCGATGGACATTTGGGGTCTTTCCATACTTTGGCTATTGTTGATAGTGCTGCTATCATTGGGGTGCATGTGTCCCTTCAAAACAACATACCTGTATCCCTTGGATAAATACCTAGTAGTACAATTGCTGGGTCGTAGGGTAGTCCTGTTTTTAGTTTTTTGAGGAACCTCTATACTGTTTGCCTCAGTGGCTGCATCTGTTTGCATTCCCACCAGCAGTGCAAAAGAGATAGTCTTTCTCCACATCTTTACCAGCATCTGTTATTGCCTGAGTTGTTAATGTTAGCCATTCTGATAGGTGTGAGGTGATATCTCATTGTGGTTTTGATTTGTATTTCCCTGATGATGAGTGATGTGGAGCATTTTTTTCATGGTGTTGGTTGGCCATCTGGATGTGTTCTTTGGAGAAGCGTCTATTGATGTCCATTTCTGCCCATTTCTTGACTGGATTATTTGTTTTTTGGGTGTTGAGTTTGATAAGTTCTCTGTAGATTTTGGATATTAACCCTTTATCTGATATGTCGTTTGCAAATATCTCTACCATTCCATCGGTTGCCTTTTAGTTTTGCTGATTGTTTCCTTTGCTGTGCAGAAGCTTTATTTTGGTAAGGTCCCAATAGTTCATTTTTGATTTTGTTTCCCTTGCCTCTGGAGACGTGTTGAGTAAGAAGTTGCTGCGGCCAAGATCAAAGAGGTTTTTGCCTGCTTTCTCCTCGAGGATTTTGATGGCTTACTGTCTTACATTTAGGTTAAAGTCCCATGGTTTTTAACAGTAGAGTTGGAATTTAAATGCAAGTCTGTCCAAGAACCTTTGTTCTTGATTAGTGTATTGATTCTCATGTTCATTTTGAAGAATGAAGAGGCTGTAGGAGATACATCATTTTTCTAGGGGGGAAAATGGAAAGAATGGGAGAACTTAACCTTATTAGATACCAAATATAAAATATTAAATAAGAGGAAATTATCTTGGTACTCATGTAATTTTCAGCCAGATTTCATTTTTGATCAAATAATTTTGTAATAGTGCTCATTGCTGGGAAGGTAGAAGAGTGTGTCTAATAGTCATGGGAAGGAAATTGAAAAACTTTAAGCAAGTCGTGAAGTTATCTCAGAAACCTTACATTTTCTTTCTGACTTTGATCCAGGATTCCATTTGAAAGCCCCAAGGAAAAAAAGTTGACATTTAGTCATAAAGATGTTCATCATATTAATTTTTTAATTGAAAAGGAAGCCCTGTATGTATAAAATTAGAGGAACAGTTAAGTAAATTACTTGAAGAAATAGACCAGGAGTTACTGAACTTTATCTGTAAAGGGCCAGATAGTTAACATTCTAGGCTTTGAGGGCCATATGGTCTCTGTCTCAACTATACAGCTATAGGCAATAGGTGAATGAATGGGCATGGTTGTGTTCCAACAAAACTTTACGAAAAATGGGCAGAGGGCTGGATTTGGCTCACGGGCTGTAGTTTGCCAACCACTGAGATATATTATAAAGCTGTTGTAAAAGTGTTTCGGCAGTCCACTGACTGGGAAAAGATACTTGCAAAGCATATGACCAATAAAGGATTAATATCTATAAAATCCTCCTTGAAATTAATAAGGGAGACAGTCCAATAGAAAAGTAAAGAATGTAGCCAATTCACATAAGAGAACAGTAAAATGTAGGGGGAAATGCCTAACGTTCCTAGAATCAGAGAATGCAAAATTTAAAATGTGCTGCCGATTCACCCAAGGGGATATATTCAGGAAAGTGATAGTGTTCTTTGTAATAGTAAAATTGCTAACTAAATGTCCAACAGAAAAAGTTAAATTGTTCATGTGTATAGTAAAATACATCAATGAAAATGAGCAAAGAATGCAAGTAGCAGAATACATATAGCTTGATGTCACCATATAAGAGGCATATAAACCTTTAAGGATGCTAACAAGTGGTTAAGTTTTAGAAATGTGCACACAAAAAAATGCACGAGAATGATCGACAAGTTCAAGGGAGCAATCACCTCAAATGGAAGGAAGGAGGGGAGTGTGATAGTTTTAACTGGGTAACGTTCTGTTTCTTAACCTGCGTGATGGGTGACTTAGGTTGAGAAACATAGGAAATTGCCGATACTTAATTGTCTTGACCCATAAAAATATCACTTTCATATGGTTCATATTAGTATTTATGCATTTTTTGAAATGTTTGTTTATTTTGAAAGAGTGCAAGCAGGGGAGTTTGAGTGACAGGTATGGAAACCAGTAAAACCCTCTGCTCTGAGTTGTTCAAAAGGTCTGCATTTGTAGGTTTCTGGCCAGTTCTCATTTCTTCACTTCCTGGGCCAAATTTCCTCACTTCCTGGGCCAAACAGATCATCTGTTCGGAGGTAACCTATGCTGTCATCCTCTTAATGCCTCTACCTTCCAAGTTTTACCCACTTTGCTACCTCTGGCTGCCTGTTTTAGCAACAGAAAAGCAAAAGACAGTACCTTTCATTTCAGTTAAGTTGAAAGTGTACCAAGGTCAGTATTGACCTGTCTCTTGAAGTACAGAATGACAACAAGATGTTTGCAGTATTTGGAAATTGTGTTTGAATATGGTTATTTTTTATTAAATGTTAGAAGTCACATTCCTGAAGAATGTGGGGAAATGCCATTTGAGAATTGGCACTGGGGATCTATGAATGAATGACAATAAAAACCCATAGAATGTGGACCTCTAAGTAGTATTTCTTTCTGGGGATAACTTGTTGCAGTTGATAACTAAATTAGTTGACTGGGTGTATAAAAATTACATTTATGTCAGTGGTGGAACATACTTTGTAATTCAAGATAATATACCAGAATAGATGATTCTAAGTAATTTTACGGTAACCTTTTCCATTAGATACTAAGCCTTATTTTTTCTGAAATTTTATTTTTAAGTCTTTGAATATGCTTGAATTGTTACATTTGGGTTCTTTCTTTCTTTCTTTCTTTCTTTCTTTCTTTCTTTCTTTCTTTCTTTCTTTCAAGAAAGAGCATGCATGCATGAGCAGGGGAAAGGAGCAGAAGGAAAGGGGGCGAGAATATTAAGCAGGCTTTATGCTCAGCATGGAGCCTGACATGGGGCTCAATCCCAGAGCCTGATGCAGGACTTGATACCACGACCTTGGGATCATGACCTGAGCTAAAATCAGGAGTCGAACTCTCAACCAGCTGAGCCACCCAGGCACCCCTGGGTGTTCTTTTAATAAACAGCTTTATGGAGATGTAATTTACATATCATACAATTTACCCATTTAAAGTTTGCAATTCAGTGACTTTTAGTTTATTTACAGGGCTGTGCATCCATCACTGCATTTCATTACCCACCCCCCCCCCCCCAAAAAAAATCCTATCTCCTTACCTATCTAGCCTCCAATCTCCCCTTGTCCACCTCTAACCTTGGTAACCACCAATCTGCTTTTTGTCTCTCTAAATTTGCCTATTCTGGACGTTTTGTATAAATGGAATAACAATGTCTGGTCCTTTGGGACTGACTTCTTTGACTTGGCATCATATTTTCAAGGTTCATCCAAGTTGTAGCATGTGTCAGCACTTCATTTATTTTTATTGCTGAATATATCCCATGATATGAATATACATTTTCTTTATAGTTCGTCAGTTGACAAACATTTTGGTTATTTCTGTTTGGGGCTGTTACGAGTAATACTGCTATGAACATTCATGTCCAAGTTTCTGTGAACATGTTTTCAACTTAATCTTGTGTATACACCTAGGAATGGAACTATTGGATTGTATCGTAATTATGTTTAACCTTTTGAGAAACCGCTAGACTATTTTCCAAAGTGGCTGTAACATTTGACATTCTCATCAACAACATATAAAATGTATAAAAGTTCTAATTTTTTCTGGGGCGCCTGGGTGGCTTAGTTGGTTAAGAGCTTGATTTCGGCTCAGGTCACGATCTCACATTTCGTGGGACTGAGTTCTGGGTCATGACAGCTGGAACCTGCTTGGGATTCTCTCTCTCCCTATCTCTCTGCCTGATCCCCATGCTCACTCTTGCTTTCTCTCTCACAAAATAAATAAATTAACTTAAGAATAACAATAAATGTCAGTCGGCATTTAAAAAACACTTTCCAATTTCCACAGCATCACCAGCACTTAATTAAGATCCTTGGATAATTATTTTTAATATTAATATCTTAATTTTTTATCCTGTGTTGCCATAACAATGGGAGACACAGTATTCATATTGTGCCAAATTAAAGAGACTAAACACTACCTGCCGGCTTTGAATGGCAATTTTTCTCTCCAAGAACATTGCTACATTTTAAAACATGACAATCATATTAAAGTCACTGTAAGACATTTCCACCTGCATAAAATGAGGCTCAAGAAAATTAAACATCAATTAGCTTTTTACCTACATCTACCTCAAGAGGACTCCAGTGAAGACCACACTAGGTTGGCCTGTCCCTGGGAGAGGACGTGAGAAGACCTCCAGTATCTTGATGACTGAAATACGATTTCAACAAGCTGTATGTTTTCAAGAACAAAGACCTCCCTGTAAGCTCGTGTTCCAAATCACTGCCATAGTCTCATAATAATTGCCTCTTGTCGACTGGCTGTTCACTACAAACAGTCTTCATAGTGACAAAGCTCGGCATTTGAGGGAGAGGGCTGTCCCTGAGCCTTTCACTCTGGGGAACCTCTTAGGTTAATTTCAGTCATCTGGGGAAAAAAACAAAAAACAAAACCCAAAACAACAACAACAAAACAACCTTTCCACAAAAAGGAAATGTTTCCATTCTGGAAACCAAAGTAAAAATAAAATATAGGAAGGCAACTGACAAGGATTTCTAAGACTGGAGCTTCAGATTTCTTTGTGTCTTGATCCATGGGCAGTTTAATGGTCATTCAGCAGCTACTTTCCGCCCCACCCCGTCGTACCCAAGAGCTTTAAGTCAGGGAGGAGATTTTGCAATTTCAATGAGGATATTTTGTTTCCATTGTCAAACTGATCTATAGTTTTGCATAATCTGAATCTGGGTTCTCTGCAGTTTAAGATGTGAGCCAGGGGCCTGGCATTTGTCTTTATTGTGTTCCCCCAATAACTTCATAATTAAAGCATTTGATGATTGTTTTTGTTTCTTCTTGCTGGCAATGATGTACATCGTGAGGAATTGGGCTATTCATGTGCTTGCAGGTTAAAGGAAACCAATAAACTTTCGGGGGAACCTTATTAGGATTTTCCAAAGAAACAGAACCAATAGGAGATACTTACACATAAAAAAGGGATTTATTTTACTGAATTGGCTCACACAGTTATGGAGGCTGAGAAGTTCTAACAACAGCCGCCTGCAAGCTGGAGACCCAAGAAAGCCAGTGGTGTAGTTACAATCTGAACCCAAAGTTCTGAGAACCACTGGTGCGAGCCCAAATCCAAAGGCTGGGGAACTGGGAAAGCGGTGGTGTAAGTTCCAGTCTGAGGGCAGAAGACCTATGTTTAGCCCAATCTGAAAGAGTAAATTCTGGCTTCCTCCACCTTCTTTTCAGGCCCCCAATGGCTTGGGTGATGTCCACACAAATTGGGCTGAGCAATCTGCTTTAGTCAGTTGCTAATCTCATCCAAAAAAAAAAAAAAACACCTTTATAGATACACCCAGAAATAATGTTCATCCCGTGACCCATTCAAGTTGACATGTAAAATTAACCATCACAGGGACCAATTCTTTACATCTTCTATCTTGATCATCTTCTGTCACTTGCTTATCTACATCTTACCACAGTCACCTTCACCTCTGATCTAGTTTCTTCCACCCACTAAACTGCAATCTTCCCTTTCAGAGTGTATCTTCTATGTATATTTACACATTTTTTTGTGTAACATTGACAATCTCTGTGTGTAGATGCTTTGTTGGCAACCAACCGAGAAAAAGCAAACATTCTGCTAAGAACATATTGTACTTCATTGAGAAGCATGTTTATTTAGACCAAGGTCTTTCTGGATGATTATTTATTTTGGATTTATTGTGGATTATATTTCAGTAAGAAATAATATGCTTGTGTTTCCCATTCATACTTTTATCACAGGTTCCTAATCTTTACTAAATATTCTCATAAAATGACAACTCTCAGGACACTCATGAAAATTGCTAACCTAAAAGTTATCTTTCACATAAGGGCAACATGTCTGTCTCTTTCCACATTCCTGCCTGAGCCCAGAAAATAGAACAGAGCTTATAAAATATTAAGGGTCACAGAGCTTTGGTCATTTTGCTTACCTCACTTTCCAAGGAATCCTGGGTTGTATTGGCATTCCCCAGGAACATCTGCTAAAAGGCAGGCATGGAGGTTCTCCACACCATGTGGCTTTCTGTTTTGCATATGATTCACAAATTCGGTAAGTGTGCTTTGTGCATTTAATTTTTCCCGTAAACCTGTCCTAAAGTGTACCTTGAAAGAAGAAAGGCATTCCAGTTTATCTTCCAATCCAAACTGTTCTTTGATGTAGTTTACCACTAACAAAGTACATAATGTGACTCCACCTCTCTTAATCAATTTGATTCAAAACCCAGACATGACACTTTTGAAACCCCAAAACATCAAAATATATAGATAGGATCCTAATAAATAAATGTGGTCACAAATTCCTGATGCATATTTGTGACATACATGCATACATACATCTATCTGTCTATGTAGGTTTGTGCTTTACTTAAAGATGGATTGGGGGGCCTGCGTGGCTCGTTAGGCATCTAACAATTTCAACTCAGGTTGATTTCAACTGAGGTCATGATCTCACCATTCGAGAGATTGAGCCCCATGGTGGGCTCTCTGCTGGTGGCACAGAGCCTGCTTGGGATTCTCTCTCCCTCTCTCTGCCCCTCCCCCACTTGCTTGCTGGCTCACCCTCTCTCTCAAAATACATAAATAAACATTTAAAAATATATTTAAGATATATTGAGGTCAATTATGAGCCAGAACATTGAAAATATAAAATTTTGGAAACCTCAGGTTAAATGGATTCTGTAGCATACACCGCTAGTCTCCCACACAATATCCGTTCTCTGCTCTTATCAACAGAACCCAATTTTGTTGGAAACAGAAATAAGTCTATCTTTCAAAGCTTTATTTACCTGCCCATCCTGTACCTGGCCTTCCTCCCTGGATCACAGATGAGAGGACTGGAGATGTAGCAGCTATGTTTTATCAATGAGGAAAAGTCCAAGAAACCTAGACCCTGACATTCTTGATGTGTTGAGCCAATGCCAGCAAAACTTGTCTTTCTCTGAACTTTTTGTTCTGCAAGAAAAAAATACTTCTTTTGAATAAACTTTAGGAAGCTGATTTTTCTATTATCTGTTGCCAAATGCCAGTGGGTTCTTTTTTGTTTTTCTTTTTGTTAAGATTTTATTTTTAAGCAATCTCTATACCCAATGCAGGCCTCAAACTTACAACCGAAAGGTGAAGAGTCTCATGCTCTACTGACTGAGCCAGCCAGGTGCCCCCAATGAGTTCTAATAGAAAAGAGCACTTAACCTCTGTGCTATAATATTATTCCTGCCCATCCTGTTTGTTCAGCTACCTTGGTAGGGATAAGATGAACCATTAAGATAATGATTCTTTGTGTGTACTATTAAAGGTTTAAATCAAGTTTTGCCAGCCTTCAAATATGTGTCAAAGAGCACATGAGCTTATAGTAGAACAAGTTGGTTGTGACAGTTCATCGCCCGAGCTGTAAGGAATGAGGCATCTGTAAAAACCAGGGGTGTGTTCGATATCTGCTTGCTTAATACTTTTCGGTATATTGCTGCACTGAGCTCTTAACAGGATTTTGAAGTGGTTTGGTAAAAGTTGATTAATTATATTTGCCCTAGAATAGGAACCCACCAGTGGAATTATATGCCATTTCATTATGGCAATACCTTTCAGACATCAGCAAAATAGAATAGCACATTGAACCCCCATATAATTATTACCCACCTTCAAAAGTTACCAACTTCCGGACAAATTTCTTTCACCTGTGCTATGACCCATCTCCCCACCCTTCCCCCCCACTATGACCCACTGAATTATTTCAAAGCAAATCTGAGGTATTTCACCTATAAATATTTCAGTATGTATTTCTGAAAGATAAGGGCTATTTTAAAAATATAATCGTAATATCATTCTCATGTTAAAAAAAAACTATCAAATATCTGGGCAGGGTTCAATTTCTCCAATTGCCTCATAAATGGTATATTTGCAGTTGCTTAATGTTTTCTTACTTCATTTTGGCTTTTTCTTTGCAGCTTATAAACTGCATTTTCCTGTTTGCATCTCATCTGTCCTTTAACCTGTCTCTCTGTACCCTGAATTTCCTGTTTTTGATCCAGTTATGCTTCAAGTTTAATTTTTTGTTAAAAATATTTCATAAGTGGCATTCATACTCATTTTCATTCTTGTGTTCTTTTTAAATTTTTTTTTCAACGTTTTTTATTTATTTTTGGGACAGAGAGAGACAGAGCATGAACGGGGGAGGGGCAGAGAGACAGGGAGACACAGAATAGGAAACAGGCTCCAGGCTCTGAGCCATCAGCCCAGAGCCTGACGCGGGGCTCGAACTCACGGACCGCGAGATTGTGACCTGGCTGAAGTCAGACGCTTAACCGACTGCGCCACCCAGGCGCCCCTCTTGTGTTCTTTTTAAAAAATATTTATTTATTTTTGAGAGACACAGAGAAACAGAGCATGAGCAGGGGAGAGGCAGAGGGAGAGGGAGAGCAAGAATTTCAAGCAGGCTCCATGCCCAGTGCAGAACTCCACACAGGGTTCAATCTCACAACCATGAGATCATGACCTGAGCTGAAATCAAGAGTCAGACTTCTAACCGAATGAGCCACCCAAGCACCCCAAGAATTTTTTTCAACACTATCGTACTGTTTTCAGAAAAAGAATATGCTATTCTAATGAATTGACAGCAGTAACTAATTGATGAATCCTTTTTGCTGCATATTTGGCCATGATGGAGACTTTTCAGGAACTGTGGAATCATATGACCCTTCTCCAAAATACCCAGCCTTCCTAACATGGCTGGTGAATATGATGGTGGTTCGGCCAGCTCTCACTTTTGAGTGAGCTATTTTGAATTCTGAACAGATGCTTCTAAGCTTTTTCCTCTTGGAGGTGGTTGCAGGTTAGCTATTCTGACTTACTTTGGAGGACTTTGGGATGGAGGCAGGAACATTAGAACCACAACAGTTCGCCTGGAGCCTGTTTCAGATTCTGTCTCCCTCTCTCTCTGACCCTCCACCGTTCATGCTCTGTCTCTCTCTGTCTCAAAAATGAATAAACGTTAAAAAAAAAAAAAAACCCTGTTTGGGGCGCCTGGGTGGCTCGGTCGGTTAAGCGTCCGACTTCAGCTCAGGTCATGATCTCACGGTCCATGAGTTCGAGCCCCGCGTCGGGCTCTGTGCTGACAGCTCCGAGCCTGGAGCCTGTTTCAGATTCTGTGTCTCCCTCTCTCTCTGCCCCTCCCCTGTTCATGCTCTGTCTCTCTGTCTCAAAAATAAATAAACGTTAAAAAAAAAAATTAAAAAAAAAACCCTGTTTCTTTAAAAAAAAAAAAAAAAAAAGAACCACAACAGTTCACCTCCCACTGCTTTCTGCCCCACTCCCAAAGAGTCAAGTAAGCTGAAAACATGGGGAAATATTTCCAGTTAGGGATGTATACAAAAGGTAGGCATTGCTTTTGTCTATGTCAGATTCTCTTATGAGAGCACGTCTTAATTAGAGTAAAGGAGAAGTAGAGTAGAAAGTCTATAGAACTAGGGATGCCTGTGTGGCTCGGTCAGTTAAACTTCCTACTCATTTAGGCTCGAGTCATGATCTCACAGTTCATGGGTTCAAGCCCTGCATTGGCCTCTGTGCTGACAGTGTGGAGCCTGCTTGGGGTTCTCTCTCTGCCCTTCTCCCACGCTTGCTCACATGCTCCTTCTCTCAAAATAAATAAACTTTAAAAAAAAGTCTACAGAAATATGAATTGAAATTATAAATTATTTAATATCAACTTGAAAACGGTTTCAGCTTAAGGTTTAGAGACGGGAAGGGACCTTTCTAAAAGCCAGCTTTTCCAACTCCATTTGCCAGATGGCTTGTAAATGGCTGAAAATACGTAACTGCAAAATATTCTAACATACCAGTCAAAACCTAATTCCCTTCACTTCAGTAGTTTGTCTTTGGTTCAAGCAAATGCATGGGTTCCAAATACTCTTTAATTTGGGCAAAAGATACGATTTATAATGTAAAAAACCTAAAAATCATATTAATGAGTTTATGAGTCAGAGAACCATTTTGTCCCACCCTCACTTCCTGGTGATTGGTTTTCTCTAGTAATAGTGTTGATGTAAACCATGATTACAGATAGCCAATGGAGCAGTGAACTATGGGTACTTTAAACATACCTATAATATTAACTCAGGAGCATCAGCTAGTTTTTATCTTCTTTCTGCTGACATGGCTTGAAATTAGAAGTAGGAGAAGATACACAATAATTTTCAAATGCTGTTTAAAATTTGCCCTGGTTATGTTTTACAACTGCTATCAACCATGTCCACTTTCAATTTAGGTTGCTAATTTTTTTTTAAATTCTATTTTTAGTAGAATAAGAGGAAGGACAAATGGGAACTAATGAGAAACTACAACAAATGAATTTCTGTCTCCAGAGAGATTCACTAAATCTTGTGCTCAGGGTTCTCCAAAGGTATGCATCCTCCCCCCCCCCCCCCCCCCCCCCCCCGCCAATTACTCCAAGGAACTAGAATTTCATTTACATTCCCTCCTTCTTTGTACCAGAGAAGCTGCAGAGTCACCCAGAGGTCACTGAGACATGAGATTGAGATTGAAACATCCTGTCTCCAAAACTCAAGTTGGATGAATAATTAACTCATGTGAGTTGGAAGAATACAATTGTTACAGAAGGAAAATGAGTTAAATGGATTTATCTTTAATTTGCTTTCTCCCTCTTTTCTGTAACTTAGTTCACACATTCCTTATGGAATCCCTTTGCTTCCATCTGTACCCCTCAGAAAATAGTATCTTTAGTGTCTTTCCTTTAAGGTCTCATTTAAATATTACCTTCTTTGTGAAGCCCTCCTTCCCCCACTCCCCCCCACTACTTTTTAAAGTTTATTTTGAGAGAAAGAACGTGGATGCATGTGGGTGTGGGGGGATATGGGGAGGGGCAGAGAGAGAAGGAGAGAAAGAGGATCCCAAGCAGGCTCCATGCTGCCAGCGAGCCCAACATGGAGCTCAATCTGAGATCATGACCTGAGTTGAAATTAAGAGTCAGACGCTTAACTGACCAGGCCACCCAGGCACCACAGTGAAGCCCATTTTAATCCTTGCTCCCATCATAATTATATTTCCTCTCTTTTATATCCCCAAAGCACTTTGTACATCTGCTATAATAATTACCAAAACTTGCCTTGAGGGACGCCTTGGTGGCTCAGTCGGTTAAGCATCCAATTTCGGCTCAGGTCATGATCTCATGGTTCGTGAGTTCGAGCTCTGCACTGGGCTCTTCGTGGACAGTGTGGAGCCTGCTTGGGATTCTCTCTCTCCCTCTCTCTCCCTGCCCCTCCCCCACTTGCACACGCTCTATGTCTCTCTTCTCAAAGAAAAAAAAAAAAGAAACCTGCCTTGATTTCACCATTTGTAAATTAGTGTGTATTTATGTGTCCGACTTCACTATTATCATGGTTCTTAGTATCCATCACAGCCTGATGCTATATTCTGCACACACATGAAACTCAGTAAATACATATAAATTATGATTCCTAGTTGTATCTTCTTGGATAGTGTGAGACTGGACATGTCAATAAAAAGCTTTGGAAGCCTGGAAGATTTAGAGAACTGGGAATTTCAGAAAGGGAAGGGAAAGGAAGACCCCTGGATTGATTACAGTGAAGCCCAAGAGGTTTGTGAAGAGAGAAAAATAAGCTCTATTATTTGCTCTGCATTTGGTTCTTTCTTCTTTCTTTACAATGTAAAGGGTGCCCCACTTCTTTCTTCAGCCAAATCCTGCATCTTTGGTCTAGATCACATTCTATTCTGCACCTTCAGGGACTTAAGATCCATCAGTCATCCCATACTTGCTTCTTCAACATCTTCTTCTACTAAACCACCTCATGTGAGTACACAAGAGTGTTTCTAATTTAAGGCTGCATTTTATTCTGTTGTGAGAATGGATCTTAATCTAACCTTTCTCCTAATGGTGTTTATAGTTTCCAATATTTTGCTATTACAAGCAATGTTTTATTAAATAACTCTATCCTTTTTTATTTTGTTATTTTACATGTGCCAGTGTTTCTGAAGGATAAATTCTTAGAAGTGATTTCTGAATCAAAATGTTGGAAGATTTCCACCACTTTACACATTTTGCAGCAGTGTATGAGTGTCTAGTTCCTTTCACTGTTGCCAATACATGGCATTAAACTTTTCAAAATAGTTGCCAATCTGATAGATTAAAAATATTTCATAGTTTTAGTTACCATTTACAAGTGTGGTTAAACATTGTTATTGTAAGAGCTCTTTGTGTTGTTGTATATGTGTACGTATATGTGAATTGTTTATCCATGCCTTGTGACCATTTTCCTCACTGTGCTTTTGGTTACTTAAATTCTAATATATATTAGGGTCTCTTTCTAGTTCTCCATTCTGTTTTAGTGATCTGAAAAATTTTGCACCAATAACTATTTAACTGTAACCTAATTCACCTTTCAATTCTAATGGTACCATATCTTCCTTCTTTGAAAAATATTTTTGACTGTTCTGTTTCTTTTTGTAGATAACTTTTAGAATTTCTTTATTTATTTCTTAAAAAATTTTTTTCTAATGTTTATTTTTGAGAGAGAGACAGAGTGTGAGTCAGGGAGGAGCAGACAGAGAGGGAGACACAGAATCTGAAGCAGGCTCCAGGCTCTGAGCTGTCAGCACAGAGACCGATGCGGGGCTCAAACCCACGAACCGCGAGATCATGACCTGAGCTGAAGTCAGATGCTTACTGACTGAGCCACCCAGGCGCCCCAAGAATTGCTTTATTTCTAAATAAATTCTACTTTGATTTTAATTGGGATTTAACTAAAACTATAAATTAATTTGGAAACAATGTACAACATTCATTTTTTTGTTATGCTGAAACATGTTTCTTGGTTTATTCAAGTCTTTTTTTTTCCAAAAGAGGCAACAAATGTTTTATTTTGTCAATGAAAATTACTGTATTCACCACAAGCTTAAGAATATGTACATATATATACAAATATATATGTATGTTTATATATATTTGAATATATATACATATATATGTATATATATTTGAATTTATGGAAGTCAAGTCTTCTTTCTATTTTCTTAGGAAGTTTTACAATTTTCTTCACAAAATCATTACACTTAATAATTACTTTCTCAGTGTAGCTGAAGATCTATACAGTTGATACTTGAACAAGGGGGTCAGGGGTTAGGACCCCCAACTCTCCAAGCAGTAAAAAATATGAATATAACTTCTGACTCTTGAAAACTTAACTACTAATGGCATACAGTTGAGTGAAAGCCTTACCAATAACATAAAGTTGATTAACAGGTATTTTGTATGTTATATGTATTATATACTGTATTCTTACAATAAAGTAAGCTAGAGAAAAGAAAATGTTTTTGAGAAAATAATAAGGAAGGCGCACCTGGGTGGCTCAATCAGTTAAGCATCTGACTTTGGCTCAGGTCATGATCTCACAGCGGGTGAGTTCGAGCCCTGCATTAGGCTCTTGTGCTGACAGCTCAGAGACCCTGGAACCTGCTTTGGATTCTGTGTCCCTGTCTCTGCCCCTCCCCCGCTCATGCTTTTTGTCTCTCTCTCTCTCTCTCTCTCTCTCTCTCTCTCTCAAAAATAAATAAACATTAAAAAAATTTTTAAAGAAAATAATAAGGAAGAAATAATATCTTTACATACTGTTCTGTAAAAACTCTGAATATAAGTGGACCTACACAATTCAAACCTGTATTGTTCAAAAATCAACTATAAATAATTTCTTAAAACATAATAGAATTTTAGTTTCCTCTTAATTTAATTCCTGTGAAACCAAAGATGAAATAGAAGACAAGGTCAGACCGTTGGCAATATTTTTTTTCTCAGCCTGCCATTCTTAAATGTCAGGAATTTATAATTTTCTGTAAACATACATACAGAAAAGTATACAAACCATGTGTAACCATACGTAACCGTAAGTACACAAACCATATGTATCACAAATGAGTCACTATTCTCTCCCAAAGGGTAACAATTGCTATCCTGGTTTCCAATATTAATAATAATATTATTTATAATCTATTTTATTTGTATTCAACAAATTAGTAAATATGTTACAGATAATCAGAGACATATTTCTCACTGGGAGAAAGGAGTTACAGATAAGGAAAGAGTGGGAAGCTAGAATTAATTCTGTGTTGCTAAATTGGAGTCAGAGGTATCAATATGGACTCTTGTTTATTTACAGATGATAGATACATTTAGATGTATAT
Source organism: Acinonyx jubatus (assembly GCF_027475565.1). NCBI lineage: Eukaryota > Metazoa > Chordata > Mammalia > Carnivora > Felidae > Acinonyx > Acinonyx jubatus. The sequence goes on from NC_069392.1 coordinate 43,136,395, forward strand.
GTGTATGTATTATATAGGATTTTTTTCCTAACTCCATTGAGAGGGGCTACAAGCAGTGGGGCCCCAGTAGCAATGAGCATATCATCTAGGTTTCAGCTTTTTTTTTTTTTCATGTTTATTTTTGAGAGAGAGAGAAAGACAGAGGGTGAGCAGGGGAGGGGCAGAGAGAGGAAGACACAGAATCCGAAGCAGGCTCCAGGCTCTGAGCTATCAGCACAGAACCAGACATGGAGCCTCAACATGCGAACCTTGAGATCATGACGTGAGCCGAAGTCGGCCACTTAACCGACTGAGCCACCCAGGCACCCCTAGGTCTTAGCTTTTAAATCCTATTCTTAAAGGAACCAGGGCTCCCTGGAGAACTAATTGATTTCAGGGCTGGAGTAGTGGAAATACAAGATGAGCCTAGAGATCTTGTGCTACCAGAGTGCTTAAAAACAAACAAAAACAGCATATCAAAGACACATAGAAATCAACCAGAAAAAAACCAAGCTGAAACAACTAAAATAATGATAGTACTGAATTCTAACCCAAAAAATTATAACACCATCAATTCTTGGTGACTATGAATAAAGCTACTATAAACATATAAACAGATAAAGCAATTTCAGGTTTTGGTATGAACATGTTTTTATTTCTTTTGGGAAAATTATCTAGCAGTGGTAAACAAATATCCATGAGTCTCCACTGATATCGGTAAGTGAATTAAGAAATGGCATTGGAGGAAAAAGAAGCAACAGGTCTTCTTTTCTGAAGAATTCCAAATTTAAACATAGAAGAAATATGGGGAATAGAAAATCACCATCAGAACACTACTTTGGGGACACCTGGGTGGCTCAGTCGGTTGAGCATCCGACTTCAGCTCAGGTCATGATCTCAAGGTTTGAAAGTTCAAGCCTCATGTCAGGCTCTCTGCTGTCAGCACAGAGCCTGCTTCAGATCCTCTGTCCCTCTCTCTCTGTCCCTCCCCTGCTTGCACTGTCTCAAAAACAAATAATTTACTTAAAAAAAAAAAAAAAAAAAGAACACCACAGTAATTGCTGCAGGCAAAATCCACCAAAGAATGGGCAGAGAAGTTAAAACAGAAACATGATATTTGTATAGCCTCAAAGTATCTCCCCAGCAGCATCACCACCCTAGCCAAGGAATCAAGTTAACGTGACCATTCAGATCAATATGCACTTTTTTTCTACACTGAACCCAATGTGTTGGTGGGACTCGAATTCGTGACCTCGAGATCAAGAGTCACGCCCCACCAATGTGTTTTTGATAGAGAAAGCTACATTAGTACTAACATGTCATTAGGTTTGATTTGGTTTATAATAATACACATCTTTTCATAGCCACTTCTTACATTTCTATAGCTCTTAATAGCTCACAAAACACTTTCACATACATATTATCTCTTTAATCCTCATACTAACTCTGAACATTGACATCACCTTCTGCATTTTATAGATGAAGAAACTAAAGCCTAAAAAGGATAAATTATTTGCTTCAGGTCAAATGGTGAATTAGTAGGAGAGCCAAGAATCCAGCACAAATGCTCTGAATTCAAGTCCAAATATCTTTTCCAAGAAATGATTTTAAAATACTAGGGACTGGGTGCTTAACTGGCCTGAGTGGCTCAGCCAGTTAAGCATCTGACTCTTGACTTCAGCTCAGGTCATGATCTCACAGTTTGTGGGATTGAGCCCCTCGGCAGTCTCCACCCTGAAAACATAGAGCCTGCTTGTGATTCTCTTTCTCCCTCTCTTTCTGCCCCTCCCACACTCAAGACCATGAGCATGCTCAAGTGCTCTCTTTCTCTCTCTCAAAATAAATACATAAACATTTTAAAAAATACTAGGAACCATAATTAATGATTATAAATGGATTTAAGTAAATACAGAGTATAACAGGCATTTAAAAATTTTATATATATTCAAGAATATACATCATGAAAATATATATAATACTTACAATAATAGATATGTTATATCTACATCATGGGTTTTTTTTTTTTTAAGTTTATGTATTTATTTTGAAAAAGAGAGAGCACTAGCAGGGGAGGGGCAGAGAGGAGAGACTTAATCCCAAGTAGGCTCCATGCCATCAGTGCAAAGCCCAAGTTGGGGCTCAAATTTACAAACTGTGAGTTCATGACCTGAGTCGAGATCAAAAGTTAGATGCTTAACTGACTGAGCCACCCAGGCACCCCTCTACCTCCTGTTTCTCAAAGTGTCCCTTTAACTCTGGTAAAGTGTCTCTTTTAACCTAGAGGTTTCAGAGGCCAAACTGAATTACTACTGTATAGCGTTAGGAGAAATAAACTATAATCAGAGTATGGGAGTTAAGTACTTTGCATGCTTCATTTTGAGTTTGGAAAAAATAGAGAAAATTTTCTAAAATGCTTATGTGTGCTCATAGGCAAAGTAAAGCAGATGATATGGGTATTTGAAATTTACAGGCACAGGGACCCCTGTCTGCTCAGTCATAAGAGTGTGTGACTCTTGATTTCAGGGTCATGAGTTTAAGCCCCATGTTGGGTGTAGAGATTACTTAAAAACAAGTAAATGAAGGGGCGCCTGGGTGACTCGGTTGAGTGTCCAACTCTTGGTTTTGGCTCAGGTCATGATCTTATAGTTTGTGGGGTTGGGCTCTGTGCTGCTGGTGCGGGGCCTGCTTGGGATTCTGTCTCTCTCTCTCTCTCTCTCTCTCTCTGCCCCTCCCCCACTCATGTTCTTTCTCTCTTAAAATAAACTTAAAAAAAATAATAAGTAGGGGCACCTGGGTGGCTCAGTTGTTAGGTGTCCACTTCGGCTCAGGTTGTGATCTCAGGGTTTGTGAGTTTGAACCCTGCATCAGGCTTTCTGCTGTCAGCACAGAGCCTGTTCCAGATCCTATGTCCCCCTCTGTTTCTGCCCCTCCTCTGCTCATACTCTCTCTCTCTCTTTCTCTCTCTCTCTCAAAAATAAACATTAAAAAAATACATAAACTTAAAAAAAAAGACCCGGCTATAAAATTTATAGGCACCAATAGGTTGACAGTTTAAAGCAGAATAATATTCTTCTGTGATCATTCTTATCTGTAAATATACTGCTAGCCTATCTATTAATATCCAGCTGATATTGAGTCCATAGTAATATGATCACCAATAAAACCTGAAGTATGAATAAGATAGATACTATTATTGTACTGTTTATAAAATTTGGGTACAAGTATCTAACTCATTGTGGGGAAGAAGATGATAGCCCTTTCTAGAAAGTGCAAATGCACAATTGTCCAGTAATAAATTAATACTGAGTCATGGTCTTAACTGAAAGTGAAATGTTTGTTACTTGATCCAAGTAATTATCTTTATTTATTTATTTAAAAATTTTTAACGTTTATTTTATTTTTGAGAGAGAGAGAGAGGAAGAGAGAGCGCAAGTGGGGGACGGGCAAAGAGAGAGGGAGACACAGAATCTGAAGGAGGCTCCAGGCTCTGAGCTGTCAGCACAAAGCCCATCCTGGGACTCTAACGCCCGAACCATGAAATCATGACCTGAGCTGAAGTTGGGATGCTCAACCGACTGAGCCACTCAGGGACCCCAATAATTTCCTTTATTTAAAAGAGATATCCAGAGAGGTAATTATTCTTGTCAAATTCTTGCCTTTCACTATTTTCAAAATAATCCCCACATTTAGGTGGTTGAAGGATAGAGCCAGAAAAAGTATCTCGTAGTTACAGTATTGAAGGTAGAGATAACTAGCACAGTTGAATAATTCACAGGTTTAAAATGCATATAATGAAAGCATAAAACATCATTTTTATTATCATAAAGCCCATGAATATATAAACATCTGTCTCTTTGTTTAGAGATAAAATTTAAAAGCAAAACAATAAAATCAGTTATATACAATGATTCTTACTGCATTGGGTATCATTGCTAGTGTCAATTTTGTATTGTAGGAGAAGGAACGGCAGTTTCTAGTCTGTCTTAACTTGTTTTCAGAAAAGGTTAGGTCCAAAATATTGTCTTTTAAGTGAGAACTGGAGTTAAAATAGCCAATTTCCTAAGTATTCTTTATCACCTGACCTTGCAAATTGTCCTCATTGATTCCAAATTACGTTCTAAAAAGTTGTGTGCTTACCTTGTGACCAGCGCTTTGTTAGGTTCAGAGCAACTGTGAAATTTTAAAAATTACCATTTTGACTATAACGTCAGTAGGGGACAAGCTGCTTTAACAGATGTTCTAATGTGGAGAGTGGTTGCAATAATCTCTCCTCTCCCTACTTTTGATTTGTATGTAAAATCTACTATTCCATCAGTCAGGGTCTGGTTCAAGTATTATTAAGTATTATTAATAATAAACCTAATAGGGCACTTGGGTGGCTCAGTCAGTTAAGCATCTGACTTCAACTCAGGTCATGATCTCATGGTTCATGGATTCAAACCCTGCATCAGGCTCTGTGCTGACAGTTCAGAGCCTGAATCCTGCTTTGGATTCTGTGTCTCCCTCTCTCTCTGTCCTTCCCCTACTAGTGCTCAGTCTCTCTCTCTCTCTCAAAAATGAATAAACATTAAAAAAAATAAACCTAATAATGGGGTACCTGGGTGGCTCAGTAGGTTGGCATCTGACTCTTAATTTTGGCACAGGTCATGATCTCATGGTTTCGAGCCCCGTGTAGGGCTCTGTGCTGACAGCAGGGAACCTGCTTGGGACCCTCTCTGTCCCTCTCTCTACCCCTTCCCTGCTCATTCTCTCCCTTCCTCTCTCTCTCTCTCTCTCAAAAATAAATTTAAAAAAGAAAAATAAACCTAATATGAGGCAGTCACTGTGTTGCCCCAGGGGATAAAATGGAGAGTAAAGAAGATATGTTTCCTGTCTTCACTGTATTTACAGATTGCTGGGGGAAAGCCAATAAGTAAAGAAGCTGTTAAAACTAAGTGTGACATCATATACACTAGTGACTTCTTTCTTTAACTTTTAGTAACTCCTAGGATTCCAGTCTTTTCCAAACTATAGGTTACAACCCATTAGTGGGTCTTAAAAGTGCATTTTTAGAGTAATTTTTAAAAAGTAATAAAAAAATGTATGCACAAAAGTAGAGAGAATAATATAGTAAACCCAGTACACTTATCCCCCAGATTTAAGAATTAATAAGATTTTCATTTTCTTACTTTCATTTTAAAAAAGAAAACGGGAGGGGTACCTGAGTGGCTCAGTCGGTAGAGCGTGTGACTCACATCTCAGGGTCATGAGTTCAAGCCCCATGTTGGGCATGAAGCCTACTTGGAAAAAAAAATGAAAATGGAGTAGTTAAAAGGATAAGATAGACCAGACTAGAACTGGATAGGCTACAATATATGAGTGTATCACACTATGGATATTGTACACAGTAAGAGAAACTATTGTTCCATAAAATTGTGTGTGTATTTACTGAATTTAAGATATAAAAAAATGGGGGCACCGGGGTGGTTCAGTTGGTTGAATGTCCAACTCTTGATTTTGGCTCAGGTCATGATTTCATGGTTTGTGGGTTTGAGCCCCACATTGGGCTCTGTGCTGACAGCACAGAGCCTGCTTGGGATTCTCTTTCTCCCTCTTTCTCTGTTCCTCTACCCCCCTCCCCCCAAATAAATAAACATTAAAAAAAAAGTTCTTATAAAAAAGATATAAAAAATGAATGGGATTCTGTGAAAAAAAAAAAGGAAAGGAAAATGACGTATCCATTTGTATTCCTATTAGTGAGTACAGTGCTGTGTAAGAAGGCTCTGGATAAATGTTTGGTAATGACAACAAGCAACAGAAACATGAGGAACTAGCTAGAAGAAAATTACATATGTATAAAGTTAACTGTGTTTTTTTTTTTTCATAAAGTTAACTTTTTAAAACAGGGAGCTGGCTTATAAGGTAGTATTTTCATTCTTATACACTATTACTCAACTAATGTTGACTAAGAACTTACTCTGTTTCAGGCAATATGCTAAGTGGTTGGGATGCAGAAACAAATACAGCACAGCACTTCTTTCTCAGAAAGAAGTTGTTTGGAGAGTTGTTTGCTGTTGTTTGGAGAGATAGCTGGAGAGAATAGTCTATCCTCCACGTAAAAGAATCAACACTTGAAAATGCTCATCTCATTATAACTAACATACACATACAGGTCTGTATAGCGGTGTTTAATTTTTGTTTTATACTAATGAGATCATACCATACATATGAACCAACAAATTGTTTTTCATTAGATAATGTATCAGAAATATCTTTATAAATAAGTACATATAGGGGCATGTGGGTGGCTCAGTCAGTTGAGCATCTGACTTCGGCTTAGGTCAAGATCTCACAGCTTGTGAGTTCGAGCCCCACATTGGACTCTGTGCTGATGGCTCAGAGCCTGGAGCCTGCCTCAGATTCTGTGTCTCCCTCTCTCTCTGCCCCTCCCCTGCTCACGCTGTCTCTCTCTCCTTCAAAAATAAATAAACATTAAAAAAAATAAAAAAAAATTAAGTGCATATAGTGCTATCTCCTTCTTTTCCATGGTTATGTAAGGGTGAATGTCATAATTTACTCATTTCCCACTAAATAGGTTGTTATTCTAAGTGTGTAAGGCTGCAATGAACCTGTATCTTTACATACCCTTGCTGGCTTTTCTATAGGATAGATTCTTCAAATTGGGATTTCTAGATGTTTGCTTGTCTTTTAATGCTGTCAAAATGTTTTGCCTTCCAAGAAGTTGCTTATTTACATACTTGTCAACTATTTGAATAAGTATTTCCCCATACTATTACCAACACTATATATTATTAATCCTGTATGTTATTAAATTTGTAATCTCAAGGTCATGAATCTCTGTTTTTAAGTTTTGCATTTCCTAAACTATTAGTGGGATTGTCCACCTTTTTAAAAATAAATTTATTGGCTATTATTCTGTGAGTGTCCTTTGTATATCCTTTGCCCATTTTTCTATCACGTGTTTCATTACCAATTTTTAAGAGTTCCTTAGCTTTTTGTGATACTAACCTAGTGTGTATTGCAAATGTTTTTCTCTGTCATTTGTATTCTAATTTTGCTCATGGTGGTTTATGTAGAACTGAAGTTTTCTTTTTCTTTTTTTAAAATGTTTATTTATTTTGAGATAGTGAGTAAGGGAGGGGGGGGGGGAGAGAGAGAGAGAGAGAGAGAGAGAGAGAGAAAATCCCAAGCAGGTTCTGTGCTGTCGGCACAGGGCCTGACGTGGGGCTTGATCCCACAACCCTGGGATCATGACCTGAGGTGAAATCAAGAGTCAGATGCTCAACTGACTGAGCCACCCGGGCTCCCCATAGAACTGAAGTTTTCATGTTTCATGTAATCATATCTGTCACTTCTTTTCATGTGGGTTCTGATTTTTATATTTTGCTTCAGAAGGACCTCTCCACTCTAAAATAATAAAAATAGGGGCACCTGAGTGGCCCAGTCAGGTTAAGCCACTGACTCTTGATTTTGGCTCAGGTCATAATTTCATGGTTTGTGAGACTGAGCCCCTTTGCAGTCAGCACAGAGCCTGCTTGGGATTCTCTCTCCCTCTCTCTCTGCCCCTCCCACACTCACATGTGCTCTCTCTCTCTCTCTTGAAATAAATAAATTTAAAATAAATAAAATAAAATAATAAAAATAACCTCCCATGTTTTCATCTAGTACTTTTATGGAATTAAAAAATGTTTAACTCTTTAATCTAGCTGGAATTAATTTTTGTATGGAGAGGGAGGTAAGGAGCTACCTCCCCAATTCTAACACTGGCCAATGGGTAGACAATTTTCTTGATATAATTTGTTTAAAATTTAGAAGAAAACTCTGAAAGGCAGGATCAGTTCCACATGAACCATACAGACTGAAAGTAATTATTACTATTGAATCAGAATATATGTTGTACAGACAAACAAAGCTCTGGTATTATCAGTGCTATCATCCTAGACACAGTTATAAGGGAGTCTACAAGTACATTATCAGGAACTCTCCAAAAAGTGGCATTTCTAGGAAACAACTTTGTGTTAGTATGCTTGTTTGTACATGGCTCATTTAATGTGATACCTGGGCAAATAGGTGGAAATAGTAAAAAACAAAAACAAAAACAAAAAACAAAACCCAAAAAACCAGAAAAGATATTGAATGGTATGGAGGCTATCACTCTGGGCTGGCTAGCCCAACAACCATTTCTAATCCCCTCTCCCTTGCTTGCCTACACTGCAAATGGAAAAGTTGACATACTTGATTTCCCACCTTCCTTCTCAACCAGGATGGCCATGTGACACAGTTCCAGCCAATGGATATAAGTGCAAGTCTTATAAGGGAAGCACCAGCTGGAGTAAAGACCCACAGGCTTCCAGAGGAGCTGAGGAAGCTGGTCCCAAAGGATTAATGTGATTTCCAAAGAGCTGTTGGTTTATAAGGTCTTTATGTTAAAAATATATGATCATAACAGATTTGTTTCAAACAATTCTGTTCCTTGAATATTAAAGTGTTTAGATTCCAGGGACAGAATTGTTTGAAACAAATCTGATATGTCTGGCCCCATCCTTCCCACTTTTCCTTCTCTGAACACACAAACCTGATGGCTGAGCTGCAGCAGACATCCTGTGTTCTGGAGAAACTGGCCCCCCTGCTAAGGATGGAGAGGAGGCAGAAAAAGCCTGAGTCCTTGATGACACCAGTAACAGACCAGCCCTGGTCTACCTGAAGATGTTTAATAATGCAAGATAGTTAAATATCATAATTCCTAAGTCACTGTTAGACAAGTTTCCCGAAGCTAAAAGTATTTTTAATTAGTACAAATGATGTGAACCCCATATTCTGGGAACAGTGAAACAAAACAGTTTTAATATTTCTTACTAATGCATTCATGAAATTATCATAAATTAATTTCTAGGGATTATTTTTTTATAAAGACTTACAAAGAAACAATTTAAAATGATAGAATTTATTTTAATATATTGATATATATGTATACACATATACTATTTTAAAAATAAGCATGTAAAGTATAATTGTTATAAAACATAAGTCAGCCTTAATTTAATATTATCAGAGTAAAAGAGCATGTATAGAAGTCAATCTAACATTTTTGCATCTGCCTTTCAAAGTTAGAATACACAAAAGATATAGCGCATTGTATTTTATCTTATTTCAGTCTTCACATTATCATCATTGGGTATAAATACCCTTAGGAATGTGCCAACTTATAACTTACATTCAAATAACCCAAATCTCTTAACAGTTATTAAAGTACCATTAAATCACCTAAAATGAGTCATCTAAAAAAATACTGGCCTAAATTAAAACCCTGAGGAATTAAAATCTTTTTACACAATAGTTTTGGTTAAGTGCGATTCCATGTTTGACTACTTTATTTAAGGTCATACTTGGTAAGGCATAGTAAAAATAAAATCTACATAAGTTACAGTCTAAATCTATATTTCATTTCTTTCTACAAAGTTGTTTTGTTTCCCCAAAAAAGTTTTTGCAAGTCATTCTGGACTTCTTCACTACCTGCTGGCATATCTGCTTTATATACAGTAGTTAAGATTTGTGCACTAAGCTGAGCTGCCTTTACATGGTAGTTCAGATAAAATGCACCTAAACAACTACATGCTAGAGAGTTCATGTCCATGCTCCACCATGGCCTGAACAAACTGCTTGAAGACTCGATCCATGTAAGTGGACTGCCTTGGCCAGATTCCCTCCAGAAAACCAATATGGCCTCCATAAGAAGTAAGGACCAAAGCAACATTAGGGTTTTGCTTGGCAGTTTCAATTGGAATAGCTTGGGGAAAAAAAAAAAAAAGGATAAGGGAAAGGGGGAGGTCAGAGAAGGAAAGGAGAAAGGAAAATATATAATTATTACTGGTTCCTGTTAGGAATAGTACATGCTTTTATCATTTCTAATCATTATAAACTGAAACACCATTACATAAATAAATATTTGTAATTAGTACAGCTAATGGAATAAGTCTACTTTATATCAACCATCTACATTCTTTTTCTTTTTTAATTTTTTAAATATTTCTTTATTTTTGAGGGGGGGAGGGGCAGAGAGAGAGGGAGACACCGAATCTGAAGCAGGCTCCAGGGCTTCAAGCTATCAACACAGAGCCTGACACAGGGCTCGAACTCATGAACCACAAGATCATGACCTGAGCCAAAGTCTTAACTGACTGAGCCACCCAGGCTCCCCACAACCATATGCATTCTTATAACAGATCATGTTTACAGTTATGTACTGAACCATCATTTTTGGAAGAATCAATCCAAGTGTTTAATTATAACATAAAAGTATAAAAAGGCTTAGTCTTGTTTTGAGAAATTAAAGTAAGATAATGGAAGGAATGGTGAATACTTACATTATGCTATAAGATTCCCACTTAGGTATTACACCAGGAAAAACAAAAAACAACAACAATCTTCTCACCTTTGTAAGAGTTATAAATTCATTATGTATGACTTTGGTTAATTTTACATGAAGTTAGATTCCTGAGGGGCCAATACAATTGTTGGCAATATTAAGGACTCAAAATTAAACAATGATTTATGTAGTAAAAATATATACAGATAGCAAAAAAGAGTGGAATAAAATATTCCCAAGTGATAACAGTGTTTATATTTGGGTGGTTAAACGTTGGTGATTTTTCTTTTTCTTCCTTGTCTGAGTTTCTATTCATAGTAAGGAGAAAGAAAAATTTTATTTTGAAAATATAGTTGCAATATTTAAATAATTCACTCGCAATGACAATCTTTTCATATACTCTACAAAATCTATTAAAGGATGTGAATTAAAGTTGTTTTATTCTTATTTCTTTCTCCCATACTTGGAGTTCAGTAAACTGTTTTGATTTAAGATCTATAGTGAATCACTACCTGGCATAAGAAGTGTTTTAATTTCAGATACTGCTAAATCTTATCTCCTTAATTAAGGTAACGTGGTTGTTGCAGTATTTAGACCTTCATATCTTGGGTAGAGTCTTAAAGGTAAATTAGCTAATTAAAGGTAAGATCTCCCTACCCCCATACCCTTCTGATGAAGGAAAGGAAGCTGACACACTCTAGGAGAACTGAGACCCTTCCAAGGGTCTTGCTGCTGTGCCCAAACTGCCTGTTCAGATGATGCTCTGTTTGCCTTCACAACACTCCCTGAAGAATAAACTTAGAGACTCTAAATCAAGGCCTGGCAAGCCAAGCCCTTGCCCAAAGGGGTTCTGAACTCTTATCCTTAGCCAGCCCCACCTAAAGAAGAGTACTTCCTATCTTGGGATAAGGTGTGTGAGCTTAAGGGGAGGGGCAGGTGAAATGACATACTATTTTTGTTTTTCCTTTTTCACCTCACATTAAAGGCTTCAATTTAGAATGCTTCATTTGCCTCTGATGAAATTATTATAAGCTCCAATTTCACACTCTGGATACACTCAGGAATTTATAACACCGATAGTTACAGACATACCAGAAGAACAAAAGGCTGTGCCACGTTTGAGTCATGTGAAAGATGCTGGCTGCCTGCGCTCTCAGAATGCAGACAATTGTCTCCTATTTCAATGTGGCAAGACTATCTTAAGGGCTTGGGAAAGAATAGGAAATGATGAGTTTAAATTTCAATCAAATGGGGCAGGTTAAAATGCTGGAAAGTTTTTGTTGGTAAAAGAAGGGTCTGTGAAATATTAAAAAAGAAGGAGAAATAGTAGACTTTCTTAATCCAATGAATATAGGCTAAATAACCACCATGCAATTCAACTAATACTAAAGTTCACTGTTTCATTTCTTGGTATGTGGTGAAAGGCCAAAAAGTTCCAGCCATCTAAAATTACTTGTGATTAATCATAAATCACATATAAAAATGACATCTCCTGCAGAGATGATAGGTGATTTTTATTTTTATACACTTTGGGGATTTTCTGAAATTTTGACACTACACATGTGCTGTGTTTGTAATCAGATTAATTTTTTTTTTTTTTAATGAAGTACTTGGGAATATGTTTTTAAAGTGTTTAGGGGAGAAATGAGAACAAAAATGTATAAAAAGCTTTGTGAAATTTCATTAGAAAAAAATTAGAGATTGAGTCTACTGATCCTTATGATGACTTCTAATCATCTTGTATTGCTTCAGTATACCAGCCCATGCATATATATCTTTGCTACCAAATTCATATTTCTTTTTTTTAATTTTTTATTTATTTTTGAGACAGAGACAGAGCATGAACAGGGGAGGGGCAGAGAGAGGGAGACACAGAATCCAAAGCAGGCTCCAGGCTCTGAGCTGTCAGCACAGAGCCTGATGCGGGGCTCGAACTCACAAACCGTGAGATCATGACCTGAGCCGAAGTTGGACACTTAACCGACTGAGCCACCCAGCGCCCCCCAAATTCCATATTTCTTAAATTAAGAGGGCAAGAAAGTTGATTTGGGCATAATTTTTTTTTATACGGTATCCAGGGGGAAAACAAAGACTGTTTCTTTTCAGATGGGACCGAATGTGCTACACTCATTGAGATGTTCAAGGACGTCATGTTTATAAGGTCTCAAGTTTTCTTCCAGGTTAAAAGGGGGAAAAAATGTCAAAGTCTTTTGCTTAAGAAGCTCAGGAAGAAAAGCCAAGTGATGACAATAGACTTGTAAGGCAAGGAGTTCGAGCCCCACGTCAGGCTCTGTGCTGACAGCTCAGAGCCTAGAGCCTGCTTCGGATTCTGTGTCTCTCCCTCTCTGACCCGCCCCTGCTCATGCTCTGTCTCTGAATAATAAATACATGTTAAAAAACAAAAAGATTAAAGAAGGAAAAGTTATAAAAAATGAGAACAAGCAAAATATTTCAGTCATAATTGATTCTAAACCTCTCACAATTAACTAGATAAGCGTCTGTGAAACTTTTTAAAGTGATCTCAGAAATTTAGATATAAATTATGAGTATTTAGTAATTTTTTTCTATTCCAGTGGAAAACATTTTATATGTCTGATATTTTACTTCTCATTACTGTATTTCTTAAAGAGAACAGTATTTTAAAACTGTTAATTCAGGGGTGCCTGGGTGGCTAAATCAGTTGAGCATCCAATTTCGGCTCAGGTCATGATCTTATGGTTCACAGGTTTGAGCTCCGCATCAGACTCGATGCTGTCAGCACACAGCCCCCTTCGGATCCTCAGTCCTCATCTCTCTTTGCCCTTCCCTGCCCTGGCGTGCATGTGCCTTCTCCTTCTCTCCCTCAAAAATAATTAAAATTTAAAAAGAACCCGGTTAATTCATGTCAAAATGTATACAAATAAGTTAATTTTACCATGACTTGGTGAGAAAACATCATCCACAGAATTCAGACACAACACTGGAATTCCTACTGATTTTAGTCTACGATTAGGGCTGGCATCAGTATAATAATCATCGATTGTTCGGTATCCAAACATGACTGAAGTGAATCTCTTATCAAACTCTCTAATGGATTTAGCCTGAAAAATAAAAACAGATTATTTCTACTCCTGGAATCCAAAGAGGAAATAAAAATATTAAATAAAGTTTCTCTCCTACCTTCATGACATGATCCATGTCGATTTGTTTTACAAACATATGCCGGTGCCTGCAACAAAATAATTTTAAAGGTAAAAAATTAAGGTAAAAAAAATTGAGGATATTGCTATCTCAATCAGACCTAAAATACATAATAATAAATAACAAAACAGTCTAACACTGTTTTATGTTAGGGCACAAAGTTGGTACTCAGTAACTATTTACTTAATCAGACTTAAGTACATTGATATTTATCCTAAAGACATTTTTTAAGAGTACTTTTTTCTTTACTGAAAGATATTATAACTAGTTTTGTAATAATAAATGTCAATATTGTTTCATAACAACTTGTACCTACACACTGTTGCTGTTAAATCAATTTGGCCAAAACGGCCTTACTTAAGCCAGAAGCTTTCAATTGGATAAACCACTTGAAGACATTATTTTTAAGTTGCTATGTTGAAAATTAAAAGTTATATTTTGTGTGATTATTTTTTAACTGGTGGTCATTTTCTTTCTTTTTAAACATATTTTATTTATTTATTTATTTATTTATTTAATTTTAAGTAAGCTCTATACCCACTGTGGGGCTTGAACTCATGACCCTGAGAACAACAGTCGCAGGCTCTACCGACTGAGCCAGCCAGGCAAACCTAAATAGTGGTCATTTTTCTTATATAACTGATACTTTAATTCAGATCATTCACTTTTCTTACTACTGTGCCCCATTTCAGTGATGAGTAATTAGTGATCTAATTTTTAAATATTTTAATCAATATTTTATACTCAACATCTGTAATTTAATAAGTAGGTTAAGTTTAATCCAATGTTTAATGTCAACTTTTGGGATAATTATGGTTTTCAAGAAGTCATGTACCAATTAACTATACTTTTTATTTAGCATTTCTATTACATTGATCAATTCACCTAAAAATAGATGGTAATAGTCATCAAAATAGAAACAGAGACACCTCTGTTCTCTGTTATCACACCAATTTAAATGTTAGAAGATACACAAACAATTCCAGAAAAACTAATGCAAACATAGTGTTCTGATAATCTTAAGAAATGTGTGGGCTGAGAATATCCAAGTGCATTTTCCTAAGCTTCTAAAACATATCATGTTTGCAAGCATATGCTTAAGAAACTACATTATTCAGCACTAATAACACTTAATAACATTGCTTACTACCTAGGAAAGAATTCGGTACTGATAAGATTAGCAATAGGTAGAAGAACTAGGGAAACAGAGTATAATGTTACTCAACACATTCAATGCTAATGCTTTTAGTCCTTTAGAAAAATTTAGAACAGTGATCTTCAAAGTGGGGACACATACCCTACAGGTTGTACAAGACAGTGCACTGGGATACAGAAAGAAAACATTATAACTTTTACCTATATTTTTAGCTTATACTTAAAATATTTATTTTTTGTATATATTTATAACAAAGAATATTTGGGTTAGTAAATGCATATAATGCAAACATAAATATACAAGTATTAGCAGTGTTATACTTTACAACTTTTTTCTGTTGGGGCATGTAATCCAAAAAGTTTGAAGATGTCAGATGTTAAAAGATGACTCACTTATTAACTGAAGACTGGAGGCAGGTTGTCAAATAGTAATTAAAAAGCAGCCAGTTGAGTGGTTTCTCCAACGACTCAGAGCAAGCAAAAGTATTCCAACCAACTGAAAAAGTTGCAGCTGCCTTCAATGGAGTTTTTGGCCCAATTTTGCCTAAGTAATTCAAAAGCAGCATACTAAAATGGGGAGAAACAGGAAACTTAGTGATTAATTTGTTGTATCTCTCAAGACATCTAATTTCTTTTTTTTTAAGCTTAATTTAATTTATTTTGAGAGACAGATAGAGAACAAGCGGGGGAGGGGCAAAGAAAGAGGGAGACAGAATCCCAAGCAGGCTTGCACTATCAGCGCATTGGCAGACAGGGGGCTTGAACTCACAAACTGTGAGATGGTGACCTGAGCTGAAGTCAAGAATCGGACACTTAATCGACTGAGCTACCCAGGTGCTCCCAACAGAATGTTTCTAATGTCCAGGCCACATAGATTATCAAAATGATATTGATAACAAAATGATAATGATAATGATTAAAAATATACAAATCTTTGGACCTCAGTCTCTAGGTAAATGTTTAGTTTTAGTATGTGAGGGGTGTTTCAGGCAAACTTTTCTATAATTAGCCACACAGTAAATATTTTAGGCCTTCCTGGCCATACAGTCTCTGTCAAAAATACCCAACTCTATGATTGTACTGCAAAAGCAGCTGTAGACAACATATAGGTGAATGGACATGGCTGTGCTCCAACAAAACATTCTGCATGGATGAAATTTAAATAAATTTCACATAATTTTCACATGACATGAACTATTCTTCTTTTGGTTTTTTTTTCCAATCATCTAAAAATATAATAACCATTCTTAGCTCTTGGACTGTACAAAAACAGACAGATTGCCAGATCTGACCTGCGAGCCATGGTTTGCCAACCCTTGGCATAGATGAGAGAGCAAGGAGTGGTTTTTCAGATGTGGCTGCACATTGGAATCACCTGCGGAGCTTTCAGAACTATTACAGATGTCTGGGTTTAGCCCTGGAGATTGTGAGTAATGGGTCTGTGTGGGCATCCTGGTTGCCTCTGAGCCCTTGCCCTCTAAAGTAAGTCTCCAAAGGGCTTCCTAGTGTAGAGTTAGACTTTCTGAGTTATGGCAGAGCTTTTGGCCCCCAAATCACTTATTTTCTCTTCCTACTCTTTCCTATTCTTTGTCTTTATCTATCACACATTTTCCACTTTTCCTTTGATTCCATCAATTTTCCCAATTTTAATCTAGTTCTATTTTGGTAAAAGGAACGAGAATGGGGTTTGATCTAACACTAATGTCAGAAATATAAGTTTACCATTGCCAACTAAAAAAGGGACGACAGCCTAAATTCTGCTTCTCATTGTATTTTCCATTCTTTATTTCTCCAATTGCCGAGGTTGTGAAATAGGAGAAATGGGTAAAAATTGTCTCATTCTCTTTCCCAAACCAAGTGGCTTGCAGAGTGAGTGTGATGAGGTTTTAAATCAAAAGTGGAGATTTTTGTTTTGCTTTTGCAAATGACTCTTAATAATGACTGTACTCCTAAAATAATAATAATAATAATAATAATAATAATACGATGATGATGATGATGATGATGATGATGATGACTGTACTCCTGGTATAAGGTTCTGTGGTTCACTAAGTCATTTAAAGAATAACGTTTACTCTTCTGTGAAGGGTTCATTCTAGGGTCTTAATTTTGGTGGCCCTATTCTTTGTTTTGAAGTCAGAGAGTGCCTGCATGTCAGTAAGATAATGGGCAAATTGGAAGGATTGGAAGGGAAGCCCTCAGAAGTAGGAAGGATAGGTAGTATTCATGACCAAGTAGGGGGGGATACTCCTTGGCTATTATTCAAGAGCAAAATAATACCAAGATGTTACTCCAAAACAGTTTGTTTTACTTTGACAGAAAAAGGACTCCATTTTTTCACCAAAAGAAAAGAGACAGAGAGAGAGAGAGAGAGAGAGAGAGAGAGAAAAGAATCCAGAATTAAGAGATTAAGAGGCATATCAACCCTAATTATGGACCTTATCTGGTTCTTAACTCAAACTGTAAAACCAACCAACCAAAAGTCGAAGAAATGTGACACTGACAAAATATTTAACTTGATGATTTTTAGAAACTGTTAGTTTTGTTCAGGTCTGATACCAGTGTGTGTGTGTGCTTTAAAGAGAAATCACCTCTTAGAAATTACCTACTGAAATATTTATAAATGATATAAATCTCATGATAGATGAGATTTATTTAAGATAATCAGAATTGGGGAGGAATGGAGGGTAAGACTGATTAACAAGATTATCTGTGAGTTGATAATTATTGAAGCTGTATGAAGAAGGTTGATTATTATTGAAACCAGCTTATTAGTATATATGGGAGATCATTATTCTCTTCACTTTTATGTGAATTTTAAATACATTCTTTAAAGCTTGTTTATCATCTCATTGGGAGACTGAAACTTGACTGGGTCTAGAATGACATGAATTCCTTGGCTAGACTCAGTTCTGGCTTAAATCCCCTACTGGGTCACAGGCATCACAGGTATGGGGATTAATCCAGTCTACAAGGGCACTGGATGTTAGGATCTTCAACAGACTACATTTTTGTCTGTTGCATTTCCAAAAGAAAAAAAAATGTGTCAAGCTGTAAAACATCCCCAAGTGGTAAGCCCACTTGGGAACGTGTCACAGTGCTAGGCAACTAGAAAGGGTGCTTCCTTCAAACAATTTACAAGACATTAATATTCAATCAGCTGCAAAGGCTAATGGTCAAGTTCTGCTTTCAGGCACTGAGGCTTCAAAGGGACATGAAAAGGCATTTCCCAGGAGCTTCTGAATAGAGAATCTGGGCCTGTTTATGTAAGGTCTGGCCTTTAAAAAGTCAAGAATTTATATGATTAAGGGAAAAAGTTCAGCTGGCACCCTGTCCTCTATGGCTCACATTATGGAGCAAAGGAAAGAGAAGTACACTGAGCACAATTCACAGATTCTGCCTGGATTTTCTGCACTGATTCAGATTTCTTCCTTTTTAGTAGGTCAAGTCAGACCTTCCATGCTAATGTAAGAAATGTATTCTTTTCTTCTTAGTTTTATGTTTTTCAGAATCTAAAAAGCTGTGGTTACAGACTATTTTTCGGAATCTATCATTTGTAAAGCCTATTCATTTTCAGGTAAATATACTCCTAAGATGTTCTGAAAATTGAAATGGCAGATAAATCAATGACAAAATTAAGAAAAAATACACTTTCTATCTCATGTGTTTGCTGATTTAAAAAAGTACTTCTGGACAAGAGTTTAGGGAATCTAAGCATGGTAAAATGCCAGATAATTAAAATTTTGCCAGATTATTAAGTTCATAATCACTAGAACAAAAAAAGATAAACAATTATTAGTGGAAATGAGTAAACATGGCATAAATGTTCCAAATAATCCTCAGTGTAACTGCAAGAAGCACAAATTATAATATTCATATGCTTAAAATAGCAGCTGGAATAGGGTTAACAATAAAACTTCACAGTTTCTAGGAGAGCATTCCAGGGTAAGTCCATCTGCCCAGCAACAAAACAAAACAAACAAAAACACCACACCTGGAGAAAAACAGTTTTGAAGGTCTCTTCAGCTGGAGAGAGCAAGAAGTGATTACTTCTATGACTGGAATGATGAAAGTCAGACTACAAGGTCAGCTTCCTGTGTGGTGCTGGAGGATGCACTTACAAGGACGGCTGGGAGTACATTAGGGAATCTGAAGGTCAACATGGCAGCTGTCGAGTGATGGGAATCAACATCACGGGATTCCAATAAGCCTTCAGGCTCACAAAATCCTAGTATCCCAAGGAGATACTTGTATCCTTTTCACCACAGAGACTGGTTGCCAAGGAAAAATTAAAAGTCACCTGAATTAATTACTTCATTCATTCAACCGTACATGGTGAAATAAGACAAAAATAATCAAACATTTATTTTAAAATGCCTATGTAGTTTATAGAGTTCTGAAAGAAGCAGTCTGTAAGTCCACTTGTCTCTCAGACATTTTATTTGATTAAAAAAATGTTTTTAAATTTTATTTATTTTGAGAGAGGCAGAGTGAGTTCAAGTGGGGGAGGGAGAGAGAGCGAGGGAGAGAGAATCCCAAGCAGGCTTCATGCTCTCAGCACAGAGCTTGGCATGGGGTTTGAACTCGTGAAACTGTGAGATCATGACCTGAGCTGAAACCAAAAGTTGGAGCTTAACCAAATGAGCTACCCCTGTCAGACATTTTAGAAAGGAAAAACCTTACCCTCCCATTGAAACCCCTGCTGCCAGGAAAGGAGCAGAAGGGTACAGACTGTGCACGTGGTGAATAACTGTCTCCAAGTCTTCAGTGTTAGCACAACAGTAAGTCCTTGGTGTCTGTAAGCAGAGACAGGTAAAGCACAAAATTTAAAATTATGAGGCTAATGATTTGCATAATGCAGAAATGTAAAAAGATCAAGAAGACATAAACATGAGAAAATAACCTTTGTTTGCACATACTATGAAAAATAATAATTTATCATATTCATATCTTGCAGTTCACACATATTCCATATAAAGTCAACACGATCTGAGTTGGCACTGACCAGAAGACTTTGGTCATGCAAGGAAGGCTTGACAAAAATAGGGCAAGACTGATACAAATACCTTAAATAGAATACACAGTACCAAACTCAAATGTGTCTCCAATTTAACAAGAACAGGATCAATTTAGAAAGAACAGCGAAAAGTTACACTTTTATTTTGAAAAAAAAAAAAAAATTATGCCTGACAAAACCAAAGTAATTGATTAATTAAAAAAACAAGCAAACAAACAAAAGAGACTTTACAATAATGCCACGAAAATTTTTAATTGTGGCTGCTTTCTAACTGGGGGACTGTTTTTTTTGTTTTTTACATTTGTTTTCAATGTTTATTTACTTTTGAGAGACAGAGAGACAGAGCATGAGCGGGGAAGGGGCAGAGAGAGAGGGAGACAGAGAGCTGAAGCAGGCTCCAGGCTCTGAGCTGTCAGCACAGAGCCCAACGTGGGGTTCAAACTCACGAACCGCGAGATCATGACTGAAGTCGGGTGCTTAACCAACTGAGCCACCCAGGTGCCTCGGGAACTGCTTTCTTTATCCTGAGTGTTGTCTACCAGTGAGTGAGTGTGGTTTTCTGGCACTGCCTTCACTCTCGATAAAGGAATGTCCAGTTGTATTTATTAAATATGTTGTTTTACAATAATACATCCATATAGCACCAGCTGCACTACACTGCAACGAACACTTAAAATGTTATATTATGTAAAGGTGATTATGCCTCAATACATGATGCATTGAAACAAATGTTTTTCATGTGAACTTCATCAATAAGGGCTCTGTTTCCGGCAGGAAAGCTTCACAAATGCTTTGTCTGAGCTGTGGGAGGAGAGGGCAGTCCTCTCTGTAGAATAAATGAGAATGTGTATATGAATATGTGTGTGTATATGTGAGACCAAATAACTAGAAACTGAATAACATGGAGAGGAATCTGGTAACATTGCTTTAATAAAAACAGTTACCTGTACCATCCTGACTCTACTATTCCAATAAACCATGATCGGAATAGGAAGGCTATGTTCGCTCAGCATTCAATTGTTAATGAGAAGCCTGAGAAAGCCACAGTTTTTAATGATTCCTCCAACTAATCTCAAGCCTAAAACACTACACATTGCCTACTATCATCTTTCTGAGGTCTGCAAATATGAAACTCTCCAAACAAGAGAGTTAACCTAACAAGATTTACAATGGTGAACAATTATTAAATAATTAAATTTGTGTCTACAAAACCCTGAGGAAGGGGAACGTGGGTGGCTCAGTCAGTTAGGCTTCTGATTTCAGTTCAGGTCATGATCTCACAGTTTGTGGGTTTGAGCCCTGCGTCAAGCTCTGTGCTGACAGCTCAGAGCCTGGAGCCTGCTTCAGATTCTGTGTCTCCCTTGCTCTCTGCCCCTCGCCCGCTTGTGCTCTTTCTCTCTCAAAAATAAACATTAAAAAAGTATTTATTTATTATTTTTTTTTTCAACGTTTATTTATTTTTGGGACAGAGAGAGACAGAGCATGAACGGGGGAGGGGCAGAGAGAGAGGGAGACACAGAATCGGAAACAGGCTCCAGGCTCTGAGCCATCAGCCCAGAGCCCGACGCGGGGCTCGAACTCACGGACCGCGAGATCGTGACCCGGCTGAAGTCGGACGCTTAACCGACTGCACCACCCAGGCGCCCCTAAAAAATTATTTAAAAAACAAAACAAAACAAAACCCTGAGAAAGATCCCTTATTATGTCTATTTTATACAGGAAACTGAGTTGAGAGAAGTTAAATGACTCCTGGTATACCTTATCAGCTAATCGAGATACTTTATTTATTTATGTAAATCATAAATATATCAGCTAAGCTGAGATACTTTATTTATGTAAAAAAATTCTTTGTAACATTTATTTATTTTTGAGAGAGAAAGTACACGAGCAGGGAAGGGCCAGAGAGAGAGAGAGGGAGACACAGAATCTGAAGCAGGTTCCAGGCTCTGAGCTGTCAGTACAGAGCCCAATGCAGGGCTTGAAGTCACAGACCATGAGATCATGACCTAAGCCAAAGTCAGGCGCTTAACCGACTGAGCCACCCAAGCACCCCTAAGATGAGATACTTTAAAAAATATTTTGATTTAAATGCATTTGTAAAATCTAAATGGAATAATATCTAATACCATGCTCATTCATAGTGACTGCACAATTTGTCACAAGAATTTAGGTGAAGAAATCCTTCCTTGGTATTTTTATTACATATGAGTCTATTCATGCAGAGCTCGAACCCACGGACCACGAGATCATGACCTGAGCTGAAGTCACACGCTTACTCAGCCATCCAGGCGCCCCTTAACATTTTTTTTTTTTTTTTTTTTTTAGAGAGAAAGTGTGACTGTGCTTGAGTAGAGGACAGGAAGAGGGAGAGGAAGAAGGTGAGGGAGAGAGAGGGAGAATTTTAAGCAAGCTCCATGCTCAGTGCAGAGCCCAATGTGGGGCTTGATCCCATAACTGTGAGATCATGACCTGAGCTGAAATCAAAAGTTGGACACTTAACCAACTGAGCTACCCAGGTGCCCCCTAACTTCCCATTTTAAAAATAAATGACACCTATATTTTCCTAGTTAAAACTGTCGGTGGCAATGCCTTCTCCCTCTCCCTTAGTCTTATAGTCAGTAAACTGCCAAATCCTCTAGTTTCTTCCTCCTCAGTGTCTTTTGCAGGAAATGCCAGAAACCCCTTCTTTCCACTCTAGTAAAGGCCTGGTATATTAGATTCCCTTAGAAGAGCCCCTGAGACAGGATGTGAGTGCAAGCAATTTATTTGGAAGGTGGTAGCAGGGAGCACCAGTAGAGGAGTGGTGAAGTGTGTCAGGGAAGGTAGGAAGTCAATAAAGCATATGTGACTAAACAGTTTGTGGCTGTGGGCAACAGGGACCCAATCCTCTGAGGCACTTTGGCAGACTGTGTGAATGTGGTTCAAAATTATCCAAATGAGTGGTGAGATAGATGGGTTCCACTAGTTCCCTTCAGGCACTGGTTGAAGGCTGCTCCTGGAGGCTGTTAACTCCTGGTTGGCCCGGAGTACAGTCCAGCAGACTCCAGTAGCTAGAGAGGCCCCAGTCAAAGAGATGTGAGTGCTTTCAGGTAGAAGCCATCAGGTAGCCGTGCGTGGGAATGGTTAAGTGCCATAAAGGTGAGGATGTGACAAAGGTATGGTACCTGCTGTCTTGGCTACCAGGACTTTCCACCTCTCACTGGAACTGCCGCAGTAACCTCTTCACTAGTTAACTCCCAGTCTTTCCTCATAACCATCCATTATCATATATCCCACTCACTGATGGATTAATCTTCCTAAAGAGCATTTCTAGCTCTAATCTTGACACTATTTTTGCTTAAAATTCTTCATTAGCTTTCCACTGATGACTGACTGAAGGACAAATTCTTCTGCCATGTGTTCAAGGCCCTCCACAATATGTCAAGCTGCTTTTCCAGCTCTGTTTTTTCCTATTTCTTCACAGGTACAAATTCAGGTCAGTGAGACACCACTATTGTCTTGTTGCTGGCCTCATATTGTCCTTACTACCTGTGTGAACTTCATCTGCCAAGTGTCCTTCACTGTCAAGGTATGAAATCATGAGTTGATTAAATGTCAGAGAAAAGGAAAGACTCGGCCCCTGGTCTCCAGTGACCTCACAGCCGTTCCCAATTCTACCCCTAATTGTCTCAGCCAGTCTGCTCCTGGTCCGTACTATTACTATCTTACTCGCCTCTATCTCTGACAGTCAAGAAAATACTTGTCCAAACCGAACTGAAATACACAGGACTGAAAAATGAAAAGACCTGATGAGTAACTTCTGATATGCAAAACTATGTGGTTATATCACAAGACCTTTTGCTACTTGATGGTTCCAATTGGAAATATCATTTCCCTTCTTTTGTCACAGGACTTGAGTCTCACTAAAGAAAGGATTCATCCAGGGTACACAGCAAAGACACTAAGGGGGCCAACACATTGAATTGGCAGGGCTGGCAGACATTTCCTGCAGGTCTAAAAATATAACTAGCGGCTTTTTAGACAAAACGTTAGTTAATTCTCAGTTGCCAGGGCTACTAATGCAACCAGCAACTAATCCTATTGCAGTAATTCCTGTCTTTTTCCATGCTTCCAGAACAGAGATAAAGTAAGCCATATCTAATGAGAAAAGGGATTAAGGGAGACCTCACAGGATTCAGCTGGATGGTGAAAACTCCCTTCACATGTGGATGTGAAAGGTTTTCTGGAAAAGTGAAGAAAATCTAAAGGATAGATAACCTTCCAGCAGATGTTCAGGCATAAATATTTTATAAGTTGTAATAACTTGAAATAATTACAAACCAAGATTTTTCAACTGCTGCTATGATCACAGAGAAACAATAGTAATTTGTTTAATGGCTTTTAGAGGTTAGTTTTAACAAGTCATTAAAGAGAATAATGAAGTAAAATGAATTCTTAATTATTCACATGTAACAGATGGGAAAAGAATAAAGCATATATTTTGTATTTATCTATGGACTACATATAATCTATCCTTAATCAACTTCCAAAAAATAGACAACTGAGTTCTCCCTAACCTGCGGGAGAATTTTCCTGTCCTGGTTTAGAAGTCATTTGTTTTAAAATACAAATTTCATTTAAAAACGGGTTTTTTTTCTGGTCTAGAAACGAATTAAAATTCACCCTGTTAATCAGGTAGCCTGACTCTCCCTAGCTATTCTGGGAGGAGATTAATTTGCTAATCTGCAGTAGAAGCCATAACCCAGGACCCTTTCCTCAGTGCTGGAGCTGCCACACATCCAATACTGAACTGGCCAGCTAAGATTTTAGTTTTCCGTCTAGTAAAATGAAAACTGAGACAGATATTTAAATGTCTTTTAAAAAATCATTTCAATTTTGGCTGGCCAATGAACTCATAAGTGTAGGTAGCGTGCTACATGGGGGCAAGTCTTTTGCTCAAACCACATGGTCTCTGGCCCAATGTGTGGAGTTTGATAGTAATACTTGCTAAAAGTAGGGAAAAAAATAATTTTAATTCCACTTTTATTTTATTGTAATGTCTGATAATAATCAGGAGCTTAGAATACTTCATTTCACAGCCTTCCTCTCTCAAGTATTTCCTCTCCTGTACTAAAATATTGGACAAGATGTTGCTTAAAGGAACTCTGTAACTCTTATATGCATGTAGGCCCCCAGAAGAAATAATCCTTCCATAAGAGTACTAGTCATGTTTGTTTGTTTGTTTGTTTGTTTGTTTTTTTAAACTAGGCTCTGGGTCCAATGTGGGGCTTGAACTCACAACCCTGAGATCAAGACCTGAGCTGATATCAAGAGTCAGACACCTAACTGACTGAGCCACCCAGGTGCTTCTAATCATGCTTCTTAACTGATCTCTGCAGCATGTTTTTGTTGTTGCTGCTGTTTTGTTTTCATTCCATCCACCCTGGGATGAGTACCTAGTCATTTGCTAAAATTGTCGTTAGGAAAACTGATTTTATTTTTGGAAGATGCATTTGTTAAGTAAGGAGTCAGAGAAAACAACAGTATGCATACATAAATCAAACCAGTACTTTAATGAATAATCATTTTACCTAGTCACTGATAGACATATAAAATGACCAAGTGTCTAAAAGTGCCTGGGCTTGGATCCTTTCTTGAAATAACTTGCCACAAAACAAAGGGCTCCAGAAAATCTCCTGGCCACTTCTGAGATCAAGATAGCCTTTGTGCCACATTCCCACTAATGTTCTACATGGCTACATGCATATGCAGTCATGCTACACAGTTATACCAATAAATGAAGTGGCTTAAAGCAGATCAGCCAGGTGGACAGGAGTTACCTTTGGTCCAAACTCCTAAGAAGCAAGACCCATGCCCGCCCTGCCCTGTCTGGGTTTGCTGCCACCGTCCAGCAGTTTGCAGTCCTGCCTGTACTTTAGACTCACTGGGGAATGTTAAGACAAATCACAGACACTTGGACTCCACCCCAGACCAAATGAATCAGAATCTGGGAGGGGAGGATGGGGTCCAGGGATCAGTAGTTTCTTAAGGCTTCCCAGAGGATTCTAATGTGCAGCCAGGGCTGAGAACAAACTGCAAAGAGCAGGAGAATAAAGAAAAAGGGTGAGAGCAGAAAAATAAAGAAATAGGGTGAGAGCTGAGCCAAGAGAGGAGGAGGCTGCAGTGACAAGAATGATAAAATGATCTAGAGCGACTTGGGAAGAAGGAAATCTAGTGCTACGGGGATTCTTTGCAGTGCACAGGGAAGTGCTGTCAAACATCGCATATCTTATAGGATCACCTGGCACATATTAAGCATTCAATAAATGGTGGCTATTAAATTACTGTTATTATTCCTAGAAATTCTTTAACTATTTAAACTTTTTTGAGAGAGAGAGAGAGCACGCATGTGAGCAGGGGAGAGAGAGAGAGAGAATCTTTTTTTTTAAATTTTTTTTAATGTTTATTTATTTTTGAGACAGAGACAGAGTGTGAGCAGGGGAGGGGCAGAGAGAGAGAAGGAGACACAGAATCTGAAGCTGGTTCCAGGCTCTGAGTTGTCAGTACAGAGCTCGATGTGGAACTTGAACTCATGAACCATGAGATCATGACCTGAGCTGAAGTAGGACGCTTAACCGACTGAGCCACCCAGGCGCCCAGAGAGAGAGAGAATCTTAAGCAGGCTCTATGCTGAGCATGGAGCCTAACTTGGGGCTGGATCCCATGACTCTGGGATCATGACCTGAGCCAAACTCAAGTGTCAGATGCTCAACCGACTGAGCCACCTAGTTAAACATTATTTTTCTTTATTTGAAAAATTGTTTAACTACAGAGAATTGTACAATCCTTTGTGTACCCACCACTTACAACAGTTGGTATTGCTGAATTGGACCTATCAACGTGAGGAAAAAATTCTAAAGGATTTAATGCATTCATCCCACATCTGGCTGAGATGAGTCTTCTTGTTCTGATTGGGGTGGAGGATGGAGAGAGAGGTTATTTTTGGAGCATTTAGGAAAGAGCAGACTTAGATGGGACACAATGTAGTTTAGCAGGAAGGTACTGAGTACAGGAAAGGCAGAGTCTGAAGGTATGAGTCTGACAACTGAACTGTGTCCTAACCAGCCCTGCCCTATATGTTCCTCCTCCATCAGACCATAGGAAGGTCCTTACTCCCTTCTGAATGCCTCCTTCAGAAAACAGGGCTCAGGAGGGGAGAGAGCCTTACATCCCTCCCATCCCATTAGCCTCCATGAAAAGCAAAGGTGGTAAAGCTCAGTAGGAAACAAGAGCAGATTTCTCTAGATCTGAGCCTTTAATAAACCACCCACTATCTGATGTTGAGGTAGGAACCCTCTCGTTGAAAACTCCTTTTATCTCTAACCCCAGATTTTCAGGCTGATTTGACTTAAAGTCAGTGCTGAGAGGTAAAGACTTCCAACAAACAGCCTGAGTTCCTGCCCTGAGACCACTAATCAGTTTTATGACCTCAGGCCTGTCACCCCACTTTTCCAGAGGTGTGCTCATTTAAAAAATGAGCTTTTCAGGATTAGAGGATCTCTGAAGCAAAGCTGCTCAAAGTGCCAGGCCGGGATGAGATAAGTGCTGGTGTCAGAATGTAAAATAAGCACACTGCTTCTCTCACCAAGAGTATTGCTAGGAGGAAAAAAAAATCGGCTCACTTCCGCAGTGTGTTTGGAACTGAAGGTGGTTTACATTCTGTCGCAGTCCCTTGTCTTGTCAGGGGCTGGTATCAGAACATTTGAGAAATGGAATTCATCCACAAAACTACACTTTGAGCAGAACCTGCTTTAAAGTATCTTCTAGCTTCTGCTCCCCGCCATTGGCTCTTCCTTACCTGCAGAGTGAGCTTTAACTTGAACTGGAAAGTGCCCAAAGGCTTTTTTCAAGCTTTATGAGACAAGATTCACATGCGATACAATTCACCTACTTAAAATGTAGGGGCTTCCTGACTGGTTGGCTGGAAGAGTGGAAGAGCGTGCAGCTCTTGACCTCAGGGTCATACATTCGAGCCCCACATTAGGTATAGAGATTACTTAAATAAACTAAATAAATAAATAGTACAATTCATGGGTTTTAGTATATTCAGAGCTGTTCAAATACCACCACAATTTCAGAACATGTTTATCACCCCAAAAAGAAACCCTCTACCATTAGCAGTCACCCTCCCTCCCCCAGCTCTAGGCAACCACTAATATACTGTGTCTCTACTGATTTGCCTATTCTTAATATTTTATATAAATGGGATATACAACATGTGATTTTGTGTGACAAGCTCCTTTCACTTTGCGTAATGTTCTCAAGGTTCATCCATGTTACAGCATGTATAAGTACTTCATTCTTTTTTCAATGCTGACCAATATCTAGTGATATGGATATACCACATTTGCCTTACCCATTTGTCCAGCAATGGGCATCTGGGTTCTTTCTACATTTTGGTTAACATGAATAATGCTGCTATAAATATTCACGTACAAGTTACTATGTGAACATATATTTTCATTTCTCTTGGTTATATACATAGGAGTGGCATTGCTGCATCATATGGTAATTCTATGTTTAACTTTTTGAGAAAGTACCAGACTATTTTCCAAGGTGGCTGTTTTCCTATTGTGCCTAGAGACACAGAAGTCTGTATGACCCATAAAGCAAAAAATGGGGCCACTATATAGCTTTCAACAAACTCAATTTTGGCTTTGTAAATTATCATTCCTAAACTAAAATGGAAACATAATATTTCATAAAGTAATTACAAATACTAGGGAGTTTGTGGACAACTTGGATTCCTGGATTCTTATCCTTGAAAATCCATCTGCAGAGAGCAAGAAAAGGTACTATCTACTTCAGGGACTCCAAGAACCCTGCAGGAATATCTGAATCGCAATCTACTGAGACTAGGACTCTCTGTCTTCTATAGCTAGCAGCCCCAGGGAGGACAATGTGCAGGCTTGTCATTTCCTAGTGAGCAAGGCTTTTGCCTTTTCTAGAACCCTACAATGTGTAATTAGAAATGAGGACAACATGGTAGTAGAAAATTTCTTTCTCATTCTCCTCTGCAGGAGTCATAGTAATCCCTATGAATTCTAAGTATATCACCAACATATTTCGGCAAACTTTTCCTCTTGCATTTCTTCCACTCCTGGCAGAACTGCTTACTCTAAATTCCAGTTCACCTTTGCTAGCTCTTTTGGGCTAATTTCAGTTAGAGACAGTGCCTGTTTGATCTTTGCTGATTCATCTTTTGTTCTTTTTTATGCGTATAGGAAGTTCTTACTTACTCTGGGTCTGAACTACATTAAATCCTTTCTGGAACAAGGTGAGGTGTAAGTATACACAGAGTTCCTCTAGTTTGAAACAGAAATTGCTCATAGATCTAAGGCAGAAATAAGGATTATCAAGGGATCTTATTTAGATCCCTTGATCTAAATAAAGCTAGCTCTAATAATCAATATTGGCATCTTGTTTTTGTGATCCATTAGGGTACAAAAGGTATATATTAAATTATAATTAATTTCCTCCTTAAATTTCTTTTTTTTTAATATTTAAATTTTTTTTAACATTTATTCATTTTTGAGAGTGAGACAGAGCACGAGTGGGGGAGGGGCAGAGAGAGTGGGAGACACAGAATCAGAAGCAGGCTCCAGGGTCTGAGCTGTCAGCACAGAGCCCTGACGCAGGGCTCGAACTCACAGATTGTGAGATCATGACCTGAGCTGAAGTCGGACACTTAACCAACTCAGGCACCCAGGCGCGCCCCTTAAATTTCTTTTTTTTAAAGCAGTCATTTTAAAGCATATAATTGTAGCTATAGTTTGGTTATTTTACATCTTTATTCTTTTTTTTAGTTTATTTACTTTGAGAGAGAGAGTGCACGTGCGCACGCGCAAGCGCTGAGGAGGGTCCTGGGGCTTGAACTCACAACCCTGATATCATGACCTGAGCCAAAATCTAGAGTAGCACATTTAACTGACTGAGCCACCCAGGTGCCCCTTTATTCTTTCTAAAATTAGATTACATTAGCCTTTGTGATACAAATATTTGCTGGAGGTACTATTTGATCAGAATTCAACCTAATATTCTGTATGAGACTCTAGAGACCAAGCTACTCTTACCCTCTCACTTAGAATTCTAAATTCTTTAAAATAAAATAAAAGTTTGATAAAATAAAATTTGAAAAATGTTTCTCTATATCCTATCCCTTTCTAAGAACTCAAGGTGTTTCTGGAGAGTTTTCAAAAAACCAATTAATGTTATGGCTAAAGGTTACTGGGTTGCTGCATTCTTTCAAAGTAAATTTCCAAATAACTTTAAATGGTAAGGATAGAAGTTTTTTCAAGTTTCTTGCTCTTCCTTTTCTCTCTTTCTTCCTATTTGTTGTGTTCTAAGATTCTATCCATACATCTCCTCCTCCTTTTGCTGTTCAAATTATCCTGAAGCAATTTCAACCACTATGAGCTCCAGCTTCCCTTCGTGCACTGGCAATCCCTTTCTTTCTGTAGGCTGTACATCTCTCCTGAGGTCCTGTCTAGTATATCCAACTGTTTACTAGAAATTTCCACCTGGATGATCTCAAAGCACCATAAACATCTGAAACTGAATTACTTTATTATTACACCAAAAATCTCATAAATTCCCCTGTTTCCCATTTCAGCAAACGTAAGAGTCTTTTACCGGCAGCCAAGCTAGAAATGTCAACTGTGACTCTCTTTTCTTTGCTTTCTGCAATTAATTAATATTATTCTTTCTGCCCCATGAATACCCTTCATTCTCATTCTTTCCTCTTCCTCCCTCCTATCTCTATTTTTAAACTCTAGGTAAATCTATAGTAACTGCTTTCCAACTGGCCTCCCAGCCTCCATACTCCTTCCCGTCTCTTTTCTACACATTGCTGCTATGGTTCTCTCTCTGAAACATGGACATAATCAGATTATTTTATATGTCAATTATACCTCAATAAAGCTAGAAAAAATGTTAAATGTCAATGATTCAATACCAGGTTCCTTGGGATTCTACACATGACTCTTCAAAATCTGGCCCTCCCCCTCTAGAAGAATCCCTGCCACTTCTTAAATGAGAGGGAGCATAGCATAATATTCAAGAATATAAGCACACAGTCAGACTACATGGGTCTGAATCCTGGTTCTGAATTTCTTGGCTAGGCAAATTCTTAACCTATTTGTGTCTCACTTTCTTCATCTGGCAAATGGCAGTGATGATGGCGATGCTTACCCAAATCATTGCGTTGTTACTACTGCTGAACATTAAGCACAAAAAGACATAACTGATATATTTTAAGGACTCAATAAACATTTGATAAAATCATCATGATCATTATCCCTCCACCAGTAAGTACTTGCTGTTCCATGCTCTTAAATACTTTGCTCTTTATGCTGAAAAAGCTTCTCTATTTCCTCTTGGTTTAGTACTACAGCCTTCAAGATACAACTCAAACTTAACTCCGCTCTGATGTTCTCTCACCTCCCCCAAGCACTTAGTTACGTCTTCTCTGTACACTCTACAATTTTTATATGTCTTCTTACAATTACACTTAGCACTGTATTGCATATATTTTCAAGTATCTGAACTCTCTTCTGCAACTTAAGTGAAAGCTCCTAAGGGTTAAGGTTGCATCTAAAAACAAGTACATTCCTCACCTTATTGCCTTGTTCAGTATCTAATTTAACAGGCATACAACACAGCTTTGCTGAATGAACAGATCTTTGTTCCTCACTTTATGGGACCTAATGGACTTTACTTTGCAGTACATTATCTCATTAAGAGCCTCAGACCATGTCTTCCCCATTTTTGTACCCTGAAAACACCCAGAAGGATAGATACACAGCAGACAAGAGTGGCTCAAAAATGATTTTGTTGGTCCAGGGCCACAGAGACAAAATCAAATCTTTCCCTTTAGAACATCTGTCATTTGTCCACAAGATTTCTAGAGGGCTGGACTAAGTGAGGAAATGTGAATCTTCACATCAAACTATTTACTATGAGGTGCTTGAGTAAGAATGTAAACATTTTATAATTTTAGTTTTTGAAATCATATTGATCTTGATTCTCTCCAGGACCCAAGTCTTTGTAAAGCAAAGTGCAAGAGACCTTTTTTCCCTAAGTTCTCATAAAGTACTGACATTGGTGACATGATTATATTTATTTCCAGCATGACTTAATTATTTATAGTCTTAATATCATTCGCTATTAATGACTCAAAACACACACACAAAAGGCTTCTTTCAGTTTTGGTAGAATTGTCTTTGACCTGTTGGAGTGGTAAGGGATTGACAGTTGAAAACCTTCAAAAAAATTTCAGTGAATATGAGTTCTCACTCCAACTCACAGGTTTAACATCAGATTGAATGATGATTTTCTAAGAGGTGGAAGAACCTAATAAAAACTTTAGGGGCTAGAGGGAAAAAGGGCTGATTAAATAAAAAGATTTAAATAATATTTCTTCTATGTGAACTTTGACTGGCAAACAGGCATATAACATACCATCAATCCATTTCATGACAAAAGTAAATTTCTAAGTGAAAAAAAAGCATCATTGTGCTGGTTAATTTGTTAATTTTTAACAGTTAATTTTTAAAGAAAATGTGTTTTCCATTAAAACTAATGTAAATACCTATTGATTTTAAAATATAGTAACTATAAAAGTTATAAAATATAACCTTAATTTCTATTAAAATAGAAATATATTACATATATTTTACTTATGATATAAGATCTGGATATACCTAGACCAAGGGGATTCCCCTGGTTGTATAATTATGAGTCTTATAAATTTCATTTTTTTGTTGTTGTTGTTGATCTGTATTTTTCCACAATGAACTTGTATGCACAGTTATTTTAAATAAAAAAGAATGTGCTTTTCATTATGAACCTATAAATCATTCTTTTAAAAATTAAGCTGTTGTCATTAATTTAAGTTTACTTACCAAGAGATTCTCCCCTGCCACTCCTCTGTTGTTAAAAACCACACATCTAAAAACCAGGAAAGTAATGTTTATTATTTTTACACACAATTCTTGCTCACAATATAATACATATTAAAATAATCTCAGTGGCACTGTTTTAGGGTACTAAAAGATTTTTAAAAATCTGTTCCAAAGACATGAGAATGTTTGACAATTTTATTTAAATGCACTAAAATACATCCACTTCTCTAAGTTCAATATGTGAGTTCAAATCAGAAAATTGTATATTGAATTGATGTTAAATTTTCCTACCAAAAGCAGAAATTTTACAACTTCTTCCTATACCTATGTGTAGGTTTTCAACACATGTTATTAAAACAATTCTAGATACAAATCAAATTTAAATGATTTTGCCTCAAACTAAAAAAAAAAAAAAAAAAAAAAGTCCTCTACCTATTCTCTTTGTAACATTAATGAAGTATCTATTCCTATTCTAAGAAATAGCTAGTTAAAAAAAAAAAAAAAAGAAAAGAAAAGAAAGGCAGGAATAGTTATTTTTCCCTCAAGGCTCAGCAAACAGAGACTGGAATTTTACCTGAGGTGAAAACATGACCACAGGTAGAGCTGCAAGGAACCTGGCACCTGAGCTGGTAGGAAGGGCCCCCACAACGCTACTGCTTGGTGTTCAGTGGACTTAGAGGAGGAAAGGCAAACTGTGTTTCCTATGATCTTGTTTGTCTCTCCCAGGTCAATGGTCATATGTTAAGGGTTTAGAGCAGTGTTGGCTCACTGTAAGTACACAAGGAAAGTTAGCTATTAGTAGCAATGGTAGTTGTGGTGCCGTGGTAGCTTTAAAAAGCCATTTTGTATTTAAAATGCTTAATTCTCATTTAACTTTAAGTCAACCGTAACACCAGATATGTATTTTTTGCCATCCTCAAACAAAATCCTGACTCGGGTCTGCAAGGATTCTCTTTGAGTAAGTGAATCTATATTCATGTTGATTAAAATTCATTTTGGTGTTGTCTGTTTACTTATCCAATCAATCAAGGCCATTTAAGGTTCTAATTCCCTTCTTTCAGTGTGTTGCTGATCAGTGTATGGGTTAGGCCCAACTGAAGAAAAGGAAGTGTTTAAAATCTCAGAAATCTGACTTGAGATACAGTTGGATATATTACATTTTATTGACTAGTCAAAGAATGATCTTAAATATACTTTGAAAACATGCAGAAAAGTTGGAGTAGGATCAGTGTGGCCTTAATCTTTTCTCACTAGAAAGAATGGCAATGCAGACTGGACATAAGCAAAATTTAAGTTAGCCACATGCACTTACTTGCATAAGCACCTAGGTTACACAAGAATCAGGGCCAAAGTTAATTGTGATCTTGAACTTTGAAGCTCCTAGTCATCCAGAAAAGAACTACTTTTAGAAAGCAAGCACTAAATAAGGATAAAAATGGCTTCTCGGGCAAGATGTCACCATGTGACTGCCACTGAGAGAAGGGAATAGAACTGGTAAGGGCAAAGAAAACGATGATCTGCAAAATCATGAAAAAGCAGTGTATACATCTGGGATTTTCTTCCAAACTCAGACTGAGATATTTGTACTTTCCTTCAGGCAACTTTCAAAAGTGGATCACAGCTCTGGTATCTCTTGCTAGAGGAGGAAATGTACTGACCTCTCCATAGGCCTTTGTTCCTGACAATGTTCAATAAGTAGCAGTCATCACTGTATATACTTCTAAGCCTTGGAAATTGGGCAGAAAGAT
This sequence comes from Acinonyx jubatus, assembly GCF_027475565.1. Classification (NCBI taxonomy): domain Eukaryota; kingdom Metazoa; phylum Chordata; class Mammalia; order Carnivora; family Felidae; genus Acinonyx; species Acinonyx jubatus. The sequence continues at coordinate 43,170,781 of NC_069392.1, forward strand.
AAGGAAGAATGAGGGAGCAAAGCAGCTACAGAGAAAGGCAGAATGATGGCTGCCATTCTGTCCTTTATCCCATTCCAGTTGGTGACAAGTAACCAGTTTTTTTCATCTAATCTCCTTTTCTGCCCTGACAGTTATCAGGGAACACTTTACACATGAAGCTAAAAGAGCTGGTTGTGAAACAACTACTATTCCTAAGACTTTGATAAGCTTCTGTTATCTTTGTAATGGCTCTTTCCAAATAATTTTTACAAATTCTCCCAAACAATTTTAAAGGTTATGCATATGAGGAAAATTGTTCTGTAAAACTTATTTTTCCTATGTATTTTAGCTATTTAAATGTTCTCTCAAAATAGGGAAAATATAAATAAATATCAAATAGAGAATGCATTTGGTATTAATCTTCTGTGACACTAAAACACATTAATTAGAAAAGTAGGTGAGTCTTCTTTAAAGAAAGTTAAATAAAGGGTAGAGAGCTACCTATAGCACAGGATTTCCCAACCTTTAGTGCTATGGACATTTTGGACCAAATAATAGGAGAAGTTGTCTAAAGCCCCCTTGATTGAAAACCACTGTTACAGTAAGATGGACCAGATAGCCTTGAATCTGCTCAAGCGCAGTGATCTTCCAGAATAAAGGGATTTTACCAGATCACCTTAAATATTTTCCAGTTCTAGGATTATGTAAGTCTCTAAGTATAAGAACAGAAATAATAGTTGGAGGGTGGAGTAGGAGGAACATTCAAGATTACTATGCTGATTTCAGATAATAATAACAGATAAACATTATTAGTTATTATATGCCAGGTACTTTACAAAAATATTAATATTGGAATGATTCATTCACTCAAAAATTTATTAAATAGACCATTTACTGAACTAAAGATTGAGTTAGAACTTATAGGAGAAAAGTCAAATATAAATATAAGGTTCCTAGCCTCAAAGAGAGGTATACTCTAGTTAGGTTGAAAAGAAATACATCATGTTTTCAGTTGAGTGACTACAATAAAAGTGATAACATAAGGCAGTATACAGTTCAATATCCAATGAATGATGTAGATAATAAAGCTTTGTGAGATCAGGTTGGACAAAATTGATCAGGAAAGAATTCATGGAAAAGACCTATAAATAGTATGATGCAACTTGGAAAATGATAAAGATTTCAGAAGAAGGAAAGTATGAGATATAATATGGGTTGGAGGGGGCAGGGGGAGCAAAGATATAAGGTAGAAATGTATGAAATTTTCTAAGGGATGAGAAAATATATCATCTTATCAGAAACATGGCTATTTAGAGTATAACGATAGAAAGTAAGGATGGAAAAAATAGGTTAAGACCAAAATAGGTATAGAGTTCTGAATACCAGTTAAAGAAAAGATGACAAGAAGGTTCTGCTTCCAAACATGTCAGAGTAGATCCTATTAGGCCAATCCTTCCAAAGAATAATATCTATGAAGTCTTGATAAATTATAAAGGCAATGGAAAACAACCAAAGCAGGTAGAAACTAAATGAGAGTTGACACTTGTAAGAAAAAAATGGCATTGGATGAGTTTCTTTTTCTTTTCTTTTCTTTTTTTTTAACAGCTTTTTGCCCAAGGGGATGTACCAGTTTCTATTATTCAATGATGGATGAAAGTCAGATAGAAATGCTATTTCATGGGCTTGAGAAACCAGAAAACAGACTTTGGTGCAACTATAGCAGTTAGAAAATGAGGAGAAAGTCTCACAAAAGAGGGAGAGTCCTAAATTCTGGGTAAAAACTGGGTCCAAAGCTCTGCTAAGCCTTTATACATATGTGAGACTCCAAGCAATCAAATTAAGGCTAGAAAACTGAACAGAGATTTCAGCTGCTTCTACCATAGAGGAGACAGTTTGAAGTTTGAGTTGAGACAAATTGTCTGCCTGATAAGACAAACAAACAAACAAACAAACAAACAAAAATCAGTACTATTTGGAAAAATATAACAGAATCCAGAGTCTCTACAATGGATTATTCAAACTGTCTACAACACAAGCCAAAATTACTAGATCAGGAAGCAAACAAGAAAACATGGCCAATACTCAAGAGATAAGATAATCAATGTAACTGACCCTGAGATGGTCCACATGTTAGAATCAGTAGATGTGATTTAAAGCAGCTATTATAACTATGCTTAAGGACATAAAAGGAAAATAAGCTTGTAATGAATAAAAAAAAAATAGGAAATCTCAGCAGAGAAATAAAACCTATTAAAAATGGAAATTCTAGGTCAGAAAAATATAGTATATGAAATAACAAATTCACTTGATTTGTAAATTACAGTTCTAACATAAAGATGAAAGAGAAATAAAGATTCAAAAAAATGAATAGAACATTGGTGATTTGTGGTACATTATCAAAAGATCTAACACACATGTATGTAACTGTGGCTCCAGAAGAAGATGAGAGAGAGAATGGGGCAGAAAAATATTTGAAGAAATAATGGCCAAGCTTTTTCCAAGTTTGATAATAAGACAAAAAACACAGAGTCTCAAAAAAAGAAAGAGAAATGCTAGGAAAATAAAGGAACAACAAACAACAAAAAACCAGAAAGCAAAGACTATAATGGTAAACCTATATCCACCATATCAATAATTACATTAAATGTAAATGGACTAAAAATCCTATTAAAATCAAGAAATTATCAGACTGGACAAAAAAGGCGAGGCCCAACTATATGCTATCTACAAGTAATATACTTTAAATATAAAATACAGATACTTTGAAAGTTGAAGTTTGAAAAAAAATGTACATGGTAAGTTTAAGAAGGCTAGTGTAGCTACAGTAATATCAGATAGACATCACAACTAGAGATAAAGAAAGACATTTCATAATGGTGAAAGAATTAATTCATAGGAAGACTAACAACCATAAATATATCTATGACTAATAACACAGCTTCCAAATACATGAAGCAAAAATGACAATTAAATGGGAGAAATAGAAAATCCATAATCATAGTTGATTTCAACATCCTTCTATCAATCAAAAAAAAGTTAGGAAAGATATAAAGAATCTGAATCACACTATCAACTATCTTAACCTAATTTACATTTATACAGCATTATATCCAATAGCATAATACACATTATTTATTTAAAAAAAATTTTTTTTAATGTTTATTATTGAGAGACAGAGAGACACAGAGCATGAGCAGGGGAGGGGCAGAGAGAGAGGGAGACACAGAATCCGAAGCAGGCTCCAGGCTCTAAGCTGTCAGCACAGAGCCTGACGCGGGGCTCGAACTCACAAACTGCGAGATCATGACCTGAGCCGAAGTCGGTCGCTTAGCCAACTGAGCCACCCAGGCACCCCAATACACGTTATTTTTAAAAAATGGTAACACTTAAACATTTCTGACCTCACTACTGTCATAAAGATATTAGAACAGATGAATGTAACTCATGTATCTTTTTCTAGAATGTAAAGCATCAGAAATCAAACACGATAATTAACAGGAATATATTGACTGTATTACATATTCAACTCCTGATTACCACATAGTAATGGAGAATAGTGAAACTTAATCCATAATTCAAGAACCCCATTCTCTTGTTTCAACTCTTTCCCTATAAAATCTATTCCCTGAGTAGGAAACATGATATGTTTGCCTGTCATGTCTTGAATTTCTCTGATGAAATGAAGACTTATGATATTATAGGTCTACATTATCCTGATAGGAAATAATCATGGGGTTTGAGGAGCTATTTTCCCAAGCCAAGAGCCATCTGAGTAAAGGAGAATTTTGAAGAATGAGCAATATTTCAAAGAGCCTAAAAAACAATCATACGTTTCTCTGTAACAAGGCTGTACAGTTGAAGCTTAACCTTGTCACACACTAACTGTCAAACTTTGGTGAAATTATGAACACTGTAGTTTTGTTTTTGGTTGGTAAAATGAGTATGATAATACAGCTCTTGGAATTAGGTACATGTTAAGTAAGATAACCTAAGTATAGCACCTGGTATGGGGCCTATCATGTGGCAGGCACTCAACAAAGCTAAATTTAATTAATAGTAAACCAAAATCGCAATTCTGGTTATCTCTTGCTGGTCATAAGCTCTGAGTGGTCCTATGAATTAAAAAAAAAAGTTCATAATTAGTGCAATTCACTTTTTAGGTATAATATTTCAAAACCAGTAGCCACAAGAGGAAAAAAGAGTCAAAGTTATCCTTCATGTGAGGCCACTGAAAACCTTATACAACTAGCATTAAGTTTTCTTTTATAATATTTTATTGGAATCTTCTCCACTGCCCCGCCCCCAGCTCTCCCGTCTTCCCTAACATTTACTCAGTTGCTTTTGATGTTCTCAGATTTTATCTTACTCATTTGAATTCTAGCTGGGTTTCTTTGGTATTTCTGTAGATTCTGTCAACTAAAGAACTATTTAATAATAAAAGTGTTCTACACTAATAGTATGAACTTATAGGAATCATTCCAGTGTCACAGATCACTGCTGGCAGCTTTATGACCCAAACTGGAGTCAGAAACATGTATGTGTAGGGGTTGTGGGAGGGTGGATGGGCTAAATGGGTAAGGGGCATTAAGGAATCTACTCCTGAAACATTATTGCACCATATGCTAACCAACTTGGATGTAAATTAAAAAAAAAAAAAAAAAAAAAAGAAACATGTATGCGTTCCAAGATATAGATTCCAGTGGCCACTCCACCTTAGCTAGGCATTACCCTCTTCCTGCACCACTCACTGTCTGGCCAGGCACACTGCTGTCTCAGGTTCTCCTGGGATGGTTTCTTGCCTGGTAATAGGGCCCAGGCAGTAAGTACCTCATTTCTACCTAACCAGACTAAAAGAGTATGACTCTTCCCTACACCAAAGACATAATTCACTCCTTTAAAGAAAAAAAGCTAATATTTAAAAAAAAATACTTCTTTAAAAAAAAGCTACTACTTTTTAAAATGTTCACTGGGGAAAAACCTTCACATATATACATGTAATCCTGGCAATCCTATGAGGTATAGTTATCTTTATGGATGAGAAAAGTGAGGTACAGAGTTATTGAGTAATTTGGCCGTGGATACACAGGAAGTGTTTGACAGAACTGGGACTTGAATCCAAGCAGACCTGACTCAATAATCCACTTAACCACCCCACTCAGAGGCCCTGGGCTACCTAAGCTAGTAACATTAAAGTCTCTTTTTCCAAAGACGAGCGCGAGTGCTCTGAACACAGAGTACCCTTTGAGTGCATGCCAGCTCGGATAAAAAAATAAAGTAAAATAAAGCTTTATCCCCAAAACTTTGTGAATCATTGTATAATGGAATATCTAACAATTAGTTCCCTAGGGAATGAGACTCCTTGTCAGTATCCACTATAACTTTTTCTATAAATACCATTAAATAAGCTAAGCTCTTCACCCAGTGCTTTCTATTATGCATGATTTCATCTAGCCAGTCTCATGAATAATCAGTTAACTGAACTCATTTTCAAAACTTTAAAAGCCAAATTGTTTTAACAACAGCAAAAACTTACAAAAATATGTTTAGATAAAAACATTCTGGAGTTAATTTAAAATGACTTCTTACCTAAGGTACTGCTTTTACACTGGGGAGTAGTCAGAACTTGCCCTTTTGTTCCATGCCTCATTTTCCTTAGTTCAGCCTCCCCTTCCTTCCTCCCTCAGGAAGAGTCAGTAGATGACCTGCAAGTGCCCTTCTGATACTGCAGGAAAATCTAAGTGTCACCTAAAGCTTAGTTATCTACTGGTGATACTTGACCTAAATCAAAATGCACAGATCCAAACTCCAAACTAGAAAGCAAAGGAACATGTAGAAACTAGTCAAATTTTAACGCTTTTAAATCATCTCCCACTTCAAGTTCCTCTCAAAACTATAAATGATGGACAATGGCATCCTTGCTACCAATAGGTGGCTCTGCATTGAAAGATCTTAATCCTGTTAAACCACATTAAAATGTCAGTGGTTTCTGTAAGTAGTTTGAAAAATGTAGCAAGAAAAACAAAAAGAAGATAGTAATAAAAAATGCACTAAGAAAGAAATTTCTCAAAACAAACACCCACAATCTTGAAAAATCCCTCTATTAATCCTTCTGCTCTTTTCCAAATCCTCTCCTGTTTCCCTCCTTCGTCTGTCAAACTTAAAAGATATGTGATCCACCCCACTCTTTTCTCCTGAGGTCTTCTTAGCCCTCAGCAGTTGGACTTCCTTCCTCATTGCTCTGCTGAATCTTCTCCAGTACTGCTTTATCTGTCCTCATTCTCCTTGCTCTTTTGTTCGCCTCTGGCACTTCTGACCTGTTCCTTCCCTGCTTAAAATGTCTTACTTGGTGTCTGATATTCCAGAGTCCTCACACTTGCAACACTGACCACTAAGTGCTAGAGACTGCCAGTTATCTCCCAGTATCCATGCTCCTCTTCTTCCTCAGTCACAGAATCTCCTAGTGTCACTTGAGTATATGACTGCTCAAAATAACGATTTCACTTCGAGCCTCCCTTGTGGCTGAGGAAGAGCAGGTCCATATGATACAAGCAAGAGTGGTGTGCACAATTGCTGGAAAGCATCCTTAAAGGAAGATGGTGCATTCTCTAGTCTTTTTTCTCCTTCTCGGATGTTGGGGTACAGTTGTGATGGCTGGAGCTAGAGCAGCCATAGGTTATGAAGCAACACTTCCTGATGCAGGCTATAGAGCCCTGGTCTACCTTCTCAGAGAGAGACAGAAATAAACTTCTCATGAGAGAGAAATAAATTTGTATCTTTTTAAAGTCACTGTTATTTTGAGTTTTCTTTTACTTGTAGTCAATCCTGGTTCTCGTTAATGCATTTCTTCCCAACTACTGCATACATACTACTTATCGCTTCAGCTAGACTGTATGCTCTTTGGGAATATAGGTTCTGATAAAAATACTTAATGACTGACCTAGATTTCAATGGTCTTATTATGATATAATTCTGGATGGGCCACTCTTTTTAATACTAGTTGGGGGTGGAACAAAATAGTAGATGAAGGCTCTCAATAAAAGAGGCCAAAGTAAAAGATGATTTAGATGTTCTCAGAGTTACTGTTTTACTCCCTCTTTTTAGTAGTCGTGCTAAAAATTAATTCAGACAATGGGAAAAAGACTTAAGAAAACAGATATTATTCAGGTACATAAAATAATATCGATTAGGCTGTGTTACCAAATAGAGGTTTTTTAAAAAACAAACCTTGAGTGAACGAATGGGATTTCTAACTACTTTATCAATCATAGAGGTGTAACTTTTTCTCCAGTCCTCTGATTTCTATGAGAGAAGCTTCTCTAAACACACTCCTGGCTTCCTGGCCTCGCTTACTTTACTCATTCTCCAGGAGATGGAGGGCTTATCTGATTGATAAAATTTGGAAGAATTACTAGGGCTATCTGGCTCAGCAATTCTCTTCTCCCTCTCAAGGACAAGTTTATCCAAGGAATACATACTGCATTTGGCCCATGAAGATGATCAGGCAGGTAGACTATGTATTCCCCTTTCAATTCAATTTGACTTCTTAGTTAGTAAAGCCTTTGCTCACAGTGATCTTAAATGAACTTTAGCTTAGTTCCTATCCCATCCATTCTTAATTCTGAATTGGTGAAACCTAAAAGTTCTGTGTCTTTGTCAGTTTTCAGGCACAGGAAAAAAAATTTTTTAAAAAATTTTTTTAACATTTATTTATTTTTGAGAGACAGAGAGAGACAGAGCATGAGCGGGGGGAGGGGCAGAGAGAGAGAAGGAGACAGAATCTGAAGCAGGCTGCAGGCTCTGTCAGCATAGAGCCTGATGCATGGCTCAAACCCACAAACTGTGAGATCATGACCTGAGCCGAAGTCGGATGCTCAACTGACTGAGCCACCCAGGCGCCCCAAAAACAAAATTTTTAACAGCAACAATAGCAAACCCTTATGTTTCACATATCAATACACCAGGAGTTAAGTTCTCCCTAATGTTTAAATCATATCTCAGCAGTGAAGCAATAACAGTTCCCTGGCTACCTGACAAAATTCATGAGTCTCCCTACAAATTCAACCTTTCCACAAGATAGTAACTGGGGCCTGAAGGCAAATATACCCCCACCGTATTGGGGTGTTCATACTGCCTATGAAATTCTATTGTGTAAGACACATAATGACACAATCCAAGCATTCCTGTAAGGAAACTAGGTGTTTATATTTCCCAAGAGGTAGGTTTGCTTGTACTTGTTCTTTAAATTATAAAGTGTTCTAGTCTGATTAGGGAAACATTATGAAAGACCACTTTGGCTCAGGTCACTAACTCTCTGTAGTAAGTGAGAAGCTGTAATTGGGGAAGTTAAAAATTAATTGCAAAGGTTTCTCAGTAAGTGGAAGTTCCAACACTTGAACCTAGGCCCAGCTCCAAAGACCCTGCACACACCACTATATTATACAGTCTCAAAGGACTCAATGCAAGCCTTATGGCAAAGTTCCAGATCTTTTCTTTTACTTCATTGGTCCTTGGCACTACCTTGCTATCTGTGGTATGATGCAAAAATATTTTGTAGGCCTTCCTATCAAGAGGTGGAGTTTATTTCTCTACCCTTTGACTCTGGGCTGACACACAAGACTTGCTTTAACTGGAATGTGGCAGAAGCAACATCAGGAGAGTTCTTAGCCTGAGTGTCAATAAGCCTTGCAGCTTTTGCTTTTGTACTCTTGGAACCCTCTGCCACCAAATGAACAAACTCAGAGCCTGATGGTGAATGAGAGGCCACATGGCGCTGAGATGAGTCATCCCTGCTGAGGGCCCCCATGCAGGGAGTTGTCCCGGCTGCTGACCTCAAATGCACAAATGATCCCAGCCAAGACCAGAACCACCTAGCTTTGCCCAGCCCAAATTCTTGGGCCACAGAATTGTGAGCAGAGTGGTGGTAGTTTTTAGCTACTAAGTTTTGGGATAGTTTGTTATACAGCAAAAGCTAACTGATACATCTTCTCAGCCACCCCTCCTAACTAAAAACAAATGGAGATAGGCCCAAAGGCCACTGAAAAGTTTACTGACCACTGCTTATTCATGTACTCTGCTATTTTCAAGTCCAGTCTAATTCACTGTTAGAGTTCCCTAAACCCAAATAAGCTGGGTCTTCAAGCAGCTGACAATAACCTGGTCTATCTTTCTCTTCTCTTAGGCTCCTTGTGGCAAGGTCAACTTCTCACAACTCTTTATATCTAGCACAAAACCTTCCTTTTATCATAGATTCACAATAAAATGTCCAAATCAGTAGAAGAGATATTAACCCTTAGGGGAGTTAGAACTTTGAAGCTTTGAAGCACAGTGTAATGATAGTCATAGTCATAAAATTTAGCAACTTTTGCAAGGGGTGGAAAAAAGCCTTGTGGACTGGCAACTCCAGGGCTTATGAGATTTAGTCCTTGAGTTTCAACTACATTGTTTTTAAAAGCACTTCCTAAGTCTTGAGAGACAGCTCAGGCCAAGTACAGAATCAGCAATTTAAATATGCACAGAAGGCTTTATGATCTATACTTTTTAAGCATGACTAAGTTTTAGCAAAAAATTGGAATCAAGCCTCACACTTAACTGGATGGTGCTAAACATGGAATAATGATGAATTCCTGATATTAGTGCAAGTTTCACTGGAACAATTCTAGTACACCTATCAAAACGTCTGAGAGATTGTCATTTCATGGACAAAATAGGCTTTGTCTGTAAAAGATCAGACTTAACTTGTGAAAATTGAATTAGCTCTTATGGCATTTCCCCATTTATACAAAAATGTTTTTATTAATATAAACTCCACATCAATTTTTCACACAGAGTGTTTCAAGTTTAACAAAGGACACAACTCTACTTTAAATGCACCTCAGAGTGTTCCATTACCATAACTACTATCAGCTTAAAAAGGCGACACAAAAAAGCAGTACTTTTCACAATGATTCTGCTTTAAGATATTAAAGCGGAACCTGAAACTTAAGGTTGCTAAGTCACTTGCAAAAAATTAAATTGTACTTGGTGACTGAGTTGAATAATGGCTACTCAAAAATGCTGTGGCATCCTCAACTGGACATTAGTCATGTGCACCTACAAACTCAGATGGACAGAAGAGGCATAGATCATCTTTGGAAAAAGAAAGATCACCTACAAGCCGATTTTGGGTATTTTTTACATTTGGGATCTAAGCCAATGAGATAAGATTAGTAGATTCAGGGCTCAAATATGGAATGAAACATGAGGGTCACCATCTACTCTCTCAGTGGTTTGTAATGGCTATTTTCCATAGCACTCCCTTCAGTGGGCCTACTGCTCCTCAGACCTGGGTCCTATGTCAATTCCTAGATGATACTAATTTCATTCATTCATTCAACCAAAATCTGCTGAGTGCCTACTATGCGAAATGCTATTTCCTGTGAGATGATTGTTATGCATCTTCCTGGAAAAAAAAAAAAGGCAAAAGAGGAAGCAGAGAAAAATAATAATCTAGGGAAACGCTTAATCCATGCAAGAAATAACAAGTTTTTCTGAAACAAACATGTAGATAGATTTGTGCTTCATTTAGAATGAATTAAGTAAAAAATGGAATAAATCTTTTACTGGTACCTGTATCCCAATTCTTCACTAAGATGGATCATATGAAGGATATATGATTCCTTGCTTGTTCCAGTGAGGCCGGGCAACAGTAAGATAGTAGGCCTGGTGGTGGCATCCCTATAACACTTACTGTTACAATTATCAAACCAGTCCAGTGAAATCTGTCCTCCATCTGCAGTTTTAATAAGTTCACTAGAAGAAATAGAGGACATACTCATTAAATGTTTCAAGTCATGCTTTAATATTAGTGTCTTTTTTTTTTTTATGTTTATTTTTGAGAGAGTGAGAAAGAGAGAAACAGCATGAGCAGGGGAGGGGCAGAGAGAGAAGGAGACACAGAAATCCGAAGCAGGCTCCAGGCTCCAAGCTATCAGCACAGAGTCTGACACGGGGCTCAAACTCACAAACCGTGAGATCAGGACCTGAGCTGAAGTTGGATGCTTAACCAACTGAACCACCCAGGTGCCCCAATATTAGTGTCTTAATTTTATAAATATATGACATGATTTGGTCATCTGAAGTTTTTTTTCAGCATTCACTAACACACACACTTATATCCCTTTGTCTTATTACAAGAATGATATGACATTAGTACCATAAAGTATTTCCAGCAATATCACAAAAAGGTAGCATATAAAAATGAACTGCTAAATACTTCAAATATTTATCTTAATCATTTCCTCATTACTCTAAAATACCCAGCATTTAACCCCTATTTGATTGAGGTCACCCAAATAATTCAGTAGGGAGTTATGAATAAGTAAAATACTGATCTGATCACTGCTCTGGTCCTTTGACTTAACAATGCAGTCTCCCACAGAGTATATTATAAAATTTGTTTCTTAAATATTTTAAAGTATTTCTCACATAGTATGCATGAACTTAAAGATTTTTCTCAAATAAATAGTGCCAGTTCCAGGCAACAAAAGGAACTCCAGAAGGACTAGATGACTCAGGGAAATTAATATTAGGCATCATCTAAATCTCCGGGTTACTGATAAATTCTGGACCATATCTTTACCACCTCAAGGACATTATCATCAAGAACCCATTTGCTTATTAATATGAAGTCCTTTTACAGGAGTCCATCATTAATTAGGATTTGGCAACATCCAAATTAATTGGCATCCTTCTCGACCCCATCCCCACTCCTAGCATCAATGAATTGGTGCATATCATCAAAGGATCTAGGTCCTTAGGGACAGACGCATGCCAAACTAGAAAAGAGTAACTCAAAAACACTTCTCTAGAAATAAACCATTTACATCAAGCACACACAAAAACAATGGTGAACGGCAATACCTGAATATTTTCCTGCAGCTGTGTGTGTGTGGCGGCGAGCACAGCTTCCACTTTCGTTCCCCCTTTCTTTTCTATATGTTTACTAACGAGAGGTTAACCAAGAACCGGGAGTATGCAGGAAAAACCCGGTGGTTTTGCAGAAATGACTGAAAAATGGAAATATACTTACTTCCTGTACTGCACCGGGGGTTTGGAAGTGATGAAAGGTCTCAGGAGTGTCTGTCCTCGACTCTCCCAGCACCAGACCGTGGGGTAGTACGTTTCTGTCACCACGGGACAGTGGTCCTGAAGGAACCGGTTGAAACTCTCACCCCCCGTCACTAACTGGGGCTTCTGTGGGGAAAGCCGGTGTTATAGTGAAGGGTCTAGAACAAAGTTTCTGCCAACCGTAAACCAGAAATGAGCAGACTCGTCCCTCGCCCGCATGTTCCCTCCGATTACATCTTCTTCTAGAAGCCTGACAAAAATAATTCGCAGTCACAACGGACTTAAAGGGAGGTTTACCAAACTCTTGAAGGGGAAGGCGAGAGCTGAGATAAGGGAGTCGTTGTCAGAAGTGCTACAGCATTGCCAGCCCCGCGAATGGTGACAGGGCAGCCCCGCCGCGCCTAGGTCAGCCGGGTCCTGGCTGCAGTCCGAGGACCCGGCCGAACCCACAACATGCCGACAAGGGCTGGCCCGCTTTCCCGCGCGCGCTCAAAGGGCGTCCATCAGATATCGGGGAAAGGACGACAACTCAAGCAGCACTCTCGCCTCCAGGACGACCCCAGCCACCCGTCCCTCCAGCGGCAGCTCCAGCTTCACCAGCTGCTGTCCCTCCCAGCAGAGCTGCCCGAGGCCCTGCGCCCCGGCGCCCGCGCCAACCCCCGGCTCACCTTGGCAATGCTGCTCAGGTAATAGAAGGCGTAAGCGACACTGAAGCCCAGGATCAGGGATAAGCCCACACCCGAGCCGAAGAACCCAACCCGGACTTGGTGCTCCAAGTAGAGAGAGAGCTCCCGGGACAGCATCCGCAGGTCCATAGCTAAGCGCTGCATGGCCCTGTGGCGGGAGGCCAACCAGCCGGCGAGCCAGCGAAAGCGGCGTGGGGCTGCGGCGGACCCTCAACCAGAGCGTCTCTTACCGGGCAGAGAGCGGCTTCCGCGAGCGGGCGCGGCCGAGCGGCCCCGGGAGGCGTAACACAGCTGCCAGACGCCGCCGGCTCCGCCCCGGCTTCCCTGGAACCGCCCCCTCCGCCAGCCACTCAGGAATCTTCCAGAGGCGCGGTACCAAGCGCGGCCTCCGTGCGGTGGCGGACCCGGTCTCCCGGTCTGGTCCAGGCATTCCGGGCGACACCCTCCCCTGCTTCTCCCTCCCCTCCCCCCGCCCCAAGGGTGGGGAGCAAGGAAGCATTGGCTTTGGAGAAGGAAATGGGCCTGGCAGTGCGCATTCAGGGCCGGTGCCGGGCAGCAGCCCCAATGACCTTGAACGATTACGCACGGTGGTGGGTCTCAGTGAATCCTTACTGTAAACTAGAGGTTTAGAGTGCCCAGGAAGTGTGCCTTAGATTAAAAAATTGGGGGAGTTAATGCCAAAGATACGCTAGAAGAATGCGCTGTGTAGTGGAAAGAAAAATGCTACATCTCCCAGAAAGTTGTGTTTCCCCCGAAGACTATCAAAAGAGAAAAAATATTCTGTAAACGTCTGATAGTGAGGACATTCATAATTTAAATCTCTCTGAATCCTTTTAGTTAAGTATGCCTTGAATGAGAAGTGGTTACCTAAAATAAGAAGATCAAGAAAATGAACTAGAATTCAAAAAAATTTAAAGCCTATTTGTGGTTCATTAGTGCTTTGAGCTTCTAGACTTACAGAAAATCAGTTACCTAACGTAGGGACAGGAAGCCACTTATGAATGAAGTAGGTTTTCCTAGGTTTATTTATGGCAACATGACTAAAGCTGGAAGATACAGGCATATAAAAGTGCTGGAAGATGTAAAATCTGTTATTATGAACTCCTCCCACTTAGAAGTAACAAGAGTGGCAAGACTTAAACAAGCAAAAAGGAAAAGGTAAGGGCTGTATAGACATGAAAAATTTCACAGTATTGTTCATTAATTATAGAAATTAGTGATAGAGAAATGGAATGGGCCAGAAGTAAGCAATTTATTTGGCTTTGATTTGGTCACTGTAACTTGATGGTGGTCCATACCCAGAATGATTTAGTTGCGTTCACTGAGCCTGTTGTTTTTTGTTTTGCCTTTTTTTTTAAATCTGTATTATAAGAATTTCTACTTTATAGAGTCTTTGGGATGACTGAATGAAGTAATGTATGTGACTGAATGAAGTAATGTATGTGCTGAATATAAGTAATTCTCTTTCATTCACTGGCTCTTGCATCTGAGCACAGCCAGAAAACACATAACACATGCTGGTTGCCATATTTGACAATTTACATGCAAAATTCTTTATAATGCCTGCACCCACCTTCTTCTGCCCCGCCCATCAATAAATACATACATATTTCATTTGCTTAAGTTTAAAGTGAAAATACTGAAAATGCTTCATTACCATAATGGTGTGTAGAAAGCATGCTGACCTGGGAGTAAACAACTCTGAACCCACCAAACTTGGGCAAACCATTTACTCTTTTGGACCCTCAATTCCTTGTCTGTAAAATAAGATGGCTGAAATTGAAGATACCAAACTTTCTTTCCTGTTAGAAGAACATTCACAAACTTCCTTAAGATAAGAATATTCCAATTTAGGGGCACCTGGGTGGTTCAGTTGCTTGAGGTCCAGCTTCAGTTCAGGGGCATGATCTCACAGTTTGTGGGTTCAAGCCCTGTGTCCAGATCTGTGCTGACAGAGCCTGGAGCCTGCTTTGGATTCAGTGTCTCCCTATCTCTCTCTACCCATCTCCCACTTGTGTGTGCACGCAGGCTTTCTCTCTCAAAAACAAACAAACAAACAAACAAACAAACAAAAAAGAATATTCCAATTTAGATGAAGAAATGAGAGCTTATATCCCACCATGACCCCCAATGACTTCTTCCACCTGGTGTCCATGCCTGTGTATAATTCCTTCTCCTTGAGTGCAGATAGGACCAGTGAATTATTGCTAACCAAAAGAATATGGTAAAAGTGAGGAGATGTCACCACTTCTGTTATTACATTATCTTATGTGGCACTAGCTTACTAGACTGGAGCTAAAGCCTTTCCTGCCACCTTGAGGAAGCAGACAGCCATATGAACCACTCATGGAGAGGACCACATAGCAGGGAACTAGAGGCACCTTCCAAGATTTTTCAGGGGGAGGGGTGTCTGTAGCTGACAACCAGCAAAAAGATGGGGACTTTAATCCTACAACTGCAAGGAAATGAATTCTGCCAACACTCTAAATAAGCTTAGAAGCAGATTCTTCCTCAGTCAAGCCTCCAGATGAAAACACAGCCTGTCTAACATCTTGATGATAGCCTTGTGAGACCTGGAGCAGAGCCCCAGTTAGGCTGTGCTTGGACCTCTGATCCACGGAAACTGTTAGATAGTAAAAGTGTTGTTTTAAGTGCTAAATTTGTGGTAATTTGTTATGCAGCAATAGAAAACTAATAGAGAATATAAAAAGGTCCTACAAAAGCATTCAAATATTAATAAATATCAGTGACTCGTTTTTGCCTATCAATATACAGTTGACCCTTGAACAGCATGGGGGTTAGAGGTGCCAACCCCTGCACGGGCAAAAATCTGTGTATAACTTTTGACTCTTCAAAAACTATAATATACCCTAGGAACTGAGGCCAGGGACTTCAGGATGAGAAAAGTAATTTAAATAAGAAAGAGCTCCAGTAGCTGGCAGAAAGTAATGTTGGAAAGGAGAAATGTACATGTGGGAGTCCTGGTGGATGCCTGGGGAAGAAACAAGTTGAATTCTTAGAAGGCTTCAGAAGTGGTCAAGGGGGCAGATGAGTTTGTGGTCCTGAGACCCCACTTCCAATCTGTACTGTTTACACTTATCAACTGGAGTCTTGAGCAAAAATCTGCCTATACCTTCCCTCAAGGTTAAATTGTGTTTATTAGATTCAGGGTATGGCAGCCAAGTAGTAGCCATAATAGGGAGATAAATTAACCTGCTTCCTCCAAGGTAACTGGAGTCATTTGGGAACATCTCACTGTGGAGAGGATTAATTTACAGACTAACATAACTGGAGGAACATAAGTTGATGCTTCCTCTTCCTCCTTCCCCAGGGAGAAGCCAAAAACTTATTTTGTATAATATAGAGTGACAGACAGATAGAAAGAAAGAAAAAGAAACCATCATATGGGTTCCAACTGAAATGTATGAGATCAAAATTATCTTAACAGTATTTAATTCCTCTTCATGCAAAGAGGCAGCCCTCTCATCATACGTAGCTGAAAAGAGAAATATTTTTGGCCACCTTGACATCTGTGAAAACACGCTCCCCTGTTCATTCCCAAATAGCTCATTTACAAGTAAATGTACCCGTAGTAGACAGGTATGGAGTGGTCATGTGAAAGTGCTGCAAGAATATGCTAAAATCAGTTCTTAAGACAACTCATTAAGGAACAACAACAACAACAACAACAAAATGGAAAAGAGAATAGTTGGCTGTATACCTCCAAACTTACCTGTATATACACACTGGTGTGACTAATGGGCTACAGTCCTTGAAAAGGTGTGTGGGAGTCAGGCGGGGAGTGGCATGGGAATGAGATCCAAACACAGGTGAAGGCAATGCTCTTTTCTACCTCATCAAAGGTCACAGTCTATGGTAGGCAGAATTCTGAGATGTCCTCTTCTCAAGATTCCTCCCCCGATGTACACACCCTTATATAATCCCCTACATTTGAGTGTGCATGGGACATATCAATATGATGGGATATCATTTCTGGATTATGTTACATTATATAGCAAAGATGAAGTGATTTTGAAGATGTAATGAAAGGCCCTAGTTAGTAGACTCTGAGTTAATACAAAGGGAGATTTCTTGGGTAGGCCTGATCTAATCAGGAGAGCCTTTTAAAAGAAAGCCCAAGGGTCAGACATGGAGGAAGTCAGAGACTCTTTCTTCTTCTGGCCTTTAAGAAGCAAGCGTCTGGGGTATCTGGATGGCTCAGTTAGTTAAGTGTTTGACTCGATTTTAGCTCAGGTCATGATCTCACAGTCCTGAGATTGAGCCCTGTGTCAGCCTCTGTGCTGAGTGTGGAGCCTGCTTAAGATTCTCTCTCTCCTTCGGGGAGCCTGGGTGGCTCAGTCAGTTAAGTGTCCGACTTCAGCTTAGGTCACGATCTCGCGGTCTGTGAATTCGAGCCCCGCGTCGGGCTCTGGGCTGATGGCTCAGAGCCTGGAGCCTGCTTCCGATTCTGTGTCTCCCTCTCTCTCTGTCCCACCCCCGTTCATGCTCTGTCTCAAAAATAAATAAACATTAAAAAAAAAATTAAAAAAATTCTCTCTCTCCTTCAAGTAATGTCTCAAATATACGACTTAACCTTACACCTAAGAGAACTGGAAAAAGAATAGCAAATAAAGCCCCAAAGTAGCAGAAAAAGGGAAATAATAAAGATTAGAACAGAAATCAAGGATATTGAAATAAAAAAAAAATAGAACAGGTCAATAAAATTAGGAGTTGGTTCTTTGAAAGAATTAACAACATTGATAAACCCCAGCCAGATTTGTCAAAAAGAAAAAGGACCCAAATAAATAAAATCATGAATGAAAGAGGAGAGATCACAACCAACACTGCAGAAATACAAACAATAATAAGAGAATATTATGAGCAATTATATGCCAACAAATTGGACAATCTGGAAGAAATGGATACATTTCTAGAAACATATAAACTATGAAAACTGAAACAGGAAGAAATAAAATTTGAACAGACCCATAACCAGTAAAGAAATTGAATCAGTATCAAAAATCGCCCAACAAACAAGAGTCCAGGGCCAGATGGCTTCCCGTGGGAATTCTACCAAACATTTAAAGAAGAGTTAATACTTATTCTTTTGAAGCTGTTACAAAAAAAGAAAAGAAAAGAAAAAAGAAAGAAAAAGAAGAAAGGAAAGAAAAGAAAAAGAAAGAAAGAAATGAAAGGGAAACTTCCAAACTCATTCTATGAGGCCAGCAGTACCTTGATTTCAAAAGCAGACAAAGACCTCACTAAAAAGGAGAACTATAGACCAATTTCCCTGATGAACATGGATGCAAAAATTCTCCACAAGATATTAGGACATCAAGCCCAACAATACATTAAAAGAATTATTCACCATGATCAAGTGGGATTTATTCCTGGGCTACAGGGGTGGTTCAGTATCCGAAAACCAATGTGATATACCATATTAATAAAGGAAAGGATACAAACCACATGATTCTCTCAATAGATTTAGAAAAGGTATTTGACAAAATACAGCATCCTTTCTTGATAAAAACCCTCAAGAAAGTAGGAATTGAAGGAACATCCCTCAACATCAAAAATGCCATATACAGGGGCGCCTGGGTGGCTCAGTCAGTTAAGCTGCCGACTTCGGCTCAGGTCATGATCTCATGGCCGTGAGTTCGAGCCCCGCGTCGGGTTCTGTGCTGACAGCTCAGAGCCTGGAGCCTGTTTCGGATTCTGTGTCTCCCTTTCTCTGACCCTCCCCTGTTCATGCTCTGTCTCTCTCTGTCTCAAAAATAAATAAACGTTAAAAAAAAATGCCACATACAAAAACCCACAGCTAATATCATCCTCAATGGGGAAAAACTTAGAGCTTTTCCCCTAAGGTCAGGAACACAACAGGGATGTCCACTCTCACCACTGTTGTTCAATATAATACGGAAAGTCCTAGCCTCAGCAATCAGACAATGCATACAAATTAGAAAGGAAGAAGTCAAGCTTTCACTCTTCACAGACAACATGATACTCTATGTGGAAAACTTGAAAGACTCCACCAAAAAACTGCTAGAACTGATATATGCATTCAGCAAAGTCACAGGATATAAAATCAATGTACAGAAATCGGTTGCATTTCTATACATCAATAATAAGCAGCAGAAAGAAAAATCGAGGAATCAATCCCATTTACAAGACCTAAATATGAGACAGGAAACCATCAAAATTCTAGAGGAGAAAATAGGCAGCAACCGCTTTGATCTTGGCCACAACAACTTCTTACTAGACATGTCTCTGGAGGCAATGGAAACAAAAGCAAAAATGAACTACTGGGACCTCAGCAAGATAAACAGCTTCTGCACAGTGAAGGAAACAATCAACAAAACTAAAAGGTAACCGATGGAATGGGAGAAGATGTTTGCAAATGACATGTTGGATAAAGGATTAGTATCCAAAACCTGTAAAGAACTTATCAAACCTAACACCCCCAAAAAACAAATAATCCAGTGAAGAAATGACCAGAAGATACAAATAGACACTTTTCCAAAGAAGACATCCAGATGGCTAACAGACACATGAAGATGTTCAACATCACTCATCATTAGGGAAATACAAATCCAACCCACAATGAGATACCACCTCATACCTGCCAAAAAGACTAAAACGAACAACTCAGGAATCAACAAATTCAGTGAGGATGCAGAGAAAGGGGAACATTTTGTACTGTTAGTGGGAATGCAAACTGGCAGAGCCACTCTGGAAAACAGTATGAAGTTTCCAGTATGAAATTAAAAATAGAACTACCCTATGACCCAGCAATTGCACTACTAGGTATTTATCCAAAGGATACAAAAATGCACCACAATGTTTATAACAGTACTATCAACAATAGTCAAATTATGGAAAGAGCCCAAATGTCCACTGACTGATGAATGGATAAAGAAGATGTGGTATAGATAAACACACACACACACACACACACACACACACACACACACACACACTGGAATATTACTCAGCGATCAAAAAGAATGAAATCTTGCCATTTGCAACAATATGGATGGAACTGGAGTGTGTTATGCTAAGCAAAATAAGTCAGAAAGACAAATATTATATGACTTCACTCGTGGAATTTAAGAAACAAAACAGATGAACATAGGGGAGGAAAGAAAAAAATAAAATAAGGTAAAAATGGAGAGAGAGGCAAACCATAAGGGACTCTTGAATACAGAGAACAAACTGAGGGTTGCTGGAGGGAAGGTGTGTGGGGGGATGGGTTAAATGAGTGATGGACATTAAGGAGGGCACTTGCTGGGATGAGTACTGGGTGTTACATGTAAGTGATGAGTCACTAAATTCTACTCCTGAAACCAATCCTACATTATATGTTAACTAACTTGAGTTAAAAAAAAAAAGAATTCTCTCTTTCTCCCTCTGCCCCTCCCTCACATGCACATGCTCTCTCTCTCAAAGAAAAATAAAATAAATAAAAATAAGAAGAAGCAATCCTCCACAAGTTCTACAGCTGCAAGAAAATGAATTCTCCAAATAACCATATGAACTTGGTACAGGACCCTGAACTTCAGATAAAGCTAAAGCCATGGCTATTGAGTGTATTAGCTTTGGATTTTTTGTAAATCCCCTTTATTATGTTGAGGAAATTCCTTTTTGCTCTTAGTTTGTTCAGGATTTTCATCATGAAAAGGTGTTAGATATTTTCAAATACTTTTTCTGTATTAAGTGAAATGAACATGTGTTATTTTTCCCCCTTTATTCTGTTAATGTGGTATAGTACACTGATTGATTTTCATATGCTGAAGCACCCTTGCATTCTGGAATATATCCCACTCAGTCATGAGGTATAATCCTCTTACTGTGCTGCTGGGTTAGGTTTGCTCGTATTTTGTTGAGGATTTTTCTCATCTATATTCATAAGGTATGCTGTCTCTAGTTTCCCTTTGGGTTGTTTTTGTCTGGCTTTGGTATCAGGGTAACGTTGGTGTCATAGAATGAGTTAGGAAGTGCTTCTTTCACTTTTATACTTTGGAGGAGTTTGAGAAGCATTGGTATTAATTCTTTAAACATTTGGTAGAGTTCACCAATGAAAGCTTATGGTCCTAGGCTTTGTTAGGGGGAAGATTTTTGATTACTGATTCAATCTCTTGTTATAGGTCTGTTCAATTTTTGTGTTTGTTCTTGAGTCAGTTTAAAAAACTTTTCTTAATGTTTATTTATTATTGAGAGACAGAGAGACACAGAGCATGAGCAGGGGAGGGATAGAGAGAGGGGGAGACACAGAATCTGAAGTAGGCTCCAGGCTCTGAGCTGTCAGCACAGAGCCTAATGTGGGGCTCGAACTCACAAACTGCGAGATCATGACCCGACCCGAAGTCGGTTGCTTAACCAACTGAGCCACCCAGGCGCCCTTTGATAGTATGTATTTTTCTAGAAGTTTGTCTATTTCAGTTAGATTATCTAATTTGTTGGTTTACAATTGTTCACAGTATTTTTTTTAAAGTTTGTTTATTTTGAGAGAGAGAGAGAGAGAGCGAGCCAGTGGAGGAGAGGCGGGGGTGGGGTGGGGACAGACGCTCTTAAGCAGGCTCCAAATCAGGCTCTATGCTGACAGCAGAGAGCCTGATGTGGGGCTTGAACTCACGAACTGTGAGATCATGAGCCGAAGTCAGATGCTCAACCAATTGAGCCACCCAAGTGCCCCTTCATAGTATTTTTTATATAATAATCTTTAAAAAGGTTTTTTAATGTTTATTTATTTTTGAGAGAGAGAGAGGGATGGAGGGAGAGAGGGAGAGAGACAGACAGACAGACAGACAGAGCACGAGTGCGGGAGGGGCAGAGAGAGAGGGAGACACGTAATCCGAAGGAGGCTCCAGGCTCTGAACTGTCAGCACAGAGCCCAACACAGGGCTCAAACCCATGAACTGCAGGATCATGACCTGAGCCAAAGCTCATCCGGTGCCCCTATAATCCCCTCCCACAACCCTTCCAGTAACCCTCTATTAGTTCTCTATATTTAAGAGTCTTTTATGTTTTGTCCCCCTCCCTGTTTTTATATTATTTTTGCATCCCTTCCCTTATGTTCATCTGTTTGTATCCTAAATTCCTCATATGAGTGAAGTCATATGATATTTGTCTTTCTCTGACTGACTTCACTTAGCACAATACCCTCCATTTCCATCCACATAGTTGCAAATGGCAAGATTTCATTATTTTTGATTGCTGAGTAATACTCCATTGTATATATATATATATATCAATCACATCTTCTTTATCCATTCATCCATCAATGGACATTTAGACATTTAGACTCTTTCCATACTTTGGCTATCGTTGATAGTGCGGCTATAAACATCGGGGTGCATGTGTTCCTTCGAAACAGCACACCTGTATCCCTTGGATAAATACCTAGTAGTGCAATTGTTGGGTTGTAGGGTAGTTCTATTTTTAGTTTTTTGAGCAACCTCCATATTGTTTTCCAGAGTGGCCACACCAGTTTGCATTCCCACCAGCAGTGCAAAAAAGATCTTCTTTCTCCGCATCCTCGGTTATTGCCTGAGTTGTTAATGGTAGCCATTCTGACAGGTGTGAGGTGACATCTCATTGTGGTTTTGATTTGTATTTCCCTGATGATGAGTGATGGTGAGCATCTTTTCATGGGTTGGTTGGCCATCTGGATGTTTTCTTTGGAAAAGTGTCTATTCATGTCTTTTGCCCATTTCTTGACTGGATTATTCATTTTTTGGGTGTTGAGTTTGATAAGTTCTTTATAGATTTTCGATACTAACCCTTTATCTGATATGTCATTTGCAAATATCTTCTCCCATTCCGTTGGTTGCCTTTTCGTTTTGCTGATTGTTTCCTTTGCTATGCGGAAGATTTTTACTGTGATGAGGTCCCAATAGTTCAATTTTGCTTTTGTTTCCCTTGCCTCTGGAGACATGTTGAGTGAGAAGTTGCTGAGGCCAAGATCAAAGAGGTTTTTTCTTGATTTCTCCTCTAGGATTTTGATGGCTTCCTGTCTTGCATTTAGGCCTTTCATCCATTTTGAGTTTATTTTTGTGAGGTGGTCCAGGTTCATTTTTCTGCATGTCGCTGTCCAGTTTTCCCAGCACCATTTGCTGAAGAGACTGTCTTTATTCCATTGGATATTCTTTCCTGCTTTGTCAAAGATTAGTTGGCCATACATTTGTGGGTCCATTTCTGGGATCTCTATTCTGTTCCATTGATCTGAGTGTCTGTTTTTGTGCCAGTACCATACTGTCTTGATGATTTCAGTTTTGTCATACAGCTTGAAGTCTGGCATTGTGATGCCTCCAGTTTTGGTTTTCTTTTTGAAGATTGCTTTGGCTATTTGGGATCTTTTCTGGTTCCATACAAATTTTAGGGTTGTTTGTTCTAGCTCTGTGAAGAATGCTGGTGTTATTTTGATAGGAATTGCTCTTCTTTTTTTAATGTAAGCATTTTCAGCTACAAATTTCTCTCTGAGCACTACTTTGGATGTATTGCATGAGTTTGAGTATGCTGTGTTTTTGTTTTCATTCATTTGAAATTATCTTCTTATCTCTCTTTTAATTTGTTCTTTGACCCACAAGTTAAGAGTGTGTTGTTTTGTTTCCACATATTTGTGAATTTTCCAAGTTTCCTTCTGTGATTGATTTCTAGCTTTATTTCATTGTAGCAGATAACATACTTTGTATGATTTCAGTCTTTTAAAATTCATTGAGACTTGCTTTGTGGACTGATATGTGGTCTATTCTGGAGAAATTTCCAGTGTGGTTGAGAAGAATGTATGTTGTTGTTGGGTGTGGTGTTCCATACATGTCAATTAGGTCTAGTTGGCTTATAGTGTTGTTTTAATCTTCTATTTCTTTATTGATCTTCTGTGTGGTTGTTCTATCCATTACTGAAATTGCATATTGAAATCTTCAACTATTATTGTAGAACTGTCTATTTATTTCTCAATTCTGCCAGTTTTTGTCTCATATATTTTGGGACTTTGTTGTTAAGTGGATATATGTTTATAACTGTTGTGACATCTTGATGGAGTGACCTTCTTATCAATATATTCTTTGTTTTTTGTAATTATTTTTTACTTAAAGTTTATTTAGTCTGCTTTTAGTCTAGCCATCCCAGCTTTCCTTTGATTTTTATCTGCATATTGTAGGGGGTTGAATAGTGACTACAGAAAGATATATTTAAGTCCTAACTCTGATACCTATTTGGAAATAGGGTCTTTGCTGCAGATGTAATTAAGTTAATGGACATAATTAAGTTTGAGATGAGATCATCTTGGTCTTAGGTTGGGTCTTAAATCCAATGGTAGGCATCCTTGTAAGAGAAAGAAAAAGGGATATTTGAAAGACACACACACAGAAGAAGGCCATGTGAAGACAGAGGTGGGGATTGGAGTAACGTACCTATAAGCTATAGAATGCCAAGGATGCCAGCAGCAACCAGAAGCTAGGAGAGAGGCATGGGATGAGTTCTCCCTCAACCTCCAGAAGGAGTTAACCTGACTGACACCTTTATTTTGGACTTCTGGTCTCTAGAACTGCAAGAGAATGAATTTCCATTGTTTTCAGCTACTTAGTGTGTGATGATTTGTCATAGGGAACATGTACACTTGGAATGTATTTTTCCATCCTTTACTTTCAACTTATTTGTGTCTTTGATGCTAAAGTGAATCTCTTGCTGGGGTTCCTAGGTAGCTCAGTTGGTTAAGTGTCTGACTCTTGATTTTGGCTCAGGTCATGGTCTCTGGTTTGTAAGTTGAGCCTCGCATCTGGCTCTACACTGACAGCGTAGAGCCTGCTTGGGATTGATTCTCTGTCTCCCTCTCTCTCTGTCTGCCCCCCCCCCCCATAAATAAACATAAAAAAATTAAGTGAATCTTTTGTGTGGTTTTTTTTAACTTACTTTTTAATCCATTTGGCTATCTCGGTCTTGTTTTTTTTTTCTGTCTTGTTTTTATTTTAATTATTTTTTTTATTAAAAAAATTTTTTTTTTCAACGTTTTTTAATTTATTTTTGGGACAGAGAGAGACAGAGCATGAACGGGGGAGGGGCAGAGAGAGGGAGACACAGAATCTGAAACAGGCTCCAGGCTCTGAGCGGTCAGCACAGAGCCTGACGCGGGGCTCGAACTCACGGACCCACGGACCGGGAGATCGTGACCTGGTTGAAGTCGGACGCTTAACCAACTGCACCACCCAGGCACCCCTTTAATTTTTTAATGTTAATTCATCTTTGAGGGAGAGAGAGAGAGACAGAGTGCAAGTGGGAGAGGGGCAGAGAGAGAGAGGGAGACATGGAATCTGAAGCAGACTCCAGGCTCTGAGCTGTAAGTACAGAGTCCAACGCGGGACTCGAACCCAGGGACCACGAGATCATGACCTGAGCTGAAGTCGGACATTTAATCAGCTGAGCCACCCAGGTGCCCCTCTGTCTTGTTTTTAAAAATAGCTTTACTGAGTTATAGTTTACATGCTATACAATTTACCTGCTTAAAGTGTACAATTCAATGCTTTTTAGGATATTATAAAATTTTTAAAAATCTATAAATAAATACATATTTATGTAGTAAATATGTGTGGTATTTTGTTATATGTATCATATGTTGCAGAATGCATACCACAAAATTTGTCAATTTAACCATTTTTAAATAGAAAATTCAGTGATATTAATTACATTCACAATGTTATACAACCATCATCACTTTTATTTCAGAACTTTTTTTATTACCCCAAACAGAAACTCTGTAATCATTGAGCAATAATTCCTCATTGCCTTTCCATCAACCCCCACTTTAATCTCTAATCTACTTGCTATCTACCTATATCTAGTATAGGTACCTAGGATAAGTGGAACCATACAACATTTATCCTTTTCTGTCCAGCATAAACTTATTGTAATGCCTTCAAGATTCATCCATGTTGTAGCATCAGAACTTCACTTCTTTTTAAGGCAAAATAACATTCCATTGTGCATATATATCATATTTTGTTTATCCATTCATCTGTTGATGAACACTTGCATTGTTTCCACTTTTTGGCTATTGTGAATAATGCTATAATGAACATTGTCATACAAATATCTATTTGAGTGCCTGCTTCCAATTTCTTTCTTTAAAAAAAATTTTTTTTTTAGTATTTACTTTTGAGAGAGAGAGACAGAGCACAAGCAGGGGAGGGGCAGAGAGAGAGGGAGACACAGAATCTGAAGCAGGCTCCAGGCTCTGAGCTGTCAGCACAGAGCGCAATGTGGGGCTCAAACTCCTAAACTGAGAGATCATGACCTGAGCCAAAATCAGACGCTTAACCGACTGAGCCACCCAGGCACCCCTGTTTTTTTTTTTTTAATGTTTATTTATTTTTGAGACAGAGAGAACATGGGTGGGAGAGGGGAGAGAAGGGGAACAGAGGATCCAAAGCCGGCTCTGCACTGACAGCAGTGAGCCTGATGTGGGGCTTGAAATCATGAACCGCGAGACCCTGACCTGAGTGGAAGTCAAGACACTCAACTGACTAAGCCACCCAAGCGCCCCTCTTTCTTTCTTTTGTTATCTGTGTATAGTTGGCACAAATGTTACCTGTGACCCAATGTTACATTACAATCAGGTATAAAACATAGTGATTTCACAATTTTATATATTATGTCACCATAAGTGTACACCACATGTGTCCCCATACATTGCTATTGCAATATCATTGACTATTCTTTATGTTATGCCTTTTCTTCCCATGACGTATTCATTCTGTAACTGCAAGTCTGTATCTTCCACTCTCCTTTACCCATTTTGCCCAACTCCCCACAGCCTCTCCCCATTTCTTTGGGGGATATATATATATATATATATATATATATATATATATATATGGAATTGCTGAATTAGATTGTAATTATTGTTTTTTTTGGTGGCCAAACATAACATAAAATTTATAATTTTAACCATTTTTAAGTGTGCAGTTCAGTGGCATTACCTACGTTCAGACTGGTATGCAACCATCACTACCATCCATCTCTAGAACTTTTTCATCTTCTTGACACAATATTTCAGTGAAATGTTGTTAAGTGTGGCAGATCTTGGAAGTAGAGAAGTTATAGATGAAAGTAAGTTTGTACAGTTTGGCACTAGGAATTATAATTGGTCTCTGCCAATTCGCATTTTTTTCTGTGATGGAATGACTGGGAGCATTCACAAGGTTTATGGTAACATGAGGAATTGCTGAAATTTGTATGTTGAGTGTCTGACCACATGCCAACAAGAAGGGAAAAATCGTTCTATAAAGTCTTCATGGTAAAAAACAAAAACAAATCTAAGATTTCACAAGTCTTGTTGTATCACTCAAGTTCTTACTGTTGGTGAATCTAATTTGGGAGGACAAGGAAAAGAAGTGCTATTTGTTGGTTGGGATCTGAGATGCTGGTACAAATTTGTGGGGCAGACACAAGCTTGTCACTTCTTGATGATGCAAGTTCCCAGATAGATTCTGACAGGCAAGGGGTATAGGGGGGCTGATACTGTCCCTACTTCTGTGCAGAGTGCCTTCGAGAGCCAGACTGTCACACACGTCTAAGATTATGGCCTCCAATATGCTTGCATTTCTGACAAGTTTGGCCACAGGTGTTTGCTGTGACTCCTTTGACACCAACGTTTGGCACTTCTCAAACCTATGCATTTAGGATATATTAAAAATAATATATCTAATTATGAGTCAAGAGTTTGAATCAGGACTTCTCTCAGCTTCAAGTAGCAAAGGTAACTAAACAAGAGGATATTATTTTACATAAAACAAGTCTAGCAGCAGAGAAGCAAGGAAGCATCAGGGTTGGTTAACTCATGCAATGATATCACTGAGGGCCCAGAATCCCCTCTATGCAAAAGTTGGGGCATAGACTGGGAGAAAGTGGTGCTCTGAGACTTAGAATGCAGGCATTTGGGTGAATTCAGATAAATCTGAGAAACTTGAACCTCTATGTCCACCTTAGGGTCTCCTTCCTTCCCAGTCTTTCTTTTTCTCTTCTCTTCTCTTCTCTTCTCTTCTCTTCTCTTCTCTTCTCTTCTCTTCTCTTCTCTTCTCTTCTCTTTCTCTCTCTTTTCTTCTTTCTTTCTTTCTTTCTTTCTTTCTTTCTTTCTTTCTTTCTTTCTTTCTTATTTTAAGATAGTTTAAGGCTCATATAAGTTGCAAAAATAGTTGTATAAATGGAATTATACAGTATGTAACACTTTGAGATCCATCCAAATTGTTGTGTGCAATAAGTTTGTTCTTTTTCATGGAAGAGTAGTATTTCATTCCCCTGAGACTTCTTTGCCAACCCAAAACACTCCTTCTTTCCATGTCTGAGGAGACTAGCTTCTCCTTGATTGAAGACACTGTAGTGAATCATCTCAAGCAGTTCCTTGTCTGACCTGGGAGAAGATAGATTATAACCTCCCCCACCCGAAATGCAAGAATTTGGAAATTTATATTGTCAGAGACATGAGAATATGTTTGGGAATGAATTCTGTAAGTGCTGATTTTGAACAGAACTTAACATTGGACTGGGCTGAAATGATCAACAGGGGAACATTTACCAGAGTTTTCAGATACAATGTGTAGCTCAAGCAGCAATTTGGATGACTGAAAAATGGACTGAATGGTGGCTTACTTTCAGTAGGTTTAGATGTCACTTTCCTTGGTATAATTTCAAGGAAGGAACCCAAAAGCTTCAGGAGTAGGAAAAGTTGTCCCAGAGGACACTCTTCACTAAGACATTGAGAACTGCTCTGAGGAGGGGATCACCAGCATTATTAAAAAGCTCATTGCGAGCTGCTGTCTGCATATCACAGATGATGGTAGGAGAGTTCACCATTGAATGGGTTCCTGGATTTCATGCCAGAGTAACAGAGGCCAGGTATCAGTGCTTAACCATCAGAGACTAGGTGAATACAGCTACTGAAAAGGGCAATAGGACTAGAGTGGAAATCAGAATGTTTTAACTTACATAGGTCTTTGGTAGTGGCAATTAATCATGGTGAATTAAACAGATGGGCATCTTACTTAAGTAATTTTTGATCTATACAATCAGAAAAACTCTAGTTCTAGTAGACAGAGGCCTGCCTTCAGTCACCACATGAGCCATAGACTTTTATTCAGTGTAGGAATAGAAGCCATTTCACAGGACCTTGAATGAAGAGGAGGTTGGGTCTTCATGAGAATAGACTCTGACACAGCTAAAACTTTATCCTATAACTCTTCCTCCCCCTTTTTTCCTCCACAAAAGGAACCAGCTGACATTTTCCAGAGATAAGGGGCATGAGAGAAAGGAAATTTCCCTTTTAGAAGTTCCTATGTATTAGCTATGAGTATGCCAATCTCTGTGGGCACTCAAGCCATTAAAATCCATTGGTCAGAGTGGTTGTCATGAAGGTCTCATGGTTAATCCAGTTTTGGCTCTAGTACACTGTATGATTTCTGAATGCGTAGTTGGAACAGACATACCTGGCAACCGGAAGAATATGCATATTGGCTCTCTGATCTATGGAGTGAAACATAATAGTAAAAATTCTTAATGGAGAGGTGCCTGGGTGGCTAGTTGGTTAAGTGTCCGATTTCGGCTCAGGTCATGATCTCATGGTTTGTGAGTTTGAGCCCCGTGTCGGGGTCTGTGCTGACAGCTCAGAGCCTGGAGCCTGCTTCGGATTCTGTGTCTCCCTCTCTCTCTGCCCTTCCCCTGCTCATGCTCTGTCTCTCTCTGTCTCTCAAAAATAAATAAATGATAAAAAAAAAAAAAGTCTTGATGGAAGTTCTGTAACTGCCTTTTCTTACCACAACAAATAAACCAAAAGCATTACTACATTCCTGGAAGGATTGCAGAGATTAGAGCTACATCAGAGACTTGAAAAATACAGAGATAGTGATTCCTATCACTTCCCTATTTAACCTGCTATTTAGCCTGTAAAGGATGATGGCTTTTGTGTATTTTTATAAACACACGTTATTGTAAATGTAATCAGGTAGTGACTAAATTATAGCTACTGTTGTAGATGTGTCCTCTTTATTTTTATGTTTTATATGTGGCTTCTTTAATGGAGCATATCAACATGCAGCTCTAGCTTTGGTAGTTATTGGTCTGGCAAGTGCTTTTTTCTCAGTAACACTTGACAAAAAGCATCACAAACATATTGTTTTCACCTAGAAGTAGCAGCAGCATACTTTCAGTGTCTTTCCTTGGGGCTATGTAAAGTCTCCTGTTCTCTGTCATCCTTTGCAGAGGCTCCATTACAATTGTAACATTACATTGATTTGATTTGGTGGGCTAGAAGTGTCAAGAACCCTAGATGTAGTAGTAAGACACATGTATGCCAGTGGATGGGAAATATTCTTCCAGAAAATTTAGGTCTTACCACTTTGGTGAAGTTGCCAGAGTCCAGTAGTAATGTACCATATCAGAATATCCTTTCTGAAATAAGAGGCAAATTGCACCTTTAGGTGCTAAGAAAGAAATAAAACACTTGGGCCTGTTTGGATTTTAGAGGCAAGATATATCACATTTGTATTGCTCTGTCCCTTAAACCAGTTTCAAGCAGGTCCCGAAGCAAGAGAAGATTCTGCAATAGGCCTAGGCTGCAGGGCAAGCTTCTCTGCCCATGTGGGCCATATGACCCAGGACAGACAATGTTATTAATATCTGTGACATATATACTATATGGATCCAGTCAAATGCCGAATAGTAGAATCCCAGTGCAAAACTCTAGGATTTTAGAGGAAAATTATGCCCCCCTCTTCTACCAATAACTATTTTCCCTTTGAGAAATAGCTCCTGTTTGCTCCTGAATTGTGGTTGAAACTAAATTCCTGACCAGGAAATACCAACTGAGATATAGGCTTTGAACAGGTGACCAATATATGGTATTCCCATAGTCAGAATTGATAGATTCAGGAATCAAAGGGTGGTTGACATACGAAAGCTTTTTGATTTCTATCTTTACAACTTTATATTTTACTAGTTTAATGCAAGTATTTTCCAAGTGAGGAATGTTTCCATCAGACAATAGAGATAATAATTCCAGTGAATTGGTAGTTGGGGCTGCCATTTGAAGATTTTATTTTTTTAAATTTTTAAATTTTTTATTTAAAAATTTTTTTAATGTTTATTTTTGAGAGAGAGAGACAGAGAGAGTGTGAGCAGGGGAGGGGCAGAGAGAGAGGAAGACACAGAATCCGAAGCAGGCTCCAGGCTCTGAGCTGTCAGCACAGAGCCCGACACAGGGCTCGAACTCACAAACCATGAGATCATGGCTTGAGCTGAAGTCGGACACTTAACCAACTGAGCCACCCAGGGGCCCCGTGAACATTTTAAATTTCTCAAGCTATTTAACCAACAGGCAAAGAAAAGAATTACTATATTGATTGAGTGATTGGTCCCAATTATTAGGTGGAAATGGGATTCCTGATACAGAAAAGGTTAAGAAAGGACTGTGTTTGCAATATGGAAATTCTCTGGGGCTCCTTTTTGGTATTGTTCTAGTAAAATTTAATGGTAGACTATATGCATTAGTTAGGGTTCCCCAGAC
Organism: Acinonyx jubatus; assembly: GCF_027475565.1. Classification (NCBI taxonomy): domain Eukaryota; kingdom Metazoa; phylum Chordata; class Mammalia; order Carnivora; family Felidae; genus Acinonyx; species Acinonyx jubatus. Next base: position 43,202,101 of record NC_069392.1, read on the forward strand.
AAACAAAACCATCAGGGTGTGTGTGTGTGTGTGTGTGTGTGTATATATATAAAGGGAATTATCATAAGGATTTGGCTCACACAATTATGGAGATGTCCTAAGATCTCCAGTTGGCAAGATGGAGACCCAAGAGAACTGATGTGTAAGTTTGAGTCCAAAGGCCTGAGAACCAGGAGAAATGATGATGTCAGTTCTATTCTCAAAGCACACAGATTGAAGACTCAAGAAGAGCTGATATTTCAGGCCGAGTCCAAAGGCCAGAAAAACAAAACAATGTTCTAGCTCAAGTAATGGGAAGAGGAAGAGTGCTCTCTTATTCAGATTTTGTGTTATATTTAGGTCTTCCATTGACTGGATAAGGCCCACCAACATTAGGGAGAGCAATCTGCTATATTTTACCTAGAGTTTACCTATTCAAATGTTAATCTCATAACCTATTCAAATGTTAATCTCATGCAGAAACAGCTTACAGATATACTTAGAGTAATGTTTGCTCAAATGTCTGGTAATCTGTAGCCCAGTCAAGTTGACACACAAAATTAACTATCACGCTACAACAACCCACTAAGGACTGAGAATAAAGTCTTTCAGGAATAAAGGTTTGGACCACCTGCCAGGTATGGGACTCCAATCAGTTGATGTGCTGGGTGAGGGAAAAGTAAATATTGGCTCTGTATTGAAAAGAGAGAGTTATAAATATCAACTATGGCCTTATGACCAGTAACAGAAATGAGGACAGTAACAGCTATGCTTATTTTCTTTCTATTTCTGTTAGTTTTCTAGGAGTGCTGTAAGAAATTACCACAAATTTGGTAGATTAAAACAACTGAAATTCCTTCAGAGTTGTGGAGGCTAGAAATCCAAAATCAAGGTGTTGGCAAGGCCATGCTTTCTGTTTGAAGGCTCCATGGAAGACTTCTTTGCTTCTTTCTAGTTCTTGTGCTTGCTGGCAATCTTTGGCATTCTTTTTTTTTTTTTAAGTTTATTTATTTATTTTGAAAGAGACAGAGAGAGAGAGTGCAAGTAGGGGAGGGGCAGAGAGAGAGGGAGAATCTCAAGCAGGCTCAATGTGGTTAGCATGGAGCCCAAAGTGGGGCTCGAACCTAGGAAACTATGAGATCATGACCTGAGCTCAAATCAAGAGCTCCCCAACTGACTGAGCCACCCAGGCATCCCAATCCTTGGCATTTTTGTCCTGTAGGGCACCCCTTCAAATCTGGCCTTCTTTATCTTATGGCCTTCTTATGTCTGTGTCCAAATTTACTTCTCCCTTCTCTTTTAAGGACACCAGTCACTAGATTTAGGACCCAATCTTTTCCAGTATGACTTCATCTTAACTTGACTGCATCTACAAAGACTCTTTTTTCAGGAGTTAGGACTTCAACACATCCTTTTGGAGAACATAATACAACATGGAGCACTTATTATGCATAGTATCAGTTGTACTCCTTCTCCTTTCTCCTATTATTTTATATATGGAGTGTTGGTGGTTGTTTGAGTCTTCTTTTTTTCTTGGTCAGTCTAGCAAAACATCTGTCAGTTTTGTTGGTGGTTGTTAACTTTAAAGTAGGTTATTGGGCATCCAGGAGAGATTGTGGCTGAATCAGAAATGGAATTAATATCTTCCAGATATGTATGTGGTAATGAATAGGACTTTTGTGACTTTTGTTTATGGGAGAGAGAGAAGGTGAATGTGTCTTCATTTTAAGTGGCATAGTTGCATTCTCCCAGGCAGATGCATGATGTTTTTTCTTTGTTATGTGAAGTTTAAATGTGGAGGAACGGTGAGAATGGTGCTGAGTCCCCAGAAGAGTAGAATATTCCTGTTATTTGTGGGAGACTAATGACAGACCAACTGATGAGAGGAGAAGCCATTTTTTGTTTGATTCTATTGGAGCTTCCTGCAGCTTCTGGGTTCCTACTCAGGCAGGGCGATTCCAGTGGCTGCGGCAGTAGTGTGTGCCCTGCCTGCCCTCATGGAGCTCTGACTTTGACAGTGGTAGGCAACATTGGGTAGCTGGTCTCCTGCAGCTTCAGTGTGAGTGTGGGTTCCTGGCTTACTGTGAAACAGTAGAAGTTCCAACATCAGCAGCTCAAGGGCACAGTGATTATAGGTCCTAGGTAATATCATTTTCTCTTTTTCTCCTTTAATCCTACGGGGGCAGGTCATGTTTTCCCATAGTCATTAATTTCTCTTTGCTTCTGCAGCCTTTCTGACACTTTTGCAAACAATTTGCTGTATTAAATTCCTACCGTTTGAATATTTGGAGTGATTTATGTTTTCCTAAGTGGATACTGATACACTTTTCTTCTTGGATACACAGCTAGGCTACAGTCCCCACTCCTCCCGTCTTTGATTAGATGTGGCTGAATTCTAGATGATGGAATGTAACTGAGTAATATGTGCCATTTTGGGGCCAAAACTTTTGAGAAGTGAGTATGACCCTCTCTGCACTTTTCCCTGCTTCCTGCAGCTATGCAGAGATAACCTTAGGGTGATCATGGAACAGCAGCACGAGTCCCCAAATCAGCACATGGAGGATAATGTTAAACTATTACATGAGTGGGAAATAAAACTTTTTAAAAATATATTTATTTATTTTTGAGAGAGAGAGCCCGCACACGCGGGGGAGGGGCAGAGAGAGACAGGGAAACACATAATCTGAAGCAGGCTCCAGGCTCTAAGCTGTCAGCTCAGAGTCTGATGCAGGGCTCGAACCCACGAACTGTGAGACCATGACCTGAGCCGAAGTTGGATGCTTAACTGACTGAGCCACCCAGGCACCCCTGAATGGGAAATAAAACTTAACTGTATTAGAGTCTTTATAAGTTTTGGGTCTATTTGTTATAGCAGACAGTGTTACTCTAGTAAAGTTACTCTCCAAATATTGTACATTTTTGTAGACTTTGTAAAGCAGCCAGAAATTCGTTCATAGTAGTAGAATAATAGGTGAATAATGAAACCACTTTATTTCTGGGGCAAGGATTTACTTATTATATCTTACTTATGGTTGGAATAACATTCTTACTAGTTTTGAATGGCCCTAAGTATTTCTGAACAAATGGGCAGATAAACAAACATATATACAAAATAACTGTGTTCTAAACATGGCAGACACATATATGATACAGTGGTCTCCAAAGTGGAATGTGTCTACTTTGAGGAATACCAATTTAAACATATCGGGGGGTGGGGGTGCCTAGGTGGCTCAGTTGGTTAAGCATCTGACTTCAGGTCATGCTCTCGCAGTTCTTGAATATTGGGTTGTTTGCTGTCAGCACAGAGCCCACTTCAGATCCTCTGTTTCCCTTGCTCTCTGTCCCTCCCCCCACCCCCCCCCCCCCTGCACACTGTCTCAAAAATAAAATAAAAACATTAAAAAAATTTACATCTAGGGATACAGAAGATGATCTATTGGAGTGAGGAAAGAAAGTAGGCAAAAATTTTCCATATATTATATATCTTATACCCATACACAGGCATACCTCGTTTTATTGCACTTTGCTTTTTTACACCTCACAGATAATGCTTTTTTTTGTTTTTTTGTTTTTTTCAATTGAAGGTTTGTGGCAACCTATGCTGGGCAAGTCCCTTGGTGCCATTTTTCCAATATCATTTGCTCACTTCATGTCTCTGTGTCACATTTTGGAACTTCCCACAATATTTCAAGCTTTCTCATCATTATTATGTGTTATGGTAATCTGTGATCAGTGACCTTTGATGTTATCACATGGACCACACCCAAATAGATAGTGGACTTAATCGATAAATGATGTGTGTTCTGACTGTTCCACTGACTAGCTGTTCCTCCATTTCTCTCCCTCTACTAGTGCCTCCGTATTCCCCCCCAGACACAACAATATTGAAATTAGGCCAGTTAATTACCCTACAATGGCCTCTAAGTGTTCAAGTGAAAGGAAGAGTCACATACCTCTCACTTAAATCAAAAGCTAGAAATGATTCATCTTAGTGAGGAAGGCAGGTGGAAAGCTGAGATAGGCTGAAAGCTAGGCTTTTTTCACCAGTTAGCCAAATTGTGAATGTAAAGGAAAAGTTTCTGAAAGAAATTAAAGGTGCTAACCCAGTGAACACATAAATGATAAGAAAGTGTAACCACTTTATTGCTGATATGGAGAAAGTTTTTGTGGTCTGGATAGAAGATCAAACCAGCCACAATATTCCCTTAAACTGAAGACTAATCCTAAGCACAGTCCTGACTCTCTTCAATTTTATGAAGGCTGAGAGAGGTGAGGAAGTTGCAGAAAAAAAAAAAATTGAAGATAGCATAAGGTGTCTCATGAGGTTTAAGGAGAGAAGCTGTCTCCATGACATCAAAGTGCAAGGTGAAGTTGCAAGTGCTGTTGTGGAAGCTGCAGCAAGTTGTTCAGATCTTCGTAAGATCATTACTGAAGGTGGCTACACTAAACACCAGATTTTCAATATAGACAAAATAGCCTTCTATTGGAAGAAGATGCTATTCAGACTTTTCATAACTAAAGAGAGGTCAACGCCCAGCCTCAAAGCTTCAAAGGAAAGGTTGACTTTCTTGTTATGTGCTAATGTAGCTGGAGACTTTAAGTTGAAGCCAATGCTCATTTACCATTCTGAATATCCTAGCTCCCTGAAGAATGATTCTAAATCTACTCTGTCTGTGCTGTATAAATGGAACAACAAAGGCTGGATGACAGCATATCTGTTTACAACATGGTTTACTGAGTATTTTAAGGCTACTGTTGAGGCTGACTGCTCAGAAAAAAAAATCCTTTCAAAATATTGCTGCTCATTGACAATGCACATGGTTATACAAGAGCTCTGATGGAGATGTACAATGAGATTAATATTGTTTTTGTGCCTGCTAACATAACATCGATCTTGTTGCTCATGGATCAAGGAAAAATTTAGACTTTCAAGTTTTATGATTAAAAATATGTTTCATAAAGCTATATCTGTCATAGATAGTGATAACCCTGATAGATTTGGTCAAAGTATGTTGAAAACCTTCTGGAAAACATTCACCATTCTGAATGCCATTTGTAATTCATGGGAAGAGGTCAAAATATCAACATGGACAGGAGTTTAGAAGAAGCTGATTCCAACCCTCATGGATGACTTTGAGGAGTTCCAGACTTCAGTGGAGGAAGTCACTGCAAATGTGGTAGAAATAGCAAGAGAACTAGAATTTTCTATCTATTTCTGGTGAAGATGCTGTGAAGATTGTTGTAATGACAAAAAAAAAAAGGATTTAGAATATTACATCAACTTGAATTGACAAAGCAGCTGCAGAGTTTGAGAGGATTGACTAATTCTGAAAGAACTTCAGTGGGTAATATGCTATCAAACATAATTGCATGCTACAGAGAAATCATTTGTGAAAGAGAAGAGTCAGTAGATACATAAAACTTCATTGTTGTCTTATTTTAAGAAATTGCCACAAGGCGCCTAGGTGACTCAGTAGGTTTAGCAGCTGACTTCCGCTCAGGTGATGATCTAATACTTCCTGGTTTTGAGCCCCAGAGCCCCAAATGGGCTCTGTGCTGACAGCTAGGAGCCTGGAGCCTGCTTTGGATTCTGTGTCTCCCTCTCTCTCTGCCCCTCCCTGACTCGCGCTGTCTCTACCTCTTATAAATAAACTTAAAAAAGATAAAAAAAAAAAAAAAAAAAAAAAGAAATTGCCACAGCCACCTGAACCTTCAGCAACCACCACCCTGATCAGTCAGCAGATTTCAGTATGGAGGCCAGACCCTCCACCAGCGAAAAGATTACAACTCCCTGAGAGCTTAGATGATGGTGAGCATTTTTTTTTTTTAGCAATAAAGTACTTTTTAAATTAAGGTATGTACTTTTTTTAGACATAATGTTATTGCACACTTAAAAGTCTACGGTATAGTATAAACATAACTTTTATATGCATGCGGAAACCGAAAATTCATTTGTCTCACTTCACTGCAATACTTGCTTAATTTGGTGGTCTGGAACCAAACCCGCAATATCCCTGAGGTATGTCTGTAATTTCAATTAAGTAAATTATATTATACATACAACATGGTAGTACATATATAATTTATACGCAAATAAGTACATATATTAGAAGTGCATGTTCAAAAATTTTGAACCAAAAGGATGTATAATCAAAACCATTTAGAGACTATTGGCAAACTGCATTGAGTAATCTTGAAATAGTATTAGCAAGATGATGGTGTTGTAAAGTCACAATGTATTTAATAAGAGGATGGATGGATAAGACAGTGTTTAACATAAAGAAATACTACAGGGTTCCTGGGTGGCTCAGTTAAGTGACCGACTCTTGATTTTGGCTCAGGTCATGATCTCATGAACTATGATCTATGAACTATGCATCCTGCTTGGGATTCTCTCTCTCCCTCTGTCTTTGCCTCTCTCTCTCAAAATAAATAAATAAACATTAAAAAAAATGAAAAAAAATTCCCTCATTAAAAAGAGAAATACATTCAGTATTAGATTATAGTTTTAGTTGTATGTCTTAACTTCCTCTGTAATACTGGACAAGTTTCTACTTAATCAGTCCTGGCTTCATTTTCTTCTTCTTTTTTTAAAAATTATTTTTAATTAAAAAAACTTTTTTTTGATGTTTTTATTTATTTTTGAGACAGAGAGGAAGCACCAGCTGGGGAGGGGTAGAGAGAGAGGGGGACAGGAACTGAAGCAGGCTCGGCACTGACAGCTGAGAGCCATGAGTGGTGAGATGACGACCAGAGCCAAAGTCCGCTGAGCCACCCAGGCGCTCCACTGGCCTCATTTTCTTCTTATCAACTATGGGGAATGGGCTAATTTGAGGTTTCATACTTATGCTTACTTATACTGCAGAGGTTTTGATGAATTCCTGTAGAGGCCTGCAAAGGTAAGAGGAAGGGAAAACTACAGGTGAGCTCTAGCCTTGCTATATTGTATCACTACCTAGCTCCCTTTATAGATCAAATGCACAGGATAGGAACATAGGGTCTGTGGAGTAGTTAGGGAGAAGAGAAAAGAAAACCACTAGGCTAGATCATTCCTTAAGATCTTTTTCATTTTAAGGGCAAATAAAATTCTAAGTTATTATAACTAATCTTTGGTATCAAGAACAAAAGTCTTTCTAAATATTAGATTATTATGTCTTAATAAGTATAAAACTCCACAGTGAGGTAAATACAATTAAATATGTGGAAAGCCATTATTAATATACTGTGCTTGATGTAAAATGTAAGGTTGCACTATTACAAATTGGCCTTTAATCAACTTACTTTACAAAGTCAACCATAAGTATAACTTGTATCATAGCTATATTTTTTCCAAAGTTATTTTATCAGTTTATTAATTTAAATGATTAATCTAACTGGTCATCATGAAAAGAATGAAACCAGAAAAGATCCCAGAGAGAGAAGGAAGAGTTGGTAGGCAGGAATAATTAATAGTGCCCTTAATTGAACAGCTGCAGTTAAGTAGCTCTGGCAATAGCATGTTTAAAATTTCTGGGGTTGGGCTCCTGGGTGGCTCTGTGGTCCTTGAAATTGAGCCCCTTGTTGGGCTCTGTGCTGACAGCTCAGAGCCTGGAGCCTGCTTTGTATTCTGTGTCTCCCTCTCTCTCTGCTTCTCCCCTACTCATACTCTTTCTCTCTCTCTCTTAAAAATAAATAAGCATTAAAAAATAAAATTTCTGGGGTCAAAATATTTTGAAATGGACTAGAAATTGGTTGGCCTATTCTGAACAAATATTTTAACTTTTGTTTAGTCTCTCAAATTAGCTCTATTTGAACTTTGGGACTCCATATTTGTATTTTCCTCAGTTTTATTTACGTGAAAAATTAAGAATATTTTATTTGATTACATGATAATTGGTTACATTTTACACTCCCTTTCTGCCCACTTGATTTTGATTATTTGATTCTGCGGGAGTATTCCCGCTCCCATGACTCTCAGGAAAAGCAATAATTTACGCTAACAATGCCTCTATGCTGGGCTGAAAAACAAGAGTTTTATTTATTTTTTATTATTTTTAATGTTTATTTATTTTTGAGAGAGAGAGAGAGACAGAGCATTAACGGGGGAGGGGCAGAGAGAGAGGGATACACAGAATTGAAGCAGCAGGCTCCAGGCTCTGAGCTGTCAGCACAGAGCCCGACGCGGGTTCGAACTCACAGACCGCGAGATCATGACCTGAGCCGAAGTCGGATGTTCAACCAACTGAGCCATCCAGGGGCCCCAAAAATCCTACACACCATAAAGTCATTTAAGTAATAGCCAGAAACCACTCTTACAGTCCTCTTATTTTCCTTTCAAGGTTGTCTTTTGCATTCAGGGAGTGAATGATGGGAGTTATCAATGGGCAAAGTGCATGTAAACTCTCCCAGGAGCTTGTACTGTTTGGAGTCTACTTAGCACCCTGACTCCACTTGAAGACAAGACACACCTTCCAAAGGACTTTGTACATTGCTCACATTCGGTACCATTCTACCGAATGGTTAAAATACATCCCTAGGGTTGCTGGGGTGACTCAGCCTGTTGAGCATCTGACTTTTGATTTCATCCCAGGGTTCAGGAATAGAGCCCCACCCCTCGCAAGAGTCTCTCTCTTCCTCTGTCCCGCTCCCCCCTTCCCCCCCAAAAGTACATCCTTAATCACCCACTCTGGTTTGAAATGTTTGCAATTTACACATACAAAAATACAGGTCGCCCTTAATCTGTGCTATAATCTATCCTATTTCCGACCCTGTTAAAAAAAGACTAAAACAACACGGAATCCCAAACACATACTCTACACCGAGGTACACTAGAATTTAAAGATTAAGACTGACCTCTTCATAGCTACCCAGTTTCAGCGCCCGGGTCGGATCCCATTCTCTGTTGATTTCCTCCAGCCCCACCTCCAGGTCAGTGGGACGGATTTCTTGCTCCGCCCCTTTTCTCACAACCAATGGGGCGCGCCTCACCACACGTAGGCCACAACCCCATTTACCGCCCCTCCCAGCGCCTCTGGCTGGGCTGGCCGTCTAGCGCCCCCTCCTTTTTTTTTTTTTTTTTTTTTTGGGCCAGGCGCATGCGCACTCTCATGGGGCCCTGGAGAGACGCTTAGGGATCGATTTTCTTCTCCTTTCTTTCCCCAGTCGCGCGACTCTCCAAAACCTTTTCCGCCCTAGTGTTGCTGAGGATTCCCCTCCTAGTGAGAGAAGGGGTTGCTCCAGTCTTGAGTGCGTCAGTATCCGGATGTGGAGCCGCTCTCGCCCGGCGGGGACTCTGTGGCGGGGCGGAGCGCGGCGGCGTGCGCGGGGGCACAGAGAAGGGGGCCCGTGGGCCCGGGCGCTAGCCGGACGCTGGGAGGTACCACCGCTGCCCACGGGGGAGGAGACGGCGCCGGCACTCGGGCGCCCACCCCGGATCGAGGGGCTGGGGGAGAAAAAAGGCCGACAGTTAAGCTTGCTCCCCGCTGCCCTCGCCGTCCCCCCCGGGCTAGCCTCCCCCGGCCCCCTGCGCTCCCCGCGCTCCCGGCCGGGGGAGAGCGTGGTTTCCTGGCGGCCGTCGCTGTAGCCCGGCCGGGGAGCCCGGAGGAAGCGGGGGAGTCCCCGCCCACGGCCCCCTCCCCTCTGCCCGCCCGCCGCCGCCGCCTCTGAGCCGCTGCGGTCCGGCCTCCAGTCCGAGCGGGGGGCGCGGCGGCGGCGGCGACGGCTGGAGAACGGCTGTGGGCTTGTCGGGGACCGCGCCGCCGCCCCCGTGAGTTATTCCCACGTCCCCCGGGGCTCGCTGCCGCTCCCGCCGGCGCCGAGAGTCCGGCCCGGGCCCAACTCCCTCACGGGCCCACCGGCGGCGGCGGCGGCGGCGGCGGCAGAGCCCACCGCCCGGGCCCCGATGAGTAACTCCCGGAATAACCGGGTGATGGTGGAAGGGGTCGGGGCCCGGGTGGTGCGCGGCCCGGACTGGAAGTGGGGGAAGCAGGACGGCGGCGAGGGCCATGTGGGCACGGTCCGGAGCTTCGAGAGCCCCGAGGAGGTGGTGGTGGTGTGGGACAACGGCACCGCCGCCAACTACCGCTGCTCTGGGGCCTACGACCTGCGCATCCTGGATAGCGCGCCCACGGGTAAGTCTTGGCCCCTGGCCCAGGGTCTGCGCGCGTGCGGGGAACGGGCGAGGCCGGGTGGGCGTCGGGACGCCTGGGAGAAGCCCGAGATGGAAAGGGAGAGAGCCAAAGGGATTTTGGGTTCAGTACCTCGTAAACAAAAACTTGCCGAAAAGACACCGCTGCCCCCACGGGAAATGATGGCTGCACCGTCACCAGGATGCTTTCAAGCCTGGAGGGCACAAAGCACCGGGAAAACAACAGACCGTTCCCCTCCTCCTCCTCCTCTAGGGAAAGGGTCTGGAGAGGCCTGTCTAATAAGCCATTGAAATTAATCAGCCACCGAGTGATAACTGTCTGAAGAGAGGCTTGCCTAGCCATATGGTCTTTTACAATTGCCTAGGGGCTTCTGGTACCTCGGATTGTTGAAATGCCAATTATGTATGTATGTATGTATGTACGTATGTACGTAACGTACGTACATTTGTATGTATGGCCTCCTGTAACACATAGAAAGACAGACTTGGAATTAAGTAGCCAAATGTTAATTGGGACTTTGTAGAATGATTTTTCACCTCAATTGGTTCATTACCAGTAGAGGGAAAAACAGTCTAAGCTGCTGAACCATTTCTTTGTGTTAAATACTTTTCCAAGTGGATTAGACGCCAGATTTTTTTGTGTGTAAGGTTATGTCAGAGACTTACCCATTCACAGGAGTCAGTTTGATTCACAAAATTTCAGGGATCTGTTATTGACTCTAGAATTTTTATGTAATGGGGTAAACTGAACTTTATTTTATTGGATTATTTTAATCAAGGCTATATTTATAGATTTGTCCATGATATCTATTTAGTTGAAAATAATTCAAATTTAAAATTTGTTACTTTTCAGAATGCATAAAGAAGCTACTTTAAAAAAATTGAGGTATCATTGACATACTAGTTTTACATGTATACATAATGATTCGATATTTGTACATATTGCAAAACGATCATCCCAGTAAGTTTAGTTAACCTCTATCACCATCCATAGTTGTAAAAATTTTTTTCCTTTGTAATGGGAACTTGTAAGATTTACTCTCTTAGCAAGTTTCAAATATTCACTACAGTGTTATTAATTGTAGTCATCATGTAAAGTACACTTTACATCCCATGACTTATTTATTTTATGACTGAAAGTTTGTACCTTTTGACACCCATCACCCATTTCACCCACTCTCACTCACCTCTGGTAACTACCAAGAGGTAGTTTCATTATATATATATATGTGTGTGTGTGTGTGTGTATATATAAAATGGAAAGAAATGTAAGAAAGTAAAGGATAAAGAAAATGTGCATATATATGTATATGGCACATTTTCTTTATCCTTTCATCCATTGATGGACATTTAGGTTGTTTCCTTGTCTTGGCTATTGTAAATAATGTTGCAGTGAACATGGGAATGCATATATCATTTTGAATTAGTGTTTTCATTTTCTTCCATTATTTACCCAGAAGTATTGCTGGATCCTATAGTAGTTCTATTTTTAATCTTTTGAGGCACTTTTCCATATTGGCTACACACATTTATGTTCCCACTAACAGAAAACATCCTTGTTTTTGTCCATATCCTTGCCAATGCTTGTTATTTCTTGTCTTTTTGATAGTAGCTGTTCTAACAAATGTGAGGTGATACCTCATTTGTGGTTTTGATATGCATTTTTGTGATGATTAGTGATGTTGAGTATTTTTTCATGTGTCTTGTTGGCCATCTGTATGTCTTTGAAAAAATGCCTCTTTAGATCCTCTGTCCATTTTTTTTTTAATTTTTTTTAACGTTTATTTATTTTTGAGACAGAGAGAGACAGAGCATGAACGGGGGAGGGTCAGAGAGAGAGGGAGACACAGAATCTGAAACAGGCTCCAGGCTCTGAGCTGTCAGCACAGAGCCCGACGCGGGGCTTGAACTCACGAACCGCGAGATCATGACCTGAGCCGAAGTCGGACGCTCAACTGACTGAGCCACCCAGGCGCCCCTGTCCATTTTTTTTTTTAAGTTTATTTATTTTGAGTAAGAGAGCGTGAGCAGGGGAGGGGCGGAGAGAGAGAGAGAGAGAGAGAGAGAGAGAGAGAGAATCCCAAGTGGGCTCTGCGCTATCAGTGCTATCAGTGCAGAGCCCAACCCGGGCTTGTTCTCACGAACTGTGAGATCATGACCTGAGCTGAAGTTAGACACTTAACCGGCTGAGGCAGCCAGGCACCCTCTCTGTCTATGTTTTAATCAGATTTTTTTTTTTTTTTTTTGCTGTTGAATTGTGCAGGTTCTTTATGTATTTTAGATATTAATCCCTTATATGTATTACTTGCAAGTATTTTCTCCCATTCAGTAAGTTGCTCTTTCCTTTTGTTGATTGTTTCCTTTGCTGTGTAGTGGCTTTTTAGTTTGATATATTCTCACTTGTTCATTTTTGCTTTCGTTGCTTTTGGCATCAAGTCCAACAAATTCATTGCCAAAATCATTGTTAAAGAGCTTACTTCCTATGTGTTCTTCTAGGAGTTTTATGGTTTCATGTCTTAATGCTAAAGTCTTTAATACATTTTGAGTTAATTTATAAGTAAGCTACTTCTACGGCTTGATGATTGAGTTTGACAAAGCTTAACAAATCTGAAATGGGTTTATATTTATTATTAGCAGCAACAAAAAGGAAACTAACACAGGCCAACTCAGTTTTTTTGAACAGATGATTCATAAAATTGTGTTTCTTAGCTGGCTTTTTAAACATTGAGAAGAATGAATATGCATGCCCCAAAGAAAAGATTCAACAGTACAAAAAGGGATAGCTATTGATATCACCTTCTTGTGTATTCTTACATAATACTCTATTTATTGCAAGCATATTTATTAATATACTGTAAATCTACTGCCTTTTAAAGGTACAAATGGTAGTACACTATATTCTCTTCTGCACTTTTGTTTCTTTCACTTAATAGTACATATTGGGAATTGTTCCATGTTATTAGCACATATAGGTCTACCTTATTCTTTCATAACTGCATAGTATACCAGTTGACTGGATGTAATAATTTATGTAATGTGTTTTATTGATGGGCATTTATATTGTTTCAGGTCTTATTTACAATGATGCAGTGAATAAATCCTATGCATATGTACTGAGTACTTTTTTTAATTTAAAAAACATTTTTTTAATGTTTATTTACTTTTGAGAGAGAGAGAGAGGGAGGGAGGGAGGGAGTGGGGGAGGGGAAGAGAGAGAGGGAGACACAGAACCTGAAGCAGGCTCCAGGCTCTGAGCTGTCAGCGATAGAGCAGGACGCAGGGCTTGAACTCAGCGAACTGAGAGATCATGACCTGAGCCGAAATTGGACACTCAACTGGCTAAGCCACCCAGGCACCCCAGTGCTGAGTACTTCTAATGTGGAATTGCTAGATCAAGGGGTACACATACTTAACATTTTGATAGATGTTGGTTAACTGCTGTCTAAAGACATTTTACCACTTTACACTCTCAACAACACTGTATGAGGCATGTACCTGTTTCTGCACACTCTTAAAATTTTATCATGCTAGTTCAAGCTAAAGTTTGACCACAACTAAATAATTTGGAGGCATCTTGGTATCAGTAATTGCAGGTTTATGGGGAAATTTAAATATCTTTCCAGGGTAAAGTGTAACAAATCCTATACTATAGCAGTTTTTGAAGGGGTGTTAATGTTGTCTGTGTGTTTTGTGGTATGGAGTATATCTGTCATAAATAGTTTCATTATCTTTTATAAAAGCAGGTGTTTTTAGAGGTAATTTTTTAAAAATCTCAGTTTAATTTACATGACTCTATACATTTAATTTGTAATATGTAACAATTCATCTTGTTCATCTGATTATTTTAGCAGACGTTTTAAAAGCATTTCTAGGGACGCCTGGGTGGCTCAGTCGGTTGAGCGTCCGACTTCAGCTCAGGTCATGATCTCACAGTCTGTGGGCTCGAGCCCCACATCGGGCTCTGTGCTGATGGCTCAGAGCCTGGAGCCTGCTTCGGATTCTGTGTCTCCCTCTCTCTCTGCCCCTTCCCTGCTCATGCTCTGTCTCTCTCTGTCTCAAAAATAAAAACATTAAGAAAAAAAAATAAAAAAAAAAGCATTTCTAGATACAGGATAGCTAGCCTTCTTATGCAGTGCTGTTGAAATATTTTAATTTCTATGATTTAATTTCTTCACTTTTATTTTGTTTTCCTTAAAGGATTGAACAGATCACAAGTTCTTAGATCTAATTTTGCCCCAGGACTATAATACTACTTCCAATTTTTTTTCTCTTTTTTCTTCAAAATATTTAACAATTAATATCTGTTGGTACTTTATTATATTCTTGAGATTTATTAAATATTACATTTATATTGTACTTGATATTTATTTACATAATAGTTAAAAATAAATTTAACCTTTTTGAAATAATTTCAGGTTTACAAAAATTGTAAAATTAGTAAAAAGACTTCCTTTTTGCCCTTGCTCATCTTCTTCAGATGTTAACAGCTTACAAAGTACAATTACTGAAACCAGAAAAATAACATTAATATTATACTATTAACTAATCTACAGACCTTATTAAGATTTCATCAGTTGTCCTACTAATGTCTTTTTTCTGGTCCAGGATCCAATCCAGGATCACTCATTGCATATAGTAATTGAGCTGCATATGAACTGTCAAATTCTCCAGCTTGTCGGTCTTTATTCTTCTATTTTTTCACTTTATCAAGGTTCTTAATGTTTTGAATTTTCTTTGTTCCAAACAGCAGCTCAAAGTTCCAGTCATTCTATACTGTTGAAGCCAAGCTTTGCTGTTAACAGAGATATGACATTGTCATATCTAAACTATCAGATCTTACCCAAAATTCAAATTACTGAAAACTTACCTCATATATGTAAAGCTTCTTTTGTTTTATTGGTTAGGGGCAACATAGATAATTGCATTACCAGGTGTGGGAGAAAATTTTCAGTTAGAAGTTAGAAGACAGCTACCTGACTTTTTTCTTTATGTATGAGATATATGGATTAGATCAATTTAAATAAAAATTTTCTTCTAGCTTTAAAAGTTTGATTTGATGTAAATAGTAAAGAACTAATAACTATTTATATAGCTGACACAACTAACCTGGAAATATAAATTAAGAAAAGATATCTTTCACCTCACCCCAGTCAGACTGACAAAAATTTAAAGTCTAAAAGTAGTATGTATTGATAAAGAATATGGGGAAATCAGAACTCTCAGGTTATTGGTGGGACAGAAAATTGATACAACCACTTTGAGAAGCAATTTGGCAGTCTTGTAAACTTTACAAACGCACATATCCTGCAACTGAGAAAATCTTTTAAGTGTATGTCCATGAGATCCTCAGGCACAAATCTGTAAAGAGGTTATGTCTAGAGAAATTCATTGTAGTATTTATAAAACCAATAATTTGGTAACTACTAAAAGTTTATATGTAATTTGTATATAATGTTACATGAGTCTCATACAGTAAAATATTAGTTAAAATGAAAAAATTAGTGTATATTTACCAATTATATGTTGAGTAAAAAAAAGTAGGTTTCAAAGAATTACTGTAGGGGTGCCTGGGTGGCTCAGTTGGATAAGTGTCTGACCCTTATTTCAGCTCATGTCTTGATCTCACTGTTCGTGAGATTGAGCTGGAGTGAGGCTCTGTGCTGTCAGTTTGGGATTCTCTCTCCCTCCCTTTCTCCCTCCCTTTCCCTCTCTCTCCCCCTCCCTTTCACTCTCTCCCCCTCCCTTTCTCTCTCCTCCTCCCTTTCTCTCTCTCCCCTCCCTTTCTCTCTCTCCCCCTCCCTTTCTCTCTCTCCCCCTCCCTTTCTCTCTCTCCCTTTCTCTCACTTCCTTTCTCTCACTCCCTTTCTCTCTCTCCCTTTCTCTCTCTCTCTTTCCCTTTCTCTCTCTGCCTCTCACCTGCTTGTGTGTGCATGTACACTCTCAATAAATTAAAAAAAAAACAACAACTTTAAAAAAAGACACCAGACTCAAAATTACATATAAAAAAACAAAAACCACAAAGAATTACTGTAGATAATACTGTGCTTCATATGTAAAATTTAAATACTGAAAATTATGGAAAAAATATATGTGGAAAAAGGGTAAATAAACACTTAGGCTGAAAGGATCCAGCCTTCAGCATGGTATTTTGGTATTTTGCTTATATTCAGAATTTTTTGTTTTGTTTTGTTTTGTTTTGTTTTTTAAATGAGAGCAAGGGGCACCTGGGTGGCTCAGTCTGTTAAGCGTCCGACTCTTGACTTGGGCTCAGGTCATGATCTCACGGTTTGTGGGCTCGAACCCTGCATCGGGCTCTGTGTTGACAGTGCAGAGCCTGTTTGGGATTCTGTCTCCCCCGCTTTCTGACCCTCCCCTGCTTGCTCTCTATCTCTCTCTCAAAATAAATAAAAATAAACTTAAAAAATGTTTTTAGGGGCGCCTGGGTGGCTCAGTCGTTAAGCGTCCGACTTCAGCTCAGATCACGATCTCGCGGTCCGTGAGTTTGAGCCCCGCATCAGGCTCTGGGCTGATGGCTCAGAGCCTGGAGCCTGCTTCCAATTCTGTGTCTCCCTCTCTCTCTGCCCCTCCCCCGTTCATGCTCTGTCTCTGTCTCAAAAATAAATAAAACGTTAAAAAAAAAATTAAAAAAATGTTTTTAAAAAGGAGAGCAGTATGGTTTTTCTTCATTGTTTTAGAAAATCTTAGTTTAATATGTTAGTAAATCAGGTCTGATTCTAAATTCAGTTTGATCCCATTCTTGATTTTGCTAGATGCTTTAGCTTTTAGGAGACCTCATAAAGATAGATAATCCAAAGCGATGAAGTGCATTTCTGAGTATATTATACTGGTTTTTAAGCTTTTATGTCTTGGCTTCAAACCCACTCTCTGTATTCTACCCTGTGAGGCTGGGATGGCTTCTGCATGTATTTTTTTTGCCAGCTGGATCCTTGCTGGCTCTGCCAATAGGGGGCGCTCAAAGGAGACTGGAAGGCTAAAGTGGGAGAAGGAACTTGCTGTTTTGTTTTTCTTGCTTTCTTTTGGCATCATCTCATCTAGCAGGATTTCAGGATCAGTATTTGATTCCAGGTTACTTCCAATATAACCAGAAACATCATCAGTGTGTCCCCACTCAGTGACACCAGCACCAGCCAGTCACAACCCCTTTATAAAGGTCTGGATCCTACCCCTATAGAATCCCTCCTTTAGTAATCCCATTTTTTTTCATTGTTTCCCTTCCCTATTTCTAGAAGTGGTGGATTGGTGTAGTTTATGTCTCCTTACTGGACTGTAACTAATACAGTATCTTCATTAAATCTCAATCTTATTTTTCTATTCCATTTACCAGTTAAGTAAAGTTTTTTATTGAAATTTAGCTAGTAATTTTGTTTTTTCTGATGCTAGTCATTTCTTACATATGAATTAGAAGGTGTGTTACTTTTATATTTTGAATCAGTGAATTCTGAATTTACTGAATTTAAAATGAAGTGAAATATTATTTTAAGGATGTGGGTATAAAAATTTATTCATGATATGCATCATTGGTATTAAAGACCGTATAATGATGTTTTGAAACCTCTCTAAACACCAGTTTTCACTTTGCTTATTCTAGTTTCTTTTGGACAGCATTTATTTTCTCATGTCATCTTTACCTGGGACACATTAAATAGATGTAGTTAAAAAAAAAGTCTTATAAGGGGCATACCACTAACACCTACTTTTCATCACAGAAAAGGTGTGCAATTTTGAAGCATTTATTTTTCATTTATTTATTTTGTAAATGAAAAATATGGAACTCATTCTTAATTTTGCCTTTTAAGCCCTTTGTCTCAAGATAATCAACAGCATGCTGTTTTATGTTACTAGCATACATTCCACAAATCTGCTTAAGTAGGCACAAAAAAGTTGCAGCATGTCTTAATGTGCCAGAGGTGAGCAACATTGTTAGGACCCGTTGCTCTCAAACCCCCTCACCTCCAGGACACCTGTGTTCTCTGTGTGAGTTGTGAGTTTTTGTGTGGACTCCCTGAAGGTGCTGGTGTTAGCTCAGTGATTTACAATTAGTGAAACTTAATCTTAATATTTTTAGAGAAAAAATACAAAAGTTTCAGTGGAAATCCAACCCCCCCCCCTTTTTTTTTCAGAATGCTTGGGACCAAGTGTATACTTCTGGATTTTAGAACTATGATATGGTATGTGTGCAACATAGCACATAACATCCACTTTGAGGTACACAGCAGTACCATGTAATCAAATAAATTAACATTTCTTCAGGGAAGCATATGAATAATTATACTACGGGGATGATAAAGACTATATACTATATATAGCCTCTTGTTTGTTCAGATCAGGGTTTATGACTGAGTTTGCTGCTAACTTACAAAAACACTTGGAGTTTGGCATTATAGATAAGACATTGTGGACTTCGATTTTCTCTTGCATTTCACAGAATCTTGTTCTATATACCCTGAGCATGTACCTCACTGTGGAAACCATTGCTCTAAGTCACCTAGCAAGAGCTTATGCATTTTAAGTATCTATGGGAAAATGGCCTTTTTTTTTTTGTTTTTAAGAACATTTCTCCTTTTTTTTTTTTTTTTTTAATTTTTTATGTTTATTTACTTTTCAGAGAGAGACAGAGACAGAGTGTGAGCAGGGGAGGGTCAGAGAGAGAGGGAGACACAGAATCCGAAGCAGGCTCCAGGCTCTGAGTTGTCTGCACAGAGCCCGATGTGGGGCTCGAACCCACAAACTGCAAGATCATGACCCGAGCCAAAGTCAGAGGCTTAACTGACTGAGCTACCCAGGAGCCCCAAGAACATTTCTCCTTCTTAAAACTCATTTCTTTACTCACACATTTTCATATGTCCCTATATCATTTAGCTTGCCTCTTCTACCATTTTATCTGGATTACCGTGATAGAACATTGCCTCCATTGGAACTAGGAACATAGCAACAATTTTTATTTATTTTTTAATGTTTTACTTTAATTTTGAGAGTGAGAGAGCATGAGTGGGGGAGAGTCAGAGACAGAGGGAGACATAGAATCCGAAGCAGATTCCAGGCTCTGAGCTGTCATCACAGAGCCTGATGTGGAGCTCAAACCCACGAACTTCGAGATCATGACCTGAGTCAAAGTCAGATGCTTAACCAACTGAGCCACCCAGGTGCTCCTTTATTTTTATTTTTTTTAAATTGAAATATAGTTGACATAGTGTTATATCAGTTTCAGGTGTACAACAGTGATTCAGCAATTCTGTAGTTACTCATGCTCACCATGGTGAGTGTAGTTATCGTCTGTTATCATACGAAGTTATTACTGCATTATTGACTATATTCCCTATACTGTACTTTTCATCTCTGAGTTATTTATTTTATAACTGGAAATTTGTACCTCTTAAACCCCTTCACCTATTTTGCCTATCCCCCTACCCCTCTCCCTCTGGCAACCACTAGTTCTGTATGAGTGTGTGTCCCTTTTATGTTGTTGTTTTTTTATTCTTTTTTTTTTTTTTTAGGTTTCATATATAAATGAGATCATACGATATTTGTCTTTTTTTGGTCTGACTTATTTCACTTGGCATAATACCCTCTAGATCCATCCATGTTGTTGTGAATGGCGACTTTATTCTTTTTTATGGCCTAGTAGTTTTCCATTGTACATATCTACCACATCACGTTTATCCATTCATCTATCATTAGACATGTAGGTTGCTTCTATATATTGGCTATTGTAAATAATGCTGCAGTAAAAATAAGGGTGCATGCATCTTTTTGTATTAGTAAGTGTTTTCATTTTTCTTTTTAAAATAACTTTATTTAGTTTTTTAATGTTTATTTTTGCAGGGGAGAGAGAGACAGAGCATGAGCGGGTGAGGGGCAGAGGGAGAGGGAGACACAGAAACTGAACTGGGTTCAAGGCTTTGAGCTGTCAGCGCAAAGCCGGACAGGGGGCTTGAACTCACAAACCACAAGATCATGACCTGAGCCGAAGTCAGATGCTTAACTGACTGAGCCACCCAGGTGCCCCAAATAATTTTTTTTTAAGTTTATTCATTTTGAGAGAGACACAGCACGAGTCAGGGAGGGACAGAGAGGGAGAGAGAGAGAGAGAATCCGAGGCTGGCTCCATACTGTCAGTGGAGAACCTGATGCAGGTCTCAAACCCACAAAACATGAGATCGTGATTGAGCTGAAACCAAGAATTGGATGCTTAACCTACTGAGCCATCCAGGAGCCATCTTTGGGTAATACCCAACAGTGGAATTACTGGATCATATGGTAATTCTAGTTTTAATTTTTTGAGGAACCTCCATACTGTTTTCCATTCTGGTTGCACCAGCTTACATTCCCACCAACAGTGCATGAGAATCCCTTTTCATCACATCCTTGCCAGCACTTGTTATTTCCTATCTTTTCGGTACTAGCCGTTCTGACTGGTGTGATTGTTGTTTTGATTTGCATTTCTGGATGATTAGTGATGCTGAGCATCTTTTCATGTGTCTGTTGGCCATCTGTATGCCTTCTTTTGAAAAATGTCTATTTAGGTCCTCTGCCTATTTTTTTATTGTATTGTTTTGATGTTAAGTTTGATGTATTTTTTATATAGTTTGGATATTAACCCTTTACTGGATGTATCATTTGCAAATATCTTCTCTCATTCATAGGTTGCCTTTTCATTTTGTTGATGGTTTTCTTTGCTGTAAAAGCCTTTTATTTAGTGTGATGTTTATTTTTGCTTATGTTTCCTTTGCCTCAGGAGACAAATACAGAAAAATGTTGCATTTTCTTCCACAAATTCTAATGGTTTGGGGTCTTATATTTAGATTTTTAATCTAGTTTGAATTTATTTTCATGTATGGTGTAAGAAAGTTGTCCAGTTTCATTCTTTTGCATGTAGCTGTTCAGTTTTCCTAGCACCATTTATTCAAGAGACTTTTTCTTTCTCTGTTGTATATTCTTGGTGTCTTTTGTAGTAGATTAATTGACCATATAAGTGTGAGTTTATTTCTTGATTTTCTATTATGTTCCATCGATCTTGTCTGTTTTCATACCAGTACTATACTGTTTTGATTACTATAACTTTGTAGTGTGGCTTGAAGTCTGGGATTGTGATACTTGTAGTTTTGTTTCTTCTTTCTCAAGATTGCTCTGGCTATCTGGGATCTTCTGTGGTTCCATACAAATTTTAGGATTATTTGTTCTACCTCTGAAAAATGCTGTCAGTATTTTGGTTAAGGATTACATTAAATCTGTCGATTACTTTGGGTAGTATAGACATTTTAACAATATTAATTCTTCCAGTCTATGAGCATGGTATTTCTTTCCATTTGTTTCTATCATTTTCAGTTTCTTTCATCAATATCTTACAGTTTTCACAGTAGAGGTCTTTCACCTCCTTGATTAAATTTATTTGCAGGTATTTCATTCCTTTTGATACAATTGTAAGTGGGATTGCTTTCTTTATCTTTCTACTACTTCATTATTAGTGTTATTAGTATAATAGGTTTCTGTATATTAATTTTGCATCCTGCAATTTTACTGAATTCATTTATTATCCTAATAGTTTTCTCGTGGTATCATTAAGGTTTTCTATAAATGGTATGACATCTGCAAATAATGACAGTTGTACTTCTTCATTACCAGTGTTGGTGCCTTTTATGTCTTTTTCTTGTCTGGTTGCTGCAGCTATGACTTTCAGTACTGTGTTGAATAAAAGTGGAAAGAGTAGATTTTTGTCTTGTTCCTGATCTTAGAGGAAAAGCATTCAGCTTTTTACCATTGAGTATGATGTTAGCTATGGGTTTATCATATGTGGCCTTTATTGTGTTGAGATGTATTCCCTCTAAACCCACTTTGTTGAGAGTTTTTATCAATTTTAATTAACAGTTTTTACCTTTGTATGCCCATAGTTCTGTGTAAACAGGTTCTTGTGAAATAGTCTGGTACATTTAAAACTTTGTTTGGGAAAGAAAATGGGTTCTGAATTCTATACAGCTTGCTTATAAATGAATTTATAGAACACAACTAAGATCTTGGGGATTTAAATTAGTTCAGGAGGTACGGGAACACAGCAGATAGACCAGACATTCATTTGTTGTTTCGGAGTATTTTTTTTTTAAGCGTATTTCCCTTTGTAGATAGTTGCTTTGGTTAGAATTAGTTCATATTCTGTAAACATACTCATGATATGAGTATTTGATTTTTTTCCAGGGTAGATTTATCTTCTTCTTCTTTTTTTAATGTTCATTTTTGAGAGGGAGACAGAGAGCATGCAAGCAGGAAAGGGGCAGAGAGAGAGGGAGGCACAGAATCCGAAGAGGCTCCAGGCTCTTAGCTGTCAGCACAGAGCCTGATGTGGGGTCAAACTGACAAACTGTGAGATCATGACCGGAGCTGAAGTTGGACACTTAACTGACTGAGCCACCCAGGCACCCCTATATTTATCTTCTTGATGATAATTTTGTTTCTAAAAAGACAAACAATGGGATAGAAATGTTTTTATATTTTAAAAAAAAGGTCATTATTTGATATTTAAAGGTTTTGCAGGGCTAATGATAATAAATCATAACAGCTTAGAATTGCCATAGCTAACATTATGGTGTTTTGCTCACCCCCTTTTCCAGTCTCTTTTCATACAGTAGTGGAAAATGCTCTAGCTTAGTAGGGAAATTAAGGTATTTGTTCATTCTATATTTTATCAAGTGAGACTGTTAACTAGGGAGTGGACTAACATTTCATGAGCTCCAGTCATGTGTCAGGCACTGTGCTAAGTGTTTTATAAACTTTATTTCATTTAATCCTGAAAAAATATTATTTGATAGCCTTTATTTTACTGATGAGAAAATAGGCTATGAGAAATGAACTAACTTGCCCAGGATTTCACAAGTAATAAGTTCATGGTGGAGATTCAAATCTGGGTTTGTCAGTCTTACTTCTTTACTTTTTCAACTTTATAACATTAGTCTTTTTGAGCCTTAGTTCTTCACTTGTAAAATGAAGTTGGAGTAGGTCAAGGTACACAGACAGATGTTTTGCTTCTAAAATGAAATAGTGAATTTTTACCAGGTAGCAGGAAAAAAAGTGATAAAATTCTTAATTTTGTTTGACTTCATTCACATTCTACCTCTATGCAACAAGTGCTTAAAAATAACAAACATACTACTAAAATTCCCAATTGTATGCCTAATTTGATAACTTGTTTCTTTTCTTTGGACTGTATGGGGCATGATTGTAATTTTATTATGCAAACTTGTAATACAGTAGAGTAGTAGAGGATGCAAAAATAGATGAGAGAAGAACTTGTCCAACAGAAAGATACGACGAAGAAGTGGGAGATTTTGGGTGAAATGCCTTCAAGGACATTTTCTTAGTGTGTACCAAGAGTTAGTTAGGAAGTAGTGATGTTTCATTCTACTACATTGGTGAAATTAAAAAGTAATCTCAATTTTTAAAGTGTATCTCTTTAAGATTTATTTGAATATTAGAATAGGTTTTTGATAACATAGTATTTTGAATCTAGTGGGTTAAATGGGGAACATGATGCTCTAGATATGTAATTATTTAAATAAGATCAGATGGAGAAAAAACCCTGGTGGAGTGAAGAGCTTAAGAGGGCCAAGCTTTGTACTCACACCCACCTAGGTTTGAATTTGAGCCTGGCACTTGCTAATGTTGTGTGACTTCACATAGATTACTTCTGAGCCTCAATATCTTCATTTATAAATGGGGATCATAATGCCTGCCTTTTAGTATGGTTGGGAAGGTTAAACTAAAATGTGTGTAAGTCTCATTAGCTTGATGTGATAATGAACAGTGGCTAGTATTATTAATAATAACAATCTTATTTTCATTAATTTAGTATTTCTCAAGAGAAAGGAATGTAGAATACAGCAACCAGCTGGCAGGTCACAAAGGCCTTACCCTCATTAGGAATTTTAATTATTGTTGAGACAATTTCTAAACCACTAAGTAGTTTAAAGTTTCAGGGAGAATAGGATGCATACTGTAGGTGGCTAGCTGTCTTTAATCTCTGTAATGTTTTTGTCACATTGATTTGGGGTTAAAGTTGAATGAATCCTTAACTCAGAAATAGGATTTCTTGACTGGTTAAATGACATCAACTAACAGTTATGCCACAATAAGTAATTACATTTAAATAATGGTTAATGATTTGTAAATACTTTTTTATGTTAGGTGAAATCTTTCAATTAGGGAACAAATTTAGAGGATTAACTAGGTACCATTTTAGTCTTCTTAGGATTTTTTTAATTTTAAAATTGTTTTAAAATTTATCACTTAATATATAAGATATCCAGGTAGATTAATGAGTAATAAATACTTGTGAACCTATCTAGAAACAAAACATTACTAATATATTTGAAACATCCTGTATACTTCTGTCCAGTTTTCATTCCCTTCCCTCCTTTTCTAAGGTAACCATTATCTAGAAATTTGTTATCATTTTCATGTTTTTTTCTTAACATTTGTGCTGTGTTTTTATGTAAGCAAATATAGTACTTTATTTGTAACATTTTATATTGTATAATTAAAAGATTCAGCATTATGGTTGAAGGATTCATTCCTATTGAATCGTATGAGGAACATTAATTTTAGGTATTCCATTGTATACTTAATATATGTTTCTATTCTCTTGTTAATGAATAGTTATATTGTTTACTTTTTTCCTTTGCTATTATACAAAATGATAATTTAGATATTCTTGTTCCATGTTGAAGTGTTTTGTAGAGTGAATTGTTTGTAGTGAGAATTCTAGTTCTCTCGGTCACTTTTTTCTAACTAGAAATTTAACATTTTATTTAAACAAATCAGTGCTTTGTGATTTTGAGCTGTTTTCATTGGCTCTCTTAAGAACTGTGGTCATTGATCTTGACTAGCATGTTTTATTGCTCTCATAAAATTTTCTAACAAAAAGCTTAAGGCTACGTAAATTCTCTAAGTTTTTGAATTTAGGCGAACTGCCATTAAAATGTAGAGCAGATGGTCATTTGAGTATTGGTAGAATGAGTCAAAAGCTATCATCAGGTGGTTCATTTAATGGTGGCAGATGTCTTCATAAAGCATAGCAAAGGAAAAGAGCATTAAGTCTCTAGGGTAATATGATACTGTATAGGAAGGAGAAAAACGACTAATAGGTTTAGTTAGGGAATTAAGTTTTATGAAATGAACATTTTAAGGAATAACACTTGCCAAGGCTAAGAAGGTTTGTACTGGAAGGGAATGTTTTAGATGGGAATGAATTGGGTGGATAAAGTAAGGGGAAACAAAAAGCTGCTGAAGTAAGAGATCAGTAAAATGTTGGTCTCCTGTTTTGTGTTTTCTCTAAATATCAGCTTTTGTTCTAAGGTTAATTAATCGTATTCTCATTAAAAATTCTGCAGTGTGCATTTTGATGGTGGAGTGGGCTGCTTTGTTTACTTTCTCCAATTCTCAGGCTTAGTCTGTTTCACAGCTGTTCAGTAGCTTTGTTGGCATTTGAACTGTGGGAACCAAAAAGGATTTGGATGTGCTTTTGTGTGCATTAATGGTTTTCCTGAAGTATTCTTTAAAACCATGAACTGTAGGGTTTTTTTTTTTTTTTTTTTTTTTTTTTTACCAGTTATCATTGTGTGTTTAAATGAGTCCTTTTAAAGAAAGCCTATACTTAGATTATGAGCTCGTGAATGTTATCATTGTGCTTTGTGGAAAATGAACTTAGAGATGAAAAATATATCAGTAGGAGAATAGCTAAAAACTGGACTTTTCTTTTTTTGATCAGATGGGGAAGTTGGGATACGTTTTCCCTATGCCTTTCTTTCATCAACTCTCATTTGAAGAGCTGTATAGTTAAGGATAAACCTCTAAATGCATAGTGGATTCTGATTAGTTTAATGCATTTTACTTTCTGTGATGAGATAGGACACCTATATTAGACCTGTTCAGAAGCTTCACCATTGAGTAGGCAAATATGACATTTGGTATTGATTATGTTGTTTTGGCACGGTGCTTTCCTGTGGTAAGACAGATTAGACTGTGACTGTGGGCATGTGCCAGTGAGGAGTGTACAGATGAAGTATGTTTTCTTTACATAAGCATAAAATAGCTCAGTTAGTATAAGGGTTATGAGAAATAAAAACTTCTAAGTAGCAGTTACATACTCTATTACTAGAGTAACTATATGAAAGTTGGTTTCTGTAAATATTTGCTATAAATATGTTTTTATTTTTAGTTTTTAATTATAGGTGACATACATCAACATCTCTGGTGATATTGTCATATTAAATGCCCCTATTCACTTAGCTAAAAGAATTAATACACACTCAGCATAGAAAATTTGGAAACCCACAAAGGGTAAATCCACCAGTACATTTTGGGGACTATCTTTCTAGTTTTTCTGTACGTGTGTGTTTTATGTATTTTGTGATGGTATATTGCAGTTCTTTGCAAACTGTTTTATAAAATAATAATGGGTTTTTAAAAAAATGTATTTTCCCATATCAGTAATATTTCTTCTACAACATGGTTTAATAACTGCATAGAATTTCACTTTATAGATTATCATAGTTTATACATAGTCCCCATTTTTGACATAGGTTAAGTTTTGTTTGTATTTACAAACAACTTAGTATCTTTGGATGTAACTTTTTTTTGAGAGAGCATTCACTTGCATGAGCAGGGGAAGGGCAGAAGGAGAGAGAGAGAATCTTAAGCAGGCTCCATGTGTGAATAATTGAATGTTTTGTATGTGTAGTCTCTGGGAAATTGAGAATTTAAAAGTTTTTTGTTTTGTTTTGTTTTTTGAGAGAGAGAGAGATACAGAGACACAGTCTTAAGCAGGCTCCATACTCAGCCCAGAGCCTGACAACATACTGGGATCTCACAACATACTGGGATCATGACCTGAGCCGAAATTAAGAGTCAGACGCTCAGCCAACTGAGCTGCCCAGGTGCCCCTAAAAGTTCTTTGATTTTCTGCATAAGTTGCCAAATTTGCTTGGGATATATGATGATTTTGATCACCAAATTATTTAAATAGATAAATAGTACATTTAACAAATCTATATTAAGATTAAATTAAGTGCAGTATAGGGGCGCCTGGGTGGCTCAGTCGGTTAAGCGGCCGACTTCAGCTCAGGTCTTGAGCTCGTGGTCCGTGAGTTCGAGCCCCGCATCGGGCTCTGTGCTGACAGCTCAGAGCCTGGAGCCTGTTTTAGATTCTGTGTCTCCCTCTCTCTGACCCTCCCCCGTTCATGCTCTCTCTCTGTCTCAAAAATGAATAAACGTTAAAAAAAAAAAATTAAGTGCAGTATAATTCTTTTTATTTGCAATTTGCTTTAAAATCTTTCAGTGTTTTTACCTCTATATATCACTTTAGCTTCATAAGGACCCTTTCCATTATTGTTTTTGTCTGCTTGGGCTGCCATAGCAAACTACCACAGAGTAGGTGGTTTAACAACAGGAATTTATTTATTGGTTGGGCAGTCCAAGATCCAGGTGCTGGCTAATTTCAGTACCCTGTCGGGGACTGTCTTCCTGGCTTGCTGCCTTCTGGCTATGTCCTCATACAGCAGAGGGAGACCTCTTAGCCTCTTTCTCTTCTTTTAAGGACACTGATCTCATTGTGGAGACCCCACCTTCATTTCCTCTTCTAAATCTACTTATTTCCTATAGACTTCATCTCCAAATATCAGCATCTTGAGGGTTAGAGCTTCAACACATGAATTT
Organism: Acinonyx jubatus; assembly: GCF_027475565.1. Taxonomy (NCBI): domain Eukaryota; kingdom Metazoa; phylum Chordata; class Mammalia; order Carnivora; family Felidae; genus Acinonyx; species Acinonyx jubatus. The sequence goes on from NC_069392.1 coordinate 43,229,927, forward strand.
TTGGGGGTGGGGAACACATTCAGCTCATAACACCTATGAAAGGAAGTATTTTCTCAACTTATAGATGAGAATATTGATCCCAGAGTAGTTTAAATTAATTCTGTAATAAGAATAAAATAATTCTGTCATTCTGTAGTAAGTTAGAGAACTAGTTTCTTAAATCACATACCCTTGTTTTTACCATTAATGCAACAATTTAAGTCTGCAAATCAGAAATCATGTCTTATGTGGTTATTTCCCAGCCTGACTATAATTCATCTCTGTCTCTGACAGTATTTCAGATTCCTGCCAAAAAAATGAAGTTGCTCCTGGTTTGTTGAACACACATTGTGCTCTTCTGAGATTTTCTTCTTTCTTCCTGTGAAAGGTCCATTATCCACCACTTCCAGGAAACTTGTTCTGATTCTTTTTTCATTTTGTTTCTTAGATGAGTGTCTATCAATGGAGGCCTGGACTTACAATTAAAAAAAATTTTTTTTTAACGTTTATTTATTTTTGAGACAGAGAGAGACAGAGCATGAACGCGGGAGGGTCAGAGAGAGAGAGAGGGAGACACAGAATCTGAAACAGGCTCCGGGCTCTGAGCCATCAGCCCAGAGCCCGACGCGGGGCTCGAACTCACGGACCGCGAGATCATGACCTGAGCCGAAGTCGGCCTCTTAACCGACTGAGCCACCCAGGCGCCCCTGGACTTACAATCTTAAATTAGTATGTGCTTATTTATTTTTTTGTTCATGGTTCTCTCTCTCTCTCTCTCTCTCTCTTTTTTAAGTAGAACAGTTCTAAATTTCAGTTTATTGCACTGTTTGTTCCTAAATATCTCTTACCTATTTGTTTTCTTTTGAATGATCTCATTTATACTTTTTTCAGTTACTTTTTACATCTTTTGTTTTCTAACCTGCAGCCACCAAGTCCTAAACCTCTTCTGGCTTCCATTTTCTCTCCAATTCTACTAGCTTTATCCCTACTTAAACTATTATTTTCTTCTCAACTGTTGTGGAAACTTCTTATGATTTGACTCCTTTTCTTTAGCCACTTTAATTTTCTTCCATTCTCTTCTCCGTACTACACCTAGAGTGATATTTGAAAGCAGCAGAGGGCCTGCCCGCAGTAGCAGTAAAATAGTTACTGAATGAATCAAAAGGTACTGATGTCTGCTGTCTTGCTTGCAGTCAAGCATTTGAGTAGCAGGAGATTGTGGAAGGATTGCACACCAAACATACTTGGTATTGGGTGTCATGTTCTTTTGTAGTTCATGAGGCATCCCAGCTTCCTTCTGTTCTTCCTCCCACCCCTTCTTTATTAACCATCTCACCTCAGGCACAGGTTTATCTTCGGGTTTGGCTCTTTATTTAGAATCTGGTTACCTTATGGGACTTTAAACATGAATATAGAAAATGAATTATACGGGTTTTCCCCCCCTTATCAGGAAGCAGCAATAGTATGTCCTTCTGGAGTTTAGTTTTAACTTTACTACTTTTGTGCTCTAATTCTTGCATCTACAGCACATTCTTATTTGATTCTTAGAACATCCTTAACCATTAAAAAACATAATGCCTCCTCCAAAGGGAACTGAAGTTCTGAGAACTAAAGTGACTCCTTTTATTTAATTTTGGGAAATTTCTAAACTTCACAAAATAGAGAATTATATAATGAACCTCCTCCTGTTACCCAATTTCAACATGAGTGATCTTGTTTCATCCAAACCCCACATTACTTCCCTGCCCCCCCCCATTATTTTGAAATAAATACTATAATTTTATATGTAAATACTTCAGTTAAAATGACTTCTTCAGGGGCACAAAGATAGCTGGTGAAAGCCAGAACTCGAATCTTGAAGAGTGTCCGCGTTCAATGGACAATACAGCCCTTGCTGTTCAGTGTTGGGCCTGACCATTCCTACTGTAAAGTAGTGACACTGATGTTCACAGGCCATACATTGTTTAAAAAGCTTCTAGTTTTAACTTACTTATCAAGCGATCTAAGAATAACAGAATAGTAAAGGAACATTATCCCCAGTCTTGTTACTCTCAAATGTTAGTTATTTTCATTACTTTATAGTGGTACCTTTCATAGTTCTAACGTCTGTGTCATTCATGTGAACATTTTTAGTAGAGGTCATATTGCCAAGTGCTTATTTCCTTTTTCTAGGGTTTATTACTTCTTGTTTTGTAAGGAAAACAAACAGCAAACTCAATTATAGAATGTTGTTTCCTTTTAAACTGGGAAATTTACTTGGTAATGGTTTTCTGAAGTTTGTTTGGGGTGGGGAGCTTGTCAATGCCTAGGGATAAATGCTTAAGTTAATTGATAGTTTGTCTCTGTGAATCATGGGGATAAACTTGTTTCTTCTTTTGGAGTAATTGTTTGCATGGAGAGTAGGTTGAAATTCCTGAAAAGAATCTGAATGTTTGAAGTCTGAAACATCTTGGTGGTAAATGATTCTTCTTTCTGTCACTAGATTGAACCTAAGTTTCAGTTTGACAGCATAGAATGTGCTACTAAGAAGTGCTCTTACTAATGAAGAAAGAAGTGATAGAAAATGTGTAGTCTATAATTTGTATTGATTAAAATACTTGAAATATGTTGTCTTGAAAACATATGTGGTATATTTAAAATATTATTTCCTACTTTATTGAGAAACTTTGTAAAATGCCCCGTTCTTATTTTTCCCCCAGGGAGCAGTATTCAAGTGAATAATACTTGCAGTTAATGTAACCATGTATCCGTGTTTTAATAGGCATCAAGCATGATGGAACCATGTGTGATACCTGCCGCCAGCAACCAATCATTGGCATTCGATGGAAATGTGCAGAATGTACAAATTATGATTTGTGCACTGTTTGTTATCATGGAGATAAACATCATTTAAGACATCGCTTTTATAGAATTACTACACCAGGAAGTGAGCGGTAGGGTAAACAGTTTTTTCTTCAGTTGCAATTCCTTGTTTGTATTCAACTTTTTATACTATTGAGCCTTAAAAGTAGGATTTAAAAATAGTGTCTGACAGCTGGTTTAGTACCAGAGATAGGAGATAACAGGCTAGTTGTGGAGCAGGCCTGCCATATAGTGAGAAAAGAGCTCTGTGAAGATGGAGCTGTACATATTTTTCCAAGGTAATCTGGGCTGTTCATCTCTAGCATGGAGACTTGGCACCCCTCAATATTTGGAAATGCAAGGGCAGCCCAGAAGGCTGATTATTTTCTTCTCACTGTTCTATTCTGTTAATCACTACCAAAAGAACACTAGGGCCCATTGATTGAGTCAACAGGCATTTATTAAGACTTGTGGCAGCTACTGTGCTTATGTGAATTTGAAGAAAACGAAGACACAGTATTCCTAAGGAGTTCATAAACTAAGGGATTATTTGACCAACATGATTATCATGTGATGTTTTGGACTGTATGTAGAGATTATTAGCATTAAAGTGTTTTAGCAAAGAGAGAGGAATATCACGAAGTGGTACAGAATTTCAGGTGATTGAGTCTTTTTACATAGATGTGAATAGTGTATAGGAGCAAAAATCTAGCCAGTCATAGGGAGGCAGCAGTAGTAGAAAAATGGATTTGGGTATTAGCCTGTCCCAGTTCAAATCCTTGGCCTGCTATTTATTAACTGAGTGGTTTTGAACAAGTTGTTTATTTTTGACTTTTGTTTATAATTTTTAAAGTTAGGGTACAATAAAGACATTGTAAAAATAAGTAGAATAATGAGATAAAAGTAGAAAAACAAAAGAGAAACCCCAAACCTTTTTGATTTTATGAATAAGAAGGATATAGAAGAATAAGGGATAGATGGTCTTGGAGAGCCAAGCTGGTCCAGATTGTTTGAGTATAGAATTTTTTCAAGGCCTGTAGTCTGCTGTAAGGATTCAATACTTTGGAGGCAAGTTAGTGTCAGGTCAAATCCAGGCCACGGATGTATTTTACTTGGTCCATACTGTGCTCTAAATTTTTGAACACACACACACACACACCCACCCAAATCCCTAACCCCTAACCCCTAACCCCTAACCCCTAATGTCAGCAGTGGGCCTGCATTTATTCATTTAACTCTGGTCAGCAACAGTTGGCTGAAGCAGAGTACCACCTGCACCCTTTAGACAAATCATGGTCTTCAGTTCACGGAAGTCCCTGCCACTCCCTATTGTCTTCCTGAGCGTGGGGTCAAGTGCCAGTTGGCATTTGTCATTGTTGTGGTGTTTGTTGTCTTTCTTTGGCCTTAATTTAGGTTACTTTCCTGATGGTTTTAGAGATTTGAATTTGTCTCTTCTTAAGTGGTGAAGGAAATAGTGATACTCTGAAGTGGTTGGACTGGATTCATATGTTGATTCCATTACTATTTAGCTTTTGTGACCTTGGGTAAATCACTTACCTCTTTGAGACTCTATTTCCTCATTTGTGAAATGGATAAAATAACAATACCTTTCTCTTAAGGAGTGTAACAGACTTTTACACTTATGGTAAAAGCTCAGTAAATATTAGATATTATCACTATTCTAACTACTGTCATCATCATCATAACCTGTGGAATGTAAAGGTATTTATGTATCATGCTATTAAGTATTAACTAGAACAGAGAAAACTCTTTTATATTTTTAAAGTAACTTTTTTTATAATTTTATTTTTAAAAATAAATTGCTGTTAACCTATTTCTTTTTTTTTTTAACCTATTTCTGTATAACTTAAAAATAATTTTATTTTTAGGGTTCTGTTAGAGTCTCGTAGAAAATCTAAGAAGATTACAGCCAGAGGGATCTTTGCAGGTGCCAGAGTGGTACGAGGAGTGGACTGGCAGTGGGAAGATCAGGATGGAGGAAATGGACGTAGGGGAAAGGTGAAACTTTTTTATTAATTCATCATGTTATTCTAGAATATTGTATGTTCAGAAGATTTTTATTATTATAATTGAATTTCTTGGCCCATTTTTTCCTGTGTCACTAACAGTTTTTTAAAATCTTCATTTCTTTTTTTTCCCGGAAGAGAAAAGATTGTTCCTGCTCTGTTGTAAATATTGACATTCATGGAGAAGGTTGTTGGGTAGATTTTACCTTTCCACTTTTAGGCTTCATATTGCCATTTTGTTGCCCAGAATGCTTTTCTGAGGATCCTGTTTGGGCCAGTCCTTCTTAAACAGTATGTCCTGCTTTTGACATTCTTGTTACTAACATTTCACTTGAATTTACTTGTTTTATATTTCATTCCCTTGAAGGCCTGTTTCTAGGCAGCTACTTTTGTTATCCAGTATACTTAACTCTGTTGCCCTTCTCAGGTAAATCGTCCAGGAATCAAATTATAGCAGTTATTCTGAGCAGAATTTTGTATAGCCTGTTTAATTGGGGTGGGATAGCCAGAGATATTGGGGTAAGTGGGTTGTTGGTTTCATTTATGTTGCTTTTGCTGATTATTCATTCATTGATTCAGTCAACTAATCTTGAACATGTATTGTTTGGTGTTATGCTAGATGCTAGATGTACTGAAATGAGTAACATTTCACGTATGAGACTTAGATGTCAGTCACTATCCGTTCATTCTACTGTTACCTTCTTGAAAAAATTGTTTTTAGCATTGGTGAATGATGATTTTAAAGTCTTTGTCATTGGAGCACCTGGATGGCTCCGTTCTTAAGAGCGTCAGAACTCTTGATTTTGGCTCATGTCATGATTTCACAGTTTGTGGGCTTGAGCCCGGCAACAGGCTCTGCACTGACAGTGTGGATCCTGCTTGAGATTCTCTGTCTCCCTCTCTCTCTCTGCCCCTCCCTTGCTCGTGTGTGTGTGTGTGTGTGTGTGTGTGTGTGTGTGAGAGAGAGAGAGAGAGAGAGGTGCTTGCTCTCTCTCAAAATAAATAAATAAATAAACTTAAAAGTCTTGGTCATCTGAAAACTCTCTTTAAAAAAATTTTTTTTAATGTTTAGTTTTGAGAGAGAGAGAGAGAGCGAGAGCAGGAGCAAGCATGAGTGGGGGAGGGGCAGAGAGAGAGGGAGACACAGAATCTGAAGCAGGATTCAGGCTCCGAGCTGTCAGCACAGAGCCCGATGCAGGGCTTGAACTCACAAACCACGAGATCATGACCTGAGCCGAAGTCAGATGCTTAACCGACTGAGCCACCCAGGTGCCCCTAGAGAGCTGGTTTATCTTGAATCATTCTGAGGATCTGGCCAAAGATTTTAAATTTTGTAAGGAATAATGGATTTAAAATAATACACTGTTCTTAAAAGGAACCCTTTAAGAATATAAATCTAACATTTTATATTGAATTGTGTATTTTCTGATGATCTGTTACTATAATCACCAAGCCTCCCAATTCAGTATTTCTACAATGATTTTTGGAATTACCTTATAATTCCTGGAAAAATGTCTCTAATTATAATTCAGTTATATGTTAGAATTGACCTAGTTGACAAAATAGTATTTTCCATGATCCTGTTACAGAGGATGATAGCTGAAATGGTATTTAAGATTTTAAATATAATTAACTGAACTAACTTCTCCCCTTCCCTTTTAAAAATTGTTTTCTGCAACAATTCCCTTAGGTAACGGAAATCCAGGACTGGAGCGCATCAAGCCCACATAGTGCAGCATATGTTCTCTGGGATAATGGTGCTAAGAACCTTTACAGAGTTGGCTTTGAGGGCATGGTGAGTAGTAAGAGTCACAAAAGACAAAAATATTAGATAGATGAAAATAAAAATAGCCCTTATTGTATTTTTTTTGTCATATGCTTTTGTCAGAATATAGCCATCTGAATTATGAATATGCAACAGGAGAAAAATCTGTAAAGTGAGGATTTAATAAAACTACATTTTTAGTACACTTGCTTAAAGTATGTAATAGTAAATATGCCCACTTGTCCATCGACTAATGAATGGATAAAGAAGATGTGGTGTGTATACACACACACACACATATATACACAATGGAATATCACTCAGCCATCAAAAAGAATAAAATCTTGCCATTTGCAAAAAAGTGGATACAGCTAGAATGTTTAATGCTCAGCGAAACCAGTCAATCAGAGAAAGGCAGATACCATGTGATGTAACTCATATGTGGATTTAAGAAATGAAACAGAAGAGCATAAAGTGGGGGGCGGGAAGTGGAAAGAGAAGAGAGGGAAACAAACCATAAGAGACTCTTAACAATAGAGAGCAAACCGAGGGTTGATAGAGGAAGATGCGTAGGGGAATGGGATAAATGGGTGATGGTCATTAAGGAGGGCACTTGTGATGAGCACTAGGTATTGTATGAAAGTGATAAATCACTGAATTCTACTCCAGACACCAATTTTGCACTGTTTGTTAACTAACTAAAATTTAAATTTAAAAAAAAAAAGAAAGAAAAAAATAGTAAATATGATTTTGCCCTCAGTGAATATTTGGGTAACTTACTATATATTGATTGTCTAGAGCTGATCCCTTAGGAATCCAAGTTAGGGGCTTATTTATTAAAATCGATCCCCCAAAAATTTAGAATCATCTGTAAGGCTGTTCCTTGGCATGGACACAGAGTATAATATTATAATGAGGTTTTTATGGGATGTTTGTATTCTGGCTCTAGTAGCTAATAAAAGTATAAATTATAGTAGATGTTAAAGTTGTTTTTAAAGAGATTTTCCCCCTCTATTTTTATTTATTTTTAAAATTTTTATTCTGGTTATTCATTTATTTTTTTTTAAGTAGGCTCCAAGCCCAGCGTGGGGCCTAATGCAGGGCTTGAACTCATGACCCTGAGATCAAGACTTGAGCTGAAATCAAGTCAGGCACTTAACCGACTGAGCCACCCAGGCACCCCTCCTTTTTTAAAGAGTAGTATTGGTAATTGAAAATGATTGACTTAGAAGCACTTTAAATTACTTAAGTGCTTAGGAGAATAATAGTGGTTTATTCAATGGATTGCCCTATATTTCTGCATTTCCTGGAAAACTGTTTAAATGTTGACCTCGGCTATTTAATTTATGAAGTACAACTAAATATATTAATGCCAAAACATTAATGCCTATCATATCTTTTCCATCTTGAATACATTCCTCCTCAAAGAATTTAAATTGGATTTTTTCCCAACTCTTATATGCCCTTGGTAGGAGGGGAAAAATATCCCACTGTCTGTTTGCCTTTAATTTATTCCATTTATTTTTAAAAGCCAGCAATGTAGACTCTAAGCAAATACTTCATTTACCAATTTTAATACTTGTATATTGCATTAGTTATCAGTTTTTCATTGGTATTAGTATTATTAGTATTTTTATGCCTTCTCCTGTTTTTAAATTGTGGATTTTTCTGGGAATTCTGACTGATTATTAACTTGCTTCAGATGAAGCCTTACAGGATGTATGTGCAGAGGTATTTAATAAGTAGTGTATATGTAGATTGATCCTTTTTGATGGCTGAGTAGTACTTCTCTGTATGATTATGCCATTATTTAATAAGGTTTCTGTTGGTGGTACCTCCATTTTTTAAAATTATTGCAAGATTTTTTTTTTTTAATTGTTGTAAGCATTGTTTCAGTAAACATCCTTAGACATATCTTTGCACATTTATGGGTATATTTCTTTAGGATAGATTCCTAGAAGTGGGATTGCTGGGTTAAAGTATCACATTAAAATAATTTGACCCATGTCTCTTTGGCTGAGACTGAGCTAAATGTGATGCTCTGGTGGGAAAGGAGGCTGTAAAAGAGAGTCTGTGTGTGTGTGTGTGTGTGTGTGTGTGTGTGTGTGTGTGTATGTTAGGAACTATTAGATACTTTTAAATCTAAATTTTCCTAGTAACTTTCAAGGTTCTTCTAAGTTCATGTTTTCTGTACTTTTGATTATATCACTGCCTCCCCATTCAGATATTTAAATAATAGTATGTTTTCTTATAAAAACTAAGTGGGAAGGAACTTGAGTTAATCAATTTATGAAGTAAGGACTAAAGTTTATGTAAATGGAAAATTACCTGGCCGGGAACCAAAAGACTAAATTTGGTCCTATCCTTTTCTTTTTTCTGGTTGTTTAGTTTTGGATACTTTTCTTTACTAAATGAGTTAATACCTGGCTTGTATATGTCATAAAATTGGTTGAAAAGAGTAAATGAATTGAGTTCTTTTTTGTAAAAGTATTTTTAAAATAGAATGTGTTAGTTACATTTTAAATACTAGGTATTTGTTGAGGGCCTATATGTGGTGTTGAAAATATTTTAGTGGTGAAGATCTAGGCATTTTCATTTTGAACTTTAAAGGAAAGCTAAAAGTAAAGTATGGCCTATCTGGAGATCAGGCTTTTAATTTTTGATGAGTGCTTTTGAAAGCAGTGTTTAGTGTTACTGTTAACCTAGAGCTACTCTTAACTTTTGCTGAGGGTATGTTCTGAATGAACATTTTTGCCTATTTTAGGTACTGAGCTATACTTGAAGTTTTCAAGCATCATTTTTCTGGTTTCTTTTCTTCTTCTTAGTCTGATCTCAAGTGTGTCCAGGATGCCAAAGGAGGTTCTTTCTACAGAGATCACTGTCCTGTGCTAGGTGAGTCAGCAGACTAGAGAAATTACTAACTAGCAGGTCAGGGTTCTTGGAATCAGAAATCTTTAAATGGGACTTTAAAAAAAAGTTATTTAAGGGATACTTTTTGGGTTTTATTTTGTTTTTTAAAGCATTTGTTCTATTTTATCAATTTATTTAGACTGAAAAGGTTGTCATGTCTTAAAAATTGGTATACCATTTATATGTCATATTTGAAACTTTGTCTTTTAGTTATAAACGTAGTGTTGAAAAATTTTGTGTTAGATTATCAGTATGTCTTACATATTGAGAATAGAATCTGACAATTTAATGCTTATAAATTCCTTAGAAGTTTTATAAAATTGCCTTAAAAAAAGTTTTATTTATTTGAGGGCGGGAGGGGGCAGAGCAAGAGAAAGAGAGAGAGAGAATCCCAAGCAGGCTCCAAGCTGTCAGCATGGAGTCAGACTTGGGCCTCTAATCCACGAACCATGAGATCATGACCTGAGCTGAAACCAAGAGTCTGATGCTCAACAGACTGAGCCACCCAGGCACCCCTAAAATTGCCTTCTTAATACAAAAAAGGTTTGAAGATTAAGGTTATATAATAAATATAATTTTTCATGTGCCATTAAAGTAAGGGATAAGGAAACCAAATTCTTTATTTTATAGATTCCTTATTGTGGCCACAGTAAACATTTACCACAGTATTCAGATTAAGGTTTTAGTCTGTGAATGTTTGCCTTTTCATGTGAGCTCTGTGTTCCTTTTTTAAAATCATTTGATTTCCCTTCTGGCCAAAAAGTTTTATTTTTTTGCAGCATACCCTGATTTTCTTTTTCTTTTTTTTTTTTAAGGACTGTAGAAGAAGTACTTATATTTTGACAAGATCATTCCTTTTCCATGTTTCAGAAATTTCCTTCTTTTGGATCTTGCTTTCACAAGAGAAGTATAGAATCAACATATTTTTTGGATCCCTCATCATAGTGTTTTATGATCATGAATCCTTTATCCCAGAGCTAGGTTTTTTTTTCTTTTTTTTTTTTAATTTTAAAATTTATTTATTTTGAGAGTCAGCGAGCAGGGGAGGGGCAGAGAGAGGGAGAGAGACAGATTCCCAGGCAGGCTCCACACTGTCAGTGCTTGGAGCCCAGTGCAGGGTGGGAACCCATAAATTGTGAGATCATGACCTGAGCCGAAATCAAGAGTCAGACACTTAATTGACTGAGCCACCCAGGTGCCCCTATCCCAGACCTAGCTTTGAGAATAATATAGGAAATGGGCTTTTAAATATCTAAAGATGCTCTTTAGGAAAAAAAATCAAAAGGGCCATTTGGTAAAAAATAGTACCAAGCACTTCAGAGAAGAAAATAATTTTAAGATTCTCTTTCATATTCTCTAGCTGGTTATGGTGGCTGTAGTTTGTTACTGAACCTCAATAACTGTCTAATTGTAGTTATTGCAGGAATAGTCAACAAGTCATCCAGGCAGAAAAGTGAACATTTTAAAAACCCAGAACTTTGTACTTTGATATAGGGTTATTGTTCGGTTGTTGTTATGAATCATCACATTATTTCAATTTGTGAGTCTGATTGTTTTTTTTCTTCTTATTTTTGAAGCTCCCTAGCTCCAGAATTTGATACTTAAAATATATTCTCAAAACATTTTAAAATTGGAGGGTAACTAAAACTAAAATATCTAGAGCTTGCTCTTGTTTAAAAATAATACAGTTGCATGCTATTGCAGGGGTTTTCCTTTACCTTTGTCAACTCCCTCTGCAATTACAGGTGAGCAGAATGGCAACAGGAATCCTGGTGGATTGCAGATTGGTGACCTGGTGAATATAGATCTTGACCTAGAAATTGTACAGTCTTTGCAGCACGGTCATGGAGGATGGACTGATGGCATGTTTGAGACTTTAACTACAACTGGAACAGTTTGTGGCATTGATGAAGATCATGACATTGTAGTACAGTATCCAAGTGGCAATAGGTTGGTGATATTTCTTGATTTTTAGTAATGGCAAATAAAGTTAGTATATAGAAGAAAGAACCTTAGAGAAAGCAAATAATGTGCTATAATCAAAGACTCCTTTAAGCTAGCTCTTAAGATAGTAGCTAAAAATCCAGAATATGTTGGTAAAGTGGAGCGGAACAAATGATAAATGTGTGTATGGTATGTATGTGAATTTATATGAATATGCTTATGATACAATGTTCTGTGCACTTTTTTTTTTCTGGAGGAGGAGAATACATTGTATTGGTATTAGGTCAAATACAGCTAAAAAGTTCTCTGTTCATAATACACCATATCAGTTTGCCCTGAATGAGAATAAAATTAGAACTCTGGCCCATATCTCCAGTCATCTCTTGGTACCATAGCTTTTTCTTGCCACAGACGTGTGAATACACCAGTCCTTATTAGCAACATAGAATTACATTCATTTCTTCACTCTCTACCTTTGCACATACTACTTCTTCCATGCAGAATACCCTTTTCTCCTTTTCTGCCTCTTTGCCTGGATTAACTCCTACATCCTGTAAATACTGAGCTTATATGTTTTGGGAACCTCCTCTCTTATTCCACAATCCCTGGTATATGTACATGCTATTCATATGTGTAGGTCTCCTGTTATATATGAAAATAGTTATTTATTTTACATCTAGGTTGTGAGTTTCTTGGAGCCTTTGATTTATTTGCTCTTATGGGCTAAAGTATATTCAATTTACTGGCATGTTTATAGTATTTTATTTTATTTTTTAAAAAAATTATTTATTTTTTATTTTACAGAGAGAGAATGTGCATGAGCAGGGGAGAGGGCAGAGGGAGAGAGAAAGACAGAGCAGGGGAGGGGCGGGGAGAGAGAGAGAGAGAGAGAGAGAGAGAGAGAGAGAGAGAGAGAATATCCCAAGAACCCCAACACGGGGCTCATTCCCATGACCCTGGGATCATGGCCTGACCTGAAATCAAGAGTTGGATGCTCAACCCACCCACTGAATCACCCATGCACCCGTTTATAGTATTTTAAAGAAAAAGCAGTAGTCAAATTGAACAATTGTCAAAGCTTTGTTACTGATATATGCATAAAGAAACAAACTTGTTGAGGTTCCTTAGGGGAGGGGTTATATATAGGATGAAGAAAATTAACATTAAGTTGTTTCCCAGTGTATAGAATTAGCTCTAATTGTGTTCAAATCTGAAGGATACACGTGGTCATACCAGGAGGTACAGAAATAGCGTTTGACAAAATCCAAGTCCCTTTCATGATAAAAACACTAAATAAAGTAGTAACGGAAGGGAACTTCTTTGCTGGTAAAGGACATCTATGAAAACCCACAGCCTAGGGTGCCTGGGTGGCTCAGTCATTTAAGCATCCAGCTCTTTCTTTTTTTTATTTTTTTATTCTAAAAATTTTTTTTAATGTTTATTTATTTTTGAGACAGAGAGAGACAGAGCATGAACGGGGGAGGGTCAGAGAGAGAGGGAGACACAGAATCTGAAGCAGGCTCCAGGCTCTGAGCTGTCAGCACAGAGCCCAACGTGGGGCTCGAACTCAGGGACCGTGAGATCATGACCTGAGCCGAAGTCGGACGCTTAACCGACTGAGCCACCCAGGCGCCCCTAAACATCCAGCTCTTGATTTTGGCTCAGGTCATGATCTTGTGTTTGGTGAGTTCAAGCCCTGCATTGGGGTCCACACCAACAGTGCAGAGCCTGCTTAGGATTCTGTCTCTCTCCTTCTCTTTCTCCTTCCCTGTGTGTGCGCTCGCTCTCTCTCTCTCTCTCTCTCTCCCCCTCTCCCTCTCTCTCTTTCTCTCTTTCTCTCTTTCTCTCTTTCTCTTTCTTTCTTTCTCTCTCTCTCCCTCTCATACACACACACACACACACACACACACACACACACACACACACAAAATGAATAAAATAAACCCACAGCTAACCTCATACCCAACTGGTGAGAGACTGAATGCTTTTCCCCTAAGATCAGGAACAAAATAAAAATGTCTGCCCTCCCCACTTTTATTCAGCATTGTTCTAGAGGGTCTAGCCAGGGCAATTAGGCAAGAAAAAGAAATAAAAGGAAGAAATAAGAGAAAAGGAGTTAAACCGTCTTTGTTCATAGGTGACATGATCTTGTGAATAGAAAAACCTAAGGAATCCACAGAAAACTGTTAGGACTAATAAGTGAGTTCTGCAAAGTTGAGAGATGCAAGATCAACGTAAAAAAGTCAATTGTATTTTTGTATACTAGCAATGAGCAATTTGAAAATGAAATTAAGAAAAGTTTCATTTACAGTAGCATCACAAAGAATAAAATACCTAAGAATCAGTTCAGCCCAAGAAGTGCAAGACTTGGGGAGCCTTGCTGGCTCAGTTTGTAGAGCATGCAGCTCTTGATCTTGGGGTCATGAGTTTGAGCCCCATGTTGGATGTATAGATTACTTAAAAAAAAAAATTGCAAGACTTGTACACTGAAGGCTACAAAACATTGTTGAAGGAAATTAAGGAAGACCTAAATAAATGGAAAGACATCTCATATTTATGGACCAGAAGATCTGATATTGTTCAGATTGTGTATTAGTTTCCTAGGGTTGCCATAACAAATTACCACAAACTGGGTGACTCAAACCATGGCACCTTATTCTTTCACAGTTTTGGAAAGCTAGAAGTCCAAAATCAAGCTGTTAGGGAGATTGGTTCCTTGTGTAGGCTCTGAGGGAGAATCTGTTCTATGCTTCTCTTAACTTCTGGTGGTTGTTGGCAATCCTTGGTGTTCCTTGGCTTGTAGATGCATCATTCATTTCTCTGCCTCTGTCTTCACATGGCCTTCTCCTCTGTGAGTCTGTGTGTCCCTGTGTCTTCATGTGGCCTCCTTTTTTGGGGGAGGGGTACACATTTTATTTTAAATGCATTCAAATCGACTGTTTGAGACTGAGAGCCATATGATCAGTCCTCCAGCCCAATAATTTTATTTTGGTGCAGCTTAACCATCCATGAGGAAAGAACCCTGAGGAAACATAGAAGTAAGTTAATTGAGCTCATGATAATTCTAAAATCTTTTACAGAGAAAATGACCAAAGCTGATTTCACATGACCTTCTTATAAGGACACTAATCATTGGATTTAGGGCCCACCCTAATCCAGTATGACTTCATTTTAACTCGATTAAATCTGCAATGACCCTGTTTCTAAATATGGTCTCATTCAGAGGTATTGGGGATTAGGAGTTCAACATATTTTTTGGATGACATAATTCAGCCTATAACAGATGCCAGTTTTTCCCCAAACTAATCAACAAATTTAATGCAATCTGTATCAAAACCCTAGTACCTTTTTTATACAAACTGACAATCTATTTCTATAGTTCATATGGAAATTCAAGTAACCCAGAATAGCCAAAGCAATTTTAAAAAGAAAAACAAAATTGGAGGACTCACACTTCCTAATTTCAAAATTTATGATAAAGGTATAGTAATCAAGACAACCTATTATTGACATAAGATGGACGTATAGATCAATGGAACAGAACGGAGAGTCTGAGAATAAGCCCTTGCATTTAAAGTCATTTAATTTTTGACAAGGATTCAATACAGTTCAGTGGGGAAAGAACAGTCTTTTCAGTAAATGATGCTGACAATATATATAGGCATACCTTGGAGATATTGCAGGTTCGGTCCAGACCTCTGTAATAAGGAGAGTCAAATGAAGTTTTTGTTTCCCATTGTGTATACAAATTATGTTTACACAATACTGTAGTCTATTAAATGTGCAGTTATACTGTAAATATTGTCCAAAAATGCTAACTATAATCTGAGCTCTTTGCGAGTTGAAAACTTTTTACTGCCAACATTAATGTTGATGGCTGCTGCCTGATCAGAGTGGTGGTTGTTGAAAGTTGGGGTGGCTGTGGCAATTTCTGGTGACAACAGTGATGTTTGCTGCATTGATTGACTCTTCCTTTCATGAATGATTTCTCTGTGGCATGCAGTGCTGTTGGGTAGCATTTTACTCACAATAGAACTTCTTAACAGAACTGGAGTCAGTCTTCTGACAACCTACCTCTGCTCTATCAACCAAGTTTATGCAGTATTCTAAATCCTTGTTTTCATTTCAACAGTCTTCACCCTATCTTTGCCTGGAATTAATTCCTTCTCAAGAAACCACTTTCTTTGCTCATCCGTAAGAAGCAACTCCTCATCTGTTCAAAAGTTTTAGTATGGGGTTATGGTAATTGAGTTATATCTTCAGTCTCCACTCTTAATTCTAGTCCACTCCTAATTCTGGTAATCTGCAGTTACTTCCTCCACTGAAGTCTTGAACCCCTCAGGGTCATCCATAACATTCAAATCAACTTCGTCGAAACTCCTGTAGTTGGATATACAGGATATACAGGATCAACAGTAGTTGATATTTTGACCTTTTCCCATGAATCACAAATGTTCTCAATGACATCTGTAATGGTGAATCCACTCCCAAAGGTTTTCAGTTTACTTTTCCCAGTTCATTGGCGGAATCACTATCTATAGTAGATATAACCCTATGAAAATATACTTTTTATTTCCTTTTAATTTTTTGAGAGAGAGTGTGAGTGGTGAGGGGCAGGAATGAGAGAGAGAGGGAGGGAGGGAAAATCTTAAGCAGGCTCCACACCCAGTGCGGAACCCAGTGTGGGGCTTGGTCTCACGATTATGAGATCATGACCTGAGCCAAAATTAAGAGTTGGATGCTTAACTGACTGAGCCAACCAGGTGCCCCAATGAAATGTATTTTTTTTTTAACATTTATTTGTTTTTGAGACAGAGAGAGACAGAGCATGAACGGGGGAGGGTCAGAGAGAGGGAGACACAGAATCTGAAACAGGCTCCAGTCTCTGAGCTGTCAGCACAGAGCTCGGCGCGGGGCTCAAACTCACGGACCACGAGATCACGACCTGAGCTGACGTTGGACGCTTAACTGACTGAGCCACCCAGGCGCTCCGATGAAATGCATTTTTAATATTTGTTTATTTTTGAGAGAGAGCAAGAGTGAGCGTGCACAAGTGGGGGAGGGGCAGAGAGAGAGGGAGACACAGAATCCAAAGCGGGCTCCAGGCTCTGAGCTGTCAGCCCAGAGCCCGCTGCAGGGCTTGAACTCAAGAACTTCGAGATCATGACCTGAGCCAAGGTTGGGTGCTTAACCATTGACCCACCCAGGTGCCCTGATGAAATGTACTTTTAAATCCTAAAATATAAGACTGTGTGACCTTGGATTAGATAGTGGTTTCTTACATACGACCCCCAAGGCAGAAGGACCAAAGAAAAATTGAATAAATTGGACATCATCAAAATTAAAAAATTGTGTTTTGAAGGAAACTTTGAGTGGGAGAAAATATTTGCAAATCATATGCCAGACTTGAGACTTGTATCTAGAATATATAAAGAACTCTTATAATTCAACAACAAAAGACAACTAACCCATTTAAAATATGGACAAAGGATTTTTAAACAACAGAAATTCATTTTCTTACAGCTCTGGAGGCTGGAAGTCCAAGTTCAAGTTTCCATTAGGGTTGGTTTCTGTTGAGACCACTTCCTGGCTTATAGTTGGTTGCCTTCTCACTATGTTCTCCCATGGCCTTTTCTCTGTGCATGCTCAGAGAATGACATCTCCTCAATCTGTTCCTTTTCTTATGAAGACATCAGTCTTGGTGGATTAGCATCCCACCTTTCTGACCTCATTTAATTTTAGTTATTTCCTTAAAGGCTCTGTCTCCAAATACAGTCACAGTAGAAGTTAGGAGTTAATACTTACGGAAAGATGCTTAACATTATTAGCAATTAGTTAGTAGGGAAATGTAATTCAGAATCACAATGAGGAATGTAAATGTAGGGAAATGTAATTCAAAATCACATACTAGAGTAAAATAGTATATAATTACAAGTGTTGGTGAGGGTGTGGAGAAATTAGAACCAAAGCCTCGTACACTGATAATAGGAATGTGAACTGGTCTTGATGCTTTGAAAATATAGTTAGCATATGACTCAGCTGGTCCACTCTTAGGTTTACACTCAAGAGAATTGAGGGGCGCCTGGGTGGCTCAGTCGGTTGAGCATCTGACTTCAGCTCAGGTCATGATCTCGCAGTTCATGGGCTTGAGCCCTGCGTCGGGCTCTGTGCTGACAGCTCGGAGCCTTGAGCCTGTTTCGGATTCTGTGTCTCCCTCTCTCTCTGCCCCTTCCCCACTCATGGTCTGTGTCTCTCTGTCTCTCAAAAATGAATAAACGTTGGGGCGCCTGGGTGGTGCAGTCGGTTAGGCGTCCGACTTCAGCCAGGTCACGATCTCGCGGTCCAGGAGTTCGAGCCCTGCGTTGGGCTCTGGGCTGATGGCTCAGAGCCTGGAGCCTCTGTCCGATTCTGTGTCTCCCTCTCTCTCTGCCCCTCCCCCGTTCATGCTCTGTCTCTCTCTGTCCCCAAAATAAATAAACGTTGAAAAAAAAATTAAAAAAAAAAATGAATAAACATTAAAAAAATTAAAAAAAAAAAAGAGAATTGAAAGTGTGTCCACACGAAAACCTGTACATGAATGTTTGTGGATGCATTCTTAATAACAGCCAAAATTTGAAACATCCCAAATGTCTATCATCTGATGAATGGATAAACAAAATATGTATCCATACAGTGGAATCTTATTCAGCCATAAAAAGGAATGGAGAACAGAATACTGACATATGCTGCAAATAGATAAATCTTGAAAATGTTATGCTGGAAAGAAGCCAGTCACAAAAGTTCACATATTATGTGATTTCTGTAAAATATGCAGAATAACCAAATATGTAGTATCTTACTAATTATTGAGGACCAGGGAGAGGGGTGAACGTGGATTGACTGCTACTTGTCATGGAGTATTTTTCTATGGTGATGAAAATGAAATTAGATAGTGCTTGGTGGTACAAGGCTGTAAATGTACTAAAGCCACCCAATTAAACACTTGAAATGAGGGAACTATATGGAATGTGAATTTTATCTCAAAGCTCTTAATACAAAGAGGAGGAAATCTTAAGTTCAGTTTAGTACATACTGACATTTAGTGTTACTTTTTACTAACATTTTGTGTTATCTTGTTTGTTGTTTGGAAATGTTAAGCTAAATTGGCATTATTACTTGCCAAATTCTTTCTTGGTCAGAACTTGGGCAGTAGTGTTAACAGTAACATAATATGAATTCTAGAAAATAACCTTTTTTTCTGTTCTGTTTTTTTAACAAGGATTTATTAAGTACTTATCCTGTATTAGCCCTGTGATTAGCACTGGGATTTCAAAGACAATTAAGACATGGTCCCTTGCTTTGCATGGGTTTCCTTTTTAGTTTGGATGGATAAAACCAGAAATAACTGCATTAAAATGTAATTGCGATAGGTGAGTATTCAGGGTATTCTAAAGGTACAAAAGAAGAGTGGTCATTTCAGGTAGGCAAATCAGAGAAAACTTCAGAGAAAAAATTACCTTTGGAGTAAACTTAAAAGATGGACTCAGTTTTCACCAGGGGGGGAGGCACTGTAGGCAGAGGGAACAACTCGAGTAAGTACTGCCGTGTTTCAAGCACTGTAATAGGTCAAATAAATTTTGGAATACTGGGAGCAAGGTAAAAAAAGCACTGATTGTAAGGCTAGAAAGAAATCTTAAAAAACTATTTTTAAAAAAATCTTTATTCTTGAGAGAGAGATAGAATGTGAGTAGGGGAAGGGCAGAGAGAGACAGGGAGATACAGAATCCGAAGCAGACTCCATGCTCTGAGCTGTCAGTGCAGAGCCTGACATGGGGCTCGAACTCACTGCAAGATCATGACCTGAGCCGAAGTCGGATGCTTAACTGACTGAGCCACCCAGGCACCCCTAGAAAGAAATCTTTGCATATCTGATTTTTATTCTTAACTGGTCAGAGACACTTCTTTCTCTTTGTGGTTGCTTTAGAAAGAAGAGTTTATTTCCATGGTTACAGGAAGTTAGTAACAGGTTTTTATATGTTAAGACCTCTCATTTAAATTAAATAGAGGAGGATAAAATAGTGCCATATTGTAAAAGCTTATTCAGGGAACCTTTTTTCTTTGGAGTGATATATAGGACTGGGGGAACAGAAGTGGTAACAGCATTGGAAAATGCTTAATGGGGGCGCCTGGGTGGCTCAGTCGGTTAAAGTGTCCAACTTTGACACAGGTCATGAACTCATGGTTTGTGAGTTCGAGCCCCACGTTGGGCTCTGTGCTGACAGCTCAGAACCTGGAGCTTACTTCGGATTCTGTGTTGTCTCCTCTCTCTGCCCCTCTCCCGATCGCACTCTGTCTCTCTCTCAAAACAAAATAAACTTTAAAAAAAAAAAGAAAAAAAAAAAGAAAAATGCTTATGTGTAGCAGAGAAGAATGTGTAGCAGTGATTGCAGTCATGTGAAATACCCATGTATGACAAATTAAAACTAGATATTGTTTTTATCCATGAGATTATTAATGGTATGGAGAAATAGTACACTCTCTAGAGCCAATTTGGCTCTGTCGGAATTGTAAACAAATACATATGGTGATTAGGTGGCTTTTTAAGAATCACTAATGAAATACTGACCCTGTTTGCACAAAGATGTACATACGATGATGTTCTTTATAGTATTGTTTGTAATAGTGAAAATTTGGAAATACTTTAAAAGATAGTAGGAGAATGGTTAAATGCATTAATGTATAACCATGTAATGGACTGCTGTAGCCACTGAATTGGAATAAGTAGGTCTATTTCTGTGACATTGAAAATAAATCTTCCAAAGTACATTCTCTGAGAAAAAAGAAGTCCCAGAATTTTATTTATATATATGTATATATGTGTATATATGTATATATACATACATATAAATATAAAATATATAAAATCTGTTTATGAAAAAGGAAGCAACTCTGTATGTTAGAAGTATCAGTGCACTAATAGAAGATCACAGGGATACACAATGGAGTGTTTGTGTCCCAGTTTCATTAGATTTTTTTAATTGAAGTATATAGTTGACACCACAGTGAGTATTTACAGTGGTTTGGGGATGGGATAGGGGATGGGGATCCTGGTGTGTTTGTGTGAAATGGAAATTTCACTTTCACTTTATATGTTTCTGGAAGGTTTTAATATTTAACAGTAGTGTATTTTATAACAATTTTTAAAACGTAAGGGGAAACTAGACAGAAGGATCGTATTAGGGTGTGAGATTACAGGTAAGTCTTTCCTTAAATATGTGTAATTATAAAAGGGAAAATAAATTGTTCAGGACATAATTGCAAAGGATTGCTTTAATGTGCTCATGTGTTAGAAAATTTTTTTGCCCTGCAATGTTTAAGAATGTTGTGTTAAAATTAAGTAAAGTTACCTATTTTGAGTTTTGCCTTTGATTTTTAGGTGGACCTTCAATCCTGCCGTTCTCACTAAAGCAAACATTGTCCGAAGTGGGGATGCTGCTCAAGGTGCAGAAGGAGGTACCTCACAGTTTCAAGTGGGTGATCTTGTACAAGTTTGTTATGATCTGGAAAGAATCAAACTTCTACAGAGAGGACATGGAGAATGGGCTGAAGCTATGCTCCCAGTAAGTATATCTAAAATAGTTTCAGACTAGTAATAATAAAACAGTTTTAGACTAGGAATTACATTATACGTGTGTAGATTTAAAAAATATTTGAAGTTTGGAAACTAAATTAGCATAATTCTTCAAGAATTGTACTTGGGGGCACCTGGGTGGCTCAGTCAGTTTAAGCGTCCAACTTTAGCCGAGGTCATGATCTTGCGGTTCATGGGTTTGAGCCCCAAATTGGGCTTTGTGCTGACAGCTCAGAGCCTGGAGCCTGCTTCAGATTCTGTGTCTCCCTCTCTCTGTCCCTCCCTCAGTTGCACTCTGTGCCTCTCTCTGTTTTCATTGGCTGCTAGGCATACTTATGTCTTTTATTGTCTAATTTGTTCCAGTTAAATTAGCCCAGGAAGGTCCATGTAGGGCTACAGTTAGTAGTGTTTTAAAGAGCTGTTACTGGAGAATGTAATGTAGGTGGAAGGTAACAGGGACTTCCCTGATACTTAATCCCAGAAGGAGAGAGAGATGCTCATCCAGTTGCTAGCAGTGCTGGACCACCACTGCTTGCCTTAGTTGGGGGCCTGCCTCTAAAACTTAGAGTATGAAAGAGCAACTCTGAATGTGTGCCATCTGAGCTGCCTTTGCTCCCAAAGAGTTATGGTGTAATTTTTAACTTATTCATTCGACACATTTTTCACCAAATGTTCAGGAATAACAGAAAAATTTGTTTGTTCTGCCCTTTTTGCATCCATCCTTTTTCTCCATCTGTCCCTCGCTCTTACCTTCTGTCCCTTCCTTCTGTACTACTACCCGTTCTGTTCTGCTGCTCCCCATACTTTCTTGCCCTATATCCCATTTCCTTCCACTTTGCTGTGTCCTCGTGTTTAGCCCTCCACTTTGCTACCCCTACTCCTTTCTCATCCAGTCACAAAATTTGTCCTATCCTGGCCACCCCACCCCCCACCCGAGTCCCATCCCATTCAGTGCTTCCTTCCTTTACTGTGTACCCCCCCTCCCATCTCTCTTCATGTCTCATCCCCCTATCCTGTATTGTCTAGTGCTCTGTCCTGGCCAGCACCATCTCCTATCTCGTCTAGCCCTCTGTCTCCTCCCATCCTGTCCATTACCCCCCCCGTCCTTCATGTTGTGCTGCCCTTCCATCAGTCCATCCTTCCTTTCTGCCTTGCTCCCTTGGCAGATATTTTAGCACAAACAATGTACCTATTAGGCTTCAAAGATTTAGTAGTGAACAAGACACAAAGAAATCTATTGTTATGGTGTTTTCATTCCAAGACATTTCATAGTTTGCAGATGCTGCCGACATCATTTTTTTATTGTTTTAGGTAGGTAGTGACTAAGTGATAGTTGTCTGTGTTGCAGGAGCTGTATTTTAGAATTCTGGTGTCAAAAAATTAAGTTCCATATGATCTTTTGTTTGCTTTTATTAAAGTTTATTTTTAGACAGAGTGTACATGCATGTGCACTAGTGGGGGGCGGGCAGAGAGAGAGAGGGAAACAGAGAATCTCAAGCAGGCTCCATGCTCAGTGAGGAGCCCAGTGCAGGTCTGGATCTCAAAACCGTGAGATCATGACCTGAGCTGAAATCAAGAGTCAGCTGCCCAACTGACTGACCCACCCATGTGCCTTTTGTTTGCTTTTGATAGTAACATTGGTTAAAAAATGTATTGATGTACTTTAAGCCTATGTTAGTTAAATGGAATCTTTTGACATGTTTTATATGAGATACATATATTATTTAAGATTTTTTTATAGTCAAAATGTTTTTGTTTTTCCCCTTAGCAGTGACAGCTTATATATAGCAGTGTATGTCTTTTGTGTGCCTAGTTATTCAGCACTGTGCTAAATGATATATATATATACACACACACACACACGTGCACACACAGATATGTGTACACACACAAACACATACACAGACTTTGTCATAGGAGCATTATAAGCAGATGGTTGTATGGCATCTTTATTTTAAAGATGAGGAATCAGAGCTAAGTTTCTGAACTGAAGTTTGAACTCAAATCTGTTTTACTTCAAAGCCTAAGTGCTCTGTCTCCCATAGTAAGCTTTTATATAAGCAAAACCTGTAGGTTATAGCTAGAGGGGAATTCTTGGGTTCCACTGGTGATGGTGTAGAATTTTAATTTTCCTAAATTGTCTTGATAAAAATAGTCAACAACTAGATTAGCATAACCAAAAAAAAAAAAAAAAAGGCGCAAGCATCTATATTAAAACCAGGTGACAGAGTAGCCAATTGAACCCTAAAATATGAATGAGTAGTGAGAAAACACTGACAGCTACTGGGTCTATATCTGTTTGTCTGGCAGCAGAGAGAATTAATGGGGATCAGATGGACCCAAGAACAAGGGAGCTCCAATATAGCTAACAAGTATTCATTGGCTAGTATAGTAGATGAGGGTGGAAACAACAGCTAAACCTGGGAGGGCTTTTGCAGACCTCATTTTGGGGTGAGGGTAATAGGTCCATGCCAAAGTTTGAAGCGGCTTGAGCAGCCTGAATCTGTAAACTCTCAGAATGAATCAGCCATAGCTCCCTTTCTGGGCAGAGCCCTCCATTAAGGAGAAGGTGCTGGGAATAGAAACTAAATTGAGTAGGATAGAGACAGTAGGGACAGAGGAAGGATAAAAGTTTGAAGTGATCATTATCAAATCCCCATACATAATTATTGTTGAAAAAAGACAATAAGGAATAGCATAACTTCTCTACAAACGAAAGTACAGTAGAAGATATCACAGAAAACTAAAATCTAATGATTCAAAATGAGCTAACAAATTAAAATGATAAAAGATGAGTGAAATGGATCATAATTATTTTTTAATTTTTATTTATTTTTAAAGAACTTACATACTTTTTTAATGTTTATTGATTTATTTTGAGAGAGAGAAAGGGTATGAGTGGAGAGGAGGTGCGGAGAGAGAGAGAGGAGAGAGAGAGAATCCCAAGTAGGCTCTGTGAGCTGTAAGCATGGAGCCTGAGGCGGGGCTAGATCCCATGAACCATAGATCATGACCTGAGCTGAAATCAAGAGTTAGACACTGAACTGACTGAGCCACCCAGGCACTCTGAAATGGATCATAATTAGAAATGAGGTGATAGAACTTAGGAAAGAATTGAAAAGGAAAGATAATTTCAGAAATGAGTAAGCTTGATGCAACACATCAGATAAATATAACATAATGCCTTTAAGAGAAACAAGGTAAAAAGGAAGAAAATTTTTTAAATAAAAAAGGTAAAAAGTATTTCAGGGAAAGTGACAAATATAGATTACCTAATATATGTGTATTAGGAGTCCTTGCAAAAAAGGAAAAACAAAAGCCAAAGCAATGGACTATAAAGCTACTAAAATTTGTAATTCCAGGAAAAATGCCCCTGAATTAAAAACTTTAAAGGTAAATATTAAAAGGATACATCGTATAGCTGGGAAAACTGAGAACACCAAACACTGAGCCATTTTCTGGTAAATAATTGAATCTTCAAGAAAAGAAAACAATTCTTTGGGTATCTAGGGAAAAAGGTCAAGTTTTACTTACAAAGAAAAGAAAATCAGATTATTGTTAAGGAAAAAAACTGATCTCTGTGCTTTGTGATCTCAGCGAAATAACATTTATTTAAGGTACTCAAGGAACAAAAATGTAAGCTAAGAGTTTTATATATAACCAACTGACTTTCAAGTATAAAAGTTACAAGTTGCTATGAACATGTAAGAATTTATAGAATCTTGTTCCCATTAGCTTTTTCTGATTAATCTCCTGAAAAGTGTTTCAGACAACCGACATGAGAGATATCAACTGAAAGCTGATAGTGATCATTAAATATGTATTTATTTGTTGAACTAAGATTAAATGATGGTTAAAGGAAGAGGTAGAGTCTGTATAATGGTTTTATGCTCTAACAACACAGATAAAATGTAACTTTATAGAGTATAACTCAAAAAATGGGGTGGGAATGGAGAGAGCATATATGGAAAGTTTAGCAAGCTGCTCGATTGCCTTTTAGTTATTATGTGGAACTAAATACTATTATTTTAAACCTATATATATATATATTTTTTTTTAATTTAAATTTAAGTTAATTAACATACCGTATCATCTTGGTTTCAGGAATAGAACCCAGTGATTCATCACTTGCAAATAACACCCAGTGCTCATCCCAACAAGTGCCTTCCTTTTTTTTTTCTTTTTTTTTTTAATAATTTAACTTTATTTTTTATTTTTTATAATTTACATCCAAATTAGTATATAGTGAAGCAATGATTTCAGGAGTAGATTCCTTAATGCCCCTTTAAATTTTTTTTTTTAATGTTTTTATTTTTGAGAGAGAGAGAGCATGAGTGGGGGAGGGGCAGAGAGAGAGGGAAACAGAATTTGAAGCAGACTCCAGGCTTTGAGCTGTTAGCACAGAGCCCGATGTGGGGTTAGAACTCACAAACCATGAGATCATGACCTGAGCTGAAGTCGGACGCCTAACTGATTGGGCCACCCAGGCGCCTCCCAACAAGTGCCCTCCTTAATGCCCATCACCCATTTAGCCCATCCCCCTTCCCCCATCTCCCCTCTGGTACCCCTCAGTTCTCTGTATTTTAGAATCTATTATGGTTTGCCTCCCTCTGTGTTTTTATCTTGTTTTTCCTTCCTTTTCCCTATGTTCATCTGTTGTGTTTCTTAAATTACATATATGAATGAAATCATATATTTGTTTTTCTAAACCAAAATATTAGGGAGAAAAAAGGTAAGGGTAAGAACATGAATGACTAATTTCAATGTTGTACATACTAGGGAACCAATTGACTCACTCTGTCTCTTTTTTTTTTTTTGAAGAGGGAATAAGGTTTTATATATATATATATATATGTATAAAATACTAGTATTATTGTAAGTATAACTAATTAGGACAATGCAGAGTTCATGTGACAAAAAGCAAACAATGGAGGGATTAACCGTGAAGTTAAAAAAACATGTTTCATATCTAAAGAAAGGAATATGGTGTAGGGAGAAAGGTAGATAGGAGACATCTTTGAATATATCTTGTTTTATAGATTTGATTTAAAACCACATATATCTTTTATACAATTATTAAGCAAAATTAAATTCAAAAAGGAAGTTCCTGAAAGTAGAAAATAAAATGACATAAATGAACCTAAATGTGTTTCCTGTTGGCATAACTGTACAGAGAAAAGTACAGGTGATTTTTAACACAGTTGTTTGTCTTTATATCTTTTTAGAAAGAATATACACTAAAGAACTGCCTATAAAAAGGGATTTTTAACAATTTTCATTGATCTTGTTGTCTGTGGTAGTGCTAATATTATTATCCTGAGATTGTTTTATGTGTGATGTGACAAAAAAACAAAACAAATGAGTAGTTATATGATAATTTTAATTCTGTTATCCCCAGTGACTTTGAGAACCAGAATGATCAGAGTGGGAAAAGGAGATATGAATGTAACATAGAAGAGGCTAAGTAAAAACCCTGTAGTCTTGAATTTGAATTGGAAGAATGTTTGAACTTATGATTTATTTTATCATTAAAACAAAACATCTCCTCCCCTTCCCCCCCACTATTTCCTAGCTTTGTCCATGAAAAGACCTAGAAACAGTAACCATTCTAATAACAATACCAACCTTAGTGCCCAGATTACGGTCTTTTTTTTTTTTTTTAATTTTTTTTTTTTTAACGTTTATTTATTTTTGAGACAGAGACA
Source organism: Acinonyx jubatus (assembly GCF_027475565.1). NCBI lineage: Eukaryota > Metazoa > Chordata > Mammalia > Carnivora > Felidae > Acinonyx > Acinonyx jubatus. The sequence continues at coordinate 43,256,708 of NC_069392.1, forward strand.
GAGCATGAATGGGGGAGGGACAGAGAGAGAGGGAGACACAGAATCAGAAGCAGGCTCCAGGCTCTGAGCCATCAGCCCAGAGCCTGACGCGGGGCTCGAACTCACGGACAGCAAGATCGTGACCTGAGCTGACGTCAGACGCTTAACCGACTTAACCACCCAGGTGCCCCCAGATTACAGTCTTGAAATAGCCTTTCCCTCTGTATAGAAACCAGTCTTTGGAGAAATGGCTAATTCTAGCTCTTTGGAAGTGAACAAGATGAGTCTCATACCAGGTAGCAAGGAAGCTATCAAAGATTTCTAGGTCATGTTAAAAGGATCCAGCAGCCAATCTGAAGTGTTTCTTATTAAATACAGAGAAAGATGAATTTATTAAATTATATCAATTAGCAAAATTCAGATTGTAAGAAACTTTATAGGACAGTTGACCCTGTTTCTTCAACAAATAATTGGCAAAGAAAAATATATGTATACATATATTTTTGGACTTTATTGGAACTTGATTTAAGCATACTGACTTTATTGGACTTTATTTTGGACTTTATTGGAACTTGATTTAAGCATAACTGAAGAATTTTATCATTTATGAAGCAATTGGAAATTTGAACACTGGTATTTTATGATATTACAGAGTTGATAATTTTGGGAGGGTTGGTAGTAGTATCAGGTTTGTTTTTTTTTAAAGTTTATGTGATGAATAGTACAGGGAGTAACAATAGGTAGGGGAGAATAAGATTGGCCATGAGCTGAAAATTGTTAAGAGTTGATGGGTATACAGGGATTCAATATACTATTGTCTTCTTATGTATGTTTGAGACTTTTTTTTTTTTTAATGTTTATTTATTTTTGGGACAGAGAGAGACAGAGCATGAACGGGGGAGGGGCAGAGAGAGAGGGAGACACAGAATCAGAAACAGGTTCCAGGCTCTGAGCCATCAGCCCAGAGCCTGACGCGGGGCTCGAACTCACAGACCGCGAGATCGTGACCTGGCTGAAGTCGGACGCTTAACCGACTGCGCCACCCAGGCGCCCCGAGACTTTCTATAATAAGCGGTTAAGTGGGAAAACAAGGAATGCAGCCTCATAGAGTTTGAGAGGATGGAAAATTCCAAGAGGAAATGTGTAATGAGAAGTTAAAATTGGTGTGTGTTGGAGGGCAGAGAGAGGAATAAATGGGGCTATAGAATTATATTTTGGAGTCTTTGGAAATAAGGTGATAGTTGTCACAGTAGATTACATTTTTAAGGAGGAAGAGTAAAAAACTAAGGAATAAAATTTGGGGAAGAATGAATAGATTTAGGGATCTGAAAATGGACAAGGAGCCAGTGAGTGAAGAAAGAGAAGGAATAGGCAGAAAGGTTAGACTGTCATTCAGAAATCAAAGGAATAGTTTCAAGAAGCTAGGGTCCAATGCTGTGGAGAGATCAAAAAATAAAGCACTCAGTCAAGGGCAGTTTACTCTGTGTTAGGAGGTAGTCAGATATTGTCAATATTCTAAACTAATTTTCTAGTATTGTAATTTGCTATTCTCTTGTGTTGAAGAGAATGGGTTTTGGACTGGAGTTTGAAATGGAGCTAATAGTACTTAATTTTCAGAATTTTATGTATTAGGTAAGTCAATATGTATAAAGCTCTTAGAATACTATCTGCCACATGGTAGAGTTGCCGCTGATTGTGTTCTGAACCCAAATGCCCCTTTCCCTGTATATTTAATAAGCATGTTATTTCTACCTACTTCTGTCTTGGAATCAGTACTGATTCCCATTTTGGTGTAAGTAATTTGTTTTAGAAATCAGGTTTTATTTTTTTACGCTACATTAATGATGGATTTTAGACTATTCAGTTTACAAATTCTCAAGATGTAACATAAGATTATGGGATTAAAAGGTTGAATATCAAAAAGCAAAATTTTGTGAACTTTTATAAATGATAGACTGTCATGATATTTTTGATTTTATATTCTTTTTTTTTTTTTAAGTTTATTTTGAGAGAGAGAGAGAGCGTGTGCATGCACGAGTGGTGGAGGGGCAGAGAAGAGGGAGAGAATCCCAAACAGGCTCTGAACTGTCAGCATGGAGCCCAGTGCTGGGCTTGATCCCATGACCATGAGATCATGATGTGAGCTGAAATCAAGCGTTGGATGCTCAACTGAGTCAGCCACTCAGACCCCCTTGTTTTTATATTCTTGTGGAAGTATAGTAGTTTTGTTTATTAAAAATTTTTTTTAATGTTTATTTTTGAGAGTGAGAGAGTGTGAGGAGGGGAGGGGCAGAGTGAGAGGGGGACAGAGGATCCGAAGCAGGCTCGGCACAGATAACAGTGATCCCCATGCAGGGCTCCAACTCACTAACCATGAGATCATGACCTGAGCCAAAGTCGGACACTAAACTGACTGAGCCACCCAGATGCCCTGTTTATTAAAATGTTTTTTAGGGATGCTCTTTAAAGTTTGTAAATAACCCATTTGAAAATGATTGTCCTTTAAATGTTTTTTCTTTAGTAAAAAAGAAAAATTAATACTTTAAATGTGTAAGAACTGGTGATCTATTTTTATGGTACGTACTTTAGACTTGACAACATGAACTAAAATTTTTTTTTTTTTTTTAAGACTTTAGGTAAAGTTGGCCGAGTACAGCAGATTTATTCAGACAGTGATTTAAAAGTGGAAGTTTGTGGAACATCTTGGACATACAATCCAGCAGCAGTTTCCAAGGTGGCATCTGCTGGATCAGCCATTAGCAATGCATCTGGTGGTATGTTTGTATCGTGTTTCTTTAAAAGTAATATGGTTTACATTAGAACCTTTGCTAATTCCTCAGTTCTCATGTACAGATAATGTCATAGATAACCTCACTTGAATGTCAACTAACTTCTGCATTTTCACTACAGGTGTTTTTTGTTTTGTTTTTTTCTTTTTTTCATATGGTGAACAGTTTTTGTTCTGGCTGAGGTATGCCCTGGAAAATTTCCATAAGTAGGTGCTTTTTCTTGGATATTATATCAAGGGTTAATTCAATATTGTACCCTTTAGTCAGAACTTATCACTTTCTTAGACTGTTTTATTCTCTTTTTATTTTCAATGTTATTGCTAGCAGATGGCTTTCTTCCTGGATATTTTTACATATCGGCCATATTTCTTTCTTACTGTTTAATAAGAGTTATTATACATGCCACAATAAGTAGAAAACCATTTTGAAATGTGAATAAGCTGGATGCTCGGGTAGACTCATGCCCAAAGTCTTTCCTTCCTGTGCTCCAGCTTTATATACATAACCTCAATTCATTTTAAAACAAATTACTGTGTATTAGCATTCAGAAAAGAAGATAGAACCATAACTATAAATTATAAGAAAGTAAAGGAAAACATTGGGCGACCTCCAGTTTTATTTTGTACTGCTTTCTACTTCCTCTACTGCTGTCTTTTCTTTCCTGTTGTAATTTGCTGGTGTACTTAAAGTTTAAATTAGGTGGTGTTATTTTTACCTTTTGGTTAGGTGGCATTACAGCCAACTGGCTACTACAAATTGAAAGAGCGAGGGATGGTTAATATCCTACTCAAATCATGTGTACTTGGTGGTGGTCCCCTTGGTGATTTCTTTGCTTTCTACTAAGTAGATCTAAGAATTAAGGGATGGTACTGGGTAATGTCTCTACTGATTAATGCTATTTAGAAAAAATATCTTATGACAATGAGTCTAAATAAATATGCCCCTAGTTCTTTTTTGTTAGTCAATACCAATATGTATGTTGTTGGCACTTAGATGACCATTTTCAACTGAAAATTGGTTTGTCCCTAAAACGTTTCCCCAAATATTATAGAGAGTACGTTGCTTCTGAATCATAATCATTCATTTGTTGATTTATTCTAAGGTCTGTACTATTGAGATCTGAGAATTGATGTGATATGCTTAAAACCTGAAAGAAAGTTTGTATTGTTATAATACTCCCATTGTAGTGTTTTTAGTTGTGATTATCTTTGGTATGGCTTCTAAATCTTGAATTGTTACTTGTCTCTAACTCTCTACTTTTTCTGAAGTTATAACTTGAAATACATGAATTGGAGAAAGCTGGGAATACTTATGGGTTGGAATTTAATGCAGCTTTCTATGGTAGTAATTATAACTTGCCTGGGTACTATCTATAGTAGCGTACAAAAATAACACTGATGATAGAAATATTAAAAAAGGAAAAGTATGTGTTCTAGATGTATGGGTAATGCTTGTCTGTTAGCAGTTAAGGTTTGAGATCCTCCTATGTTAGCAGCTTTATTTGATGCTTTACAGAAAGACTCTCCCAACTCTTGAAGAAATTATTTGAAACCCAAGAATCTGGTGACCTCAATGAAGAATTAGTTAAGGCTGCTGCCAATGGAGATGTTGCTAAAGTGGAAGATTTGCTTAAAAGACCAGATGTGGATGTGAGCATTTTAAAAATTATTTGAAGCATACACAAAAATAGAATAGTATAATGAACATTAGAGTTCAGTAATTTCATTTAAGTCCAATTAATTTCCAACTGCGCTTCATCTATTCCTTCTTCCTTTTTTCTCTGAGGTATTTTAAAGACACTGGACATCATTCTTCAGTGTACTTTTCTAAAAGATCTTGACATTTTCTTATTTTAACATTGTGACCTCCTAAATTTATGATTGATAATTAAAAAAAAATTTTTTTTTAACAGTTATTTATTTTTGAGAGATAGAGAAAGACAGAGCTGGAGCAGGGGACGGGCAGAGAGAGAGGGAGACACAGAATCTGAAACAGGCTCCAGGCTCTGAGCTGTCAGCACAGAGCCCGACGCGGGGCTCAAACTCACGGACCGAGAGATCATGACCTGAGCTGAAGTCGGACCCTTAAACGACTGGGCCATCCAGGCGCCCCTATAATTGATAATTTTTACATTTAGGTTTTTAAGTGGTTAGTGTCCTTTTGGGAAATTCAGTGAATTCTTCTCATGGAGATGTCATCTTACCATGTTTTTAAAATATATTGTAGTAAATTTTATAAGCAGTTTTCTATCCCTCTTTTCAAAACATTTAAACTTTTTTCCTGTGAGAATTGACTTACAGTTTAGAATGCAGATGAAGTAGAGGTCATACATTTTGTAAATCTTAGTAGTTTATTATATTTTACCATTCACATAAATCATATTTTAAGTGGGCCATTTTGGCTCTAGTTTAGTCATTCATTGGCTTTGCCATTGCTCCCATGTCAGCACCAATACAGTGTTCAATGTTGGCCCAGATTGTGGTTGGAGTGGCACTTTGAGTCATTGTCACTGTTCTGTGACACTGTTTGTTGCCTTTGTATTTAAGTATGCTAGACAGTTTGAAGATCTGATCTATAATTGTAAGATATAAACATCATATTCCCAGGAGCTCATGTGGCATTTCATGTTTATTAGGGAGATGTCAGTTGCAGCAGCACAACACAGTGATTCCTTTTTTTTTTTAAGTTTATTTAGAGAAAGAGAGCTAGAGAGAGCGCGTGTGCGTGCACGCGCAAGTGGGGAAGGGGCAGAGAGAGGGAAAGAGAGAATCCCAAGCAGGCTCCACACCACCAGCACAGAGCCTGATGCAGGGCTTCAACTCAGGAACTGCGAAATGATGACCTGAGCCGAAGTTGGATGCTCAACTGATTGAGCCACCCAGGCGCCCCAGCACAGTGATTTCTTTATTGTCAGATATCACAAATAATTTATTTAAATTATCAAAATTATGTAAATTATCAATGTTTAAAGTATCAAATGATTTTTGTGTTTGATAGATTTTTTTTTATATTCAGCCAAGCAGATTTATATTTTATTATACTTAATTTTTTCTTCATTTAATTACTAATTTAGTTTTTTTTTTTTAAACAATATACATTCTAAAAATTTAAAGGGAAAAAATAGTTCTACAGGGTTTGTTACAAAAATCATTTCCTTCTCAACTCTGTTTTCCCATCTTTTAGGGGCAGCTGTTTTCACGTCTTTCAGCTGATTTTCTTCATATATTTGCCTCCATATCTTCCAGTAACATCTATTGTTTTTTCTTGATTTTTATGTTTGGGGAGTTACCTTTCAATACTTCACTGTGAAAATGAGGTTTCAGCTTTCTTTCCAGCCCATTCCCTTCACACACATACACGCTCCTCCCAGTTTCTTTATGTGGTTAGGTTGTATTGTAACTTTGTTAAGATTAAAATCGACTGTGCATGTTATTATTTAAATGACATTCATATCTGAGCTGTGACTGATTCTAGATTGTATTTTCCTATACAATTGTTTGCTTTCCTTGATGTTCATAATTTTTTTTTATTTAAAAAATTGAGGTGTAATTTACATATAGTGAAATACATGGAAAAGTTTTGACAAATGCAAACATCCATGTAATTCACACCCCTAATAAGATCTAGGACTTTTCCTTTATTCCAGAAAGTTCACTTGTAGTTTTTCCCAGTCAGTCCCTCTTAACTTCACACATAAAGTTTTTTTCATTTGTTTGTAATCTATATTGTTATAGTTAATTCTTTTCCAAACTTCTAATTGACTAATCTTCCAAGACACTTAGTTATGTCAGGTATGTATTCATTTCATCTTCTGAGAGATGATAACATAGGAGAAAGATGTGTTTTTTTAAGTTATTTTTTTAATTTGAGGTCTTCCTCAAATCTCTGATCTTAGCTTGTCCATTCATCTCTGAATAAGACATTAAGCTACTTGGTGTGGTGCTCTCTTTGCTTGGATAGAACTTAGTGACTGACTTTGCATTATGGTGATTATGCATGTGGAGCTTTTGGGGTCTCTGAATGCTATCATGTAGAGGTCTGTTCTTCATGGCTATTCAGATGTTTAAGGAAAGAGACCATTTTTCTGTCTAGGGTCTATTTGCATGGCAACTAATGCTCTGTCATTGAGTTTGAGGAGAGGGTCTGGAGTGTGGCCATTGCACATCAGACATCTGCCTGGGGTTTTTCTTCTTAGCCCTGTGATGTGCTTGTTTTTGCAGGCTTTGACTTTGTCTGAAGTTCCTAGGTTTTGTGTTTCTTTTGTCTGTAAAGTCAGAACTTCTGTCTGCTTTCTCTCTTTCAAAAATGTGTTGCTTTTTATTGTTTTCTGATGTTAGGTCTTCCTTTCTCTTTGTCTTTATGTCTTTTTGTGTTTTTAATTATTTTACTGTCTTTTTAGTGTAGTCTGAGGAGAAATGTGATATAAACGTGTGACCAGGCTACCATTTTTAACCATCTTTTATGGTTTTATGGATGGGAGTGGATGGGGTGGGATTAAGGAATTGTACTTAGCCTTGGGTATGTCATTGGGAAATTATGCATTTATTCAACATCTGAAGTGAAGAAAAGATTGGAAATTATTGCTTTATAATATAATAGTTGAATATGGCTACCTTGCTAATTCATTTATGTATTCCTCATGATAGTTTGCTTACAGTTAGTATTCAGTATCTTTGTCAAATTGAATTTATTTATATAGTAGGCCATCTTTTCTGAAAGTTTTTATTCACCTCATTGTTTTTTTTTTTTCATTGAAACATACTCTGAGCTTTTTAATTCAAATAGAAGTGAATATACAAAACTAAAACGACATTTCTCCCTCCCTTACTTTCTTTTTTTAACTTTTCAGATTGGCTAAAATAGTTCTTTCATAGCTCTTTGAACAGTGGAACTTTAACCTTTAAAACAAACGAACAAAAAAATGCCTGCCTCACTTCTAAATTACAGAAGAGTTTCTGGTGGTCTATGCTAGGATATATGGAAAACCAACCTAAATTATTTTCAAAGAATCCTACAATGTGCTAGATTTAAACCTACATTATATATTGGCTCTTGGTGACATTCCTTCATCCTTTCTTTTTTGTATAGGTAAATGGACAATGTGCTGGTCACACAGCTATGCAAGCTGCTAGTCAGAATGGACATGTTGACATTTTGAAGTTACTTTTGAAGCAAAATGTGGATGTAGAAGCAGAGGTAATTAAACTGTTTGAAACATAAGTAAAAATTAATGTCCTAGAAATTATGCTTCTATATTATAAGATGGATTGCTTTCATTCCTAAAGTTTAATTTTCACCTAAGGCTCTTCTGATTGAAAAGAAAAATTTGACAAGAGATAACATGAAGCATTTCTTGTTTTTCTTTTGATTCTTCAATATTGTAGCCATAACCATAAGTGAAGATAGGAATTGAGTTTTCCTTTACTATGGTAGGACCACCATGCTGCTGGGGCTGAATTGGATTCATCCAAAAATCATACTGAGGAAGTTGAGGGAAGGGGAATGTATAGATCATGTAGGTCAAGATTTTTACTTATCTGTGACACTCAGAGGCCTTTCTTTGCTTTTTGTTTTCCCTTTCATAAGGGAATCCGTAATTTAGAACTTGTTTAGTCTTATTGTTTCTTGATTTTAATGTGGATCTTTGAAAATTTTACACGGCGTGTTTATCACTGTGTGTGTGTGTGTGTGTGTGTGTGTGTGTGTGTATGCTTAAATTAATTTAGAGTATATTCTTTTAAAAGGGAAATGAATATTTTTTACTATCATTGGAATTTTAGTTGAGAATCTATGTATGGTGTGAAGGATGGCTTCCTTTGTGATAGTTAACTATAACCTCATTATTGAAAAAATGTTAAAATCACATCTGTTTTAGTCTAGTGGAAGATTATTTAGGAATAAGTAAAATTCTATCAAATTTAGACTAGGTAGAATGTTGTAATTTTGTCCAAATGATACTCCCATTTGAGGAAGCTTAATCAGGACTTGGATTTCTGAGGGCTAAATTAGTAGACGAGCCTATTTTTACTAATTAAAACATTTTAAAGACACATTTCAAAAGAGAAGTCTTAAGTTATTTTTGCATTTTTCTCAGATTGAATGTATTTTGACAGCTACTGTTTTTTTACAGTTGACAGCTAACTATGAAGAATCATTGGTGTTGTAGTTGTAAATAAGTGATTTTTGATACTGTAATTTTCTGTTGTCTAAAAAGAGCTTGAATTTTATTTATTAAAAAAAAATTTTTTTTAACGTTTATTTATTTTTGAGACAGAGAGAGACAGAGCATGAATGGGGGAGGGTCAGAGAGAGGGAGCCACAGAATCTGAAACAGGCTCCAGGCTCTGAGCTGTCAGCACAGATCCTGACATGGGGCTCGAACTCACGGACCGCGAGATCATGAGTCGTTCGCTCAACTGACTGAGCCACCCAGGTGCCCCTTGAATTTTAAATTAGCATGTAGATGTTTATGAACTATATGATAGTTTCATTATTGTCATGTTTTTATGAATGAGATTATATGATTTGATTTTGCTTTTACAGTAGCAATTTTTAAGTCACTTCTTTCTTAGTTGTGAATTTAGGAACACAGTATCACAGGGTTTTTTTTTTTTTTGGTAATGAAAGAAAGACAATTTAAATTTAGTGTTTTGTAAATGGGAGACAGTTACTTTATTGTGTCATGGCTTGGAGAGATAGAATGAAATTCTCTGAGTTCAGTATCCCATTTTTTAATTTAATGAATCCAGAAACTACAGTAGCAACAACTACTAAGAAACCAAGGCCTTTCTGATTATAGCTAATAAGGCAAGAGGCCCCAAACCAAATTTTTTTGCCTCGTTTTTTATAAAGTGTGCTTTCTGATTCAGAATTTAATTAATACACCTGACAACGTGGGACTATCTAGCCATTTGTGTTTCTAAAGACTTCTTGTTCACATTAGGTGTTGTGTACAATGGGAGTGCAGTTGTGGGACTGGGAACAAAGTTGGCACTGTTCCTCTATTGAACTCAAATATACAACAGATGGTTAGTTGATACTTAAACCTGATGAGATTGGAGTGTGGCTCAGTAAGCTAAGTGTTTACAAATAATTTCTTTGAGAGTTTGAAAACTATGTCACCAGATCAGTGGGATACATCTGGACTTCAACCATACGTCCTCATTTGGATTTCCATTTTGTGCATTTTCTGTTTTAAAAACCATTGCAGGCAGATGTAATTATATAAATTATTTCTGTATGTATTTCTATAAAATAGTGTGAGGAAGGTGAATTAATAACAGTTTACCAATTGCAAACAAAAACCAAATTTAAAAATTGGGTTAAAATATAAATGCCAATTCATTGCCTAAGACTAAAACAAAACATCCTCAAAGTCTCATTTTTCTAGAATTTAAGACTCTATTAGAAGCAGCAGTGTAATTTTTTTTTTTTTTTAGAACAGTGGTTTTCAAGTGGGGGCATTTTTGTCCTATGGGGGACATTTGGAAATGTCTGGGACCATTTTTGATTGTCATAACTGGTAGGAGGTGTGGTGGTTTGGGTACTACTGGCATCTAGTGGGTAGAAACTAAGGATGCTACTGAATATCCCATAGCACATAGGACAGCTCCCATAACAAAGAACTATCTGGCCCAAAAGGTAAATAGGTCCAAAATTTAGAAACCCTGGTTTAAAAGATGGAGAAAATAGTTAATTTTACAAATGCACTTAAATTTGTGGTTCATCATTTGTCATTATTAACTTTTTTTTATTGGAAATTTTAGATATTTATAAAAGAATAGTATAATGAATCCTGTGTTCCCATTACCTCTCTTCAGTTATTTTTCATGGCCAGTTTTGATTTATCTGTACCCTGTTCCCGCTCTGCTCCCTCTACTGAATTATACCAAAGCAGATCTAGATATATTATTTTATCTGTAAATATTTTGGTATGTATCCTAAAAGATAAGTGCTTTAAACTTCATTATACCTTTACCAAGTGTAAAAGCAATAATAATTAACAGTATTTTTTATTTTTATTTTTTCAATGTTCATTTTATTTTTGAGAGAGTGTGAGTGGGGGAGGGCAGAGAGAGAGAGAGGCAGACACAGAATCCGAAGCAGGCTCCAGGCTCTGAGCTGTCAGCACAGAGCCTGATACGGGGCTCAAACTCATGAACCATGAGATCATGACCTGAACCAAAGTTGGATGCTTAATCGACTGAGCCCACAATGTGTTTAAAAAACTAATTTTATTAAAACTTTTGAGGTTAGCTGAAGAATAAAGAGAGTAATATATTTTGTTCTTTAGTCATCTCATTCTGTAACCTTTCATTTTTTTCATGTGTATTAGGAAGTGAGTGGGTTGCAAACTATAGCCTGCAGGCCAAATCCAGCCCTCCATTTATGTTGTTAAGTATTACTGGAACACAGCACATTCATTCATTCATTTATTTATTGTGCATGGCTGCTTTCATATTGCAACTGCAGAGTTGAATAGTTGTGACAAGATACTATGTGGTTTGTAAAATCTAAAATACTTACTTTCTGGGCCTTTACAGAAAAGTTTGCTAGTCCCTAGTATAGATGACTGTTGCATTTTTGTTTTTCAGTTGATTTAAGCTATCATTACACTAAATTATACTCCTGAAGCCAATGTTACACCATATGTTAACAAACCAGAATTTAAATAAAAATTTGAAAAAGTAACCACTTAATTATTTCATATATATTGTACCTTTCTGATATGTGATAAGATTATATTTTTTTCCTATTTCTTTTTCTTAGGGAAAACTCAGCTATTTTGAAAAGTTGTCTCCATGTAGGTCATAACCTACTAAGTACAGTAGGATTACATTCTGTTACCTCCTTAATGTATAGGTAAAGGCACTGAGGACTGTGAAATCTTAGGTATGTTTTTATAAGTGAGCTAATTGTGGATCCTGCAGGGACTAAGTATTTTTTTTCCAGTGATGAAGTATAATATTAAAGGTATGAAGGATTGAATGGAAGACCAGTTCTAAAAAGTGTGTCATTTACAATTAGTTTTCAAATACAGTACAAATATATACTGCAGTTGTCAGGAAACTTGGGGTGGTTTTATCATTTAAGATTAATGAAAACTATTCTGAAGAAGAACAATACTAAAGTTTATCAGGAAACCCAAGTTTTAATGGTATTGTTGCTGTCTAAAGAGATATTGGGCAAAAACTTTAACTGGTATAAGCTTCAGTTTCCTTATCTATGATAATAACTTAAAGGGTTGGAGTGTGGAGTAAGGGAAGTAATTAAGATACTATTTATAGTATACAACACCACCAAAGGAATTTATGATGTTATTATTGCCTTTGTTTGACTGTTTCTTTCCAACTGGCAGAAGGTAGACAGTATAGTTTCTCAAGAAGTAGATACTAATTCTGTCCGATTCTGCTTGTCTAGTAATGAAAACAAAACTGTAGGGGCACCTGGGTGGCTCAGTCAGTTAAGTGTCCGACTTGATTTTGGCTCAGTTTCAGATTGTTTTGAACCATGATCTCATGGTTTGTGGGATCAAGCCCTGCCTTGGGCTTAGCGCTGACACTGTGGATCCTGCTTGGGATTCTCTCTCTCCCTGTCTTTCTGCTCCTCCCCCACGCACGTGCATGCCCTTTCTCTCTCTCAAAATAAGTAAATAAGTTAAAAAAAACCCAAAACTGTAGTAACAGTTTATGTAAATGTAAAACTGAGAAGGAAAGGGCAAGTGGGCTTTAAGACTGGGCAGTTTAAGGAAATTCTTTTCTTAAAAACAAGTTAGGGCTCAGGATAATAATCTTCAAAGTGGCTCTAGGAATTGGTATACATAGTTCCTGAAGGATCCATGTTGATTTAGATTATGAATGGAGGCTTCCCTACCTCCTTATTCCACACTACGCCCCCAAAACTGGTACTATTAAAAATGTGGCATGTCAACAAAAGATTAGATTTGTAAGACTTAGAAAACAGTCTTTAACTTGGCTTTTACAGGAAGGCAGGCTAAAATCTGAGATTGCCCAAACAAAAAGGTCAAGCTTTACAAGGGGACACACTAGACTTTTAGCCTTCCCTTATCTGTAAATTCTTTTAGTTGCTCAGGTTGAGTTTTAAGAATCCTCGCTGATTTCTCTTTTGTTTTTTCATATTACTTATCTGGTAATGAGTAATTACCATCAGTAAATCCTGTTGGCTCTTCAAAATATGTCCAGAATTTGAACATTTTTTTATCCTTTCTGCTGTTACCATCCTAGTCTTCACACTTCTTCCCCCAAATAATCCTCATAGCTTTCTCTCTCTCACGTCTTCAGCTATTCTTTGGCTGAGAGGCCATCCCTTGGCTGTCATCTAATCCTTCTTCCCTCCAGTATTTTCCCTATGGCCCTTTTACTACCTAAAATTTACATTTTATTTACTTATTTTGTTGATAATATTCTATCTCCCCCACTAGAATGTAAACTCTATGAGGGTAGGAACTTTATTTTGTCCATTGTTGTATCACCACTATCCAGAACAATACTGAGCTTGTAGTAGGAACTCATTAAATACTCACTGAATGAATCAACCAGAATACACCACTTCCAAACAATTGTGTTGTTTGAAGTTTTAGCATGATCAGAATACCAGCATCTTGATGAATTGAATGAGTTTTAGGAAAAAAAGATGAAGTAAAATACTACTAATTTTATCTGGGGATAATAAAATAGTTTAACTAATTTACTGAAAGTGTCAGTATATTCAGGAAATGTTTAATTCCATTGATGTTAAAAATCATGGTAGTTACTGAGAGGATTCTGGGAATATAGTGATGTAGGAAGTAGTAGAAATTCATCGCCCCACCTAGATAACAACAGTACTTGTAGAATTCTTTCTGATGTAACTATTTTAGAACTCTGGATTCTGTTGAAATCTTGCTACTTCTAGGGGAAGGGTTGGAGGTTAATTGTGGTCAATGTTGTCAATTTTAGCTCTTAATTCAGCAGGAACTACCTATATGCCAACCTTTAGCCCAGTGGCAGGCAGCCGTGTTTATGTTCCTAGATCAGCTTGCAGGAGCCAGGGTGGGCAACAAGGACTCTTTTCTACAAACATCAGGATCTGTGTTCTGATCACTGATTGCTGCTTCTGATCATGGAGGTGGAGACACAGAGGTGGGCCGCCGTTGTTGTACCCTCCCATTGTTGTAAGCCATTCCCCCTTCGCTGAAGTGACTTCCAGAAGATTTGAAGATTGGTACACCCTCCCCCTCTTCCCCCCGCCCCCCCTTTTTTTCTTTTTCTCCTTCTGGGAGCCTGGCATTAAAGACTAGGACATCCAAAAGCAACTACTGTGAGAAACTAGAAGGTCACTGCACATGCCCAAGGAAAGGTGCAGGTTCAGAAAAGACCTTTTTACACCTTAGGCTATAAGCACAAAGAAAGCCTAAAACAATTAAAAACAAAACAGGAAAAAAAAAACCCAGAAAACCCTGCAAAAGGGGAAGCATCTGATTTTAAGAGTTACCGTGTTATTAGAATCAAATGTCCAGATTTCAACAAAAAAAATCACAAGGCATACAAAGAAATAGGAAAGTATGATCCATTTAAAGGAAGAAAAATAAGGCAACAGAAACTGCTTGCGATAAAACCAGATATAGGTTTACTAGACAAAGACTCTAAAACAGTTATCTTAAAGATGCTCCAAGAACTAACTGAAGATGAGAAGAAAGTCAAGAAAATGATGTATGAACAAAATGGAAATAACAGTGAACACAAAGATAACCTAAAAAGAAATCAAGAAGAAATTCTAAAGTTGAAAAGTACGATAACTGAAGTGAAAAATTCATGGAGATATACAAAGACAGATTTAACCAGACAGAAGAAAGACCCAGTGAACTAGAAGATAAGACAATGAAAATTATGGAGTCTGAGGAGTAGAAGGAAAAAAGATTGAAGAAAAAATGAACAGAGCCTTAGGGACCTGTGGGACACTATCAGGTGGACCATGATATGCACTGTGGGAGTTTGAGGAGAAGAGATTGGGGGTGGGGGGGAAGGAGGAGCAGAGAGATTATTTAAAGAAACTGTAGCCCAAAACTTCCCAAATTTGATGAAAGACCTGATTACAAACATCCAAGAAGCACAGTGAATTCCAAGTAGGATGAACTCAAATAGACCTATGCTGAGACACACACAATATCATCAAACTTCAAGAGCCAAGGCCAAAGAATCTTGAAAGCAGCAACAGAGGTGACTTGTCACTTATAAGGAATCCTCATAAGATTTTCAGATTTCTCATCAGAAACTTTGGAGTCCAGAAGATAGTGGACTGATGTATTCAAGGTGCTAAAAAGAACACACACACACACACACACACACACACACACACACACACACACACACACACTGTCAACCAAAAATCCTGTGTCTGGTAAAACTCTCCTTCAAAAATGGCAGAGAAATTAAGACATTCCCTAAAACTGAGGGAGTTTGTTACCACTATGCCTGCCTTGCAGGAAATCCCAAAAGGAGTCCTGCAGGGTGAAATGAGTTGTTTTAGGTAGTAACTTGAAGCCATAAGAAGAAATAAAATCACTGTAAAGGTAAAATATGTAGGCATTTATAAAAGATAGCATTATTTTAACAATATATTGTCTATAATTCTTTCTTTTGTTTCCCACATGGTTTAAGAGACTAATACATGAAAAAATTATTAGTCTAAAATCTAGTATTATTGTAATTTTGGTTTGTAAATCTACATTTTGTTTTCTGCATAATTTAAGAACTGATGGATTTAAAAAAAATTATATTTTTGGGCACACAATGTACAAAGTTGTAATTTTGTGGTGACAGTAACTGAAAGTGTTGTGAATGGACCTGTTAATGAGTTTTTGTAGGTTATTGAAGTTAGGCTGGTATAAATTTGAAATTAGTATTATAACTTTAGGAAGTTAAATATAACCCCCATGGTGACTGAAGAAAATAGATATAGAATATACATGAAAGGAAATGAGAAGGGAATTAAAATGTTTCACTTCAAAATAACAATTAAATATAAAAGAGGACATTAATTTGGAAAATGAGGCAACAAAAGCTGTATGGTATCTAGAAAATATATAGGAAGATGACAACAGTAAGTTATTCCTGATCAATAATTACTTCAAATGTAGGTGGATTAAAGTATAAAAGACAGAGACTGGCAGAATGGATTAAAAATGATGTAATATATTCTCTGTATAAGAGACTCAGTTTAGGTGCATAGATACATAAGTTTAAAGTGAAAGGATGGAGAAAGATATTAATGCAAATAGTAACCAAAAGAGAGCAGGAGTAGCTCCACTAATTTTAGACAGACTAGAATTTAAGTCATGAAGGTTATAAAAGACAGAGATGGGCATTATTTTTAAAAAGTTCAATACAGCAAGAAGATATGGCAATTATAAATATTTATATACTTAATAATAGACCAAACAAATAGATGAAAAAAATTGACAGAAGTGACGGGAGAAATAAACATTTTTACAATAGTACCTTGAGACTTCAGTATCCTACTCTCAGTAATGGATAGAACAACACAATAAAGCCAAATAGAGCTAATAGACATCTATGGAACACTCCACCTAACAACAGCGTGCACATTCTTTTCAAGTGCACCTTGTACGTTCTTCAGGACAGACCATACGTTAAGTTGCATATTAAGGCTCAGTAGATTTAAAAAGGTAGATGTCTTACAGAGTATCTTCTCTGACCACAATGTGATGAAGTTTCAAATCAATAACAGAGGAAAAACTGGAAAATTCACAAATTTGTGGAAATTAAAATTAAGCAATGAATGGATCAAAGAAATTGCAAGGGAAATAAGACAATACTTAGAGATGAATGAAAACAAAAGCGGAACATAACTAAAACCTGTGAGATGTAGTGAAAGCAGTATGAAAGAGAAGTTTATAGCTATACATGGGTACATTTAAAAGATAGATCAGATAGGGGTGCCTGGGTGGCTCAGTCATTGAAGTGTCTGACTTTGGCTCAGGTCATGATCTTGCAGTTTGTGGGTTTGAGCCCCATGTTGGGCTCTATGCTGACAGCTCAGAGCCTGGAGCCTGCTTCAGATTCTGTGTCTCCCTCTTTCTCTGCTCCTTCCCAACTAAGGCTTTGTCTCTCTCTCAAAAATAAATAAACAGTAAAAAAAAAAAAAAATTTCAGGGAGCCTGGGTAGTTCAGTCTGTTAAGTGTCCGACTCTTGATTTCAGCTCAGGTCATGATCTCAGGGTTGTGAGCTCCACAGCGTGGAACCTGCTTGGGATACTCTTTCTGCCTCTCTCTCTCTGCTCCTCCCCTGCTTGTGTATGCACTCTTAAAATAAACATTAATAAATAAACAATAATAATAACAAAATAGTAAACAAAAATAAATAAACATTAAAAAAAGACTCTGAGTACTAAAATCAGAAATGAAAGTGGGGACATTACCATTCCAAAGAAATGGAAAGGTGTATAAGTGAGTACTTTAAAGAGTTGTATGCCAACAAATGGGATAACCTAGATGAACTGGACAAATACCTAGAAACACAAAACCTAAGACTGAATCATGAAGATACAGGAAATCTGAATAGACTATAGCTAGTAAGAAGATTGAATCAGTAATTTAAAAAAATACCCTGACAAAGAAAAGCCCTGGAACTGATTGATTCACTGATGAACTCTACCAGACATTTAAAGAGCTAATACCAGTTCTCAGATTTTTCAAAAATGTCAGAGGAGAGAACACTTCCTAATTCATTCTATGAAGCCTGCTTTACCCTGATGTCATAGCCAGACAAAGTTACTATAAGAAAACTACAAACCAATATGCCTTGTGAAGAATGATATAAAGTTCCTCAACAAAATACTAACAAACCAAATTCAGCATATTAAAAGGATTATACACCATGACCAAGTGGGATTTATTCTTGGACTAAAGGAAAGTTTAGAATACAAAAATCGATCAATGTGATAGCACCACATTAACAGAATGAAGGGAGAAAACCATGTGACCATCTCAATTGATGTAGAAGCATTTGATTAAATTCAGTACCCTTTTATGATTAAAAAACCCCCAGCAAACTAGGAATGGAAGGAAACAACCTTGACATAATAAAAACCATATATGAAAAACTGAAAATTTGTCCTCTGGGATCAGGAAAAAGGTAAGGATACTCACTTTTCCACTCACATTCAACATGGTACTGGAAGTCCTAGCCAGAGTAATTAGGCATGAAAAAGAAATAAAAGGCATCGACCTTGGAAAGGAAGAAGTAAAATTATCTCTGCAGATTATGTGATCCTTTTATCTAGAAAACCCTAAAGTTCCACACAAAAAACTTTTAGAACTAATTAAGATATTCAGCAAAGTGTCAGGATACAAAGTCAGTGTACAAAAGCTAGCTGTATTTCTGTACACTAACCATCAACAATCAGTAGGGGATATTAAGAAAACAACTCCATTTACAATAGCAACAAAAATAATTAGGAGTTAATTTAACCAAAGAGGTGAAAGACTTGTACAATGAAAACTACAAAATACTGCTGAAAGAAATTATAGAAGACATATGCAAATAGAAACCTATTTCATGTTCATGGATTGGAAGAATTTATATAATGATGTCAGTACTGTCCAAACTAATCCACATGTTCAATGCAAACCTTCTCAAAATATTAGTGATTTTTTTTTCCAGAAATGGAAAAATCCATTCTATAGTTCAGTATGTCATCTCAAGATACCCTGAGATAGCCAAAACCATCTTGAAAAGGAATAAAAAATCTGGGAGACTCATTCTTCCTGATTTCAAAATTTACTGCAAAGGTACAATACTCAAAACAGTTTGGTACTGGCATAAAGACAGATCTATAACTCAGTGGAACAGAATAAAGAGTCCATTAATCCTTGCATACATGGTCAAATAATTTTTGACAAAGGCGCCAAGAGTATTCAGTGAGGAAAGGACAGTCTTTTCAATAGATGGTGCTGGGAAAACAGGATATCTATGTACAAAAGAATGAAGATGGACCCTTACCTCAAATCATCTACAGAAATTAACTCAGTAGGTCAAAGACTTAAATGCAAAAGCTAAAAGTATAAAACTCTTAGAAGAAAACATTGGGCAAAGCTCACAACATTGGATTTGGCAGTGATCTGTTGGCACATGCAGCAAAAGAAGAAATAGGCAAATTGGACTTCCATGAAAATTGAAAAATTCTGTGCACCAAAGGACACTATCAACCATGAAAAGGCAACCTACAGAATATGGGACAATACTGGCAAATTGTATGTCTGATAATGGGTTGATGTCCAGGATATGGAGAATACTTAAAACTTAACAACAATAACAAAACCTGATTCAAAACTGGGCAAAGGACTTGAATAGACATTTTCCAAATAATATATATGGATGGCTCATAAGCACCTGAAAAGATGCTAAACATCACAAATCATTAGGGAAATGTAAATCAAAAGCATAATGAGATACCACCTCACAGCTAGCTAGTCAGATGGCTACTATAAAAAAAAAAAAAGAAAAAAAAGAAAAAAAGCCAAACAGAAAATATGTGAGGATGTGGAGAAATTGGAACCCTTTGGGGAGGTTGGTGAGGATGTAAAATTGTATGGCTGCTGTGGAAAACAGTATGGTGATTTGTTAAAAATAGAATTACCGTATGATCCAGCAATTCCATCTCTGGGTATATACCCACAAGAATTGAAAGAACAGTGTTCATATCATTATTCAAAGTAGCTAAAAATTGGAAGCAACCTAAGTATTCTTGATTTATGAATGGCTAAACAAAATGTGATATATACATACAATGGAGTATTATTTACTTAGGTAATTTTGCCTCATGCTACAATGTGGATGAACCTTGAGGACATGATGCTAAATGAAATAAGACAATTGCAAAATACAAATACTGTATGCTTCCATTTATGTGAAGTACCTGGACTAGTCAAAAATCATAGAGACGGAAAGTAGAATAATGGTTTCCAGGGGTTGGGAAGAGGGACAATAGAGAATTATTGTGTAAAAGGTATAGTTTTAGTTTTACAAGATGAGTTCTGGAGATGGATGGTGGTGATGGGTGCATAACAATATGAATATGTTTAATATCACTGAATTTTACACTTAGAGGTGGTTAAGATGATAAATTTTATGTTACTTGTATTTTACAGTAAAAAAAAATCATTTAAAAAACATGATTGTAGGGGCACCTGTGTGGCTCAGTTGGTTAAGCATCTGACTCTTGGTTTCAGCTTAGGTCATGCTCTCACGGTTTGTGGGTTCAAGCCCCACATTGGGCTCTGCACTGACAGTACAAAGCCTGCTTAGGATTCTTTCTCTCTTTGCCCATCCCCTGCTCATGCTTGCTCTCTCTCAAAATGAATAAATGAACTTAAAAAAAAAAACAAAACCATGATTGTAGGGATGCCTTGGTGGGTCAGTCAATTAAGTGTCCAACTCTTGATTTTGGCTCAGGTCATGATCTCATGTTTGTGAGATTAAGCCCCGCATCAGGCTCCATGCTGAGCTTGGAGCCTGCTTAGGATCTCTCTCTTACGCCCTCTCCCCTTCTCCCCCACCACTGCCACTCTCGCTCTGCCCCTACCCCTCACGTGTGCACATGCTCTGTCTCTTGAAAAAAATAAAACCAAAAAACCCATGATTGTAATTAAGGCATATTAAAGATTCAACTCTGTACCCATTTTGGTTCTTACTAGCTAGTAGGTACTGTGGTGCATCCTGGGGATAAAGATGACAAAGATACAGTTGTAGCCCAAAAGAAACTCGCAGTCAAATAAGAATAATGTACTTGGAGGGGTTCCTAAGTGGTTCAGTTGGTTAAGCACCAACTCTTGGTTTCTGCTCAGATCATGATCTCATGGTTCAAGCCCTGCATCAGGCTCTGTGCTGGCAGCACAGAGCCCTCTTGGGATTCCCTCTCTCTCTCTCTCTCTCTCTCTCTCTCTCTCTCTCTCTGTTCCTCCCCTTGCTTGCACTCTCACTCTCTCTCAAAAGTAAAAATAAACATTTTAAAAATGATGTACTTGAAAACAATTATACTACAGAGTGATAATAAGATTTTGTGAGAGGGGATGTTTAATAGGGGAGGGAGAGGTTGTCTGAGCTGAATTGTAAAGGGTATCTGTTTTCAAGCCAACAAGGTGAGGAATCAACGCATTGATATCTGGGGTGAAGTATATGAACATAGGGGGTCAAATAAGTTGGTAAGTTAGAGTTTTATATGTGAAGCAATGATGGCAGCAGATGAATATGATATGGTCCACAGAAATAGGTTTTAAAAGAGGTTTGTTATTTATATAGTAGGGTTACATTAGAGTTTTAAACATAGATGTTATACTTTACAGAGGGAATTTGTGTGTGTGTGTGTGAGAGAGAGAGAGAGCAAGCGAGAGAGAGGGAGCGAGAGAGCGCGCAGAATAGATTGGGGTAAAATAAAGTGGAGGCAGGGTAAGCTGTGGCAATAAGTTAGGTGACTGAGAATCAAGACCTAAATTAATTCGTGGTAGGACTGGAGAAGAGAGAAGAGATCTGAATGTAAATTGAAGAGTAACAAGCATAGAATTTTGTGTTTGTATATTTTGTGTCTCAGGGAGAGGAAGTAGGTGAGCATAACTTACACATATTGATTTTGTTGACCATATGGTTTTTGGTTCTGTCAGCTAACCTAGGGAATGAGAGCAGATTTTGCAAAGTTCAGAGGAAAGAGGGGGATAAGAGGGTACAAAGACCCAAGATCAGGTTTAATTTGAGGCCCCTGCACAAATCCTTTCAGGTAGCCTTATTGAGATCAGCTGTGATCCTGTCCCTCAACATCTCATTTGGTGCCAGGATGGGAGACATAATAATGAGCTTCTATTAGGTGTATTTGGATACTACAAATGGATTCAGAAGAAAGCAACAAAACCTATTCAAGTTTTTATGCAGCTGAGGTTTTTTATTTTGAAGAAAAACAAAGTAATTGTTTTCTACTGTATATTTTCCAGAATCTTGAAGTTTCTCTTATGTATATATCCTTTTGACACATAAGAGTTTTTAATTTTTTAGTGGTTTTTTTTTTTTGTGTAAATAAATTGTTGACAGGACCTGCATAACAGTGTTTCAGTAACAGCTTTCTAACAATCATAAACATATGGTACATTTCATAAATAGTTCCTGTTTTTATTTGGCGAGTGTTAGTGGATTGATGTTATTTTTAACAGAAAAACCACTTAGATTGCCTTAAAAATTATAACAAAAAATAAATCTAAACAAATTACAGGGAAGGAAGAGTTTAAATCTAAGATTCTGAAACATAATGCTACTAGAGAGGTTTCATCTCTTTGTCTCTCTGTCTCACACACACACACACACAAATCTAGAATTTTCTTTTGTAAAAAGCTGATTTCTCTGGGTTGCTTAAATATAATGCTCAGAGACACATGAGTTGAATCAAATCTTTCACGTGGTAGCGTGCTAGTTCCTTTATGCTCAAGGTTGACAGGTAACAACTAGTTTGGCTTAGTTGGCATATTAGTAAGGTAGAAGTACTGCTGAGTTATAGTTTCCTACCTTTGCAAGGGAGGTTGTCAAATTGTTGTGAACCCCCATATTAGCGGTTTTACTTTTAATATCTGTCTGAGAATATTCTAAGGCTAAAACTATTTTGAATTCAGTAACTGTTTTGAACTGTTGTTTTGTTTTTTTGTTTTTTTTTGCTTTTTTGTTTTTAATTTTTATTTATTTAAAAAAAATTTTTTTTTTAACGTTTATTTATTTTTGAGACAGAGAGAGACAGAGCATGAACGGGGGAGGGTCAGAGAGAGGGGGACACAGAATCTGAAACAGGCTCCAGGCTCTGAGCTGTCAGCACAGAGCCCGACGCGGGGCTCGAACTCACGGACCGTGAGATCATGACCTGAGCCGAAGTCGGCCGCCCAACCGACTGAGCCACCTAGGCGCCCCTGTTGTTTTGTTTTTAATTTAAATCTGTGAAAAGTAGTTCAAATAATGCTGAGTACCATATGGATTTTCAAACCACTTGCTAAAACTGGACTCCATGAGAGGGAAGGACTGTGGGTTGGGAATCATTGCTCTGGAGAAAGTCTCAGAGCGTGCTTACTTCTGAGTGTCAGAATTTGAGATATCTGAAATAAAGATAGTATCCTTATAATACATATCTCCATCTGGATCGAGCAAAGTGATGGGACTTCTTTTTTAGTGTAGACTATGTATATTATCTTCATGGTACAGTATGGACATTTTTTTCCTCTTTAAAAAGTTGTTTCTTATATTTGAAAAAATAAGTACTTGGGTCTTTCTCTGCCTCTCATCTCCAGAAATATGCCTGTTATAAAAGGTAAGACTTTAGGGGTACCTGGGTGGCTCAGTCAGTTAAGCATCAACTCTTGATTTTGGCTCAGGTCATGATCTCTCCATTCATGAGATTGGGCCCCACGTGGGACTCTGTGCTGATTTAGCAGAGCTTGCTTGGGGTTCTCTCCCTCCTTCTCTCTCTGCCCCTACCCTGCTTGTGCATACCTCCCCACCCCACCCCCACCAAGTAAATAAATGAACTTAAAAAAAGGTAAGGCATACCTCCTGGATTTTTCTGAAATAATTTTGCGTTTTGGATATGTCAAGTTATGCTGATTTGTGTGTCATTTTTTTATCTTTTCAGGTAGTACTTAAATTTTTTCTGTTCTTGAATATACAGAAGAATGTATCCTCACTAGCCAGAGATAACCAATGTTAATATATTGATATATTTCTCTCAAAGTTAATTGAGATCTCAATTTGGCATCCTGTCTTTTTTAAATTGCTCAACTAATATTTATATAATTTTTATGTCATTAAAAAGCCTTTGTAAAATTTTTTGAATGGAAAGAACGTTTATAAATGGTTGTCTCATCATTTAACATTTTCCTAATGTTGGCTTACCATCATCACTGTTAACTTCTGATAAAAGTATTGGTCCACTATATATGTGAAATAGTGTATTGATCCAGGTTCATCATTTCTGTTTGGAGTTAATCACTGTTCAAGTGACTTGCTAGTTATTTTGTTGGCTCTGTTCTTTGTAACCTTTTCTCACATTAATCTGGTTCTTGATGAATTATTATAGCTTCAGGTATTATTTTTATTTCTAAAATAATTCACTCACTAATTCAGATTTCAATGATGATGTTTAGGATAAAGATGGAGATCGAGCTGTTCACCACGCAGCTTTTGGAGATGAAGGTGCTGTTATAGAAGTACTGCACCGGGGCAGTGCTGATTTGAATGCTCGCAACAAGCGCCGACAGACACCACTTCATATTGCTGTTAATAAGGGCCATCTTCAGGTTGTGAAGACTTTATTGGACTTCGGCTGTCATCCTAGTCTCCAGGTAAAGTCTTTATGAAGAATATTCTGCAGGCATTGCTAGGATTCTGTTAAAGCGAAGTACTAAGTTCTCTGGTAAGCATTCCTTTGTTACCAGTTCATTGTGTATGTTCGGTCATAGGAAATGATCCCAAAGGCATAGAATATGATAAAATTGGCAGCTATTCCTTCTTAGAAAAGCCTTTTTAAAGAAAGTGTCCATAGATTAATTTTATATTGGAAGGTGAGGATGGGGACTTCTTGCAAATATATCAGCTTATGAATTGATTTTGATCATAACGATGAGCTTCTGCAACTTAAGGAAGTGTAATAGGCTACATTTCATGATGCTTTATAACTATCTGAATTATTTTAATTGTAGCTTAATTTATCTTAGAGTCTTAGTCTAGTCATTAGTTCAGGAAGATTTTCTGTTTTGGAAAATATACAGGGTTTTAGGGTTAATTTACGGTAGGACCTAATTTTTGAGGCAAGAATCACCTAAGAGATGATTCCTTCCACAGTTTTAGCAACCAGATGGATTAGATTGGATAAGTGTCAGAGAAGTAATGAAGAGGAAAAACAGGAGTAATGGGACTGGAAGTTTGAGAACTGAAAAGAATTGGAGATTTTGTTCAGCTAGATGGTTATCAGAGACTGATATATCTGAGGCACAGCATTTTGGAACTGACAGGGTTTGGAACTTAGACCCTCTAAGTGGATGGCAGAATTGGAGGATGGAGGAAGTAGAGAGTGTTAATCTGTTGAAGGAGAGATAATTTATACCTATTGATTTTATTTGGTCTGAAATGGGAGGCAAAGTCATCTGTTGAGAGAATGGTCAGTAGTAGGTATAGAAAAGGTAATTGAGAAGAGTGATAGAATATTTGGAATAGCTACTGTGGGGACCAGAAGGTATGACATAGCAGGGCCTGTAGAAGCTTATTCCAACCATGTGAAGAGCCTAGCTGAAGTTGAAGAGTATGAATTTTTAGTGCCACTGCATCGGAGGACAGAAAGTAGATGGTTGGATTGAACTTGGGTTAGGAATCTGTTATGAGGGTACATGAGTATATGTCTGGGATTGGCCAACTTTTTCTATAAAGGGCCAGATGATAATTTAGGCTTTCATATAGTTGCTATAATGACTATGCAGTGCTCCAATTATAGCGTGAAAGCAGCCATTGATAATACATAAATGACTGTGTGTGGCCGTGTTCCAATAAAACTATTGACAAAAACAGGTGGCAGGCTGGATGTAGCAACCGTGGTACATGCCATAGGTATGACTTAACATTTATGGAACTATGAGATGAATGCGGTCTAAATTACCCATTTATGCAGATAACTGAAAATGAATAATAACTTACTGCTAAGTAAGTTGATTAATGAAAAAAGTAGTCAGCTTGAAAAAAAGAGGAAGACTGAGACTGCTAAATTTTCTTTTACATTTGTTTCTATTTTGATTAACTAACTGCTTTTCTGCCCCTTGCAAACATTTAGATTAATGATTTTCACCCATGACTACACAATATATACAGCTGGGGAGCTCTGAAAAACTACTAATGCTTGGGTCTCACTCCCAGAAATTCTGGTTTAGTTGGTCTGGAGAACAGCCTGGTATCTTTTTAAGAGCTCCCCTATAGATTCTAAATGTGCAGCCAAGATCGAGAACTACTGATTTTTAATTCATTTCTGTAGGGCCCCAAGACTGGTGTAAGTTTGTTTTGAAATTTCAGGCATAACAGTTACTGGTAGGAATGGGTATAGCCGGCTATTTTAAACTAATGAATTTTGAGGGCAGCTTTTTCACCTCATTACTTTTTATAATTAGCTGAATCATACTTGAACGTGATTATTTTTCCTTTTCTTTGGTAGGCTACGTGTTCATTGTGTTTAGATTGAGTATGAATTTATTTAATATAATGAGGCTCATATCTCTTGCCTGCATCTTAAAATTTAGCATAGGATGTTTTGTTGATGGTTTTTGGATATGGCTTCTGTTTACTAGTTCAGTATATATATTAGTATTACATATGATGTTTGGTTCAAGAACTGATGAAAGTCTCTTTAAATTAAAAAAAGGATTCTGAAGGTGATACCCCTCTTCATGATGCAATAAGTAAGAAACGTGATGACATCCTGGCAGTTCTTCTAGAAGCTGGAGCAGATGTTACAATTACAAACAATAATGGATTTAATGCTCTGCACCATGCAGCACTAAGAGGAAATCCCAGGTAAAAGATCTCACTTTTTACTCTAGCAGTTTAAAAATATTTTCCTAGTGCTAGTTCTCTTTTTCTGATACTGATGAGGAAATAATGACTTATTTTAGTATTTTATAAATCATTTTAAGGTCTGTAGAAATTATGTCTTCACTATTAATTTTATATTATATTTTGGTTGTTAAACTAATGCAAGGACTGCCTGGGTGGCTCAAGCATTAAGCATCTCACTTTGGCTCAGATCATGATCTCACAGTTGGTGAGTTTGAGTCCCATATCGGGTGAGCTCGAGCCCTGCTTCAGGTAAAAACAGGAGGCCTGGGTGAGCCCTGCTTCTCTCTCTCTCTCTCTCTCTCTCTCTCTCTCTCTCTCTCTCTCGCTCTCCTTCTCTTCCCCTCCCTTCTTCCCTCTTCCTCCCCCCCTCCTCCCTTCCACCCCTTGGGGGATTCTCTCTCTCTCTCTCTCTCTCTTTCTCTCTGCCCCTTGCTCACTTGCATCCCCCCTTCTAAAAACAAACAAACAGAAATTAATACAAATATTATGAAATGATTACTGAAATATATATTAAGTATGGATATAAAGTATCAAGAATACTTATATCTAAAGATTTAATTAAAATGCATTCCATCTTGAGAGTTATGTCTCTTTAAGATCGTTCTCAATGTGTCCTCTCATCTCCTTTTATCCATTTGCATGATTATTTTTAACATGTGGCTAGATAACTGTTAAGTACCTAACTCCATATTAATAACATAAATATATATGCTTCTGGTGAGGATATTTCCAGCTGTTGTAACAATAGTGATGGGCAGTCTGCCAAAAAAAAGTATTTGCTGGTTATAGTTTGAAAAAAAACTTCTGGGAAGTCACAGAACTCATGAAGGATCTGCACTGTCTCAGAGAATAGGAAAAAGCTTAGTTTTGCTTAATCTAGAGCTTTCTATGAATAAATTTTGGGGAACATCTTAACCACGAAAAGCATTTTAGAAAATTTGGTATTAGAGGTCCTCTGTTTATAGTTGAATTAAGCCTGCATTTCTTGACTGAGGGAGCTGTTCACTTTCAAGTTTATTTTGACACTTTATCCTAAATTCTTTTTTAAAATTGAGATATAATGGACATATAACATTTTTAGTTTCAGTTGTACAACATAATAGTTTGAAATCTGTATATATTATGAAATGATTATCACGATAAGTCTGGTTAAGATCCTTCACCACATGTGGTTACAAATGTTTTTTCCTGTGATAAGAACTTTTAAGATTTACTCACTTAGCAACTTTGAAATACACAATACAGTATTACTAACTATATTACATCCCCATCAATTCTTATCCTTTGGTTCCATATGGTATTTTTATATTGTGTTTCCTTCTAGTTTTTGTTATTTTTTGGTTTCTTAGAATCACCACTAGAGGGTGAGCACAGAGAACAAGAGGATTTTATTGCTATTGCCTGTTGGTACTCTTAACGAGGGGTATATAATGTAGGATGAAGCAAATGACCATATTTTATATTATGTTTTGATTTTTCAAATTACGAATATTTGAACACTTTGTACTTTGGCATTGTGAAGGAGACAAAATGGTATGTTTCCTGCCTTTTAAATAGAAGATGATGATGATAGTACTTACCATAGGCAAGGCCTCCTCTAAGTGGTTTACATGCATTATCTCCTTTAATCCTTTCAACAGCTTTTTGAGGCAGGTGTTAATATCTTCTCTTTGTAGATAAAGAATATGAAGCATATAAAGAGATGAAATTACTTATTCAAGATATAGTGACTAGTGGAGTAGCTAGAAGTTGAGCAAGAATCTGACTTAAGAATCATAGGTCTTACCCACCTTATGTTACTTTTTCTGTTTTATGGTCTGTATATGAGGCAAGACTGAAACACATGGACAGAGAATGATTTGACTAAGAATGTATTAATACATCACCCCCCTTCCTGCCTCTTTGCTTAGGGTTGTCATTGACTACACTGTCAATAATTCTCAACTTCAGTTCTCAAAATTCCATTTATTGTACCCAGCTTTCCAATCTATTCCATTCTTCCTATTCCCATTTTTGCTGATCTAATTAAGTACTCACCACTTTTACTTAAACTATTACAATATCTTTCTAATTGTTTTCTCTGATTTCAGTCTTATCTCTGATTGAACTTTTATCTAATTGCCAACTTACCATTCTAAAGACATAATGGCTCCCCTTCACTGTTCCCAAGTCTTCATTTGTTTCCTATTGTACATAGAATAAAATTTATACACCTTGAACTTTGCCTTCACACTCATTTGTGATGTGTCCTAAGCCTGTCTTTCTAACTTCATCTCCCACTAAATCCCCCTTACCACCTTGCCCTTCAGCTACATTATGCTATGCCCTTTTTCTAAAATATTTTGTCTACTTTCCTCATTTATTTAAGCGTTTCCCTTAGTGAGAGTGCCCTTATCCTTTGTCTTGATCTTAAGCATCTTTTCCTTCAGAGCTCCTAGATCACATCATTGAAATTATTTTGTATTTGCCCTACACTAACTTGTTCTTTGTTCTTATTTTATTTCACTTTATGTCTATTAGTGTGGCATTTCTGTGTTTCTGTTAAAATTGTGAGCACGCCTGTTCATCTGTGTATCTCCCACAGTGCTTTGACTATGATAGGGGGTTAATAAATGTTAGTCTTAATTTGACAATCATGACAGCGCTAGATATCACAAGATGTTAATATGATTAGTTACAGATTCTGTAGAGAAACTGTTAGAGGTCAAACAGAACAATTATTTCAGATTAAAATGGTTGAAAAGAGATTTTATTGAGGATATTTAGGTTATATTAAATCATAAAGTTTTTTTATATATATAACTTATTGTCAAATTGGTTTCCATACAACACCCAGTGCTCATCCCAATAGGTTAAATCATAAAGTTTAAGATAAACTGAAAATTGAAGTGTTTAGGAAATGAGGGACTTTTAAGTATTTTGAATTATTTCACTCTACTGGGGGTAGGGTAGTATATTTAATAGTGCTAATAAGCCTATACAAGAAAGAGAGAGTATCCTACTTAACATTTCTTCAGTTCTTGTATAAATTTTGAGAGTTCCGCTGAAAATTTGTACAGTGACTCTTCCAACCAAATGATTGGTGTCAGGTGACATTTAATAAAAGGGAAAAAAGCCATTGTTATTCTGCAGTAAAGTGATGCTTTAGTTAAAACTACGTGACTTTTTAAATTCTTATTTCTTCAAGATATTTCATGCAGTTGTGACTCTAGATTGCCAGATAAAGAGTATGATTCCTTTTTTTCTAAGGAGGGGTCGCAGGGAGTGGGAGATGGAGAGAGAGAATCTTAAGCAGGCTCCATGCCTAACACAGAACCCCACATGGGGCTCCATCTCAGGACTGTGAAATTGTGACCTAAGCTGAAATTAAGAGTCAGACATTTAACTGACGGAGCCACCCACGTGCCCCCCAGAGAGTGAGATTTTAATTGGACACTGAAGAGTATCAGAAGATGACACAACTTATATATCAGTTGAAATTGCAAATTGGAATTGAAATTGCAAAAACAACTGAGGTTGTTTTGAGGCTTTTCATATCAAATTTTTTATTCTTAAAATTTGCTTTTCTTCCTTGCACTGGTCAGTGATATCAGAAGACAGATGAGCCATTTCTGGTGTACTTAGAATTTTTATCTAAAGTCTTTGGCCTTGAGGTGCCTGGGTGTTTCAGTCAGTTAAGCATCTGACTTTGGCTTAGGCCATGATCTCACGATTTGTGAGTTTGGGCCCCGCATCAGGCTCTATGCTGACAGCTCAGAGCCTGGAGCCTGCTTCAGATTCTGTGTCTCCCTCTTTCTGTCTCAAAACACACATTAAAAAAGAAATCTTAAAAGTCTTTGGCCTTTACATTTATTTGAGGAAACCAGATTATAGTAAATTATTATTTCCAGAACCTGATGAAATTAGCATTTTTGAATAAAATATTAGATGTGATTAGCATGTGTCAACATTTCCCCCTTTCTTGTGTTTTATAATTTATATATCTTGATGAATCTCTTACTTTGAATTATAACATTTTTTTCTTTGTGATCTTTGTTTTATATTATAGTTATACTTCTTCGTATACTTGGCTTAATTGTTGGATTTCATGTATAGTCAATTTTAATTGCAACGGATGGTACTTTAGTTAGTATAATTCTTAGCTAATTCTGAGGTTTTTCTTTTACTAGTATATATTAGTTCTACAGTAAAATATTTACATCATTGTGAATATAGCCTAATACCAGCACAAATAATTATTTCAATTTATTATGGTTAATAATATGGAAAAGTTTTCAAAATTTATATGTGCGTGTATATACATGTGGGATTTAAGTAGCATTCTATTCCTTAGCTTTGCCTTTAGTAAGCAGTTAATTTTTCAGCAATTAGCTAATAATATAGTAGAGTTAATTATTGGTAGTGCTTTTTAAAAAGAAAGTGTGATATTCCTGTTTATCAAAAATATGTCTAGATGTCATATATTTTGGAGAATACAAAATCTGGATTTCAAAGTTTCAGATCAATGTAGATTCTAGATTTCAAAGCTAATCTTGATGTTTCCTCATGATGTAACAGTAACTGAAATAAAGACATTAAGAGAGAGTTATAAAGCCATTTCTTTTCTTTCAGAATTGTGGGAGACCATATAAGTTTTTACTCTGAGACACTGAATATTATAGTATCATGGTTTATAAAATTTGGAGCAGTGTAGAATAGCAGTTCCAATGTGTCTTAATATAGTATTTTTTTAATTTCAGGAATCTTAACTAAAAACAATGCTGCATTTTTATTTTTGATTATTATAGAGATAGTTTCCATAGAGTTTAGCCATATTATCTTTTCTTATATACAGGCGAAATTTCAGATTGAAATGAAGAGCAGAAATCATTTCTGTTGTTGAAAATGAAAACTAAATTTCTTTGAATTAGTATTAATCAGCACGTTACTTAGGTACTTTCTGTGAAGGTGTTGCATTTTTAGCTTCCTTTAAGTTTTTAGAGCTCCTTCTCAGGCATGAGAATAAATTAGCAATATTCTCTGCAGAGCTGGCCAAAAACCAGCCAAGTGTTTTGGAGATACTGATACCAGATTGATATTTTGGAGGCACTGTTAATAGTATTATGAAGTTACCTTACATAGTGTTATTTACACATTTTTCTTTAATATAAATTGAGTGTGAGAAATAACAGTAAAATATAAATGGACCACATGATGTAATAATCTTGTGTTTTCAGGTTAGTGCTAAGATAATTTCACAGGCATTTCTTACTGCTTATTCTAACAAAGGCACATACTAAAGCTTACTGAATATGTGAACAACTCGTAATTTTCCCTCTAGAATATTATGATGCCTTCATTTAACTTTTTAAATTCTGAAATCAGGTGTGATAAATGAATGATATTGTGTTGAATATATAAAGATTTGATAATCCAATCCATATCTTTGTGTTGAATATTTTTCTTTTTTAATAAAATTTGAATATTCTGGGTGCTATATAAAATGTAGCTGAGAGTATTATTAAATGAGACTATACTTATAGTGTGTCCATTTTCTCTTATATGTGCTATGCATCCAGTCTCAAACACTGTGTGCCTTGTAATACATAAATATATTTAATGGACTAATTGAAATGTGATTGATATGAGCAGGAAGGCCTAATAACTTGAATGAAGTGATAAAATTTATATTTATATATATATTTACACACACACACACACACACACACACACTTTGCCTCCATTCTTTTAAGGGATGGTCTTCACTTTGAAATAGAGGAGTAGTCTCTTGAGGATTGTGTGAACATGTAGAGTTTTAAACTACTACTTGGACATCAGTAACCCTTGATTAACTCCTGAAATGTTTGTTTCCATGTATTAAGGAACATGACATTATCTATGGTTGTATTGTGGTCAGTAAGAAAAACAAAGAGATGTTGGATAACTTGTCATTTTTCTCTTCATTTTCTCTCCACTGAGAGAGGGAGGCTTGTATGTGTATTTTTTTGTGAAGGACAAAGAAGAAGAGTGAGGAGAGTCATAAGATGTTATTATTAGAAGAGATCCTCATTTTACAACTAAGGAAACCAGTATGTAGAGTTGGAATATCTACACAGTAAAAAGACATGATACTTGGCATTTTCTTTCTTTTCTGAGGGTTAAAAACTTCTGTTTTGGGGTTGGAAGAGCTAGATACTGTTTCAGTCTCTGCACAAGATATTCTGCAGTATCATCTCCTTTTTCACCTAACTGAACAATATTCAGGTAAATAGCAGTAAAATTAAATGCTAATCCTATGGAAGATAGTGACCCAACATTTCTAGAGTATTATTATATTTAATGTTATATTTTTCTTTAATTTAGAATATGTGCATGTCCATGAGAACCACACTGTAGTGTCCCATTATAGTTTCAGTTAGGTTTTGAGTGACCTTCCCAATTCTTTTCTTCCTTTGAAGGAAGTTTCATTTCTTTTATCATGAAGCATAGGCTACATTTCATTACCGTTTCTTTTCTGAAGGATAAGAAATTTGACACCGAGAGGATAAATAAGTAAAATTATTTTATTTGCAATCCTTAAGTTGTCCACACATTTTTCATAAAACATTTTATAAACATTGTTAACCACTATGGTTCTTCCAAGGGGAATTAACAGTAACAAATTATTTGATTGAAACCACAATCCAAATAATGTAAATAAGCTGAAATTCATTTACATGTGATTGATATTTATCAGTGAAACGTTGGCTGTCCTGTAGTAATCAATGCATAGCTACAGCTGGTTGAAGGGGACCAAATCCATTGAAGAGGCGATTTGGTTCCATTTTACCAGCTCTAGCAAAGCATTGCAGTGTTGCTAGTTTGGGATACAAAACAGCAGAGCTGTTTTTTATTTGTATAATTATGGTTATGGACGTTCTACAAATGTTAGAGATTCTCCTATCAGTAGTAGTTCAGTCATTACATGTAAACTTTTCTATTTTGAAGGCACTTTTCCTACTTCCTACTCGAGTGGAACAGAAGTCTTTGCCCTTTCATGTTTTGTTGATGTATTAAGGGATTATCAGTGTACACCTTTGTGTAATTCTTAAGTGTGGACAATAACCTGTTTTTAAAACCAACAGCATTTAAAGGAACAAATAGACCTTGATGTATTTCAGAGTACTATTTTCTGTTTGTAGGCACTGAACCAAGTGAATAAGCTAATAGGGAAGAGCACTAAAGTCATACCTTTCTACTGTGGCTCCTTCAGTATTATACTTGAGGACTAATAGCAAGTTGCTGACAGGGAAGGGATGGAGGAATATGAGTGGCCTTAAGAAAGTACCTCTGCCCTTTGGTTTATAAATAGATCACATGTGTATTCACTGTATTGCTTAGACTTGTGTTGAAAGGCACTACCATGCATGCCAGCTTTTTTCTTTGTTTTTGCTTATGTAGTGTTACTAATCCTAGGTTAGTAATGTAACCCTTTTCAAGTCTGTTTCCCCTGCGGAAGTCTCTATCATTTTGCGTACAGATTGCCTAGTTACTTCCATTATCAGCTTAATAATACATTGACTTTTGGTGTACAGCTATAATCAGTGAACTTGAATATTAAAATCAGGTAAGTAATACTTTAAAAGTCAGTAGAGCAGATTTTTGCTATAATGTGATTTCAGTGTTGCATTTCAGAATCAGGGAGGGGATATCCTCTGAAATATACTTGCAAAAATAAAAGTTTGAGAAATTATAGTTGGCCTATAAAGTAATGAATTAAGTACTTTCAGTGAAATGCAGAGTAAAGAAACAGTTAATGTTTTGAACTAAACTGGGAGAAGGTCAACACTAATTCAGGCAATATTTAAACAATTGTCATATTACGTATATTGTGCATCTGTTGGTTGTTAAGTATCATGCTGCTGGTGAAATTAATGTAACTACGACTCTTTCCATTTATTCTAATAGAAATGAAACAGGTGTTAAATTGCGTAGACTTAAGTGCTGAAGATAGCAATAAAACTGACTTCTATTTTTACTGGTTATATGGGAGCTGGTTAGCAGATCCAGTTGCTCAAGTGTGCTTTTGGATGGCAGTGCAGTTTCATATACTGGCCATATCGGGGCAAGGAGAGGCCATGGCATTTGATAATGTCAGCATCTGTTATCCCTGTCAGAGAGACAGTTGAAATGTTTGAGTTACACCAGTGTCAGCAGATGCCCAGAGTTTACTATGTACTCAGTTAAAAATGAACAGCTGATCTAAGTGATGGATGTGACATTTTAGAGTGATTGAAAATACTCTTAGATATGTTAAGTTAAACTTGTAAGCACTAGAATCAGTATATAATCATACTTTTTAAAGTGAATAACAGGTGCTGTCATTTTTTTCCTAAGGATTATGTACTCTTAATATTATAGCAATGAGAGTCTTAGTCACTGGGCTGTTTCAAAATAATTATTAAAAACTTGTATACCTATAGAATAATGAATATTATCGTTCATTATAAAGCATGAGTATAGTAATACCCTTTGAATAGTTTTATAGAGGAACCTGTATTTTTGACATACATATTTTCAGTAGTTAACTGTAGTTAACTGTAGTTAAAACCTCATAGCCATTTCTGTTCAACTTGTGAC
Source organism: Acinonyx jubatus (assembly GCF_027475565.1). NCBI lineage: Eukaryota > Metazoa > Chordata > Mammalia > Carnivora > Felidae > Acinonyx > Acinonyx jubatus. Next base: position 43,291,714 of record NC_069392.1, read on the forward strand.
ATGTATAAATTTTAAACATCATTTGCTTTTCATATGTGTCTGAAATTATAACTTTTAGTAAGAAATGATTAGAATACATGAATATAAATATTAGGTTTTTTTTTCTAAGTCTATCATAGTAGCTTGAAACAGGTACTGCTTATAAAGTATTGCCAGCAGCTTTATGATTTTTATTAATAGTTGTATAAAATAAATTTTGTGTAAAATACGAAAAAAGTGTTTTGATATCTCCAACATAGTATAAATAGTGGGCCTATCATGTTGGTAAAAATTGAATTGCGGTTGCATAGTACCAGTAAAAGATGATTATTCTGTGTAAATTGATTTCTTAACTATATAGTGTTTTCATTTGCTTTGGAGAAAGCAAGTTCAAGGATAGTATAAATAATAAATTAATTTCTTTTAAATATTTGGCAATCTATTACCAATTTGCCCTGTTAACTTATAACTGTGGCCCAGGATATGTCATTTTTCCTGCATAAATTTTATATTTTAATTTATTCTAAGTAATAATTTAGCATTTAAAGTGAAGACTGGGTTAAGGACCTGATTAACTTGGTGATTAACACCACCACTTTTTTTTTTTTTGAGAGTAGAATGTGTTACTTAAAAGATAGTCTTTTAGAATTATGACTGTGTAGTTTTCAAAAAAGAAAGCCTAAAATAACAAAACTTGCTTCAGAAATTCCTCTAATATTAGCAGACTATAAATTAATCAAAATATGAAGAGCAGTTGTTGAAATGTAATGGAGTTAAGCTTTTGTCATATCTTATTTTTCTTAACAAATCAGTTGATCCTACTAATGTGATATGATATACTTCAGTTAAGGTCGAATTGTGGAGACAGAAACTGGGTCATGTGTATGTATCCCTCATTCATTTTGCTAGTAATACTGGTTTCTTTTCTGTATTCAAATTTTAATCATGTGCATACTTAATTTAAAAATGTAAAAGGTAGTATATTTTAAACTTAAAAGATTTAAAAGGAGTTTTATGATAATTTAAAATCTCCTTCAAACTCTTTTTTCTTCACAAAATAGAAATCTTAGCAGCATTTTGTTTCCATCTAAAAAAAGTAGTTACATTTTTATGGTGTTAGTATTGTCAAAGGTCATCTCTTTGATACTAGGTTAATTTACCGTATGAAGGTCATTCACATAGAAAGAAGCAAAGGCTTCTTTTAGCTGCAGTTTAGTTCCCTCTTGCAGTTTATTGCCTACCAAAAATACATACTTCTTTACATTCCATAGCATTGTATGTTCATATGGGTACATAAAGAAGTATGTACTCTGAGTAGGTTTCACTAAGTTGTTAGCTGTAAAAACATGAAATGTTTTATTTTCCCATTTGTTAGTAAAACATTGAGCTTACTGATACAGAGCAATAATAGATCATTTGCAGAGACTATCAAAGACTAAACTATAACAGATTTACCTGAATCATAACATTAGTGCCTTTTATGGTTCCTTGTTCTTGGTAGACATAGACATGTCTAAACACTAACCAGTTATCTGTTGAACTTTGTCCTGGTCTGGTTGTTTTTGCCAGAGATTCATAGAATCAGTGGAGTTTTTACAGAGTATACTTCAGAAATTGGGAAGATCAGCCTAATGTTTCTTCATAGTCTTCAGAGAGAATTTCTTCTTATTTTGTAGTTTGCTTCTAGATCCTACAAGTAGATAGTAATGAATTCAGTGCAAATTCTTTTACAAACTGGATATTACAAACTAGATACTATTGAAACTTAACCAGTTAACCAATTAGTACTTCTTCTGATTGACTCTAAAGTTGAAAGAATAAGGGAGAGAACTAGAACTTTTTAGAGTGTGAATGAACTGAATTTTTAAAGGTGATGAATTTTTTGTTAGTTTTTTTTAAAGGTCACAGATAAGAATTCTTGATTATTTGAAAACTTCTTTGTCATTCCTTTATTAGTTACTTCCCTGAATTTTGCGTTTTGGTGCTTTGAGTTGAATACCCATTCGAATAGATGTATAAATATCTAATTTTGATGAGTTTGGTTCTTTTGATTCTTCAATTTTTTTTAATATAAAGGAAAACTACCAGAACAGTCAACTTTTCTAAAGTCTCACTTTTAAAAGAACTGAAAGGTTCTTAGTGCTTAGCCTGTGAGCACTTGGGTTTGAGCTTCATCATTTAGCTTAAAAAGACATTATAGTTGGTAAGTTGCTTTTAATTATTGTGGTATTAAAAGGTTAATTTAAAAGAACACCATAAGAAATGTTCATATTTGGGGAATGCAGGGAAAACAGAATTTCTGCAGCCTGTGATAAAGAGCGAGTGCAGCTCCTGGAGAGCACGTCAGAGCACAGCAGTAAATGGCCCTGCTCCATAGCAGTTTCAGCAACGCAGCAGTAGAATTTACCATGCACGGTCTGATTTATTTTTGTGACCAACCCAAAGTGAGCATTAAAAACTATTTTGTGATCTACCAAGTCTCTTGGTTCACTAAACCTTGAAATAGTTAGTAGTTTTTAAAGGGTAGCCTACTTTGCAAGCAGGATTTACTAAGGATGCAAAATCATCGTTTAATCTGAAACAAGAAAGACTCAATCTTTAGTAATGTAGGTGATAGTAATGGATTTGTACATTTTTGAGATCAAGAATTATCTGTCAAGATATTTGAACAACATTTCTTTTTATACTACATAAACTATCTACTTGAACTGTGAAGTTAGGCAATGCCCAGATAGAATTTAACAATAGAAACATGTATTGAGCCAATAATAGGTAAGCATGCAGAAAGTCATAAGCATCCTTAAAAGTGCAGACCTCATCATGCTCTGTTACCTGGTAAGCTTAGTGCCATGCAGCATTTGCAGGAGGAAGAGAGATGGTGACCTAAAGAGTCACATCAGCAGCAGCCATTTCATCTTGATTGTTCCTTCACTCTGTTCGCTGATTCAGCACTTCTTTTCATGAGCCGAGAGAAGTAAGGGGGCTGTATCAGTGAATGCAGAACCTCACCTTTTAAGATACATTTGAAAAACAAATGAACGAACAAACAAAAAAAATAAGCTGTCTTTTTCCTCTCCCTTGCCTTTACCTTAAAAAAAAAAAAAAAAAAAACTGCAATAAAATTGAATCACAGTTGGCCATTTGATTTGCAATGTCATATTACCAGTATTGCACAGATAGGAGTACCTTGTATCTGCTGTACAGAAAGTTAAGCAACCAAGGAAGGTTGCTGTAACGGCCAAGAAAATGAACCTCGCTTATTTTTCAGATGAAATGCTTCAGAAGAGGGGAGAAAGTTGCAGAAGAAGTTAATTTTATAATCTAAAAAAGACAAAAAACCAAAACCAAAACACACCTCACTCCCCCCAAGTAACTAAACATTCACCCTATTTTCCTTTGCCCACCAGAATACATTGGGTTCTTCTGACTTCGCAGGAAATATTCTGTATCTTTCTTGCTGTGAAGTTTTTTGTTTGTTTGTTTGTTTTTTGTTTTTGTTTTTGTTTTTTTTTTGGTTTTTAGTTTCCAAGATTAATTGGTAGATCTGTATTGAAGCCACCTTGTCATATCCAGAGGTCAAGTCTGCAAGCAAGGTCAGGATTTCCACATGGTCACTACAGAGGTTAACTTATATTCTTCCCTCAGTGGCCACGGGCTAAACTGTTACAGCTTTATAGGCAGCTAAGCATTTGAAACATGCACTCCCAGGCAAACAGGCTCTCTTGTGCCTCTCTCTTCCCTGACCATATTTAGTCAACCATAGCAAAAAATAGTCTCTCAGCTGTTGATTGTCGATCCAAAAGCTGAGGAAGCCTCTATCTTGCTTTCTGCCTATTGATTGTTCATCCTGCGGTCCAAACACTGCTTTGCCATTTGTTCTGCCCTTTTTTTTTTTTTTTTTTTTTTTTTAAGCACTGCCAAATAAAGCGGTCTCTCATGTTTCTACTTACATTTCCCAGATTTTCACTGAGCTTGCGCTGAGTCTAGGAAAGCCTGATGCGGCTGTCACTATACTTAGAAGCACTGAAGAGAAAAAAGGAAAGAGGAAAAATATTACTCTGGCTAGTTGCAAGACAGTCTTTAGACAGATCTGGAACAAGTAAAATCCCTCTGCTGCCAAAATATATTTCATAACCTAATTTTTTGTTGGTAAAAAATATTGTGGAAGATGATATTTTACATAACTAAAGGCCTAAAGAGATTTTGCAGGGTTATCTTTAGAGCTAGTTGTTGCTACACATGATTTTTACATTTAATGAATAATATTTGAATGGAAAATGTAGAAATGGTAAGTAGAACTTACATATTAAAGGTGGAGAGAGATTATTAAGGAAGAAAAGAGTAGTGTGTAAAAGAAATCTTGGAAAAATGCTACTTAAAACTTTTAATTCAGTGTCAATTTTAGTTAATTTTTTGTAGTGCTTAGATGAGAAATGGTCTGGAATGTTTTTGAGTTATTGTGTACTTTTATATTGAAATTATATTTACCTATAGAACTATTAAAATGCATTTTATTAATTCTATCTCATTTTCAAATGTGAAGTGGTTTTTTTCCCCCTCCTGTTGACGTTGCCATTCCTCTAAAATTTCCTGAAATAACATTTAGGCATGATCATTTCTACATATCAGAGATTATAAAATAGTCATTAACCTAATCTGTAATATTGCCGCACAGTGTATGCTTCAAAGGAAAAGTACTTTTGCTCTAAATTTTAATGGCATATTCACAATAAATTATAATGTTGAAATTTATTTTTTAACCAAGGAGGGAAAAAATATTATACATCAAATCTAATGAACTTGTAGAGATATAATTTAAGATTTTACAAACCTAAAAATGCCCAAGAGAAGCCTTGTTCTTCCCTAAACAAAACCTATATCTTATTCCTAATTCAAATAATATTCTGTTAAGTATTTATTCAGTTAAGAATCAAGAAAAACTATTACCAGTTCTTTAAGCTCGTCCTCCTACAAGGAAATTTTGTTCTTGACGTTCTTTTTGTCTTTAGCATTTAATACCTTAGCAGGTGAATTATTTTGGATGGCTATTTTAAAATAGTGACATTTTTTTCCCACTTCCCCTCCCCCATGGTATTCTGTTAAAAGTTACAGAGAGGGAAGGAGGCAAACCATAAAAGACTCTTAAAAACTGAGAATAAATGGAGGGCTGATGGGGGTGGGAGGGAGGGGAAAGTGGGTGATGGGCATGGAGGAGGGCACCTGTTGGGATGAGCACTGGGTGTTGTATGGAAACCAATTTGACAATAAATTTCATATTAAAAAAATAAAAATAAAATAGTGACATTAAGAATGCTTCTGTAGACATTTGGTAATTTTAAAGAGTCAGTTTTTGTAGATATTGGAATACTTTTACACATCTTGAGAGAAGATGATAGGTTTAAGATAGGTTAATTTTCAGGTTTCTAAATTGCCTCATTTTTTTCTAACCATTTTGTAGCAGTGAAAGCTTTTTTTTTTTTTTTTTTTTTAAGCAAACACCTGTAGTGCTGGGAACTCTTCTAACCCCTTTCAAATTTTCATAACAACTTCTTTGAGACAGGATTTGTGATTTTTCTCACACTTTATACATGAGGAAACTGAGGCATAGAAGTTAAGTAACCTACTTAAGTCATCATCCATTCAGCTTGCTAGTGCCAGAATTTGAACCCAGATAGTTTGGCTTCAAACTTTGAGCTCTTTACCACCATGCCATGCTGTTGCTCTGATTTGTAATCATGAAATAATTCCTAATGAATTACCACTTTTGGGGACTTGAGAGTATACCCAAAATTTAATAGGCTACTAATATCCTTGTCTCTGTTATATTCAGAAAATGATTATTCATTTGATTGTTTCTTCCGTTCCATTCAACAAAACTTTGAGCTCCTTACATTAGGCATACAAAGGAGATAAAAAGCTAAGTAAAACGGGTTTCCCTGGCTTAAAACATAGAAGGAGAAATAACTGGTCATTTAAGAGATAATTTTGGTTGTGTTTAATGATTGAGTACTTAGCTATACAACTCTTATGCAGCCTGCATTGTTACATATCTCTTTCTCATTTTGAGCTAAATTTTACTACAGTACCAAATTCCTGCTTAATGAAATTAAGTTAAATTAATGAAGCTTTTAATTGTGGCATACATAAAATAAGAGTTTGTGGGGAAAAAATAAAAGCCCACCCCCCCAAAATAATTGAAAACATCTAAGTAATGTCTATTCACTGTAGTTCTTTCCTCTACTTACAGCTAGATAAAAGAAAATAAAAACCAGCGATATTAATTTTTTAAAGTGATTCCCATGGGTAGCATTTTGGTATATATCCTCCTAGGTTTCTTGTCTGCATCCATTCAGATAGGGATGGGTAATGAACAAAAATATGTTTAGAATGTCACTTACTAATCTGCTTTTAGTTCGCCCTGAAGAACTTCTGCTGGGGATCAATCAACTTTTTTAGTAGGTTCCTTTTATGAATTCTGGACCAACTGGTTTTATTATTTGAGGAGTTCATTAACTTAGCATTTATTGAACACCTAGTATGTGCTATAGTGCTATTCTAATGTCTTTTTACATTAAATAATATTAACATGTAAAGCCTCCATAGGTTAGCTACTTTTGTTTGTTTGGAAAAATGTTCGCCTATCTCTGAAGAAAGATTGTAAGGCATGGCAGGCCCTAAAAATGGACCCAGTGCCATTTGACTGCTACATACCAATGTGGACAGCTGCTTGTCCCCTCTACTTCTTAGAACTCATTTGTTCATCATTCAGCAAACGTTTGAGTATTACCATGTGCCAGGGATTATGCTAGGCACCACTATTAGTTGTTCCGGAACTTAATGCTTCTTTGGCACTATTCACAAATGCCTGCTTAACTGGTCGTAAGATCTTATCTTTAAACCATCCATGTCCTTAACCTCTTGGAAAACAACCAGATTGAGAAGTAAAGAAGAGTGTTTGGGCATCAGGAAAAATACCTCCAAATCTCATATACTGTGCTCCACAGGTGAGAGTCTGTTGACTCAATAAAATTATTTTTTTAAGTTTGTTTATTTATCTGCGGGCGGTGGCAGAGAGAGAAGGAGAGAGAGAATCAGCACGGAGCCTGACATGGGGCTCGAACTCCCCAACCATGAGATCATGACCTGAGCCGAAACCAAGAGCCTGGATGTTTAACTGACTGAACCACCCAGGTGCCCCAATAAAATTACTGATGGATTGAACTGGTGACACCCTTATCTCTGCCGCTCTGTGGACCTCAGTGATTGTAGTGTAAGTCTCCTCTTCATTAACTACAGTGCTGCAGGGGACACCTGCAGTGGCCTTCCTGGCTGTATTGTAGGCTCCTCAGATTGTCCACCCCACTTAAGTGGGACTAATTAACAGAGAATGGGTTTGTTCTGAAGTAAAAACTGTTCTCTGAAAGTCTAAATTTTGCATTTTAATACTAGGATTTGATTTACTTTGTAGAATGTGATCTAGAAGGGACTGGAATCTTTTTTGGCACTTTTAACTTCTTTTGTTCTCACAGTTCAGTTATACATTTTGTACTGAGAGGAAAAAGCAAAAAGACACAAGGGAGTGAGGGAGGAGAGAGAGGCAGTGGGCTTTCAAGAATACGTATCTCTTTCTGTTTGAGTACCACGCTACTCTTCTGAGCCATTGGCTCTTATTTCTTTGAGACTTCAGCTTTCTCCGGTTCTTTCATTGAGTAAATGCAAGCCTGGGAGAACAAGTTAGTGATGGTTCCATCTCAGTGGATAGCTTATGCCCAGAGAAGGAACTGCTCCTCTTTCCCCTTCTCTCCTTTGAGTTATTGGCAGTATAATATGCAAAGGTACTTCTGAAACAGGAATACAAGTCAGTGGGAAACATGGTGTCATAAGAACCATCTTCTCAAGGAGATCTAGTCAATAATGTGACTTGAAAAAAAAATAAACCTCATTAGGGGCACCTGGGTAGCTCAGTTAGTTAAGTGTCTGACTTTGGCTCAGGTCATGATCTCACAGTTTGTGAGTTTGAGCCCACTTCGGGCTCTGTGCTGACAGTTCAAAGCCTGGAGCCTGCTTGGAATTCTGTGTCTCCCTCTCTCTCTGCCCCTCCCTTGCTTGCACTCTGTTTCTCTCTTAAAAATAAACATTAAAAACAAACAAACCAAAAAAACCTTGATGAGATTAGCATAAACCACACCTTGGAATGCAAAACTTACTGTCGTATTTATATATATTGACTATAAGAACTAAGGTAGAAAATACAAAATATTTTAATATAGTAAGCCTAAATATTATTTTAGTGTTTTGACTTTTTAAAATCAATGTATATGTGTAGTTAAGTCAAATACTACTACAAAGCTTATAATGAAAGGGAACTGTGTTCTGCTTTATCCTTCTTCATCCCTTTGTCTACGCCCCACCCAGTAACTTCCAGCTTATCCTGCAGTTTTCTTTTTTTTTCTTTTTTTCTTTTTTTTAATGTTTAATTTTGAGAGAGACAGAGCGTGAATGGGGGAGGGGCGCAGAGAGAGGGAGATACAGAATCGGAAGCAGGCTCCAGGCTCTGAGCTGCCAGCGCAGAGTCCGACGCCGGACTCGAACCCACAAACCATGAGATCATGACCTGAGCCGAAGTCGGACGCTCAACCAGCTGAGCCACCCAGGTGCCCCTATCCTGCAGTTTTCTTAAATTATCAATTGTAGACATTGTCTGCTGATTTCATGTCATGGAAAAAGAAGATTTAAAACTCTTGACATTGTCTATTATCCCCATGTCTCTCCACATAGTCCTATCACAACTTTTGTTTAAATCAGTAAGTGTTTACATTATCTTATGATAACGTATTGTTTTTAATAAAAATTTTTCCCCCCAAGTTATACTTGTATCTTCTTAACTCTCTAAAAGAATCCTAAAACCTTTTAAATTCCGTTTCTCACATGGTCACATGTATAGCATACTAGATGTTTGGCATTAGCATCATGATTATGCCAGATCTAAACATTCAGTAGTATAATGTGGTACCAGTACTTTTCCCAGTTAAGAATCTGAGTCAAAGTTACATAATATCTGTTTTTTTTTTTAAGAGTTTGTTTTTAAGTAATTTCTATACCCAATGTGGGGCTCGAATTTACGACCCTGAGATCAAGAGTCACATACTCTACCAATTGAGCCAGCCAGGTGCCCCAGTATGTAGTATCTTATTTTATTTTATTTTATTTTATTTTATTTTATTTTATTTTATTTTATTTTATTTTATTTTATTTTTTTTTTCTGGTTTATTTATTTATTTATTTCAGTATATGAAATTTATTGTCAAATTGGTTTCCATACAACACCCAGTGCTCATCCCAAAAGGTGCCCTCCTCAATACCCATCACCCACCCTCCCCTCCCTCCCACCCCCCACCAGCCCTCAGTTTGTTCTCAGTTTTTAAGAGTCCCTTATGCTTTGGCTCTCTCCCACTCTAACCTCTTTTTTTTTTTTTTTCCTTCCCCTCCCCCATGGGTTTCTGCCAAGTTTCTCAGGATCCACATAAGAGTGAAAACATATGGTATCTGTCTTTCTCTGTATGGCTTATTTCACTTAGCATAACACTCTCCAGTTCCATCCATGTTGCTGCAAAGGGCCATATTTCATTCTTTCTCATTGCCACGTAATACTCCATTGTGTATATAAACCACAATTTCTTTATCCATTCATCACTTGATGGACATTTAGGCTCTTTCCATAATTTGGCTATTGTTGAGAGTTGTAGTATCTTATTTTAATCCACCAAATCAGGAAGGTTGGATTATTTATTTATTTATTTATTTATGTTTATTTATTTATTTAGAGAAAGCACAAGCAGGGGAGGGGCAGAGAGAGAGGGAAGCAGAATCCCAAGAAGGCTCTGAGCTGTCTGCACAAAGCCCCGATGCAGGGCTCGAATTCATGAATTGTGGGATCATGACTTGAACCGAAATCAAGAGTTGGATGCTTAACCAACTGAGCCACCCAGGCACCCCTGTAATCCTTACAGTTACTGTAAACAAATGACAGCAGGAAACCTTAGCTTTGTATGAGGTTTGTGAGTGGGATTTAGGGGTTTGTAGACTCTCTCAAAATTGTAGGTAGATAGATATATATATGTGCATTTCTCTGGAAGGAAGTCCATAGTTTTCCATAGATTTCCAAAGAATTCTGTCGCCCCTTAGCAATGATACAACTTCAGTAACAACCACTGAAAGCTGTCTTTAAGCTATGATTCTCAATGTACTTTGGGTTATAAACCTGTTTTAAAATCTGATAAGAGCTATAAACTTCCAAATTTAAATACAATTTTAGAAGATCTTGGATCCTCCAGAGCCTCTCAGCCTGTCCTGAGATTTTTTGGGCTTCCTACATGGGATTCAAAGACGGCTACCTTTTAAAAAAAAAAAAAAAAATTTTTTTTTAATGTTTCATTTATTCTTGAGAAAGAGAGAGAGCGTGTGCGTGCATGAGTTTTGGAGGAGCAGAGAAAGAAGGAGACACAAAATCTGAAGCAGGCTCCAGGCTCTGAGCTGTCAGCACGGAGCCCAATGCAGGACTCGAACTCACAAGCCGTGAGATAATGACCTGAACCGAAATTGGACACTTTACCGACTGAGCCCCCCAGGAACCCCCAAAGATGGCTACTATTAAGGAAACATATCCTGGGTCATGTTAGGGTTTATTCTCATTATTTTAGAGACTTATAGTTTCCTTTATACACACTCTTATTCTGTATCTTCAGACTGTTTTTCTGTATGTTTGTAACATTTCTGTATTTCAGATTTTTATCTTTAATGTATATCATCTTGGGAAGAACTATCCTGATATGTATCTTACTATCATCTCTTGCCCTTTAATATTCTGTTGGCGCAATTTTAAAAGTGTTTCTGTTTTTACTTTCTTTGTTAGGAGGGGGGAAAGATCTGTAGTCTAATGTGTGTGTCAATGGTGTCCATGCCAAGTCCAGCACTGTATAGCAGCAGTTATTTTCTCAGTCTTAAACAAAATAGTGGCTAAATATATTAGGGGAGGGTTTTTCCAAATTATGAGTTTTCTACATAAAATCTTTCTGTTAAGAAAAATTACTGGCAGGCACTTGGGTAGCTCAGTTGTTTAAGCATCCCATTTTTGATTTCAGCTCAGGCAGTGATCTCAAGGTTAGTGGGATTGACAGCGCAGAGCCTGCTTGAGATTCTCTCTGTCTCTCTTTCTCTGCCTCTCTCTCACTTACACACAAGCAAGTGTACACTCTGTCTCTCTCAAAATAAACAAACATTTAAAAAAAAGTTACTACCATATAGTAAATCACATTTTTTTTTTTTTTAATTTTGAGAGAGAGTGTGTGTGCACATGTGCGAGTGGGGCAGAGGGGCAGAGAGAGAATCTTAAGCAGGCTCTATGCTCAGCACAGAGCCCAGCAGGGGACTTGATCCCACAACCCTGGGATCATGACTGGAGCTGAAATCGGGAGTTGGACACTGAACCGACTGAGCCCGTTTTGCCCCAAGAAAAGTTACTTCTAATTTTACTTTTCTTTTTTGGGAGTGGGCTAGGTTTTTCTTTAAGACACATCATTTCTTTAAATTTTTTTTTTTATTTGAGTGTAGATGAAACACAGTGTTACATGACTGTCAGGTGATTTAGCATCTCTATACATTATGCTGTGTTCACCACAAGTGAAGATGCCATCTGTCCCCACACGGTGCTGTTAATTATTGACTCTATTGTCTATGCTGTACCTTTCATTCTATGACTCATTCATCCCATAACTGTAAGCCCAGATCTCCCACTTCCCAACCCCATGTCCCCTTCTCTTCTGGCAACCATCAGTTTGTTCTCTGTATTCGTAGGTCTGATTCTGCTGTTTGTTTGTTTATTCATTTGCTTTTTAGATTCCACATGTAAGTTAAATCACATTCTCTAATGTATTTAACTTAGTGTAGCATCCTCTAGGTTCATTCCTGATGTCACAAATGGCAAGAGCTCATCCTTTTTATGCTGGGTAATATTCCATTGTATATATGTACCACATCTTCTCTATCTGTTCGTTTATCAGTGGACACCTGGATTGCTTCCATATCTTGGCTATTGTCAATAATGATGCAGGAGTGCATATATCTTTTCTTTGGGTAAATACCTGGTAGTAGTATTATTGGATCATATGATATTTTTAGTTTTAGTTTTTTGAGGAACCTCCATACTGTTTTCTACAGTGGCTATACCAATTTATATTTCCACCAGCAGTATAGTAGGGTTCCTTTTCCTCCACCTCCTCGCTAACACGTTATTTCTTGTCTCTTACTTTAGCCATTCTAACAAGTGTAAAGTGATATCTTATTGTGGTTTTGATTTACATATCCCTGATGATTAATGATATTGAGTATCTTTTCATGTGTCTGTTGGCTATCTCTGTGTCTTCTTTGGAAAAATGTGTATTCAGTTCCTCTGCCCATTTTTTAATCAGATTGTGTGGTTTTTTTTGTTTTTTTTTTTTTTTTTGGTGTTTAGTTGTGTAAATTCTTTGCGTATTTTGGATATTAACCCTTCATCAGCTATATCATTTGCAAGTATCTTCTCCCATTGAGTCAGTGGCCTTTTTGTTTTGTTGATGGTTCTCTTTGATGTGCAAAAGCTTTTTATTTTAATGTAGTCAAAATAGTTTAATTTTTATACACTTTTTAAAAGTTTATTTATTTTTGAGAGAGAGTGCATGTGCGAGCATGAATGTGAGTGGGGGAGGGGCAGAGAGAGAGAATCCCAAGCAGGCTCTGTGCTGTCATTGTGGAGCCTGATGTGGGGCTTGAACTTAGGAACCAGGAGATCATGACCTGAGCCAAAATCAGGAGTCAGATGCTTAACTGACTGAGCCACCCAGGTGCCTCTCCCATTAGTTTATTTTATGAAGAAGCATCCCTTCTTGATAATTACTTCTCTGGCTCTTTAATACTTTACTCTTTGATGGTCTTTAGGATAACTTTTTTACTCTAGAAATATTTTGTTATTGGTACTTAAATTTTAAATATTAAATTATAATTACCATTTATTTTGTGTGTTTTGATATAACTAGATTTATCACTGCTAAATGCCATATATCAGATTTTTAGCTGCAATTCATGATAATCTGCCAGTTACATGAAGTTTGTCTTTTTTAAAAAAAAACCCTTTGGTTTTTTTTTCTTCCCTCTCATAATATTCTCCCCTTGTAACACTCCTATTCTGTTTTGATTCTGTCCCCCCAAATGGTGATAGTTTCTTTACCTCTTAAAGCATGAAAAAGCTGTGTATTTGAGATTTAGAAAAAAGATACTTCATTTGTCTTTGAGGGCATAATTTTCTTTAAAGAAGAATAGTTTTATTTGACTTCAAGTTTCTTTTGAATAATTTTTTAAAGAAAATAATTTAAATATCAGATTGTATAAATACCAAAATCATGTAAATTTGACTTTCAGTGCAATGCGTGTTTTACTGTCTAAATTACCAAGACCATGGATTGTGGATGAGAAGAAAGATGATGGTTATACTGCCTTGCATCTGGCTGCCCTTAACAATCATGTAGAAGTGGCTGAACTGTTGGTACATCAGGTAGGAAAAGCTGTGCAATAATTTTTAACAATTTGGACCATTACCATTTATGTACTTATTACTTCATCAGCTACCTCTTGGTAGGTTACAGCAAAACCCCATGATGATGCAAATTCAGATATGGTGTGTTTTCATTCTTCTGCCTAACATGGGTTCTTAAATGGAGGGAGGTGGTGTGTATATGTGTGTAAGGGTTGGGGGGGGTTCCCTTAGCCCCTTGTATTCCCTCCCACAGTGTTCTGGATTAGTCCCGTGAAATAGGTATCAACGAACAGAGATTTCCCAGAATCACTACCACTGTTGTACAAGGACCAAGAACCATCATGTTGATATCAAAGCTAGTGTGGCCAGTTGCCATCTAGTAACAAGACTGCAGCCAGGATCTGGCAGTTCAGTTCATGACTCCTGCTGGATTCCTGGAAACTGACTGGATAGCAGTACGGGTTCACTTCAGTCATTCCATTCATCTCTGAGATAAGATAATGCTACATTCTTATGGTATTGGATTTTTGGGGAACTTAGTTCGTGTAGTTTTATGATGTTTTAGGTTTTCCAGCAAAACTTTTAAATATCTCAGTCAAGCATATGTCATATAGAAGCGTTGAAGTTACCAAAGAATTACTTACGATCTCTGATTTCAAGGAGCTTACAGGCTACTGAAGAAGATGAAATAGCAGACAAATTTAGCGAATAGTTCATTGTGTATAATTAAGTACCACATCAGAAGATAGACACTGCATGAACTATAGAAGCTAAGATAAAGAAATAGTTGCCATTTTAAACCTTTATTCTTACTTTTTTGAAGTGTAGTTGGCACTCGGTGTTGCATCTGCTTCAGGTGTATGACGCTGTGGTTTGACAACTTGAATGCTACTTGTTGTGCTGTGCTTACCGCAAGCGTAGCTACCATCTGTCACCGTACGGTACTATTACAGAACCATTGACTAGTAAGCCTTGGTTATTAAATATTGAAGTTACTGCCCATAAAAGTATTGTTAATTGGGATAATTTCCTTTTCAATTCAAGATACAGATAACTGACCATTACACTGTCTTGGTAATTGTTGTTTTTTAGTAAGTCTTAAAATCAGTTAGTTAACCCTCCAACTTTGTTCTTCTTTCTTAGAATTACTGTAAGATCTTTTGAATTTCCATATAAATTTTAGAATTGGATTATTTCTATTAGAAAGTCATGGCAATTTGGTTCTGCACATTTTAGAATTATCTTTTTTTTTTAGATTTATCTTTAATTTTTCATGCTATTGTAAGTTGTTTAAAATTTCAGTTTCTAACTGTATATTGCAAATATACAGAAATAGAAGTATTTTCTGTATGTGGACCATATATCCTGCAATTTAGCTTAAATTACTGTAGATCACGAGGGGATTAGAAATTGTGACCACAATGAAATACTGATCACCAATGAAAATGGCTAAAACTAAAAATGCCAACAAAACAAAATGTTGGTTTAGGATGTGGAACAGTTAGAATTCACATACATTGCTGGTGTTTTTCAAAGCAGCCACTTTGAAAACAATCTGGCAGTTCTTAATAAAGTTAAACATGTATTCACTATACAACCCAGCAATCCCCATTTTAGGTATGTATGTACCCAAGAGAACTCAGGACATATTTCCATGCAAATACTTGTACTAAACATTTGTAGCAGCTTTATTTGTAATAACCTCTAACTGGAACCAAGTCAGATGTTCATCAGCTAGTGTCTAGATAAATGAATTATGGTACATTCATACAACGAATATGGTTAATACTAGGAAAATCTAATGATGGAAAGTTTAGGAAACTTAAAAAGAAAATCCCTCACTTTCTGCATTTATATGAGAACAAGGCATGATAAGAAAACAAGCTAAGATCAAATTCCTTGTAATTACACTCAGAGAAACATAACTAATAAAAACAAATCAGAAACTCCCATCTTCTAGAATGTCATAGTATTAGTAGAGTTTGAGCTCTACCCAAGCAAGGGCACAGGTGGGTTTCAGAGTTGTAATCAGAGGGCTAAACAGAATGATAAAGTTTATCTTTTGAATCTGTAGCCCTTTGCTTAGTTCCATTTTTAAAATTATTAGTACATAAGACATTGTGTTAGGCAATTTACATGTTATTTTTCTTAATCCTTACGGACGGAAAGAAAATTTTTCTTTCCCGTTTCTTTTGCCGGTCTAATAATTAAACTGACATGAGACATAACCACAGGAGAAAAACATGTTCAATATTGCATACATGGGAGCTCAGATATGAGACTCTCCTAAGTGACCAAAGCAGGCAGCCTTTGTACCTTTTACACAAACAGTTACTTGTGGAGAATTCACAAAGGGGTTTGGGCTTGGGGTAGCAAATAAATAAATGAAGTAACAAAGTTTATTTATATAGTCCATTCTTGGCCCTTAATTCCCTATCTCTGACAATAAGGATGCCTTCTACCCTCCAGGGTCAAGGAAGATAGCCTTCACATGGAGAATTTATTTCTTGCTTTCAGGAGACAAAGGAAGGTCTGAGTGTCCTTGTGCTAGCTGTTTAAGTAACTTTAATTCAAAATAATTAGTATGCCAAAGTGGCATTATTTAGGGGCAGCCCACCCTGAACCCCATAATCTCATTGACCCTGTGTAGTAGGTTGTACTGTCACCATGTTAGAAGCAAGGAAATGAGTGTGAGATGGTGGAATGCTTGCTTAAGTTCCTGAAGCTCTAGGTCCCCTGGTGCCAGTAAGTTCTGGACTTTTGCTCCTTTCCTCTGTCCTTGGCATCAGCTGTTCTCATATAGGGCTTTGACTACCCCAGGGCCCTGGTAGGGCTTTCTGCTTTCCCTTTAATAAATATTTTTATATACTAATTAAACATTGTCTTCTCATCCTCAAGTGAAGTTCCTTTTCACTGAATAAGAGCTCAGTTATGCAGCAAGGGTACATGACCTTATTAGGTCATTAGTTTAAATCTAAATCCAATATGACGATTCATTAATAGAACGTTTTAGGAAATACTATTTACAGTTGAAAGGAGCTAATTGTCTCTATTGCCGTATAATGGAGCTTGAGAAGGAGCTGTGTTTGAGCTCTGTATTGAACTTTGTTATTTAACTGTTCCTGGATGGAGTCACTATAGTAAAAATAATTATTGTAAGCTTGCTTTTCTGCCTCTGAAAGATGCTGCCCCATCTGGTTCTTCCTGTATTACCAGCAACTGTTATGAGAACAGTGTTGCAGTAGCTAGAAGAGAGGAAAGTGGTCAGCAGTGTTTGTGTTATTTATTTCTCATGAAGAGTTATAGTTTTAGTGTTGCTTACGATTGTCAAATGTTGAGTATATAAACTTTGTTCTTCTTGTTCAGGGTAACGCGAACCTCGATATCCAGAATGTGAACCAGCAAACTGCCCTTCACCTTGCTGTTGAACGACAGCACACCCAGATTGTGAGGGTAAAGTATTTACTAACAATAATCTTACAAGTGTGTTTTACCAGATAGATTTCTAGAAGGTCTTGAAAATGATACATAGATTTTTCAGAAGGCATAGTTAGATGAACAAATTATGAGTTTTGGCTAATACTGGGCAGAGAGTTTTAATTTATAATGGGGAAAATCTTAAAACTGATATTCAAAGTCTGTTATGTAATTTTGTTGCCAGACTGTTTTGTTGCCAAAATATTAAATCAGAGAATTTCAAAGTAATATATAAATTAGTTTTTTAAAAAGTACATTCCTGGGGCTCCTGGATAGCTCAGTTGTTTGAGTGTCTGACTCTTGATTTTGGGTAGGGTCCTGATCCCAGGGTTGTATAATTGAGAGTGAACTATAATTAAAAACTTAGGCTGGACGTTTGCCACAATGTATACATATTTGACTAACCTGATATTCCAGACAAAATATTTGAAAGATTATCAGTTTAAAATTTTTTTGTAGAGCAGTGATTCTTAAAGCTTAGAAGCTGAGCCAGCAGCATCGGCATCACCTGGGACCTTGGTAGAAAATTCTTGGGCTCCTCAGACCGAGTAAATCAGAAACTGCAGGGGTGGGAACTAGCATTCTGTGCTTTAACAAGCCCACCAGGTAATTCTCACGCATGTTCAAATTTGAGAAACACTGTCAGAGAGTGACATCTCATGTAAACTTCTGGGGACAAATTAAAAAAAAACCCAAAAAACAAAACACCACCAAAAAATAGCCGTTTGCCAAGACAGGTAAGACCATATGCTTGAGATTGATTATGGTGTTTTTCTAAAACTCTGACAGCATTTGTAGAAAGTCGTTAAAAAGTACCATAAGCAAAGCCTTAACTACAAAGTTATATTTGCTACTTAAAACATCTACTGAACTATATCAATTATGCATTTTATATCAGAGGTTGTAGTTTAGTGAACACTTCACATTTATTATGAAGATTACTTTAAAGATTACTTTAAAAAATAAAATTTGGAAGGAAGAAGGAAGGAGAAAGAAGGAGAAGGCAGAAAGGAAGAAAGGAGAAGGAAGGAAGGAAAGAAAAAGAGAAAAAAAGTCTTCAATTTCTCCCAGTTATCTTGATCTTGGAGTCTGTGAATTGGTTCTCATTTCTTTCTGTTTTCTCTGATTCGATATATTTGAGTAACCAGAGCTCATCACTATTTGTAAAGGAGACACAGAAGTTTTGAGAGTAGCAAGCGAAAACATAAAAATAATTGGCTTTAGTGGCAAACCCCTTCAGGTAGGTCCAGGGCTCTGTCACTGTTACTTTAGATATGTTGTAATTTCTTGTGGGCCAGAGAGACCTTAGCAAATGAGATGTCTTTCTCTTTTAGCTTTTGGTCCGTGCAGGTGCCAAATTAGATATTCAGGATAAAGATGGGGATACTCCTTTGCACGAAGCTCTGAGGCACCATACCTTGTCTCAGCTACGTCAGCTCCAAGATATGCAGGATGTGGGGAAGGTTGATGCTGCATGGGAGCCATCCAAAAACACAGTGAGTAAATTAATCTTTAATTCAGTACTACTGGAAGAATCTTTTTTTTTTTTTTTTGGAAGTATCTTTTAATGCAAGATCTTAAATTTATGGCTAATTTAATCTGATGAAATATTTTTTCAGAACTGCATATGTAGAAATATAGTGTGTGAACTAAGCAATAGTTAATTCTAACTACATTGCTTCAAATTCTTAGTGAAAGTTGAAAGTTGTTTGGTTGTTCTTTTTTAACTTTAGCCATTCATGTTGAGTGTGTAGTGCTAGGCTGGGATTTTGATTTGCATTTCCCTAATGACCACTGCCTGATATTGAACATCTTTTCATTTGCTTGTACTTACATATATTTGATGAAGTGTCTGTTCCCATCTTTTGTGCATTCTTTTGTTGAGCTGTTTTGTTACTATTGAGTTTTGAGAGTCTGAATTCAAGTTCCCTATCAGTTTATGGGATTTGCACATATTTCTTCCCAGTCTGTGACTTGTCTTTTCATTCTTTTAATAGAGTTTTTGCAAGAGCAGAAGTTCTTAATTTTGATGAGATCTAATTTATAAATTTTTCTGTCATTGTTTGTACTTTTTGTGTAGTATCCTATCTGAAAAATCTTTGCCAAACCCAAGGACACTAAGGTTTTCTCCCCTTTTGTACTAGAAGTTTATGACGTTTCAGCTGTTACATTTAGCACTACCATTCATTTTGAGTTAATTTTTATATATAGTATTAGGTATGGATCAAGGTTCATTTTTTTCCTTGTGGATGTTCCAGTTATTCCACCACCATTTGTTGAAAAGATTGTCTTTTTCTACTGAATTGCCTGCTGTGCGTTTGTCCCAAATCGATAAACCATATTATGTGAAGTCTTTCTAGATCCTGTATTCTGTTCTGTTGATCTGTGTCTTTAGGTATGTAATGCCAACCCTATTGTCTTAATTACTGTAGCTTTATAGTAAACATTCAACTCAGGTAGTATAAGTCTTCCCAACTTTTTTCTTCTTTTTCAAAGTTGTTTGACTTATTCTAAGTCTTTGACCATTCCATATAAACTTTAGAATCTTTTTTTTTTTTAATTTTTTTTTTCAACGTTTATTTATTTTTGGGACAGAGAGAGACAGAGCATCAACAGGGGAGGGGCAGAGAGAGAGGGAGACACAGAATCGGAAACAGGCTCCAGGCTCTGAGCCATCAGCCCAGAGCCTGACGCGGGGCTCGAACTCCCGGACCGCGAGATCGTGACCTGGCTGAAGTCGGACGCTTAACCGACTGCGCCACCCAGGCGCCCCAACTTTAGAATCATTTTTAAGACTGCAAAGGGGGTCTGAGACCAAGTGTTGTAGAATTGCCACCTTTCTCTATGTCCATAGCTGAATTCTCTAACCTTTGTGTACCTCCTTTTTCTCATTGTAAAAAGGAGGGAGTGAAATAATTAACTCCATAATAAGGTTGTTACAAAGATTAAATGAGCTAATTCATGGAAAGTGCTAAAAATAGTACTTGGTCTGTTACAGATGCTCTACAGATGTTTGATAACATGTTTGAGTCAGTAGCTCAGATGAAATCAAAACCTGATTAATTGCCTTCTCCTTTTCTTGGCTGATTTCCTTGGTGTTGGTTCTTTTTTCTGTTGTCTTTCCTCTTACTATTTCATGTCAGTTGCTAACAGCTCCAGAGCTAAATTGAGTAGAAAGGAGAGTACTGTTGGAGCGCCTGGGTGGCTCAGTCGGTTAAGTGTCTGACTTTGGCTCAGGTCACCATCTCACGGTTTGTGAGTTCGAGCCCCACGTAGGGCTCTGTGCCGACAGCTCAGAGCCTGGAGCCTGCTTTGGATTCTGTCTCTGTCTCTCTGCCCCTCCCCTACTTGCTCTCTGCCTCTCTCTCAAATATAAAACATAAGAAAAAAATTAAAAAAAAAAAAAAAAGAAATGAGAGTACTGTTTCCTCAGTATCTTAAATCAGAAGTCCTGGTCTTGAGTTTTATTGACCTTAATTGATCTGATTTGTCATCCCTGAACTAATCACCTAGATGAAGTGGATATCTGACTGGTCTCAGCCTTCTTTGGTCCACCTGTAAAACTAAAGAGTGGATCATTCCTCATACTATATTCCTGAGAAAACTGGAGTGAAGGGGAATGGATGTTAGGACTGCAGCTCATAAATGCCCTCCATACTTGTGTAGGCTGTGAGTTCTTTCCAGACATTTTAATATAATTTTTATATAATATACACTCAGACGTGCACACACACATTTAGGGGTGAGAACTGATAACAGATTCTTAAGGGGAAAATAATGACTCTTTTCATTTGATTTCAGTTAATAATGGGACTTGGTACCCAGGGGGCGGAGAAGAAGAGTGCAGCATCTATTGCCTGTTTTTTGGCTGCCAATGGTGCTGACCTTAGCATTCGAAATAAGAAAGGTCAGTCGCCGCTTGATCTCTGTCCTGATCCAAGCCTCTGCAAAGCACTGGCAAAGTGTCATAAGGAAAAAGTCAGGTTTGTATCATTTCGTGTCATAAAACTTACTGTTCTTTGTAAAGCACCACGTGGTTTCATAATGGAGGACTTGATTACTTGAGACTGTCTTGGTCTTTGCTCATCTTCCTTGTGTTGATGCTTTCTTCCTTAAAAATTTTTCTCCAGACACTGTGTCTCTTACTTAGTATCCTATTCTCTGCATTACTAAATACGATGCTTTATGCATAATAAGTGCTAAGAAACTTTTCTAAACCAGCCTGATCTTCTAGTGCTCCTGTACATTAGAGGAATTCATCTATAGGAAGAAGTACTAGTGAAATTGCTGTGATTAATGTTAGATGTATTCAAAATTGTAATAGACTTTTATTTTTTTAAATATTTATTTTGAGAGAGAGAGAGAGAGAGCAAGCAAGGGAGGGGCAGAGAGAGAGGGAGACAGAATTCCAAGCAGGCTTCATGCTGTCAGTGCAAAGCCCAGTGTGGGGCTTGAACCCACAAACCATGAGATCATGACCTGAGCGGAAATCAAGAGTTGGACACTTACCTGACTCAGCCACCCAAGTGCCCTGAAATTTTTAATAGACTTAAAAAAAAATGTTTATGTATTCTGAGAGAGAGAGAGAGAGAGAGGGAGAGAGAGAGCGCAAATGCGAATGGAGAAGGGGCAGAGATAGAGAGAGAGTGAGAGAATCCTAAGCAGGTTCTGCACTGTCAGTGGAGAGCCCGATGCAGGGCTTGATCTCAAAAACCATGAGATCATGACCTGAGCCGAAATCCAGAGTCAGACACTTAACCAGCTGAGCCACCCAGGTGCTCGGTAGACTTTTATAAGAGAGGCAGTGTACATGCTCACCAGTGGGGTGTATGTCACACAAAATCTGTAATAATTCTAGCACCTTGTACAGTGCCTGACAGACACTCACTCACTAAGTATCACTGAAGGATTGAAAGAATGAACACATGAAGGAACCGATTCCTGATGGGGTTTTCTCTAAAAATGATTTCACACTTGTCTTTTTTTTTCTAAAAGTAAAATATGTCAGTAATTTTAATTATTTATAACACAATTGCTTTTCTTATTATGAAATATTGTAGACATATAAAGAGGTATGTATATTTTGTTCCTTTTTTTATCCCAACAATGCTGTGCAGCTATTACTGCCGTTTATACCTGGTTCTGGCCATTCAACATTTTGGTAGTTTTCCCTTAACTTTGTGTTCTCTTGCCTCTCTTTTAATTTGGGTGTGGAGATGAAATGACATCTCTTTGGAATCTATACATTGAGCTGTTAATGGAGAAATTCATATGAGGTATATACATTTCTTTAAGTGTGTCCTTGAGGAACATAAAATTCTATTACAGCAGGACAGAGCATATCTAAAAATATAGATATAAAGCGCTATAATTCCTGCAGTAGTAACTTTAATGCTGGGGTCTAAGATGGAACCAGTGTGTGTGTGTGTGTGTGTGTGTGTGTGTGTATGGATGTTGATGAGTTTCTGAAGATTATGGTAGAAACAGAGTATCCCTTTTGTATAGCTGTAGTTGGTCATATATATGTATTTCTGTGTCTTGTATCCAATTATTTATAGATGTGTTCTGTCTTTCCATAGTAGAATTTTATGCCCCTTAAGGATACATTTAAAGAAATGTCAAAACAGCAGCTGCAGTAACGTATTTTCCACAGTGCCCTGTCAGTTGTGGACTCTAATGATGCTTCATTCTGTCTGTAGTTAGGATAACTAATGTGGGCTCTAGCTAGAATTTGTGTTTTATTCCTATGCCCTTCTCTGCTGGTTCTTTATAGGTAACAGATTCTGAGTGAAACTGTTTATGTTAAATTTTTTGTAACTAGTGTTTTTGGTTTCTTTGTTAGAAGAAGATTCACCCTTTTCCATTGGGTGAGCTATTTGTTCAATTTGAAATTTAAATAGTATCAGAAGCCTGTAAAGATGCAGAGATGTATACAAATGGAAAAATATGGCATGCAGTGTTTCATATACAGATGTTAAAGCTTAATTTTTTAATATAACTAAAGCTGTTTTTATGTATACGAATGATGCTCTAGATGTTTTAAAAATATTTTAATGAAGTTGTAATATAAATATTCTGATAGGATTGATGAGAAGTATTTTCTTTTATTAGTGGTCAAGTGGGTTCTCGAAGTCCTTCCATGATTAGTAATGATTCTGAAACCTTAGAAGAGTGCATGGTGTGCTCAGATATGAAGAGAGATACTCTTTTTGGCCCATGTGGACATATTGCTACCTGTTCTTTGTGTTCTCCACGAGTCAAGAAATGCCTCATCTGTAAAGAACAAGTTCAGTCAAGGACAAAGGTAATATATTTTTAATACAGTATTTTATCATTTTATGAAGTTCTTTGAGATTATAAATTATAAATAAGATTATATGATGCCATATGTCTGTTAAACTTTGTTCTAAGAATGATTTAAATTTGAGGTGCCTGGGTGGCTCAATAGGTTAAGTGTCTGACTTTGGCTCAGGTTATGATTTCACGGTTCGTGGGTTTGAGCGCTGCATCAGGCTCTGTGCTGACAGCTCAGAGTCTGGAACCTGCTTTGGATTCTGTGTCTCCCTCTCTGTCTGCCCCTCCTCTGTTCATGCTCCTTCTGTGTCTCAAAAATAAACATTTAAAAAAAAAAAAGGATGATTTAAATTTAAGAATGTATAATTTATATATTTATCAAGAAAACAATTTTGAGTTTCCTTCTTTGTATATAGAAACTATAGAAGTTAAAAATCAATCTATTTTGCTTTTATAACCTAAAGCTGTACTTAATCCCATTTTTCATTGTAGTTATTATATATTGCACCTTTTTTCAGTACACGGACTCTCTTGCATTCATCTTCATAAAACACCAGTTGTTTGTTTGTTTGTTTGTTTTTTGTAGAATGTCACACATTCTGGATTTGATTGTTTTATCAGAGTGTTGTATAATTTGTTTCTTTATCCTCTGTGTTTCCTGTAAACTGGAAGTTAGATCTAACAGCTTGATTAGGGTCAGCTTAAACATTTTTGGCAAGAAATTCTCACAGATGGTGGTACTCACTTTGTATTGTGTCCCACCAAGAGGCAAATAAAGTCTGTCTGTCATCTTGCTGTTAGCAAGGGCCAAATTCTGTATCTACTCTGAACTTTTTATCTTGTCTGACTCTACTTTTTGAGAAGTATTACTCGTTTCTAGGTTTCTGGTTTCATTCTTTTTCTGTGTAACTTAGTGCTCTATCATAACTATATTGTCTTACCCATTTTGGTTGTACTGAAATAATTGATTTTCCTTGTTAGTTTTTCCATGTGTGTGTGTTAAAATGAGATTTAAGTTTTTTACAAATGATTTCTCTTAAGGTGAGTAGCTTAAACCAAAAGATCTCTTGGTTTTCTTTGGTTTCATTTATAAAGCTTATACTCTTTTTTTTGTTCTCTTTTTATTCTCTTCATTATTCCCTTGATGTTTCTTAAGCCGTTCATTAACCTTCATTAATTAGAAAGGAGCTGGCACTAATTCTTATAATGAATTAGCTGGCAATGACTTAAAAGGTGTTACATTGCTGGTGCTTTGTACATTTTCATAGGGAGCCTTCTAAAACTAGATGTTTTCTGTGATCCAAATGAACAAATCTTTGGTAAAATTTTTGGCACGGGAAAATTACAAGGAAGTTATTTTTGGATAGAGGATTTTGGAGTAGTAGGGTGTGTATAGCTGCTTAGTCTCTTTGTAAAGGTGGGAAGGATGAACTAACAACACTTAACTGTTCAGTGCAGACAGTCTCGTAACTGCAGGTGCTGTGTTGGCATTTTATATGCATTCTATCTAGGTCATCTCTGCTTAATAGATTAATGCAGATCATTCTACTTGGTATTTATAATTTGCTTTAGTTACCTGCTCACTAAGCAACAGTTTGGGAAAGAATCTGAAAGGGTAAAAATTCAAGCCATTCTCTTATTTTTTAGATTGATCTATGCATTCTGTTGTAGGGCCTGAAACTTTTTGTGTTGGCTTAAGCCTTATTTTAACAAATCTTTATTGAGCACATGTTTTGTAGTCAGGACAGAGATGAATATGATAATTAGCTGCTAAAAACTGGTAATGTGCTGGTAAACATAGATTAAAATCTACTTTGCCATATAGGATGTTGTAGGTGCTTTGAGAGAGATGTAAAGTTCAGAGTTCAGAGCCCCAGGTTGCCAGAAGTGGAGTCCCAGATACTGAATAACCCTTACTGGTTGTCTAACTCTAGGATTCACAGTTGGAAAAATTGAAGCTCAAAGAAGTATACTCAAAGAATCAAATGCAGGTCTCATGATTCTTAAGTCCCTGCTCTTTCCCCCGTGTGATGATACACAGACAAGAGTGTCTACAAAGGGAAAATTGATGGAGCAGGTAGAGAGGGAGGAATGTGCTGTCATACCTTTCTAGACCATTTCTGAATTCCAAGAATCAGTAGGCTTTCAGTTTGACTTTCAAGTTATAAAATTTTCAAACTTGCAGAAAAGTACAAAAAGTAACATACCCACCAAACAGATTTGCTAGGTTATCGACAGAGCTTTGAATATAAAGAAATAGTGACCCCAAGTGGTTAAAGAGTAATGAACATCTTCATTAAAGATCAAACAAATTATAAAACTAATATTTGGAGGAAGGGGGAGTAAATAAGCTTTATCTCCTTAGCAGTTAAGGAAATATAAATAAAAAATTATGAATTACCATTAATCATTCCTATCAAATTAGCATAAATAAAATTTAAAAAATGCTATCCTGGACAGTGGAAAATGCACACTCTTTTAAACACTGCTGGAGGCTGAATAAATGGGTTCATGTTTTTGAGAGATCATGCTGACAGTATTTGTGAACCTTTGCAAAAAACATGCTTTGATTTAGTAATTTCATTCCTGGGAATGTAACCTGAGGAAAAAAATCCAAAGGGGGAAAAATGTTAAAGCTACAAAGATTTTTTTAACTAAACACTCCATACATAATATCTGGTTTAACCACCCTGTGAAGAAGGGTTTGTTCTTTATCATTTAGATTTAAAAAAAAAAACTTTGGCTCAACAGTGTTAGGTAATTTGTTCTTATTGGGACTGGAATTTGAATCCAGAAATATAAAGGTCCCAACCAATCATATCTTACTGCTTTCTCCTGTTAATTCAACTATAGAAATTCTATGTACATAGCAAGGTACACATTGGGAAAGTCCATAGAGAGAGCACATGCAAAATTTGGTTAGTTAGGTGAAACTATAGATGAGTGGTGGTCATCATTTTGGGGCAGTAATATTAATGTCACAAGATATGGGTAAATGTGAATGTGTGTCAGAAGGGGGGAGAACAAGTGAAAAATGCAAGGGCAGTGGGGTGGGATGGGGTTGAAAAAAACCAAGAGCCAAGGTTGAGAAATAGTTACACACTCAAAACTCAGATGAAGTGGAGATGAAGAGGAGATGAAATTAAGGAATATTATGAATAGATAGTGGAAGACTTGTGCCTTTAGAGCTTATAGAGAAAGAACAGGCCAAAGCCATGGACTCCCACCAGCATGGGAGAACTGACTAGGTCCCAGAAAAGGACATGTTGGGTAGAGTTCCTTGGATGCGGATAAATAGAAAAATTCCCCTTGGGCCCTAGCAGTCTGCTAATCTGGCTGGTTTTTTATTAATATTAGAAATCTAGCTTATCTTAGATTTATTTTTATACTCCTTTATTTGTTCTTTTTATTTTTCTTTCAAAGTAATTTTTGAATAAAAGAGAATTAAAGTCTATTCTGGTCTTTCTGACCACAGAGGAAATGGAGTTTTCTTTATCATTCTTTAGGATAGGTAGGAAGACTAACATGGAAATAGAACCTATGAAGGGCCAGAGTTTATAAAGGTGAAAAAATGAGCAACCCAGAGAGTCAGGGACAGAGAAGTAGAGTGTGTGAAGTTTCACTGTGCTAAGAGTGTTTCCTTATAGAGGAAATACACTTGGATACAAAAGAAACTGTTAGAGTTACAGGATTTATCTGTACATGTTCACACTTATGCTGTAACCTCTTTTTTTGTAGATTGAAGAATGTGTAGTATGCTCTGACAAGAAAGCAGCTGTTCTTTTTCAACCTTGTGGACACATGTGTGCTTGTGAGAGTAAGTAGCCTGTACAGAACTTCCTTGGTGTTTTCATAGAACTAGAAAATGAAACAAAGTATAGCTTTGAGGTTTTTTTTGTTTGTTTGTTTTTTGTTTTTTTGTTTTGTTTTTTTAAATATATAACCCATGAGCAAAAACATTGGTCAGCCTTTCTAGTACCTTCCATCTCTTCCTTGGTACTATGTACAATGTCACCTATGTCCCGCCTTGCTCTGAGGTTAGAGAAGGCAGAACAGGCTATGTTCTACCAGCTCACATTTTGATTTCATTTGTATCAGCACAAAATGATCTCTTATCACACACAATAGAAATTTATTTCCAAAAATGAATTTTGAAACATTTAGTCTAGGCCTTTTCACATAAAATTAGCACATCTTCATTTGTCTTCACCTTAATATTGCCTCTCCTGCATACTTTTTTCCCCCACTACTGAATCACCCACAGCAACTATTTGGGGCTATACTGTGTGGCCTTCTTAACCTTTCTTAGTCGTTATGTTAAAAGAGCTGTTTTGGAGGATATATTGAAAGTTCATGATGTTTTAAAATACCTTTTAAACATACTATCTCAGAGTCCCTTCCTTTTTATATCGCCCTCTTGTTCTTTTCAAATTCATGCACTGTTCAACATTCTCCTCTTCCCTTTGCTGGTTTCATTTGTCAGTGAAGGATTTGAAACAAGTTTAACAACTTATACTTTACTTAAATGAGCTCAAAGTAAAGCATGGTGTTTCCTATTATAAAATAGTTTAGTCAATAGGTATTGATTTTCAGTGTAATATTTAAGTAATACACAGATTATATGATAGATTAATTTAATTGACATAGATTTGTTTTAAACCTTGGTGGTTTTTTTCATTCTGATAGGCAGCGAATTAACTAAATAAAGGATCAAGGTTTCCTCCTATAACATTCTGCCTCAAGTAATTGGTTTTGTTTTCCAAAGACTAGTATAATGGCTGTTATCAACTGTCAGAGGGCTTGTAGAAAGAGATTTCTGTCTTAAGTAAAAAGAGCTCAGGTTACTTAAGTTTTCATAGTCTAGGGGCTAGCAAACTTTTTCTGTAAAGGGTCAAATCATATTTTTGACTCTATAGGCCACATGGTTTCCGTAGTAAGTACTTAACTCTTTCCTGTTGCTCAGCTCTGCCATTGTAGTGCAAAAACAACCATAGACAGCATGTAAATAAATAAGTGGGATTGTTCTTCCTTAAAATTTTGTTTATAAAAACAGGGACCTGGTTGGGTTTGGCCTGTAGGCTGTAGTTTACTGACCCATGTGATAGAACAAAGTGATACCTACAGAAGAGACTTGAAAGCTGGTTATAATGAGTAGTTGATAATACAGATTCTCAGGCCTTATTGTGGTGTTTTCCCCAGGAGTTTCCCAACGTTCTTACATTGTCTTTGTATTCAGATGTAACAAGTGTAACAGCTAACTTTTATAACAAGAGGAATAGCTAACTTTTATTAAGCTCTTGACTGGTACCAGACATTTTAATTTCTTTTAGAATACTTCCTCACTTATCTTCACAACAACCCTAAGAAGTAGATTGTTTTCTCCATTTTACAGACAAGTTGTTAAACATTTATTTGCTAGGGAAGATGAAATTGAGGTGGAAAATGCCCCTCTTTCAAGGAATGGTGAAGCAGTCCATATCCCAGTAATGTTAAACAGAGTATTGAAGCCTTGAAGAGTGTAAATGCCTTGACAGACCAGAGGAAGGAGAGATTGTATCCATTTTGGGGGGGAGTAAGAAAGATTTTGTAGAAATCTTTTGTAGAAAGATTTTGTATAACAGTCTAACTTAAAAAAATTTCAAATAATTGTTACATATCAAATTAATTAATTAGTTTAATCCACTAAATTTAAGGAAAAAATGTGCTCTCAGATTGAAGACAAATCCCAAACCAGATTTCTATTAGCATTTGCTCCTACCTAGTGCATCGTGCATAGGCCAGCATCAGACCCAGCTCTGTCTGGGCCTTGACATGAGATTGGTCTTGATAATCCTTCTCTGTCCACCAGTGCAAGCACCATTAGGAGTGTAAGCCCCATCTTGTCTACATAAATTATCCCTGGATACCTGTCACAATTCTCCTGGGGTTTTTTTGTCCCCCCTGTTTTTGAGACGATAAAGACACTTGGTACATAGACTAAGATATGGAGTATACATTCATAATACATGCTAATGAGGAAGGGTATATTGCAGGATGTTATTTTGTAATTAGTTAATAACTTTAGATATAGAATTAACAATCCACAACCTGTAATTTTGACTAGGTATTTCCTCTTGGGATGGGAGAGCATTCCTCTGATACATAACATTAGAAAGCCCATTATGATATGTTTTTGATATTTTCATGGCTACTACATTAAACAAGTAGTTACTAAACAATTCCATAATAAATGACATCAATTTGATAGAGAAGGAAGAGAATTGTTCAACATATTTTAGGAATTTTAGAGACAAACTGTTTACAATAGAAAGTACATTTAGAAAATTATGTGAGCAACCTTACAATTCTATATTAGTTAAAACTTATAAAAAGTATCTTCCTTCTTTATTCTCAAGCCTTAAGATCTTGAAGTATTTTTTATTTAAAAAAAAAGGGGGGGGCCCTACTAAAAAGGAGAACTATAGACCAATTTCCCTGATGAACATGGATGCAAAAATCTTCAACAAGGTATTAGCCAACCGGATCCAACAATACATTAAAAAAATTATTCATCATGACCAAGTGGGATTTATACCTGGGATACAGGGCTGGTTCAATATCTGCAAAACAATTAACATGATTCATCACATCAATAAAAGAAAGGACAAGAACCATATGACTCTCTCAACAGATGCAGAGAAAGCATTTGACAAAATACAGAATCCTTTCTTGATAAAAACCCTCAAGAAAGTAGGGATAGAGGGATCATACTTAGAGATCATAAAAGCCATATATGAATTACCCAACGCTAATATCATCCTCAACTTGGAAAAACTGAGAGCTTTCCCCCTAAGGTCAGGAACAAGACAGGGATGTCCACTCTCGCTACTTTTGTTCAACATAGTATTGGAAGTCTTAGCCTCTGCAATCACACAACACAAAGAAAAGGCATCCAGATCAGCCAGGAGAAGGTCAAACTTTCACTCTTCACAGATGACGTGATACTCCATATGGAAAACCCAAAAGATTCCACCAGAACACTGCTAGAACTGATTCATGAATTCAGCATAGTTGCAGGTTATAAAATCAATGCACAGAAATTGGTTGCATTCCCATACACCAAACAATGAAGTGACAGGAAGAGAAATCAGGGAATTGATCCCATTTACAGTTGCACCAAAAACCATAAGATACCTAGGAATAAATCTAACCAAAGAGGTGAAAAATCTATACACTGAAAACTATAGAAAGCTTATGAAAGAAATTGAAGAAGACACAAAAAAAATGCAAAAAGATTCCATGCTCTTGAATAGTAAGAACAAATATTGTTAAAATGTCGATACTACCCAAAGCAATCTACATATTCAGTGCAATCCTTATCAACATGACACCATCATTCTTCACAGAGCTAGAACAAATAATCCTAACATTTGTATGGAACCAGAAAAGACCCTGAATAGCCAAAGCAATCTTGAAAAAGAAAACCATAGCAGGAGGCATCACAATCCCAGACTTCAATCTGTATTACAAAGCTATAATCACCAAGACAGTATGGTACTGACACAAGAAGAGACACTCAGATCAATGGAACAGAATAGAGAACCCAGAAATGGACCCACAAACGTATGGCCAACTAATCCTTGACAAAGCAGGAAAGAATATCCAATGGAAATAAAGACAGTCTCTTCAGCAACTGGTGCTGGGAAAACTGGACAGCAACATGCAGAAGCAACCTGGACAGCATCCTGGACCACTTTCTTACACCAAACACAAAAATAAACTCAAAATGGATGAAAGACCTCAAAGTAAGACAGGAAGCCATCAAAATCCTCGAGGAGAAAGCAGGCAAAAACCTCTTTGATCTTGGCCGCAGCAACTTCTTACTCAACACATCTCTGGAGGCAAGGGAAACAAAAGCAAAAATGAACTACTGGGACCTCATCAAAATAAAAAGCTTTTGCACAGTGAAGGAAACAGTCAACAAAACTAAAAGGGAACCGACAGAATGGGAGAAGATATTTGCAAACAACATATCAGATAAAGGGTTAGTATTGAAAATCTATAAAGAACTTATCAAACTCAACACCCAAAAAACAAATAATCCAGTGAAGAAATGGGCAAAAGACATGAATAGACACTTCTCCAAAGAAGACATCCAGATGGCCAACCGACAGATGAAAAAATGCTCCATATCACTCATCATCAGGGAAATACAAATCAAAGCCACAATGAGATACCACTTCACACCTGTCAGAATGGCTAACATTAACAACTCAGGCAACAACAGATGTTGGCAAGGATGCAGAGAAAGAGGGACTCTTTTGCTTTGTTGGTGGGACTGCAAGCTGGTGCAGCCACTCTGGAAAACAGTATGGAGGTTCCTCAAAAAACTAAAAATAGAACTACCCTACAACCCAGCAATTGCACTACTAGGTATTTATCCAAGAAATACAGGTGTGCTGTTTCGAAGGGACACATGCACCCCCATGTTTATAGCAGCACTATCAACAATAGCCAAAGTATGGAAAGAGCCCAAATGTCCATCGATGGATGAATGGATAAAGAAGATGTGGTATATATATTCAATGGAGTATTACTCGGCAATCAAAAAGAATGAAATCTTGCCATTTGCAACTACGTGGATGGAACTGGAGGGTATTATGCTAAGTGAAATTAGAGAAAGACAAATATCATATGACTTTACTGATATGAGGACTTTAAGAGACAAAACAGATGAACATAAGGGAAGGGAAACAAAAATAATATAAAAACAGGGAGGGGGACAAAACAGAAGAGACTCATAAATATGGAGAACAAACTAGGGGTTACTGGAGGGGTTGTGGGAGGGAGGATGGGCTAAATGGGTAAGGGGCACTAAGGAATCTACTCCTGAAATCATTGTTTCACTATATGCTAACTAACTTGGATGTAAATTAAAAAAAAATAAAATTAAGTATTATGTTGAAAAAAAAACTAGCTAGGGCACAAGGCATGAAAAAAATAAAAAATGAAAAAAAAATAAAAGGTGTACATATTGAAAGGGATAAATAAAATTGTGCTTATTTGCAGGTGGAAAAAAAAGGGGGGTGGTGACTGGGTGGTTCAGTCTGTTGAACGTCTGTCTGACTCTTGATTTCAGCTCTGGTCATGATCTCACAGTCGTGAGATTAAGCCCCACTTTGGGATTCTGACAGTGCAGAAAGCCTGCTTAGGATTTTCTCTCTCTTTCTCTCTCTCTCTCTGCCCTGTCCCTGCTCACACATGCCCTGTCTCTCTCTCTCAAAAAAAAAAAAAAAACAAAACAGTTAAAAACCCAGAAAAACAACTTTGACAATTTATTCCAATATATTACTAGAAAATGTCATTATTTTCATGACAAGGGGTGCTCTCTTCTAGAGGCTGCCTCTAGAGAATATACATTTGTAAGATGATAACATTTTAAGAAGATAGAATTGTGTATTCATAGAACTTGTTTAATGTTTATCTTAATGTGAAATTTAAATTTTTTTTAAGTTTATTTTTGAGAGAGAGAGAGAGAGAGAGAGAGAGAGGGAGACAGCGTACGTGAGCAGGGGGGGAGCAGAGAGAGGGAGACGCAGAATCGAAGCAGGCTCCAGGCTCTTAGCTGTCAGCACAGAGCCCGACGTGGGGCTCGAACCCACAAACCGCAAGATCATGACCTGAGCCGACATCAGAAGCTTAACTGACTGAGCCACCCAGGTGCCCCATCTTAGTGTGAAATTTAAAAATGAACAAAAAAGGCCAACCCTCTTATCATCTTGTCTCTTGTAAGAAGTATCCTATTGCTGTTTTCCAGACTGTGCTAGCCTGATGAAGAAGTGTGTGCAGTGCCGGGCAGTAGTTGAACGAAGAGTGCCTTTCATTATGTGTTGTGGAGGGAAAAGTTCAGAAGATGCCACTGATGACATCTGTAAGTGTATTTTTCTTACTTTGCTGTCTTGTTGGGACTTTCATGAACATCTCTTCTCATGTGTAGTAGAATGTTGGCTTGTGAAGCACAAGGTACGTGACCTCAGTCTACAGAGGAACAGATGGGGTTTTGTTCTTATCACAGGAAACTTGAGATTGTGTTTTTCTAGCTTGCAGTATGATTATAGAACTTTGAGCATTTGTTTTTTAAGAAACCTCCATGTGTAATATAAAGAAAATTGTTGTGTTCTTGCTTAAAGAAAATTTGCTTTTTTTTAACATTAAATTTAGAGTATCTTGGTGAATTAGCATATTACAAATTATTTTTTCAGTTATATAAGTGTTAACATCTCATTCTTGGGTGTAGCAGATTTCACCTAGCGCATGTCAGTATTTTATAGAATAGCATTTATTCGGGACAGAGTAACTGTAGATAAACTGAAATGTAACTCAGTAAAGAAGTGGAAAGATGAAAAATTATTTACTTTCAACCTTTTAAAAAATTTTTTTTAATTTATTTTTTTATATATATAATTTATTGTCAAATTGGTTTCCATACAACACTCAGTGCTCATCCCAACAGGTGCCCTCTTCAGTGCCCATCACCCACTTTCCCCTCTCCCCCACACCCCATCAACCCTCAGTTTATTCTCAGTTTTTAAGAGTCTCTTATAGTTTGGCTCCTTCCCTCTCTGTAACTATTTTTTTCCCCTTCCCCTCCCCAATGGTCTTCTGTTAAAGTTTCTCAGGATCCATATAAGAGTGAACATACGGTATCTTTCTCTCTATGACTTATTTCACTTAGCATAACACTCTTCAGTTCCATCCACGTTGCTACAAAAGGCCATATTTCATTCTTTCTCATTGCCAAGTAGTATTCCATTGTATATATAAACCACATCTTCTTTATCCATTCATCAGTTGATGGACATTTGGGCTCTTTGCATAATTTGACTGTTGTTGAAAGTGCTGCTATAAACATTGGGATACACGTGCCCCTATGCATCAGCACTCCTGTATCCCTTGGGTAAATTCCTAGCAGTGCTATTGCTGGGTCATAGGGTAGATCTATTTTTAATTTTTTTGAGGAACCTCCACACTGTTTTCCAGAGTGGCTGCACCAGTTTGCATTCCCACCAACAGTGCAAGAGGGTTCCCGTTTCTCCACATCCTCTCCAGCACTTTTCTTTTCTTTTTTTTTTTAAAGTTTATTTATTTATTATGAGACAGACAGAGACAGTGTGAGTGGGGGAGGGGAAGAGAGAGGGAAAGAGAGAGAATTCCAAGCAGGCTCCACGCTGCCAGCATAGAGCCCAATGTGGGGGCTCAAACCCATGAAACATCGAGATCATGACCTGAGCTGAAACCAAGAATCAGAACCTCAACTGACTGAGCCACCCAGGCGCCCCCTACTTTCAACCTTTTCAGTACTATAGCTGTATAAAAATATTTTTCATCTTTGCACTAGATAGAAGCTTGGAATGGTACCTTTGATTTCTTTGTTCTATGTATGCACGAGGAAGAACATTAGTGTAGCCAATTCTGCTCAGGGCTCTTTGTCTTTATCACTGATAGAGCAGAATTAAAATGAGAGAAACAAGTTAACTAGAGTAAAAGAGTAAAAGTCTAAAGAGTAGGAAAAGTGCAATAAAAAATTTCCCTCTAGGGGTGCCTGGGTGCCTCATTCAGTTAAAGGTTTAACTCTTGATTTCGGCTCAGGTCATGATCTCAGGGTTGTGAGATTGAGCCCCACATCGGGCTCCACACTGGGCGCGCAGCCTACTTGAATTTTCTCTCTCCCTCTGCCCCTCCTCCGCTTGTTCTCTCCCTCTCTCTCACTCTCTCTCTCAAAAAAAAAAAAAAAAAAAAAAAAATCCCTCTGTTTAGTAGACCCACTGATCACATCTTTTCTTTCATGGAATTCCTCATCTCCAATCAGTAACAAGGAGGGCTGGGAAGAAAGGAAGGAGGTTAGGTTTTTGTGTGTTCTCCTAAACATCATCTAAGAGACTTTATGATTATTGCTGCCCAAACTGGCTAAAGTGCTGTGCTGCCTCCCATCTTGGCTTTGTAAAATGCAGGAACAGAGAAAAAAAGCATAGAATGTGTTTGTGAGCTTGCCAAAGGAAGCAAGTAGAAGCGCCTCGGAGAACTCAAAAGTCTGTGTGTAGTTTGTTGTCTAGCTGAGTTAAATAGAATTAGAAAATAATGTGCAAACCTGTTTCTTTTTAAAGATTATAAATGAAGGAGTATAATGTGAATGTCACTACTGTATTGGTTGTCCATGAGTGAAAAAAAAATTTTAAGGGGATTCTAGTAATAGTCTGGTTTTTAATAAAGTAGTAATAATTTTAGAAATAAAAAAAGTCATTGCTATGTCAAAACAGTCATAACATTAAAATATTTTATTTGTATTATAGCAAGTGGAAATATTCCTGTGTTACAAAAGGACAAGGATAATACCAATGTCAATGCAGATGTGCAAAAGTTGCAACAGCAGTTACAGGACATTAAGGAGCAGGTAATGATGATCTCTTCATGGTAAATGATGATTCTAAGGATGGCATTTAATATTTTTCTATAAAGCTGTTGGTGTTTTACATAGTAAGTAGGATTCACATTAGGGTATCATTTATAGTATTTGAATAGTTTGTAAAAGGTAATATGATTAAAAGATTTAATCAGGCCTTTTCCAAAATAAGAAACAAACAGATGACCAGTAATGCTCAACCAGAGTAGTAATCAAGAAATGAAAATTGGGGTGCCTGGCTGGCTTAGTAGAGCATGTGACTCTTGATCTTGGGGTTGTGAGTTCAGGCCCCACTTTGGGCATAGAGCTTACATTAAAAAAAGAAGAGGAGGAAGTAGAAGAAAGGAAAATTACAGAAAAGAAAACTACAGTGAGGTGCCTGTCTCCCTACCAGACTGAGTAGAAAACTCTGTGTTAGAAATTGTCAGTATAGGGGCACCTGGGAGTCTCAGTCAGTTAAGCGAATGACTCTTGATCTCAGCTCTGGCCTCGAGCTCACAGTTGTAAGTTAAAGCCCTGTGTTGGACTTCACACTGGGAGTGAAGCCTGTTTAAAAAAAAAGAAAAAGAAAGAAATGATCAGTACACAGTATTAGAATACGGGAGTACAAATTAGTAAAAACACTTTGGAAAAGTTTGTCACTGTAATATTAACTAAGCAGGATATTATTTTGAAGTGCAAATTTGGAAAAAATTGTACAGATGGTGTTTAAAACCAAGGGTAGTGGTTTTCTTGGCTGGGATGGCTGGAAGGTGGGGCACAAGGGAAGTTTCTGTATAGAGAGATATAAAGTGCCCATTACGTGCATTTGATCAATTTGTGAACTTTTATCAAATGGTACATTTATGATTTGTGCACATTTCTATATAAGTGTGATACTTCAGTAGAAAGGAAAAATATATATGTTCTCTTTCACTCTCACTCTGTCACGCACACCATAACAGAAAGCAAGGGAAAGATAAATGCAGTATTTAGAATAGTGGGTTTCAGTAATGGGTAGATGGAAAGGATTTGGGAAGATATATGGAGGGGCTTCAAAAGAAAGGGTAGCACTCCATGCTTTAAGCTGGGTGGTGGTTTATATTGTTCTTTATATCTTATACATACCAACAGACGTCCTCTCTTATCTACTCAATATTTCATAGCAGCAACAGTAAAATAAAGAAGCTAGTTAAAACTTGTTACATATATGGTAAGTAAGAAAGTCTGCTTTTTTCCCTTCCCACCTTATCATTTGACCCAGCAATTAAATCTGATTCAAAAGATTGAGAAGCATAGGGTGTTATTTCTTTAGTTTGGGTATCACATCAGTGTTGCCATGCAGTTGTTAGTCATCACTTGTCTTTTCTACCTGAGTTTATAAGTAATATAGTCAATAAATAGGATAACTAATGACCCTTGTGATAGAGTAATATAGTAGATAGTTATTAAAGAATTAAGCATATGTATTTGTTAGGAATTTAAGCACCCATCCGAAAAGATTAAAACTCTATGACTTGGCTAGTTTTTGTTTCGAAATCTAGTACCTAGTAATACTTGTTATATGGTGACTGAGTAAAGATAAACATGGATTTACCAGTTCTTATGTAGCAACATAAAAATAGGAACATATTTAGCTCATTCTAATATAAAATAGAATGTTTCAAAAATCTTTTAAAGCTCTGGGGCACCTGGGAGGCTCAGTCGCTTAAGTGTCTGACTTCACAGGTCATGACCTCACGGTTTGTGAGTTCGAGCCCCATGTTAGGCTCTGTGCTGACAGCTCACAGCCTGGAGCTGCTTCGGGTTCTGTGTCTCCCGCTCTCTCTGCCCCTTCCCTGCTCACTCTCTGTCTCTCAAAAATAAACATTAAAAAAAATTTTTTTTAAATCTTAAAGCTCCTTAGCATCTCATTTTCTTTCCCATAAGACCCTTATAGAAAGATAAAACTGATTTTTGAACAAGTCTTCTCTGAAAAGCATTTCATCTCCTGTTTGTGAATTAAAATTAATTGTGAATAATGATAATTTTGAACCCTATTATGGGTCCTGAAAAAATAATTCAGCTTAGGGCGCCTGGGTGGCTCAGTCAGTTAAGCATTCCACTCTTGGTTTTGGCTCAGGTCATGATCTCACAGTTTCATGAGTACGAGCCCCAAGTGGGGCTCTGTGCTGGCAGCATGGGGCCCACTTGGGATTCTCCCTCTCTCTCTGCTCCTCCCCCACTCATTCTGCCTCTGTCTCTCTCAAATAAACTTAAAATAAATAAATAAATAATCCAGCTCTACTTTTATCCCAAGTTCAGCACTCCAAAGAAGTTTCTTTCCCCTTAAATAATATTCATGACCAGATTTCATCACAAAAATATATTTAAACAGTTATAACAAAATTCATTCTGAGGACTCATGGGATTTCTTGCAGGGACCTTGGTCCTTGACTTTTGTCAAGGTAACCAAGACAAAGCATCTGAATAACTCTTTTTAAAATTTAAATCTCCAATCTTTCTCTTACCCCAGTGTAATTTCACGTGCTATTAAGAATATATTAATCTCAAAGTAACTGAAGTTACTAATTGACTGCATAGAACTCTTGGAAATTTAATGGGAAAGAAACCATTTTAATGGTACTAAAAGGCTGGTTTGGCTTTTTTAATTTTTTTATGTTTCTATTTATTTTTGAGACAGACAGAGCATGAGCAGGGGAGGGACAGAGAGAGAGGGAGACAGAATCTGAAGCAGGCTCCAGGCTCTGAGCTGTCAGCACAGAGCCCAACGCGGGGCTCAAACTCACAGACTGTGAGATCATGACTTGAGCCGAAGTCGGAAGCTTAACTGACTGAGCCACCCAGGCGCCCCTGGTTTGGCTTTTTAAAATAAAAAAGTATATACAATTTTCTACAGCTTTGTCTCTCAAGCTTTAAGATAGATACATGTGAAAATTTACTTTGGAAGGGTGGGGCTAACAATTAGATTTGTAGTTCCTTCCCCCTCCCTGCCACAGTGATCATTGTCAAAGTTGATCATTACATTTTCGTATAGGCCTTAGGCCTAGTTTATTAATCTAGAAATTCTTTTTGATTATGTCATTTCTATGTTATTTAGGATACTTTTCCATGGATACTTTTCCCAAATAACATAGAAATGACTTCATAATATGAAGTATTGTGGTATAGTAAGGTAAAAAAATGTTTTTCTGAAAATAAAACGTAAAATGTGTTTTTGTGAAAAATTATGTGATTTCCTAGAGTGTTTTCACCAAAGTATACCTAACGTACTTCTAAATTTTTCTGAGTTCATGAAGTTACATTTGTTAATATGAAGTAAGGCTAATTGTTTTTAATTGAAGGGGATCTACATTAATAGTAATCCAGTGAAGGATGTTTCAAAACAAGAGCTCTGGGGCCACATGATCCAGTTTACATTATGGCCTGTGGTGGGGAGGTGTGTAGCCCCACGAAGCCCCAGTTTGCTCGTTTTTAAAGTGATAGTGATAATAGGGCTAAGATATTATCATAGTGTGTGGCACGTGTCTTTAGGGACATCTGTACACTGCTCCCCCTCCCCCATAGGCCTGATGTATTGTGTTACTTTCATACAAGAACAGCATAGTACACAGTTGGGGAATCTGAATGAGACTGAATGGGGCTATTTTTCATTCATTTCCTGTTAGATTTTGACGTTTGCATTTTTTGTTTTATATGGTATTTATTTAATGAAGTGTCTTTTATACATGACAGTACAACTGATATTTCTATTTTATATAAAGGGATAACTTTAACTATTTAAAAATTTTTAAATTAAAAAAAATTTCTCGAACATTTTAAAGCAACAAAAGATTAAAACAACAAAAGAAAATGTTACAAAGTTGTTATATACAATGTCAAAATATAAAATGTCTCAGCATTTATTACCTTGTTATCTCCCATTCCAGACCATGTGCCCTGTATGTTTGGATCGTTTGAAGAATATGATTTTCCTCTGTGGCCATGGAACGTGTCAGCTCTGTGGAGACCGAATGAGTGAATGTCCTATTTGTCGCAAGGCTATTGAGCGAAGGATTCTTTTGTATTAATTAAGAAACTCAGTGTGTTTTTTGTTAGCTAAAGTATTTGGTCATGAGCTCTTAGTGAAGCTGTTAAGCTAGTTGGACGTTCTAATGAACTAATTTTTAATATCATAGTTTCTTTCCTAGAGTGTAATTAGACTGTAAATGTATCAGAACAAAAAAAACCCTCTATAAGACAGTGTTTGAAGTTGTGGTTTTTGTTTTTGTTTCTTTTAATTTGAAACATCAAATCCATATAATTCATAGGTAATTTACTTGTCACTTCTAAGGGGAAGGTCCTTTAAGAATGTCCTGTTATTTTTGTTTTTATTGCATTTTTCTTATAGTTTGTAAATTTGTTAGACCTCAAGAAATGTAGATCCTTATGATCAGCTGTCCTTCAGTTTATTGTGATTTTACACAGTTGACACAGGTACTCAGAAAAGTCATGCATCAAGTGAACAGGGCAAGTCAAACCATTATGCCACATATATTAAATGACAAAATTATAATATGAGTTTTACATAGTTAATATTGAAGATAAGATTATCTGAAGAGAGGATTATCTTTTTAAGATAAAAAGTTATGCAAATGATTGTTTCTGAATTCTTAGAGTAAATGGAAGCATGGAATGAGAGAGTAGTGACTTTGCATTTAGCTTAATTTATAGACTTAAAAAGAAAATTGTTAAACTTGAATCAAATTGCCAGTTTCAGAATGATTGACATGAAAAGGAAGAATAAGCAGTCACAGTGGGGAACTGAGGTGGGGGAAAGTAGCCAATGAAAGAGTACCTTTTAACTGACCATTAACAGTTGCCTTTCCTGTATTAATTTATACACTGTTCTGTTTAGCCAGCCTTTAAAAAAAAAAAAAGTGTATGAAAAGTGTACCTCAGTTTTCCCTGTGGTCACTTATCCAGGCTTGACCTGACCAGTGAAATGATACTGCCCTATTTGGGCTCTGAGGTTGCATGTTGCTTTTCTCATGTACTGAGTAGTACCCCAGTGATCTGAGAAGGGTAGTGCATTGTCTCAAGGCAACAATCTTTTTTTTGTTCCTGTTGATTCTGACAGTGTTACTGGTTCTACCTACATCGTAAAGCCCTCCCATTTTCTTTCAGTTGCTAAGACTTGTTATAAAGAAAACACTCTCTATCTACAAATGAGGATATTATTTAAATTGCCAACAGTATCCAAGACATAGTAAGTAACCTAATAATAAATACTTTAGAAAGAGTGACCAGGACATTTACAGAAATATGTCTGATTATCTGCAGTTTTTCCTTTAACTCAAACTTTTGATTCTAGAGCATCTAATCATTTTCTGCCCTTTGAATGAGTAATGTTACTCTGTCTAGGATGAATATACATATAAATAAGTGTTTTGAGGTCATTGCTGCTAGATTATAAAAATATCACCTGTTTACAATGGTGTCTACTATATACTGTGTATAAGCTTACTCCTAAGGATAGTTATCTTGTAGCTTTTTCTTTTCTTTTTTTCTTTTGATTCTGGTTATTCCTTCCTTCCTTCCTTCTTGCCTGCCTGCCTGCCTTCCCTCCCTCCTTTCTTTTTCTTTCTTTCTTCCTTTCTGTTTCTTTCATTTCGGCAACTAAATTTAAGAATATTCCTGGCAATTTAATGGCTGCTGCTTTTGCAAGTCCTGGTGAAAACAGTGGTGAGCTTTGCTGGCTGATTTTGTAGTCTTGGTGATTCCGTATCTGTGTTAGCTAAATAATTTAGCATTTAGAATAGTAAAATTTTTATAAGTTTTGAATTTGAAAATTTGTATGGATTCAGTTATCTAATAAAGGGCCACTGAGGCTATTTTTTTAAGCCATATTTCAAAGTTATAAAAAGAGCATCTGACATGATGTCACATAAAGAAACAGACTTATTTTCTTTCAGATTTGAAAATAGCAACAGTCGGGATTTTTTTCCTTCCATGCCATAGGCTGCCCATCTCTTTTCCACTAGGTCAGCTGGAGAGGAGGGAACACCTGGCTGACTCATGCACAGTTTGGCCAGCCAGTGAATTCTGTCTAGAGCTCTACTTACATCTTTTTTGTCTTTTGAGCTTGCTGTGCTTAAACTTACATCCCTAAAGGGCAATTTCATTTTCCAGACTAGTTTATTTCTTCTAAATTAAAAATACAATAACATAAACTATTACAAAAGTCATATAAGGTCACTGTGATTATAGTGTTGTGTACTTGTGCATTTTCTATATTTGTACCACTCTGAAATTTGTTCAATGAATACAAAATGTTTCTCTCTTCATGTTTTCAAGCACCTGAAAAATTATTTTAAATTTGTTTCGTGCTTGTGAGCAAGAATAAGGTTAAGAACAGAGTTGTTTAAGTGACTGTCTTCTAACTCTGAAATTGCTACCTCTTATGTGTCTCTCAGCAGTACTTTCCCAATTAGGTATGTTTCCTTCTCATCAGCTTGTCATCTTGTGCCTCAGAAGAGCTTTTACTTTTCCTAGAATCATTTAAAAAAACACAGCAGACAGTCATTCAAAAATGTATTTTTTGGGCCTCAGGGGCTAGATATACAACATTGAAAAATGGTCAGCATTTAGCACACACTGAGTCATGCAGCAGTTGTACATTTGAAGAACTCTGTAGTCAAGAAGGGATCCAAAGGTACTGATAACATTTCTTCCTAGTGTTTCAGAAGAGTTGTCTTAAAGTAGCATTTGGATTCCCTCTCTGTATCCCCTTACTCCTACCACATTTTCGCCTTTACTCTAAGATTGTCAGCCTTGTTGCCCAAAACACACACACAACTTACCAGATGGTGCTATTCTAGTCATTTTTGTTCACATAATTTAACATTCTTACTGCTTATATTACTAATGTATTGAATTTTTCTGGGAGCAAGAAGGCTTTTCAAGTGAAGATCACTTTGTATTAGTGTAGGGTATGATATTAGACAGTGTTTAGCTGACCAAATCATGTTTGGACAAAGTGTTTGTAATTTTAAACATTGCAAATTGACCAGCTATAACATTAATTGATAATATTGAAAATAGCATTCTTAAATTTGTATCTTTGATGGCTTTAGCCTGTAGGAACTAAATTTTAGCATGTTGAAATGCATGCTGCTTAGGACTAGTCCAACTCAAATGTATAAACTTGCTGGGTCATTTTTACATAGTAGAAATACACAATCTTGTTATGTGTTGCCCAGTTGCTGTCCTTTGTTTATTATGAATTTTGGACCCTTAGTGATGGGGTAGGATAGGAAGACAGTAAGGAGTTGCAAGCAAGCAAGCAAGAAAAGTCAGTATCTGAGTTTAGAGAAAAAAAGGGGTTTAAGAAAGTCATGTAGATTTCATCAAAGCGGTAAGCAGAGAGAGTATATTTGATTGAACAATATAAAAAAGGTCTCTTAATCAGTTTTTAGTGTCATTTAATTTACAATTGCTTTGTAAACTATACAGTTTAATACATCTGGCTTTAAAAAAAGGCCAAAGGAAAAGCGCCTATCCTCTCAGAGTGTCTAAAATGTTATAGTAATAATTTGTGTAAAAATTGAATATTTGGAATAGAATTTTTTTTACATTTTTTTAAATTGTGGTAAAAACACATAACATGAAATTTACCATCTGCACCATCTTTTAAGTGTACAGGTCAGTAGTGTTAACTATATTCACATTGTTGTTAAACGGCTATCTGGGAGAACTTTCTCACTTGCAGGATTGAAACTCTATACCCATTGAACAATAATTCCCTTTTCTCTTCACCCCCCCCCCCCAGTGGAATAGCATTATGGTTAAATATAAATCAAGGAACAACCTTAATTATCTTGTTTGTGTTTGCAAGATTTAAAGTCACGGTTAATACTAAGTTCCTTAAAATTTGAGGGATGACAGAATTTCTTCCCTTCCTCCCAACTGTTATAAATCATAATTGAGTTGATTTTAAATGTCTGTTAATTGGAAGGGTTTGTTATTTCATTTGGAGCTGGAGGGGAGAAACACATTTTAAACATTAGAATTAGGTTAGCTCTGAATTTGGGAAGGTAATAGATTTTCACAGACTATGTGTGCCTTGTCAAAAATGTCAGTTGTCTTTAAGTCTCCTTGTAACGGTCTCAAAATATTTTTTTCTCTCAAAAACTCAACCTAATTTTATTTGCTTGAATATTAATGATAGGAATGCATACTGATACTACTTGATAATCATATAAT
The DNA here is from genome assembly GCF_027475565.1 of Acinonyx jubatus. Lineage (NCBI taxonomy): Eukaryota > Metazoa > Chordata > Mammalia > Carnivora > Felidae > Acinonyx > Acinonyx jubatus. The sequence continues at coordinate 43,335,693 of NC_069392.1, forward strand.
AGCCTTGGAACTTTAACATATATATATATATATATCTATAGCAGTATTAATAATCATAGTTGTACTTCTTTAAAACATTAAATTTGAGGAAAAACTATTTAATGATGTCTCATTTGTACATTGCTTTGCTACAATGAGGGGGAAGCCTTTAGATTGAGACTCAGTTTACTGGTAAATGGTTAGTAGTGGATGAAACTAGAATATAAAAATATGAACGAGTTAGGGGAGCTGATGAATTAAAATTGTAAGTTGCTACATCAGCATTTTCTACCTCCTTTTCTGTCAGAGTATTGCTTTTCCAGCTCTTATTCTTATTTGTGACTAAGGCGGAGAGGGGAACCCGAGGTTCAAATTGAGATTCTTATTTTGTTGAAGATTGAAGCAAGTAGGTACAGGAAGGGTGACCTGTCACGTCACTTTGGTGCGTAAAATCCATAATTACAGGTTGTAATTGACGTGTACAAAATGTGTGAGAAAGATAATATTACTGGCTGTTTTACTTCTCCTGTGTGGTCTACATGACTTTGTTTCATAAACATGACTTCTTTCCTACACAATGCAAAATGGTCTTGTAATTTTCTATAAAAGAAACAAATATGCCATTTTGTCTGAAATCTATAATTTCAGGAAGCTATTGAAAGTTCTGACTCAGGGCTTTGTAACAAGTTTAAGCAATTGTTAATTATATTTTGGAAAATCCATCTACATAATTCTTCAGTGCCTTGAAAGAATTATTAACTTGGCAACACTACTAAAACTTTATAGAAGGCTGTCTTTAGCGTGCGTGTATCATCACACACATTTATACGGCGTATTGCTTAGCTTGTGTGATAGCAATACTGCATGTGTGCTGGCTTTGGGTAATTCTTTAAAGGGAGTTTTCTAGATTTGCACTTGATATTTGTTTTTTAAAAAACTGATTATTTATGGCCATGACACTGTTACTAGAAAAATAATTCTGTAAGTCATTATGCAAAGTCATGTATAAGTAGCATCTGGGAAGAAGAGCAAGGGTTCATACAGTTTGCTGTTTTAAAATGAAAAGAAGATCTGTTTGGTAAACACAGATTGTCTTCCCCTCAAATGAAAAAAAGAACTTTTGTTCACGTGATTCGGTTTAAAAAAAACTTTTTTAAGGGAAATAATGGATTGCATGTTCTTCTTAATGCTAGTCTAATATTTAGCCTGAATCCACAAAGTTGTTTTTCTGTTAATTTCAGTATGCTTGTCATTCTAAATACCATATATTCAGTGTGATAGAAAGCAATTTAATTGACGCATAGCAGTGTTTTTGCTTTGTGTTTTTCCCAGTGTTTTTTAGCTCCCACTTGATTAAAGTCTTGCTCGTGAATAGAGTTTCTGTATGGCAAATGATTCTTGCTTATTATTAGCTTTTGTTAAAAAAAATGCTTAGCAAGAACTAAGCTTTTAAAAATTAATGCAAACATTTACCATTAATAAAACTTATGATGTAATATCATTCTATAATGCTTTTCTCTGATCTTTTGAAGTATTCTTTATAGAAGTATATATGAATTTTAATTTTTAAGGTATTTGAAGACATATCTCAATGTATCAAATCTGTTATTGGAAAGGAAATTATCATGTCTTTGAGAAACAAGGACATACATCTCCAACTCAATATAAGACATAGGTGCCCACATCTGGAAGGCTCTCATTGCAATTGTTTACATTTAAGGTACCTCTATCTACAGGGCCAAAGAAGCTTTTCATATTTTAACACCTCACACTCTTTCAGGATATTGTGAAAATAGTCTGAATAGGATAAATTTGATAGAAAATAAGTCAGCCAGTCAGGAAGACTCAACTTTTTCTATACAGAGTTTATTCCTTTTCAAAATTCAGATGTAGATTTCATGTTCTAAAGATATACATTTTAAAGCAATGATTTATTTGGCTTTCTTAGTGTTTTGTGACTAAATCAGTAATTTGAATGGTTTGGAGTTATTTTATTTTTCAAGTTAATAGAAGCAGTTATTTGTCATTGAGAGGTTGTCTGGTTCTAGTTCAAAAATTCAGTATGTGTATCTGGAATGTTCAAGAGGAAAACCATCTGAAACAAAATCTTTTAACTGTTTATTTGAAAAAAAATCTGTATTCCAACTCTAAAATTGTGAATTTATTTTTGGATAACCTCTAACTGTATTTCTGTTGCTGTATAATTAGATATTTCATGGCAATATTTTTTATTAAATTGAAACTGTATAGGTTTTTAAAATAAAGACATTTTAGAAAATCTGATTTATATTTTTTATCATTGATAGTCATTCATCTTTCACAGAAATTCACATTATTTGTTAGTTTTACAGTGTAGCATTTCCCAAACTTACTGACAGTGAAAACTTTTAAATGGTGCATTACAGAGTAGTGATAGTTTGTAAGATAGAATGAATGCATGGATTAAAGTAGAACACCAGAAGTTATTTCAGATAAGTTAATTGCTGAAGAGCGATCATTTGGCAAATAGGTTTTTTTTCTTTTAAACAAAACTAGTTGATAAACTCATTTTGTTAAACACACACACACACACACACACACACACACCCCTTATAAGCATAATATGAGAGGATAAGACAAGATCCAGAACAGAGGCCATTGATCACTGAGTTGGTGACATATCAATGAGACTGTTAGGTAATGCTGCCTCTGCACTAATGCTCTAATCAAATGTGTGTATTCATGCTTTAGGTACCTTATTTATATCAGGTCCTTGCATTCTCAAATATGGCAGCTTTCTGAAAGGCCAATTTTCAAGTCAAATAAACATTCTTTACTTTTCTTATATTTAAGAGTATTACCCTCCCTTCCTGTTCTTTTCTTCCTTCCTACAGAACACCAATTAACATCTTGAGTGGAACATTGACATACAGATTGGAAAAAGCTTTTACAGGGGATGCTAACCCTGATTTAATAGGGAAATAGGGAAGCAACCAAATAAGAGAGCTCTGACCATGGCCAACCCGTACTGAAAAAAAGACTTGAGATTCAAAAAGTTTATATGCTGTCAGTATACAAGTATAGTACAAGAGTATCATAGTGGTTTCCTATTGCTGCCGGAAAAAAATGACCATGAGTGTAGTGGCTTAAAACAACAGAAACTTATGATCTTACAGTTCTGGAAGCCAGAGATTGGACAGAATACTAGTCAGAAAATCCCAAAGTTTTTGGAGATTAAACAATACACTTCTAAATGACATGGGTCAAAGAAGTCTCAAGAGAAATTATAAAAATGTTTTGAAAATACAACTTGTCAGAATTTGTGGGATGCCATGAAAGCAGCTCTTACAAAGCAACTTGCAAAATTGTATACATTAGAAAAAGATATAAAATTGTTCATCTAAGCTTCCACCTTAGGAAACTAGAAAAAGAAAAGCAAATTAAATCCAAAGTAACCAGAAGAAATAAGAAAAATCAATGAAATTGGAAATAGAAAATCAACAGAGAAAAATCAAAACCAAAAGCTAATTCTTTGAAAAGATCAATCAGTAAAATTAATAAATCTCTAGCCAGATTAAGAAAAAGAGAAGATACAAGTTACTAATATTAGGGGTATTTTTTTAAGCTTATTTATTTTGAGAGAGCACAAGCCGGGGAGGCACAGAGAGAGGAGAGTGAGAGAATCCCAAACAGGGTCAGTGCTGTCAGTACAGAGCCCAACTCAGGGCCCGAACCCACAAAATGGGAGATTGTGACCTGGGTCAAAACCAAGAGTTGGACACTCAGCTGACGGAGCCACCCAGGTGCCCCACAAATTACTAATATTAGGAATGAAAGATGTGCCATCACTACAAATCCCATGGACATTAAAAGGATAATAACTCAATGCCCACAAACTTGATAAATGAAATGGAACAATTCCTTAAGACAAAATATACCAAAACTCACACAAGGAGAAATAATCTGCATATACCTGTTTCTGTTAAAGAAATCGAAGCATTAATTACCTTTGCAAACAAAAAGCAGCAGGCCCAGATGGATTCACTGGTGAGTTTTACCAAGCATTTAAAAGAGAAATTATACCAACTCTACAATCTCTTCCAGAAAATAGAAGCAGAGCCAACATTACCTTAATTAATTACCAAAGACATTACAAGAAAGGAACACCATAGCCCAATATCTCTCATGAACATAAGATTTAAAAATTTGCAACACAATGTTAGCAAATTGAATCCAATAAAATATAAAAAGAATTATACACTGCTACCAATTGGAATTTATTCCAGGTATACAAGTCTCATTTAACATTCAAAAATTGATGAAATCCATCACATCAATATGCTAGAGGGAAAAGTCACCCTAACAGTAGAATGAGAAAAAGTATTGGACAAAATCCCAATTTGTGATATAAAAGAAAACGTATGATGAAAAATTTCAGTAAAATAGGAGTAGAGAAGAAACTCAATATGATAAAAGAGCTCCTATAAAAATACTACAGCTAACATCACACTTAATGGTGAGAAACTAGATGCTTTCCCTGTAAAGTTGGGAATGAGGAAAGGATATCGCCTCTTTACCACTCATTTAGCATTATACTAAAGTCCCAGTGAATACCGCAAGACAAAGAAAATAAAAGGTATACATGTAGGAAAGGAAAAAGCAAAACTGTATTTGCAGATGATATGATTGTTTATGTAGAAATTGCCAAAGAATCGACAAGAAAACTTGTGGAACTAATAAGCAAATGTTGATGTCCATAAAATAACTTGCTGGAATTTTGATTGAAACTTCATTGAATATATAGATCAGTTGGGAAGAACTGACATCTTAACAATATTGAGTCTTTATTAAGATAGAATATCTCTCCATTTATTTAGATTTTTTATTTCTTTGATGAGGGTTTTGTAGTTTTCCTCATTTGGTTCTTGTACATATTTTTTTATATAATACATACCCAAGGATTTCAGAGGTTTTGGTGCTAATGTAAATAATATTGTTTTTAATTTCAAATTCTGAGTTTTCATTATTGATATATAAAAAAGCAGTTAATTTTTGTATATTTGTATCTTGCAACCTTGCTATAAACTGATCCTGAAGCTTTTATATGGAAAGACAAAAGACCCAGAATAGCCAACACTATATTGAGGAAGAACAAAGTCATAGAACAAACACTACTTGGTTACAAGGCTTACAATAAAGCTAAAGTTATCAAGACAAGTGTGATACTGGCAAAAGCTTTGTTTCTTGGCCTTTTCAATGGGAAGAGCTAGAAACATTTTTAAGAAAAAAAATATACCATGAGTTCAAACAAACTTCCAATTTGGGACTACTGGCTATTTATCCTCACTGATCTTATATCTACATCTCTTTTCAACCATTAAAAAATGTATTTTTTTATTGCACAAAAACAATGTTATCACCAACAATATGGCTTCTGAAAACAGTTAAAATTTTTTCTGCAATTGTTATTAGTGTGTATCTCACTAGGGATATTTACTCAAATTACTGTGTTTTTTTAAAGCTAATTTAAAAAAGTGTTCTTATTTATTTTTGAGACAGAGAGAGACAGAGCATGAGCAGGGGAGGGTCAGAGAGAGAGGGAGACACAGAATCTGAAGCAGGCTCCAGGCTCTGAGCTGTCAGCACAGAGCCTGACACGGGGCTTGAACTCAAGGACTGTGAGATCATGATCCAAGCTGAAGTCGAACATTTAACCAACTGAGCCACCCAGGTGCCCCTCAAATTACTGTGTTTTTTAAGCCTGCTGGAATAGCTCATTCTGTGTAGTTATGCTGCCAACTGGGTACACAGGTTTACTTTTACTTTTGGATATTAGGAATTGCTTTATTCATTCCTTTATTGAATTTGATTTTAAATTATGTAAAATATGTACACTATTCCAAAGTGAGCTCAACAAAACATTATATATTCAAAGAAGTCTGCCTTCCATCTCTGTCCCTTCCAACCTCCATCCCCCATGTAAATAATATGGTTTATTCTCCATTGTTTTTATCTTAATGTTAGGAAATACATAGAATATATTGACACCCTGTTTCTTTTTTAAAACACAAATATGCATACTGTGTATGAAGTCTCCACCTAACCTCATATTTTAATAATGACTTTTAATACTTTATACACCTTTTTTCCCCTATTCCTCTGTAGAGAGACACAAAGAAAAGAAGAGGAGCTTATCATTCCAGAGCTTAGGCACCTTGGGAGAGTGGTCTATAAAGTCACGATTCTGGGCTACCCTGCTTGATGAGTTGGAAGGTCCAGGTTGTCCAGAAAGTTGTGAGGATCCTTCCAGGGTCTTGGCCAAGTTATTCCAAGCCAGACTGATTGGTTCCCTCTAACCCAGTCTCTCCAGTTTGTGTCTGTGATCCTTCAGCCCCCATCTCCCCTCCTCTGGAAAGAAAGGGAAAGAAGAGTGAGGAGGTGTTGCCCAGCTCTAGGTACCCTCTGTGGGGCAAAAGCAAGTCAGCTTAAGTGCTTATCCAAAGTTCCTTCTTTCCATCTTACTACTTCCCTGCTTGGGAGAACCCATCCTCTGAAGAATGCTGAGGGCTTTTTACTCCAAACATTAGGAACCTAAAACTGCAGGTTGGGAAAATAAGGATTGTTTCCTTCCAGTCATAGCAAAGAGCATTTACTTCTGAGTGGGATCTTAGGCATTTCCTATGGGAAGATAAATGAAGACACACACCAGAGCCCAGAACTGTCCTGCTGGCTCCACTGGGGAGGAGAAGTGGTGTTCTCTGTGCCCCTCCAAACCCCTCCCTCCTGTGGAATTTTGCTTGCACAAGGGAAAGAAAGCATCCTGGACAAAATGTCTTTTTTATCTGTGTGTATGGTCAGAGATTGTGTCAAACCTGGCTTCAACTAAGAGAATTGCTCATTGAAGAGAAAATTCTATTCTCTCTCTCTTTTTAAAAGATGTTCTGTAAAGTAGTGTGAAGGAACTGTCTACAAGTCCAGGATAATGAGTAAATATGACATCATTACGTTTAATGATAGCAACATAAGCATTCATTTAGCACCTATGTGTGCCATGCACGGGCACTTTATATACATCGTCTGATTTAACCACTAACACTTTTAGTTTCATTTTACCTCTGAGGATGGGGAGCTCAGAGAGATTAAACAAATTTCTCACAGTCTTTCATTTAGTTTGTAGCTGTGTTAGGATCCAAAATTGGTTTTCTCTGGGGCACCTTGGTGGCTCAGTTGGTTAAGCATCAGACTCTTAGTTTCAGCTCAGGTCATGATCTCACGGTTTCATGAGTTCAAGCCCCAGGTGGGGTTCTGCGCTGGCAGCACAGAGCCTGCTTGGGATTCTCTCTCTCTCCCTCTCTCTCTGCCCCTCCCCACTCACGCTGTCTCTCTCTTTCAAAATAAATAAACTTAAAAAGCTCACAAAAAAACCCAAAATTGTTTTTTTCTTTTCTTTTCTCCCTTCCTCCCTCCCTGTGTCCTTCCCTCCCTCCCTCCCTCCCTTCCTCCCTTCCTTCCTTCCTTCCTTCCTTCCTTCCTTCCTTCCTTCCTTCCTTCCTTCCTTCCTTTCTTCCTTTTTTTAAACAACCAAAGGCCATGTTTCTGACAGCAACACCTCCTGCCTCTGATGAGAGCTCTGAACTGTGTCAGAAAAAAATTGATATGAGAAGTAACTGGAAATGAGAATTTCAAGTTGAATGGGAAGAACCTGGGCAGTTGGTAGCATACCTCACCTACCTGCTCCTTGAATTTTTCCCTGAAGAATTCTGGTAAAACAAGGTCCCTAAACTGGGATCACCACTGGGTGCAGCAACCTCTCTTTCCCACAAGAGGTCAGTAAAATCCTCTCAGTGAATTGAAGACCTGTTGCTGCCACTAACCACTCCGTGGCTCAGCAGTGGAGCAGTAAGGATCATCCCTTTATTGAGGAGACCTCTGACCTTCATATATTCTCTTCCGTATCATGCTGCTTTTTCCAAGCTGAGTCATCTGACACCTGAACTCTATCCTCACGCTACCATGTGGTGTGAAACAAATGCAACGGGCACAAAGGGACTCCATTCATTCTCTACTTTTAGTTTAAAGTGATGTTTTTGTTAAAACTTGCTAAAATGCGATTATATAACTAATTATAAAGTATGAGTACAAATTATTTCTTAAAATGTTATGTCTTGTAATTCTGGTATCTGAATTACTATTTACAACAAGAGATGACTGGTGTAAAGCAGTGACAATATCCTTAACACTTAGGAAGTGCCTTCTAAGGCATTCTGGTTTATGCTTTATGTTACATTTGAACCCTGGCAGTCTGGTCTGAGTCCTTGCCTACGATCATTGTGATGTCCTGCCTCTCTGCCAGAGAAACAGAAATCAGTGTTTTTGATGGTTCTGCAAGAGTAATTTTCAGGTGTATAAGCCAATATGGACATTGAAGAGATGGCTCAAGATCTTGTGGGGCTGTGGAACTTCCATAATTTAGGGCACCCTCTTTAGAAAAACAGTAAATAAAAATGTAAACATGAAAGTAAATTTTTATTTAGAATGAGAAAATAAATCACAACAAATCAATTAGAAGAAAGACTACAAACGTCTCCAAATCTAGGGGAAAAGGCATATTTTCATGAAGGAACTGCCTGACATATCTAATGCTCTCCCCTCATGTCTTGACAGGAGAGAACGTCCATTTTGACTAGGTGTTCTTTGCCTTTCCATTTATGTGTGTGATGACTGGAAGAATTTGTCACAAGCCAGCTTCTGGCTGTATTCGTTTCAAACTATTTTCTCCTGCACACCCCATGTACTTCAGGTGCCGGGCACCGCAGGACACAAGCATATTGTGATACCCCCTTTGGTCCTGCCCCTGTGCATCACAGCTCATATGAGGCAGCCAGAGAGATGGGAATGCTCCTAGAAGCCATGTCTATTCCAGGACAACTTTGCAAGAACTTAAGTACACACAGAGGTAACTGCAAGTCACATCAACGTATCCAACTAAATGCCAAATAAACATCTTTAAAAAAATTATTTTTAATGTTTATTTATAGTTGAGAGAGAGAGACAGAGCACAAGTGGGGGAGGGTCAGAGAGAGAGGGAGACACAGAATCTGAAGCAGGCTCCAGGCTCTGAGCTGTCAGCACAGAGTCCAGCATGGGGTTTGAACTCGCCAGCCGTGAGATCATGACTTGAGCCAAAGTTGGGACACTTAACCGACTGAGCTACCCAGGCGCCCTAAATAAATGTGTCTTTAATGTATCCTCATCTCCCTCATCTCAAAAACCCCATGGCCACCCAAAGCAGAGAGACAAAATAAAGGTGGAAATGGAAACAGAAAGTGGTCTTAACCTGATTGCAGTGAAAATGTATTATTTTTGCCTATTTTACAAACAACGTGATCCAACGAACACACCGTTGGACGCTTCCCAGTCGTTGGAAGGGGCCTGCCTAAGTGAGAGCCCTGCAGCGTCAGCTTCTCTGACTTTAGGGTATATCCCCCTGTATACATCCTTAGAAAACTCAGCCACGCCCCAGTCTCACAGACTGCTCAAAGCACGCAGCAAAGAAATGATTGCAGCCCCATACCGACCAGAATACCTTCATTTAGTGACAGGACTTCTCCAGTGGTAGACAGGCAAGTCACATGATTTCTCCATACCCCCTAGTATTGCAGTCTCTGCTTTGGACAAAGTGCATTTGCGGGGGGAGGGCCTGGGTCTTTGTATCAGTAAGAATGATCAGGGGACATCCACAGCACAACAGAAGAGAGTGTACACTGAGACCGAAGATTATACAGCCTCCTGTGTCAATCATCCACTTTTCCCAAGACTCAGTGGTGATAAAAGCTTTGCTCATACTTTTGCCTTGGCTTAAAACCTTCTCTCTCCAGCACACATCCCACATTCCGGCCCTGAGTCACGAAGCCTTCCCAGCAGTTCTGAGGCCCCCCGGACCTCTCCTCCATCTGATCTCCTACACGTTTTAACAAACAATTCCTGCAACAAATATTTGTTAAGTACCCATTCTGGGCTAGCCTTCAGTTAAATCTTAGTGGGTTGCTTACAAAGCATTTTACGAAAGTCCATCTCTGTTTAGCCAGATTATAAACAAAATGGTGACAGGGACCAGGGTTCCTTCCTGGCCTATCACAGCTCTGGGTATGTCAGCACTGAATAAATACTTATTTGATTGATGGAGTTCTGTCTCCTCTCTGAGGACCAAACCTCTTGGCAGCTGCCTCCGAGCTGGACTGGAGACTCCCTAACTGGATGGAGAAGGTAGAGTTATCTCCTGAAGAAATTCAGACGGAGTTCCCCCCAACTTTGCTAATGGGCTCTCAGATACTCTGCAGCTCATATTTGAAGGAACCTTTCTTCTCCAGTAAACTGGTTAGAAATTTTGACTTTTGACAAGATGGTAGTCCAAATCTAGCTACCAACTGCCCACTCGTACCCCCAATGTCTTACTTTGTGAGGTATCCAGGTTCAAGGGCACTGGAACCCAGATCCACACCAGAACCCATAATGCAGGCAGTCATGCTACATGCTGGCACCTCTGACCTTCACTTGTCCTGAGAGGCAATGTAGGAAACGCAGACTCGAATCTTATTCTGACCTGGTTTCAATGCTGCTTCTGCCCTCACAGGCTGTGGGAGGCCTTGGCTGAGTCCCCTTGCCTCCCTGCGGCCTTGCTCTCCTCCTCTGGAAATTGAGGACATTAACAGAACGCACGATGTCTGCGGGGTGGGCGGGGGGTGGGGGGGTGCTGTGGAATTTATATATGCAAGGATTCTGGGTGACTGTTGGAGTTCAGTTTTCTGTGTGCAGTTTCTCTTCTCTGTCTCCCAAATCCTGTCCCTGTCAATTGGTGCATCCACTATGGAAAACCGGATGGAGATTCCTCTAAAAATTGAAAATAGATCTACTACAGGATCCAGCAATTCCCCTTGGGATATTTATCTGAAGAAAATGAAAACACTAATTCAAAAAGTACTCACCCCCAGGTTCATTGCAGCATTATTTACAATAGCCAAGATATGGAAGCGACCCAAGTGTCCACTGATGGGTGAATGGATAAAGAAGAGTGATACACACACACACACACACACACACACACACACACACTATATCTATCTATCTATCTAGTATCTAATGGGCATATTGATATCTTTCTGACAATTTTGAGTAAATGTCTTTACCATCTTGATAAAACGCAACTCTACCTTCCCACTGCCAGATCCAAAAGCTCAGTGTCGGTTATCCTTGATTCATTTCTTTCTGTTTCTCCTTCCTTAATTCTGACCTGTCAGCAAATCCTGATGATTGAATCTGACTGCTCCTTCCTGCTCCTACTGCTAACCTGGACAAAGTCACCTCGTCTTGTTGGGATTATGACAATAGTCTTATCTGTCTGACCTCTGCCGCTGCTCCATTTCAGTCGGTTCTTCACAATACTGCTAGAGTGATCTTTTTAATCAGATTAAATGTCTTTAGTGCTTTGGGCCCTCCCAAAGCTTTGCATCTCACTCAGATAAAAAACAACAACAGAATTATTCCATGCTAATAACCCCACAGCATCCTCCCTCTCATCACTAACCCCACCCCCATCCGCTGGCTACACCACTTGGGACTCCTTTCTCTTTACTGAATGTTCCAAACACCTTTCTACCGCCAGGGCCTTTGCATTTGCTGCTCCCTCCCTCTAGAATGCCCTTCTCATGGATATCTACAGGGCTCACCCCCACCTCCACCCCCACCTCTTTTAGGCATCTTCTCAAATGTCTCCTTACTAGAGAAGCCTTTCTAGTTGACTCTACGTCGTCGTATAACAGATCCCTATCCCTACCTGGTTCCCTCACCCTATCATATTTTCTTGTTTCCTGTTTTTCTTCCCGATCCAGAACATAAATTCTGAGGGCAGGGTCTTTGACTCTCCTGGTCACTTTTGGATTCTTAGTGTTCAGAAAAGTGTCTGGCACATCATAGTAGGCATTCATTAAATATGTGTTGAAAGATTTGGTTAAGGGAAATAGCCTTTGAAATTGCTTCATAAATTAAAGGGAATATACAAAAAGGAGCTGTCACCAATGCAACTGATAGCTAAGTAACATTTATTGATCATTCCCTATAGCCAATCACCATATTTAGCAAAGATTAGTGTCTTATTTCATCGTTACAACAGTGTGAGAAATACCTCTCATTATTTATTTTTTTAGTTAAAGAAATTATTTTCTTAGTAACTTAGATATTGATGGAGAAGAGGGAAAATAGGTTACCAGCTGGTTAAAATGCTACAAACCCACACCTCGAGTGATTGTGCCAGCCTTGTTTCTTTCCTCAAAGTGGCCCCGTGAGCGGGGCTGCTCTCTGCGTGAGGACAAGATACTGGGTAAAGCGAACTATCTTCTCGAAAACACACTGACCTCTCATTTCACTCACTTCTCCCCTCCTAATCTTCTAATAACTTTATTGCTGGGAAAAAGGCCAACGAGGGAAAACCCCGCTGGCAGCCTGAGAACTGGCCTCGAGGTCATGTGCCTGCCCTCTTCTTTTGACACAGGAGGAAATTCAGCCCCCTGCAAGGCAATTTCCTGATAGAACCATGTTCCTTTTGACTTTTCTTAACCAAACATCTTGTCCAAAATCAGAAGATGAACCATATACTCTGTTGATGTATCTTGATGTGTTGAGCTACTTGATGATCTTCAGGGACAAGGGGCCACATTTGCTCGATTTTTGTTGACTTCTTCCTGCAAAACTGAACCCAGTTGGATCCTTTTAAAAATATAAGGGACCCCGTTATTCTCTTGAGTGATACACGGGCATCTGTTCTGATGACAGCAAGATAATAACATATTTGGCTGCGTGAAGCACTGGGGTTTCAGTATACAGTATGGAGATGCCTCTTCCCAAAACCTGCTGCCAGAAGCTATCATCACAAATCAGAAATCCCGATCTCGAGTGGAAAATATTCCTGGAAGGCTTTGCAAGCAGCAGGCAGGATAGCTTGGCTCAGAAGAGAAGGTAAAAACTGTTCTTCCTCATCTGTGAGTTATACAAGAAAGTGAGAAAGGCAAAGACTGAAGACTACGTTCTAATAGTAGTTTCTTTTTTGTCTTCGTTTTTATTAGAAATACTGTTTTATTTCTTTAAAAAAATTTTTTTAACGTTTATTTATTTTTGAGACAGGGAGAGACAGAGCATGAACGGGGGAGGGTCAGAGAGAGGGAGACAGAATCTGAAACAGACTCCAGGCTCTGAGCTGTCAGCACAGAGCCCGACGCGGGGCTCAAACTCACGACCGCGAGATCACGACCTGAGCCGAAGTCAGATGTTCAACCGACTGAGCCACCCAGGCGCCCCAATATTGTTTTATTTCAAAATATGTGCCTACTATTGTCTTCACTGAATACATTTAAAACGATTATAAAAATGCATCTTATGTGTTTTTTCCCCAGAATTCTTTCTGATTGCAGAGACGGGAAAATATCCTAATTTCCCATAAAATGCCAGTATCAGCATAACATGTTAGTACCAAGCAGTGCCACTCCATTATGCATTTCCTGGGCCTCTCACGAAAATATTATTTTAAAAAGACATTCGGAGGCCTCTGGTGCCAAGTAGGTGCTGCCTGGATATTCTGTGATGATGATGATGAACAGCCTTCTAAGTGCATGTACTGAGTTTAAGAAACATAACACCACAGCACGTAAAATCACATGCCAGATCTCACACAGCTGCCAAATCACATCCGTCCCTATCTCTGTGGATGATCCTTCCCCAAAATATAGGCCTGGCATCTTGCCCTGAACGTCAGCCAACTGGACATTAGCAGACCAGGGCAGAGAGGGAAATCCAGCTATGTTCCCCTATAAATCTCAGCCAAAGCCAAACCTTGATTATCTGTGGTGTCTGTGGGCAGCGGAGAAAGACGCTGTGGGGTGTGAGTAAGTAGAATTTGCAGATAAACCTAAATCTTATTTTAGACAATCAGAGAAAAAATAATTCCCAAATTCTCTGCTTTTGAATGCACCGATGAAAGGGGTAACAAGGAACGACTGTTATACCTGGAGTCTTGAATCTAGCCCGTTTGCTTTCTGGGTGAGATGCTGATGAGAGATAAAATAGTCAAGATGTGGACCCTCGAATAGGCTTGCAAAAGCAGTGAGGCCTCAAGAGTTCCCAGGCCAGAAAACGAGTCCCCGGATAATTGAGAGTTAACTATAATGCTGATTTCTTTTGTAATTACCCTGGAGTTAGCTTCTGTGTAAAAAAAGGGCACACGCCAGCTGCAGAGATTAAATTGTTATCCAGAGGTTCACATTAATATTTAAGTGCCTCGGGTCAATACCTTAATCCTTGAGTAATAAACTGTGTATTTAAAAGCCTGGTACTATATACACACATGCATGCAAACGCCCTGAACGCGGCCCAGCAGGTCACACAGCAAATAGCTAACAGGAGTTACATTCTGGAAGAGAGATAGGGCTGGGGGGTGGGGAATGGGGGCAGGAACAGGGGTAGGAGGAGACAAAAGGGGATGCTTTAAAAAACTTTTCTGTTGAAGTTTTAAAATAAGACTATAGTCATATAAGAAACATAAATTATTATGAAAATGAGGGACTTTGAGTTAAAGCTTCTAGAGGGCAGGGAAGTCTTCCACAGCGCCATGTCCCTGGCATGTCAGTATATTTGTGCTGACCTAACCTGAAAGCCCTCTTTGCAAGTTTCTTTTTGTAATTGTATTTGCCTGTCTGGAGTAATTTTATTTGCTGAGAAATAAATCATTGACAGTATCATTTGTTATTTGACATTTATGCAATTCTTATATTGTGGTAGCTTTAAAATTCCTTCCTGTTTCAGTACTCTTGAAAGAAACGTATACACTTCCCTTCTTTTTATAGGTGAGGAATTGTGACAAAAAGAAAGTATCTTTTGAAGGCCTTTATGACAGCAAATAGTTAGCAAAGAGGAGAAATCGTTCATGAGTTCAGTTTTTTTTGTGACGTATTCCTTTTCCAAGTCTTTGCTTATCTAACGAATGCTTGTTATAAGGGTTAAGTCCTTATATCCTCAATTGTTCTATAACCTAAAGTAAAACCTCCTCACTAGTCAGAACTGCAGACAGATGGATGGAGACGTGGGATCTTTCTTCCAGGGCCCTCCCATGATTCGCCATGATACTTTCTGCATTCCTTATGAGACCCTGACTCAGGGGCTAACAATGGGCACGAGCGCGAAAATGGTGTTGGGGCCTGCCTGGGGTGAGCGTTCCAGGTTATCTCTCGTGGGTGACAGAGAGTGACAATATGCAGGAATGACTTCCACTCTGGGGAACGGTAGAAAGAGACTTGTTGAAGTTTTGAAGGGGCAAATTGATATGTCTCTATTTCTTGACAATGTGGACATTGCTTCAGCTCTCTCCTACCCAGCTCAAATCTAGAATTGTATTCCAAGAGAGGCCAACGAGTCTTATAAAGTCAGAGGAGATTGAGTTGATATGTTTTCCCTTCAACTAAGTGGTCTATGTTTTCTTTTGGTTATGAATTAGGATTTGGAAAATATAACAGCAATTTATGCTGAGGACCTTATTCTAGTCAAATGAGGAGGATACATTTTCTTCTTCCTCCTCCTTTTTTTTTTTGGTTGTCCCATTGGAGAAGGAGAGACAGTCTCGGAGGAGAAAGGCTTTGACAGGTACAGTATAACTTATCAGGCTTTCAAGTAACTGGCTGAGGTTAGCCTTAGTTCAGATATGTCAGAGCTGTCAGAGGCCAGCCCTGAAATCTGTAAGACATTACAGACTGAAAAGCCAGCGAGGACGGCTGAAGGTCTCAATGGGAATCCCAACACACCAAAGAGTCTGGAGTGTCTCCACGCTTGGGCCAGGCCCTTGATAATACTTGAAGTTTGCTTTTTTTGTGATTGTTGCAGGATTACTAAATTTGCTGTGTTTTGTTCTTTTGGCTCCTGAAGTTGGTCTACTGCACTTCTGGGACAATTCATCGTTGTGTGGAGAGAGGTGAGGGGTCACTTCTGCAGGGTCTACCCTGGGCGGCTTGAGTTATTAGGTATTAGCTAGCAGGGCCAATACAATCCTCCACACTAGGAAGGAACAGCATGAAAGCATGAACACACAGATAGAGTTTTCAGATGCCCCTGAGTTGTGAGTGCTGGTGTTACAGATGTCAGTAGAAGTCAACAAATGGTAACAAAAGGAACTTTCTGAAACGTGGCTTCTCTCTCCATCTTGCTCACTCCAAGGCACATGAGAAAATTGAATACTCCCCCAAATGGGTAGAATAAGAAATGGGATTTACAACGGAAACCTGGTGCCACACTTACTGATAGCCTTCAGTTATCCACTTAAGCTCCGACCCTCAGTCTTCCTATAGGTAAAACGGTGATGCTGGTAATGGTTAATTCATAAGGCTGCTTACAGGAGGATCACGTAGAGATACTGTAGTCCATGATACAAAATTCCAGTGTCAGGTTATTAGTAGAGGCTTCAGGCCGATCTATGAATTAGTATAGACTTTTTGCAATAAATGAAGGCTTGTACTGCCTGAGGATTACCCCGAATACTTTAATCGAAGTGAGATGATAGAAAACAAAAAGCAGACTGCCGCAGACGGTGGTAGAAGAAATGCCAATCCTTAATTAAGACTGTCTCACAGGGAGGCCTGTGCTCCCCTCCTCCCCTCCACCCCTTGCCTTGAATAGGGTCTTACACATTGTAGGAGCCTGGAAAGTTGTCTCACAAATCAAGAAAGGCCTACCTGTGTAATCTAGCCTTGTGTTCAGGGTGCAGAGGGGGATTTGGGTTTTTCTGGAATAAGGCTCAATAAGGAATTTTTATCTTGAAAATCGTATGGTGTGACATGAAGGGTTTATTTCCTGCCTGTGTAATCTTGGCTTTCTCACAGTTGTTCCATTTCTAACTAACACCCCAGTTTATACAACTCCTCTTAGAGAGAGAGTCTGCATTGCACGAGGCCATGCCTTTATTTTACTTTTATAACTTAAAATCTAATAATCTCTCTCCCTCTGTCTCTCTGTCTCTGTCTCTGTCTCTCTCTCTCATTGCTGATTCTTTTATTTTTGTTTATCCAAAAGTCAAATTTAAGATTCCAAAGTGCTGCTTCCAGGCTGATCCCTGAGAACTCACCGCTGGTTTTGTAGGGAACAGAGCAGAGGTCAGGAGATAGGAAGGGCAAAGTGGAAAGAATTTACTCAGATTTACTCTTGTTTTGTTTTCATGGAGTCTCCCTGTAGCTGTGTTATGAATACATATAGTCAGTTACACAAAGCCCTGTGAAGACAGAATATAGGTTGGCCTCTGGTTTATGCCTCTGTAAGCCATACCTTTTGCAGTTTAAGATTTTTGGATGAATGTTCTCTTTCAGTAACACCTACAGTAATACCTACAGAGGACATGTGTAAAATAAAATAAAATAAAAATCGCTTGTTTTACTTTTAAATTTGTTTATTCTTCTGTTTGTCTTCTGTTTGTCCCCAATGCAAAAATGCACACTCCACCTGCAGTACCAAAACTCTCTCCTTTGCATCACAAAAAGCTGTGCTTCTTTCTCTCTGTCTGAATGCCACTATCTTTCACAGTTCCAGACTGAGCTCTTCCTCCACAAGGCCATCTTGGCCCAAATCAACCCAGGGAACTCTTGGTACAATGCCTGGCACACAGTAAACACTCGGGAGATCTTAACTGATAGTCTATTACTGGATATTGCAAAGGCTTCACAGCTTACTCACGCACCAATCACTGGCAGGTGAAACACTTCTTTTATTAAGATTCAGCATTATTTGCTTCACCCCTCGAGCATCTCATTTAGTAAAGTGGTTGAGTCCCTGCTTCTTCTCAAGAGCTTTTCATATGAGTCTAATGTGTAGTCAGAATTACAAAGCACAGATTTTTAAAAATATACTCATGTGGTTCTTTTCATTTCCAGTTGTGAACGTCTTCTCCATTCACTGGAAAATTCCCAAGACGCAGAGCTTTACATTGTTTATGCTTTATTGTATCTTCCCTGGTGTCCTGCATCTGGTGGCCATTTAGTGAGCTGAATGAATGAGTATTTTGTGGACTGAGCTACATCTATGGTGAGAAAACTCATTATAAATGAAGTGGTTAAGTCAGAAATAGGTGGTTTTGTTGATTACAGTAACCTTACATACTAATTCCTCTGTGCCCGGCACTTAACATGCATGGACTCATTTAACCCTCATGACAATCTTATGTGGTAGTCACTTTATTATCACCAACGGATGGAGTAGGACACTTGAAACTCAGAGATGCTAGGTGCTGTATATAAGGTGAAGCCAGGGCTCTAACCTTGACCTATGCATCACTGTGCTATCCGTTCCTTGAGGGGACCAGCAGATACCACATTGCCTCCCACATAGTAGGAGATCAGTAATATATGCTGAAGGAAGGAGTAAATAAAAACAATAGTCCTGACCTTGACATATTACATTTTCACAGAGAAGAGGAAAATATGAAAAAATCTCAGTTGAGCTGTGGGCGGCATGGCTTCTAAGGGATAGGACTGGTGTCGCGGGTGTGTACACAGGGTGACTAGATGTCCTGCTTGCCTTGGCCTGTCCTAGCTGATGCCACTTGTAATTATTAATATGGTCCCCTTTTCAAATTCCTGGTTTAGATGAAAAATTATATCAACACCCTAAATATAGAAGTTGTGTCAAAAAAAAAAAAGAAAGAAAAGAAAAGGCAGGCTCACAGGGCACGTGGGTGGCTCAGTTAGTCGAGTGTCTGGCTCTTGATTTCGGTTCAGATTATAATCTCACAGTTGTGAGATCGAGCCTGGTGTTGAGCTCCATGCTGAACATGGAGCTTCCTTGAGATTCTCTCTCTCTTCCTCTCCCTCTACCCCTCACCCACTCGTGCTCTCTCTCTCTCTCTCTCTCTCTCTCAAAATAAATAAACATTTTTTTTTTTTTTTTAAGGCAGGCAGAGGCACCTCGGTAGCTCTGTCGGTTGAGTGTCTGACTTTGGCTCGGGTCATGATCTTGCAGTTTGTGAGTTTGAGCCCCACGTCGGGCTGGCTGCTGTCAGCCTGTCAGCACAGAGCCTGCTTCAGATCCTCTGTCCCCCTCTCTCTGCACCTCCTCCACTCATGCTTTCTCTCTCTCTCTCTCAAAAAATAAAACATTAAAAAAAAAAAAAGGCCGGCTCTCTGAATGCAAGGAGGTGTATAAGGAAATAATATTAGATTAATTGGTACTCTGTTGCCATCTACTTTTTCCCCCCTTGTGATGCATGAATATCATGATGTTTCAGTACATGTGTGTGCTGACTGCCTCTGTGTCTGCTTTGTGGGACTCATCCCAGGATCTCCTGCAGGTTTGGTGACTACCTGAGACTTCCTCAGACAGTTGGGGGTTTCAGCTCCTCTGCCTCATCCCCTCAGAAGCACATCCGTGGTCATCACATCTCATGAGCTCCTTTTGAGTTTGGAAAATATATGCAGTGTACTGATGTGTGTAAGATTATCACACATAAAACCAAAATATTTTCCTTAGTATTTACTAGTTTTGTCACGTTGCTTGCTTGTTCTCTCTCCCTGTGCATAAAATCCCTTCTTCATAGAAAAAAAAAAATCACAAATAATATTAACCATACTGTTTGTTGTGGGGAATGTAGATTTATGACAAAGTAACAGGAAACCACTTCACAAATATAAAATTCCATGTAAATGTTCAAGAGAAATTGCTGCCAAGGAACATGTGCAGGTATAGCTCCAAAGATAATGTGTTAAACCAGTTTCCTGTATTAAACCAGTTTCTTCCTATTGAACTCCTGGGTCAGTAGAGCTTGAGTTCCTTTGCAAACCCATCTGAAGATACAAGTCCCCGAACACACACAGGCCAGGTGTTTTCCATAGGACAGTGGAATTTACCAGCTGGTACAACTTCCTTCCACTACTGTTCTGCCAAAGCTCTAGTTACTGACCCTCAGGAAGGCATCTTCAGGGTCTGACTCTGCCCTCATTGGTGACAAGTCTAATGGCGGGGAGTGGGAGGGAGAAGAGGGGAAATTTTACTAGTATCCATGTATTGGAGCCTATTGTGAAAATTGGTATCTTAGTGTTGTAGGAAATGAACTACCGTATACTTCGTCCTGACCTGTAAGATAATCCATTGTGGTGATTAAATATTATCAAAAAAGTGGGGGAGAGGGAGCTTAGGGAAATATGGAAAATGCTTTTAAATGGAATCATTTCATTATAGGCCTGAGGTTTCTGAAAGACTTTTCAGTCCAACTGACTCCAGAAATTATAAGCTGTACCCAAGGACTTCCAGTTAGTCGGAGAGGGCTGGGGCTAGAGCCAGGTGCTCTGGATCCTGAGATGCAGAGTGTTTTCCACTGATGCCTTTGAAGGGGGCCTTCAGCCTGTTGGGGGGCGGGGTGCTGCAGGTCCTGTGGCTGAGGCTGCTGGGCAGGCCTTCCGCTTCATAGAACACCGCTTCTCCCACCAATAGCGCTGACGGCTGCAGCCTGTCGGGGTCACTGCGGACTCTGGCCTGGGAAGGCTGGAGGGCCAGCGGATGGGATTCCAAGTAGCTAGTGAGTGATCAGAGGTGCTAGAGCATAAAAGAAAAGGGCTGTAGGAATCAGACTTACAGCTTATTAGAAAAGTCCTGTGGCTCCCAGCTCTTTTCAGATGTCTGTACCTTTCACTCATTTATGGCGCCGGTGGAAAGAAAACCAGAGCTGGCCATTCCCAAAACCTTTAAAACCGCCCCTCTGGAATCCTCTGGGTTTGCAGATGTAAATGCTAAAGGTCACTAAGGGCTTAAAGCACCCTTTTCTCTCCAGCCTCCTCTTCACCCCCAGGTGCCAAAGCCGGTTTGGGAGAATCACCTTTCAAGAAAACCAGGGGGACCAACCTGCACCCACCTACTCACCACCCTACTGTCACCCCCAAATAAGCCAGCTGCCTGGGGCTTTGGACTTTTGCAGCTTCCCTAGGTCTAGCGGCCTGAACTCTGGGTTTGGGGGAGGCCTCTCTTCCAGGCTGGTTGCTAAGGCCGGTGCCGACTCCAGGCCTGTTATCAGGAGGATAGTTTAAACAAGGCCTTATCGCTGTGTGTTCAATCAAGGTTTATGAGGGCTGATAAAGATGTCACCTAGTTGCTTCGTGTGTTCATTAAAACTCTATTCCCTGGTGGGAATGGAAATGCGAAGGTGTTTGTTTTTGTTTTTGTTTTAACAAAATTTTGGGAATAAATACATGTTCTTTTGTTAAATATAGCACTTGAGAACAAGCTCATCTGTGTAGTCGAATCCATTTTTGCCAGCAAGGAGGGCAGTTCCCCTGCGAACAACACATGAGGCTTCACAGACACAACACCGTCTCTGATACCGTAGGTTATCATAAGTGCTTCTTTAATAATTCAATAAACGTCACTACCTTTGGTTCAGGTGCACCAATAAGCCATTGTGTGCTTTTAATTTTGTGTCCTTTTGTATTCCTGGATCATTATAACAAGAAAGATATTTGCTTTAGCGTTTTTTTTTAATAAGAGATTTCTAACCAAATATGTTTTACATAGTCCCCCTTTCTATGAGTTTTTTCCTTCTGTTAAAAAAAAAAAAGCAAACTTGCCCATATTACCTTTATTCACCCATAATTGTGTATCCATAATCAGAGCCGCAGGGAGCATAAAACAAGCATAAGAAATAGTCCCTGCTTAGAAGAGCTTTTGTACTGTGTGGGTTTGTTACTGCTCTATGCTGAGCCAGATGTTGACCCCCACCTTGCACGTGAACTGTCTCCGTGGCTCATTCAATATACTTTCTATTTATTAACACTAAGGCAGAATTGCAGAATCGAGGATAAGAAGTGATTTAACTTTTCAGGCCCTGCCCCCCCTTCCCTGCTCTCTGTTCAAAAAGTGCCAGGGGCACCTGGGTGGCTTAGTTGGTTGGGAGACTTTGGCTCAGTTCATGATCTCGGGTTCATGGGTTCGAGACCCACATTGGGCTCTGTACTGCCAGCTGAGAGCCTGGGGCCTGTTTCAGATTCTGTGTCTCCCTTTCTCTCTGCCCCTCTCCTGCTGGTGCTCTGTCCCCCTCTCTCTCAAACATAAACATTGAAAAAAATTTTTTTAATTAAAAAAAAGTGCCGTTGCTTTTTAAAATTTTTATTTTAATTTGTGGTAAAATACACATACCATAATATTTACTATCTTAACCATTTTTAAGTATACAGCTCAGTAATATTAAGTATATCAGACTGTGGTGCAACCAATTTCCAGAATTTCTCATTTTGCAAATCTGAAACTCTATACCCATTTATCAATAGCTTCTGATATCTCTCTTCCCACTAGCCCCTGGTCAGCACCGTTTTACTCTGTTTCAATGAGTTTGACTATTTTAGATACCTCATGTAAGTGGAGTCATGCAATATTTGCATGAGACGGTTACATCATTTTTTTCTTATTTGCATAAGACGGTTATATCATTTTTTTTCTTGGTTCATACTTTCTTAGCATGTGTTTATCTGTTTTTTTTTTTTTATTTTTCAACATATCTGGGTCTTTTTGTTTTAAGTAGCTCTCTTGTAGCCAACATATTTTTAAACCTGATTTTTAAAATCTACTCCTAGAGTCTTTTAATTGGTGAGTTAATTTTTTTTTAAGTTCTACTGTATTTATCTTCATTATTTCTTCACATATTTCCTGTTTTTCATTAAAACAACTTCTCTCCTTCTGGGCCTCTTATTAGACATTGACATATATTTTATCTTTTAAATCTCTTTTAACTTTTCTTGGGGCACCTGGGTAGCTTAGTCGGTTGAGCATCCCACTCTTGATTTTGGCCCAGGTCATGATCCCAGGGTTGTGGGATTGAGCCCCACATCGTGCTCTGTGCTGAGTGGGGAGCCTGCTTGGGATTCTCTCCCTTTCCCCCTCTGTCCCTCTCCCCCACTCATGTGCACTCTCTCTCTCTCTCTCAAATAATAATGAGAAAAATTTCTTAACCTTTCTTGAAATGTGTCTTTATCCTTTCCTGTTGCCTACTGGGAAAGTTCCTCTACTTAATTTTGCTAATTCTTTCTTCTGTTATTTTTTTCTATCTACTGTGCTCCTTATTTCAATTTTTATGTATTTTATATTTAACTTTTCTGCCATCTTCATGTTATGATACTAAATTCTTATTTTATGGCTCTAATAGAATCCACTATTTCCTTATGTATAGGTATAACGCACATTTTAATTTCTTCATCTGTTTTTCTTTTCAATATATAGGTATACCTATATATATATATATATATATATATATATATATGTATAATGCACATTTTAAATTCTTGATCTGTTTTTCTTTTCAATTCTGCTTTACCTGGTATATATTATTTAGCTTACTATTTGTCAATTAAAGAAGTTCTTCTCAGGTATCTATTTGTGCTTGTGAGTTTGTGTACACCTGAAAATAGCTGCTGTTTTTGGTAATGTGTTTGGCGTAAAGTATGAAGACCAGACCATGGGACAAGTCCCTCTTTGTAAGAATTAGGGAGAGGGGAATAGTAAACTCCATGGCATAGAGCACCATAAAACCACTGTGGATTGTTCCTTTTTCAGGAATGATCTCTACCGGCAACTCTGCTTCAGGAATTCTTTATTCTTAGAAATAAGCAGCACTGGGTAAAGCCAATTTCCCTAGCTGGTAGTATCTTAGCCATGGGGTCAGTCCAGATCTGTTTTAATCGGTACCTCACTCCAGCAGGACATCTGTGCTACCTCACAGAGAATATTGTTCACAGAGAATATTATTCACAGAGAATATTGCCATTCTAACGTGGGGCAGTGTGCGCTATTGCCTCTAACCTCTTTGGAGATGGATGAAATATGAAGTTTTACTTTAACGTTTTACTTAAAACAAAATATGTAACATTTTGTTTATGGTATATATGTATATACTTAAAGTGTATGCCTGCTTATTTCAACAAATTAAGCAGTTCAGACACCTCTAAACTTCATATTCTTCCTTTATTCATCATCAGTCTCTGAAATAATTGATAGAAACACTTTGTTTCCCAAATATATTGTTATAGAAGTTTCTATCTATCAAATAATTATTCTCAACCTCTTGTTTTAAAAGAAAGCATAGTATTCATAGCAATCTGTCCAGATATTTATAAATTAATTCACTTTTTCCTAGGTAAATACTATGCTGTGATATGGATATTCCATCACTTATTAGTCAATTCTTCTGCTGACAGACATGCTATTTTCCCCCCAGGTTTTGTAAATATAAACAATACTGCAACAAATATCCTTGGATCTGTTAGATGCAATAGATGGAGTACAGAAATAGTCCAACAAATATAGCAATCTGACATATCGTAGAAGTAATATTTAAATTCAGTGAGGAAAAGATGATTTATTTATTTATTTATGATTTTATTTTTAAGTAATCTCTACATCCAACGTGGGGGTCCGAACTGACAACCCCAAGATCAAGAGTCATATGCTCGGGGCACCTGGGTGGCTCAGTTGGTTGAGTGTTTGACTCTTGATTTCAGTTCAGGTTGTGATCCCAGGATCATGAGACTGAGCCCTGTGTTGGGCTGCATGTTGAGCATGGAGTCTGCTTAAGATGCTTTCTCTCCCCCTCTGCCTCAGTCCCCCACTTGTGCATGCTCTCTCTCTTTCTCAAATAAAAAAGAAAGAGAGAGAGAGTTGCATGCTCCACCGACTGAGCCAGCCAGGTGCCCCAAGATGATTTATTTCATAAATAATACTGGCATAAGTAGCAGTTTCCATATGGGACAAAAAGTATTATTCCTTTGTTACGTTGCCTACAGAAACAAGCTCCAGATACAATACTTAAATGTAAACAAATAAAAATATAATGAGAAAATTTAGAATACTTATATAATTTTGGAACTGGGAAAAATTTTTAAAGAAATGTTGGAAACCTGAAAATAATAAAGGGGAGAAGAAGTGAACAGATACAAATCTATAAAAATGTTTAAAGCTTTGTATCTCCATATGACACAGATAACTCTAAAATTTTTTTCTGCATGTCATCTTAAGGTCAAAGAAATGTTCAGGTCCTGGATTTTGTCTGTTGAGTACTGGTGAAATCTTATTATTACAAAGTCTACATAACTATATCTGTATATCACTATACCTAACTATCTACATCTACATAACTGTAGATATAGTTATAATGGGATTTTGGTCTAAAGATTATGTCTCTTGAAATCACATTTCTATAGTCTGGAAATTGAACAGACCCTATAAGCAATTCTTAATTGGAGAGTATCATGAGGAAAAAAGTTGCATAGTTCATACTACTCTGAGTTCTGTGTGTGTGTGTGTGTGTGTGTGTGTGTGTGTGTGTGTGTATGTGTTGAAGTTTCCTTTAGAGGGGATTTTGGAAATTTCATTCAATAAGTAATGGGGTGGAATGATGGCTGAAGAGACTTTAAGAGTAATTAGGGTTCTTTTGTTTGACTTTTAGGTAGCAAAATATTTAGTTGTGGCTGACATGCAAATATACATTTGGATATTTCTTTTAAAACGGGGACTTTGTTAACAGACACCAGATTTTTTCCTCTTTGTTCCAGATGATTAACTGTAGTAAGTGGAGCAACAAAAGTATTGATTTGCCCCATTGATACAATAAAGGAGCATTCACTCTTTTAAATCTTCAGAAAGACATTTATTGCCCTAATTCACTAAGGTCAATGGTTATAAATGAGGATGTTTCCTCCTAAAGTTAGGTTTATAACCAAAATCTTGTTTAATCAGGAGCCTTAAAGATGATCTAGCTCTAGTCCAATCTCATCTGTAGATGGTGACGCTGGGACCAGGGGATTAAGTAACTTTTCAGAGTTATGAATAGCAGTGCCAGCAGTCGAACCTCCAGGTGTTGTTATCTTGACAGTGAACCAGGCCATCAACAATAGCTGGCAGGAAAGACTAGTGCCAAAGGCATTGTCTCAAAAGCCCTTAAATTAGGAATATAATCATTGTCTCCCTAAAGATTTCCTACTGTCATACCAGATGATAATTTATGGGCAATACCCACCTCCTGACATCTTCTGTTGCTTTCTTGGAGAGTCCACTGAAAGTAGATGTCTGCAAGGCAACATCCCGACTCTATATGCCCTGAGTCCTGACACTTGAAATGTCAATGTTTGTGTGCATTTGGACAATTGTTGACTGAACAGATCAGAGAGAAGTGACATACAGGATTTGATTAGGCAGCACACAAAGAGGGGATTACTTGTTTCATACATTCGTGTTGAAATAACCTACTTAATTTCAATAATATTGTTATCCTAGTAGAATGTACTTGGGTTTCTGATTCAAAGTAAATTGTGATTCATTCACACATCAAGTTCCAAAGGCATAAAATGGAGGTGAGGAAGTAGAAAAAGCAAGTGGACACTTTTTTGTTGTTGTTGTTTAGAAAAGAGACTTGGCTGGGGAGCTAATTAGGAGGAGGTGTGTATAAGTTTGCACGGGCTCGAGGAGGAAAAATTATATGATGCACATTGGGTCCCCCACAAATTGCTGCATTCTTTCTCATAACAGTATAGGTCAGAGCTTTTCAAATTCACGTGCTGTTGGGACAAAATTATATCCTGTCGATTTAATATCTCATGTATCTGCCCCTTGTCTTCTGTCCCTTCTGCTAAGTCTGTATCTTAGGTATTCATCCTCTCCTGCCTGGAAAATTTCAAAGGTCTTCTCATTAGTCTCCCTGTTGGTGTCACTCCTCTTACTATCCATTTTCTATGCTGCCTCCAGTATGAGATTTCCAAAAATGCAAATTCCATTCCATTCCATCCTTGTTTGGAATCCTTTGGTGCTTGCCAACTGCCCACAGGCTAAGGTTCAAAATTCTTAGCCTGGGGGCGCCTGGGTGGCTCAGTCGGTTTAGGGTTTAGCCTCCGACTTTGGCTCAGGTCATGATCTCGCAGTCTGTGGGTTGGAGCCTCACTTCAGGCTCTGTGCTGACAGCTCAGAGCCTGGAGCCTGCTTCAGATTCTGTGTCTCTATCTCTCTCTCTCTGACCCTCCCCCACTCTCACTCTGTGTCTCTCTCTCTCTCTCAAAAATAAATACACATTGGAACAAATTTTAAAAAATAAAAATGAAAAAAAAATAAAATTCTGAGCCTGGTAGTTAAGTAAGTTCTGGTCCCTGCCTTCCCCTCCACCTGCATCTGCCGTTGTGCTCCCCGGTTACACCACACTTCATTCATCGTTCACTCAGTACAGCTCTACTGAGTGTCCACTATGTAGCAGGGCATATTCCTAGGATGTGACAGGAGCAAGACAACTGAGTCTTCTAGTTTCTATCATAAATGTAGTAAAGCAAACACAAACCACACACCCTTTTATGACTGATTGCTCACGCTGTTTCATAACCTAATGTAATTTGAAGTAAAAAGATCCTTGTTTAACACAGTTAGGAGAGTGAAAAGACAAGCCGCAGACTGGGAAAAAATCTTTGCAAATCACATGTCTGATAAAAGATTTGTATCCAGAATATGTAAAGAGTCTCAAAACTCAATGATAAGAAAATGAACAAACCAATTTAAAAAATAGGCAAAAGATTTGGACTCTTTACCAAAAATCTATGATGGCAAATGAGCACATGAAAAGATGTTCATCATCATTAGTAAATTAACGCCACAAAGAAGTATCACAGCTATTAGAATGGCTAAAATTAGAAAACCAAACCAAAGCCCTGACAGTACCAACTGCTGGTGAGGATGGGAAGCAACTGGAACTTTCATGAAATGTTGGGGGGAACGCAAACTGGTGCAGCCACTTTGGAAAAACGGTTTCATAGTTCTCATCAAGTGACACTTAGGTTTACTGTACAACTCAGAGATCACACTTCCAGGTATTTAACAGATGAAGTGAAAGCTTATGTTCACACAAAAACCTTTATGTAAATGTTTGCCCCCAACTGGAAAAAAAAAACCCCAAATGTACTTCAACTAGCGAAAGATTATCCATCCCATGGAAAACTACTCAGCAAGAAAAAGAAATGAACTCCTGATATACACACTACTATAGATGAATCTCAAGTGCATTATGCTGAGTATAAAAAGCCAGGGCTTAAAAGTTATGTACCATATGATTTCATTTTTATGACTTTCTGGGAAAGGTAAAATTGTATGAACAGGAAACAGCTCAATGGCTGTGAGGGCTGAGGACAGGGAGTGTTTGTGTACAAAAGGGTCTGCGGAAGTATTTTGGACTGATGGAACTGTTCTATATTTTGATTGTAGAAGAAGTAATATGATTACATGATACATTTGACGAAAGTTACAGAACCGTGCACTAAGAAGGGTCAATTGTAATGCACGCAAATTTTCTCTCAATGAAAATAATGATCCTTGTTTAAATAAAAGAACCAATGAAGGTGCCTGGGTGGCTCAGTTGGTTAAGCTCAGTTGGTTAAGCATTCCACTTCAGCTCAGGTCATGATCTCACAATTGGTAGGTTCAAGCCCCACATCGGACTCTGTGCGGACAGCTGGGAGCAGGCAGATTCTGTGTCTCCCTCTCTCTCTGCCCACACCCCCCGCCCCCCGCCCCATGCTCTGTGTCTCAAAAATAAATAAACGTTACAAAAAATTCTTTTAATGTATATATATGAAACAACGAGGTGTGTCTGTCCAATTTCAACATTTTGTCAGTTCCATTCTGGCATTCGCATTGAGTTGTGCTGTACATTAGGGAAAATCTTGGGTCGTGGGTGTGTGGTGTCCAGTCCTTTCTTCCCTGGGGGAGCAGAACATTTAGCGAGCTGAGAGAACCTGTCAAAAGGAGCCCGCATATTCATATCCAACTTTGTATCCACTCAACCCTGACTCTTTAGTTCAGGAGCATGTTGAATAATCTGACCCGGGTAATTTATTAAATTTGAAAGATAAATCAATAGGCCATCTTTTTTCTTTAATCCCATTAAATTAGCCATTCTGATGCATTTTAGGGATTATTTTCTGTCTTGCAAACTAACGACTTTTCCAAAGGAAATGAGTTAGCCTCTCTCAACTCTTAGCTTAGAACGTCCTTCATTGTTCTTTCTGGGTTTCCTTTCGTTTCTCTGGGGTTTCTGGTTTCTACTGAAGATTCCAGGGGAAAATGTAGATGTAACTGGTAGGAAAACTACTTATTGTTCCATTCTTCCGTCCCCCTTCCAGATGATGGTCCTGGGTTTTGCTTCAGGAATTGTGATCATCCTGCTCGCAGCAGCCTGGCTGAAAGGCTTAGTAAATGGTTCCAAGGACATCTTAACTCCAGAGCAAGCAGCTGATTTTCATTTTCCCTGAACATGCTGTCTGTTTCTTGCTGTTGGGTTTGGATAAACCACATATTAAGAACCCAGTACTAAATAAACAAAAATATAATTCTAACATAGAGAAATACTTTGGTTAAGCATGAACATCTTCCACATTTCCTAGGTTCTTTCTCAATTAAAATGAAAGGGAAAGGAGGTTAGTTCTTAGACTCTAAATTACTACTTTGTTTTAATTTTCTTGCGTTTTTTGGGGTGGGGGAGGAAAGGACATCAGTTAAAACTAAGGAAACCTGAGGTTGCTTGGGTGGCTCAGTCAGTTAAGTATGGGCCTCTTGATTGCAGCTCACGTCATGATCTCACAGTCATGAGATTGAGCCCCAGGTTGGGCTCTGCACTGAGTGTGGAGCCTGCATGGGATTCTCTCTCTCTCTCTGCTCCTCCCCCACATGCACACACACTCTCTCTCAAAATAATAAACATTAAAAAAAAAAGAAACTAAGGAAATCTGAATACGTATGGAGTTTAGTTATTAATAATGTATCAATATTAGCTGACTAATTATAACAAATGTTATCATATTAAAAAATTATTTTTAATGTTTATTTATTTTTGAGAGAGAGACAGAGCGCAAGCGGGGGAGGGACAGAGTGAGAGGGAGACAATCGGAAGCAGGCTCCAGGCTCTGCTGATAGCTCAGAGCCTGATGTGGGGCTTGAACCCATAAACTGCGACATCACGACCTGAGCTGAAGTTGGACGCTGAGCCAACCAGGCTCCCAACAAACGTTATCATATTAATGTAAGATGTTAATAATAGGGGAAACTGGGTGCAGGATATAAGGAAACTGTAATATCTTCATGATTTTTGTAAACCTAAGACTGTTCTAAAAAGTAAAGTTTATTTTTAAAATAATCAAAACTTAACAGAGGGACTAAGACAATGCAAATACCTGTGTCCTACCCATGAGCCCATTTTGAAAAAAAAAGATTCAAGGAAGTAATTTTGTTAAATTAGAAGTGAATCTAAAAAAGAAAACCACTCATGTAGTAGTGTACCTTTAATATTCTGTATTATTATATCTTATGATACAGAAAATGCTGGTGAGCAAAGAAGTAAAACTTTTAATTAATTCCAGAAAGGTTTTGTTGTGTTGCATAATATATTAAACAGTCTATCAGTAAAATCTTTACTGTTATCAACGTACGGGAGAAAGGATTGGGGAGAGTGCTAAGATTCTTTACATTTTGCAGGGAAAGTAAAAATATTGATTACACATAGATGTTTATAAGAAATATAAAATGATTATGTACTTAAAAACCAAATGACTACTGGAGCAGTTGTTCTCAAAGTGTCTAACGTTCTTGCTTTAGTCAAGTATAATTTTAATCTATTTTCTCCAAGTTGAATTTAGAATTTCCCAAGATGCATCTGGGTTCAGTTCCATTGAAACAAAATCTCTCCAACCTTAATTCTTTCTACATTAAGATAAGACCAAGATTTCTCTGTGAGAGTAAACAAGAGTACTCACTGTCCAGAGCAGCACAGAAGAGAAAGCTGAAGGGCCTCCTTCCCGCCCCATCCCAGTTTAATTACCCACGGTGGAGGGGGTGGGGCAGAGGCCAGGACACAGCGTTTCCTGGAGCCCTGCACCCTCATTGAAGGGCTTGCGAGCACTTTCCCTTCCTGCAGTGAAGGCCAGCATTCTTTCACAATTCCACAGCTGACCCTGCTGCACAGATTAATTTATTTTTCCTGAATCCATCTTGTCAGAAAAATTCCAGGGCCAGAAACTCAGCTATTTCCAAATCAACCTTTCACCCTGGCGTTTCCCAGTGATGTTCTTAAGGAAGTGAGAAATTTGGTTTGTTTCAGACCAGGTGACTCGGCTGACCCAGAATGGCTTGCGGGTAATTCTCTTGCCACAGCCGCCTTGAGTAGACCACTCTGTGAACCAGTTTTTTTTAATGAAGCCAGTGAGATGGCTGTTCAAAAGGGGTCCTTTTGAACATTTTTAAAAAATGTTTATGTATTTTTGAGAGACAGAGAGTGTGCACAAGAGTGGGAATGGCAGAGAGAGAGGGAGACACGGAATCGGAAGCGGGCTCCAGGCTCTGAGCTATCAGCACAAAGCTCCACATGGGAGATCATGACCTGAGCTGAAGTCTGATGCTTAACCAACTCAGCCACCCAGGTGCTCCTTGACCTGAACATTCTTACTTGTCCACGACTGCTTCAATCTCAAGGTCAACCAAATCCAATGTTCACCAAGAGATTTTCTCCAAGCACTGACTTTAATGGGCGTTGGCATGTTTCCTTCTAAGGTTTAAGCTCCTGGCCATACATGTTTGGAAACCTCACACGGTGCTTAATGTAACACCTAACATACATTTGTTCACAACGACTTGGGGACTATTCAGCAGTCTCCCCAAAGCGTGGAACTGTTTCATTTTCTTTTGGAGCATATATCTCATTTGTGGGCAAGTAGGTGTCCTCCTAGCTTCAGAGGCTTTGAACTCTCTGGGTAAGCTTGGTTGGGTGTGCCCAGATTTTCACCCCCACTACGATGATCTCCTGGCTTAGTCTGAGGACCCCCTAGCAGATGAACTTAGAGCTCTTGTTTTCTTTGCCTGCCTATATTGGTCTCTGCATTCCCCCGTGTCACTACCATTTAATGGTATTGACATTGATAATGATAATGATAATGGCAAGAAGCATACTAGGTTCTGTAGGCAGAATAGTGTAGTATGGATTCTGTGGGCAGACTACCTAGTCTGTTTATATTCTGTCTGTGTTGCTTCCTAGTTGTGTGAACTTAGGCAAGTAGTCTGACCACTCTGTGCCTCAGTTTTTCATTTGTAAAACCAGAATAAGGGTTTCTATTTCATAGGAGAATTATAAGTTAATGCATGCAAAGCTCTTTTTTTTTAAAGATGCCATTTGACTGATAAAAGTATTTTATTTAAAAAAATTTTTTTAATTTAAATTCAAGTTAGTTAACATACAGTGTAGCATTGGTTTCAGAAGTAGAACCCAGTGATTCATCACTTACATATAACACCCAGTAATGTATGCAAAGTTCTTAAAATTTCTGTTATTATTGGTGGTATAGCTACCATTTATTGAATGCTTGCTAAGTGTCAGGTAGTAGTAAGAGCATCTCACATGTTATTTATTTATTTGGTTTTATTTTTAAGTTTATTTTTTGAGAGAGAGAGAGAGAGAGAGAGAGAGAGAGAGAGAGCCATGCGGGGGAGGGGCAGAGAGAGAATTCCAAGCAGGCTCCACACTTAGTGCAGAGTCTCATGCAGAGTCTCATGCAGGGCTCTATCTCATGATCATGAGATCATGACCTCAGCCAATATCAAGAGGGGGATGTTTAACTGATGGAGCCACCCAGGGGCCCCTCACATGTTATTTTATTTAATTCCTTACAGTGACCTTCTGAGATGAATATCCTTATACCCATTTTATAGGCAAGGAAACTAAGGGTCAGTAACTTACTTGGATCAATTGCTAATAGGTGGTAGAGACAGAATTCAAATCCACAGCGGACTGCATCTGCAGCCTTGCCCTTAACCAGTTTGCTACTACTTCTTCTCATACTAATGTGATTCTTTTTTAGTCTGGATTCGGAGGGAAATACAGACCCCTATTATTTTTCTCATCTTCCATGACCTTTATTCTCCCGTCCCAGGTGGCAAAATACCTTGACGACATCTTGGAGAAAAGTGGAAGCTGAGACAACATCTCAGTCACAGCTTTGGAGGCCTTCAGGATGGCTGGATGGCTCAGGGAGGTGGGCATTTGTGATGGTTAGGCTGTCTGGGGTTGGTGGAGACTTTGGATGGCAGAGGGGATTGGGTGCTTAACTTTGGTCTTTATTTCTAAATTGCTCCTATGACCAGTTAATCAAGCTGTTGCAGAATATGTGATACTCATCCTTCTACAATCTAATCAGCTTATGGTAACTGACACAAGTCAGATAGATCTAGGCTTAAATGTTTCTTTCTGCCATACTAAGAAAACCCAGAAAGTTGTTTTAACTTCTCTGAAGTTTTCTGAAAAGAAAAACACTTTGATTGATCAGGCTTTCGAGGGAATTAGAAAATGTGTTATGGCTCTTGGTAGGCATTCCTAAGTATTTGTTTCTTTGGTTCCAATCTAGAGCTGCAAGTGTTGATGAGACTTTCATAATGAATAACAGAAGGTTGTTTTTTTTTATTATTATCAGACTAACCGTTTATCACTAAGTAGAAAACATTCAGTGAGCGTCCTCCAGACCCACATGATAACTGAGTGCTAGGCAGGCACTGAACGAAATACATGATAATCCTCCCTACTCTCATGTAGGGTGGGCATTGTCTCAAGTTTGCACAGGAGAATCAGGTTCAGAGAAGCGATCTGTCCAAAGTTATATAGCTGGTTAGTGGAAGAGTCAGGATCGATCCTCATGACTCTAAAGTAGTGCCTTTTCTCCATGAAAGAGCAAAAATGCCATTCATTGATTCATTAATTTGTCAAACATTTGTTGATAATTTGCTATGTGCTTGGCACAGTTTTAGAGGCTATGTGTGTAATACAAAGAAACACACGTGGGAATGTACACTGTGATTGAAGAAACAATCACATACATATCACAAACTTAATAGCCTGAACTCTGCCCCCTTTTCACTGTAAAACACTTGAAAATTCTGGATTTAAAAAAACCCAATATTTTAAATTGCATAAATGAACTCATAAAATGTAAAGAAAACCCCCAAGTTCCAAACAAAACAAAACAAAGCAAAACAAAACAAAAAACCAGAGGAAACTGAAAAAACAACCTGGTTGGCATTTGAGTTAATGTTTGGGTTCTCCTGAGACAGGATTTGTGGTCTTCTTAACCTAGAGGTGTGGCTTTTGTTACCCAAAGATTCGAGGGGACCTGCATAAATCTGGGACACTCAGGGGGCCATACTTTCAATGAAATGATTGAATTGAAGAGAGAAATTAACCCACCAGCAAAGAAAGACAAGGAGGAGCTTGGCTTAGAATAGGTGGAATAAAATGTGTCCTGTGAGAATTTGTAACTATAGATGCCTCACAGGGGTTTGGGATTTAAACTCATGCTACTGATGTGGTCCAGGAGTGCCCCCACCCCAAGCCAACTGACTAATGCAAAAATAGTGCTTCAGTGATATTACTCCTGGGGCACCTGGTAGAAGCAAATGCAAAATAGATGTGGTGAAATGTACTGTCATCCCTGGCTGCACAGGATTCACAGGCAAAGCCCCATAGAATATGAGCTCACAATCTCAAGTCCCCAACACACACACACACACACACACACACACACACACACACACTATGCCATGCACCAGCACACGGAGTGTCTGTGGAAGATGCCACAGAGCAGAAAAGTTTGAAGACTTGGTGGGTGGGACTTTAAAGGTTGAAGTGGTTCTAGGTCTGGCTGCAAATGGACAAGCTGGCGTCCTCAGTGTGAAGATCAGCCTGCACCAGGGTAAGGAGGTGGGTCTTGGCAAGCTGTGCTTAAGGATAAGTGGTTAAGACTAGCTGGAGCTGAAGGTTTTGTTTAAGGGTGTGAGAAGGATAAAACTAAAATATAAATGAAGGCCAAGTTGTCAAGGGCTTTGAATGTCTTACCAAAGGTGGAGAGGTGATTTGATGAAAATGTTAAAGAAATCTTTCCAGAATGTCTGGTGATGCTTAGAAAATGCAAGAAAGAGGATAGAAGGAGGGCCAGGGTTAGTATCTGGTGGGACACATGGCAGGTTGGGCAAATGGATAAGGAAAGGGCATAGCCTGATTTGGGAGAGCCAGAGGAAAACATATAGACTCCCTTTATTTAATCCAGAAGTTTCAAACTGTGTCCTGCAGAATGAACACACTCCTCTGAGATACCTCGGGGTGGCCAACGTGAGAGAACAGTTTGCTTATTTTATTTCATGCAGTTTGGGCCTACATAACAATTCATTGGGAAAAACAATTTTGCAGCTTTGAAAAAAAAAAGTAGAGCTTAAAAACTTATTTTTTTAACAAATCTGTTTTTTAAAGTTTATTTATTTATTTTGAGAGAAAGAGAGAGAGAGAGGGAGAGCAGGGGAGGGTCAGAGAGAGAGAGAGAGAGAATTTCAAGCAGGCTCTGTGCTGTCAGCATAGAGCCTGACACAGGGCTCAACCCCATGAACCGTGAGATCATGACCTGAGCTGAAACCAAGAGTTGGATGTTTCACTGACTGAGCCACCCAAGTGACCCAAAACTTATTTTATTTTTTTTTAAGCAAAGGGGTACACTAAAGTCCAGACCAAAATATTCTAGGTGAGAAGGTATTGGGATGGCCTAGTTCTACTTACAGAGAATCATGCACCATTAGGTGCTTAATACTTAATCCTCTTTTGGGAGGAATGTGATAATAATTGGTCAGCTTCTGCAGATAGCTCAGTGCAGCGTATTGTTGGCTTCACAGAGGTCATCCCCACCCCTCCCAGATCCCCCAGAATCCTGGCCAAGTCTAAAGGAAACCCCCAGGTGTGGTGAGACCTGTCCAACCACCTGAGGACGACTGGCATCAAAACTGGGACTCTGTAATCCCCAGAATTGGTGGAGTGCAAAGTCCTGTGCTGGGGATGGCACATTTACAGGTGACGAGAAGGATCCCTTTGTCTGGATGAATCATCTTTTCCCTTTTGCCAGGGCTGTAATTTCCGCTCTGCAGCCCGGAGAAGGCCAAGGAGTTTGAACCTGAGCAGAAGGAAAAGTAAAGTAAAGGAGTTTTGTGTTAGGGTGTGAGGGCTTTGTTAGCCCCTTGGCAGCTGAAGTAAAATGAGCAGGGACACAGGGGAGTTGGGGCCTTGAGTTGGGCGGAAACTGCTAGAAGATGCAAATTGATAAATAAACATTAAAACAATGAGGCTGTACTAATCCTCTGACAAAGGACAAATTGCTAATCTAACCTCCCCGCCAGGATGGCTGCCTCAGTTGAACAAAGGCGGCTTTTATAGTTTATGTTTTATTTGTAAACTGACAGCGGCTGGTCAGTTAAATGGATTTTCTCTCACCTGCCTCTGAGGGGGTGGGGAGGTGGCAGGTAATCCTTTCTTTCTCTACAGGGCTCAGGGAAATGGTCACCTGATCTGACCAGGAAAGGCCTTGGAGGATGTGCCAAATTTTAGCCACTTTAGAGTAACTGCTAAATTGCTCGTCAACAATGGGGCCAGTGTCTGACGGGGAAGGGCTGGGGAGTGGCGTGCCTTTCCAGCTAATAATTCATGAGGGGCCTCCAGTTTCCTAGCCTCTCTCCAGCCTTCCAATTCCGGGGCTGGATGCCTTCTCTGGGAAAGGTGGTTGTGAGCACACATTGGTGCTGGTAATTCTGAAAGGTGTCTGTCACCCAGGCTCCTTCCTACGGGAGGCAGGCTGCCTCCTCCATTTCCTCTGAAGAACTGTCACCCTGGTCCAAGATGTCAGCTCGTTCATTATTCCAGCTGATCCACAGAGGAGACCTGACACTTGGATCTGACACCCACACCCACAACCTGGGGAAAATCACAGATACGTCCCGTCTCCAGGGGCCTCTGGCCTCCGTTACCCGCTCCTCAGTCTGCCTGTTGTCATCCACTTCCGCCTCAAATGTCAAGGCTGGGTCCTAATGGGACTTGAACTCAAAAACTGCGAGATCATGACCCAAGCTGAAATCACGAGTTGGATGCTTAACTGACTTACACAGGCGCACCAAGGTTTTCTGTATTTTTTTTTTCACTACAACTGGCAGGCCTACTCAGCCTCAGGCATGCGCTCCATGATCGCTCATAGTAGCTGTCACTTGTTGAGGTTTACTGGGCCAGGAATAGCTGCCATGCATTTTATATGTATTATCCCTTTAAAACCTTATGTTGATGGTCGGAGGTAGGAATTACCATCTCCATTTTTATGGCTAGGGAGCCTGGAGTTTGGAAGCATTGAGAAACAGCCCAAGGTCATCCAGGAGGAATTGGTAGAACAGTCATTTGAACTCAAGTCTGTCTAACTTAGAGACTGCTTCCTGGGGAGACACAGATTTGGGTTCAACATACAGGGCACTTTGGATCAGATAAAAATGTCTGAAATTGGGTTGGGCCTCATGAAGCGTGGCACATTTCTTATCGGTGGTGATGGCCAAGTAGAAACTGGGAGTGGGCTTGTTGTAGACCTAAGGTTGGATCAATGTCCTCTGAAGCCTTTTCTTTCTGAGCAGGCTGAAAACCTCCTTTGCTATCGTTCAGAGAATTATATGCACGTATGTGCATTTTGCAGTGAGAAGTTTTAGTTTATCTGTTTTTCTTTTGGGAACTGTGGCTAAACAATCCAAGGACAGGATCAGCCCCATTGGAAGAAGTGCTAGTTTCATCATTACTGAGGTATGATTTCAGCCCCATATTGCA
Organism: Acinonyx jubatus; assembly: GCF_027475565.1. NCBI lineage: Eukaryota > Metazoa > Chordata > Mammalia > Carnivora > Felidae > Acinonyx > Acinonyx jubatus. The sequence continues at coordinate 43,373,377 of NC_069392.1, forward strand.
AAGAACAGAGCCCTTAGCTTCTGTTCAAGTTATTTGTCTCCAAGTCTGATCCTACTCACAGGCCTTTCTGAACTGGAAGTAGATTCATGTCACGAACTCCCAATTTTCAAACGGGAAAACAATTTTAAGCGACTTCTTATGTAGCAGGTTTATATTTACAGTTAGAGAGGGGCACCTGGCTGGCTCAGTTGGTGGCACATGCAACTCTTGATCTTGGGTTGTAAGTTTGGGCCCCACATTGGGTGTAGAGATTACTTAAAAATAAATCTTTAAAAAAATTAGAGCTAGAAACATTCATATTAGAGGTTTACTTTTGAGATCTTGGAGTTAAGTTCTGCTTAAGTTAAGGGGATCTGGAATTAAAGATCTTCCTGCAGTGCCTCTATAAAGAGGGATTTATTAATTGCTATTTTGTGTAGTGAATTATCAACACTTGTAAGAAATATCCAACTACTAAAACAGGATGCTAGATATGATATATAACAGCTTAAATGACAGTAGAAACAATCTCTCCTAGGACTTATCTGTAGAGTTATTGCAGAGGGTGGTGCTGGGGAGTCTCCTTGAAATACGGTGCCCACAGGTATTACAGTAGGAGCCAAGAGAACATGGTGGAAAGCAGAAGTCTGAGTGATGAGGGGATCCTGGGTGGCTCAGTCAGTTAGGTGTCTGACTTCGGCTCAAGTCATGATCTCTCAGTGTGTGAGTTCGAGCCTTGTATCGGGCTCTCTGCTGCAGTGTGGAGCCTGCTTTAGATCCTCTCCCTTGCTTACTCTCTCTCTCTCTCTCTCTGTCAAAGTAAATAAACTTAAAAAAAAAAAGAGAGAGAGAGAGAAACACCTAAAAAAAAAAAAAAGAAGTCTGAATGGACAGACGATCTGAGACAAAATCCTGACTGCCTTCACCCTTCATCAATAGTTTGAAGTTATATGGGAATGCAAGCTGGTGCAGCCACTCTGGAAAACAGTATGGAGATTCCTCAAAAAACTAAAAATAGAACTACCCTACGACCCAGCAATTGCACTACTTAGAAATTATGCTAAGTGAAATTAGTCAGAGAAAGACAAATATCATATGACTTCACTCATATGAGGACTTTAAGAGACAAAACAGATGAATATAAGGGAAGGGAAACAAAAATAAAAACAGGGAGGGGGACAAAACATGAGACTCATGGAGAACAAACAGAGGGTTACTGGAGGGGTTGTGGGAGGGGGGATGGGCTAAATGGGTAAGGGACACTAAGGAATCTACTCCTGAAATCATTGTGGCACTATATACTAACTAATTTGGATGTAAACTAAAAAAAAAATTAAATTAAAAGTAAAAAAAAAAATAGTTGGAAGTTACATACAACACCTGACATCTGGAAAAAGGGGATGATAAAACCTCCATCACTGGGCCATGTTGAGGATGAATTGAGACAGAATGTGTGAAAGCCCCTTACTCAAGTGCCTGACACACAGTGAGTGAGTGCATTAATTAAGATGAGGTCAGTTGGAAGCAGAGAAAACCCTAACACACACTGGCCTAAATAAAAGAGAGTTTATGGCTTCATGTCATTGAAAACTCAGAGGGCAGGCTTCAGAGTTGTTTTGATCTAGTTACCCAATCATATCGCCACGGCCCTTCAAGATACTGGCTTTACACTAGACTGCCTCCATCCTTCTTGCAAGATGGCTACCCTCACTGTACAGGACTGCATGCTTCCTCATCACAGAAAGAGAGAATGTTTCTCCCTCAACTGCAGACCAGAAATTCTGGGCTTCCTTCTAATGAAGCTACATTTCCTTATGTGCTGCCATACTCTAAACCCATGGCTGTGAAATGCCAAGTGTTGATTGGCTGAGGTTTGCATTGGGTGCTTAACCCTGAACCAATCACTGTGTCAGAGGTGATGAAATAAGGAATTGGCTCTAACCAATCAGGGCTCCCACCTTGAGCTGGGAGTGGATAAATCCCACCCAAACATACTGTCTGGAAGGGGGTGGTGTGTGGAATTCATGCTGTGGAGACAGTCACAGGATTAGTGCAGCAGGTGCCTAGTAAATATTGTTATTGTTCTTATTAAATAACAAAATTCCACATTCTGGAGAATGTTTCCTTATGACTGATACTGAGTAGTTCCCCCCCCCCCCAATAAATAGTAACCCTTTCCTTTTGGTTTCTAAGAAATATTACATTGTTTTATTCGGGCCCATCCCCTAGCCATAGACGCACATTCTTTAAGTGCTTCTTCAATGAGTTTTAAGTGGATTTTTATGTCGTAGCTGGCCTAGATCCAAAACTGTCTTTTCTATGAAGGTGGTGATAGTAATGGTGGTATCCTCATCCATCTGAAGCAGAAAGAGCTGGAAAAAATTTATAGGCCATCAGCTATTTGGACCAGCCACCCAACCTGATATTGGCCTTTTATCACGTGGAGTTACCCTCTATGGGCCAACTCCATGAAGTGAACATATTACATGCATTAGATATGAAGCATATTTGGGGCTTTGGAAGAGGATGGACACGAAGCAAAACCACATGCAGACATTTCAGCTGATGAATGACCAGTGGGTGGGCAGGTGCTGCCAGTTACAGCTGAGCTCTGGGAAAGGGGAAGGGAGGTGGAATGAAAGGGAGGGAAGCTTTTAAACTTCTTGGTCTTACAGCTGCCACCTGAAGGTAATAACACTGCCGGTGGGCATAGAAAAGGAGTCCACTGGCTTTGGTTTCTGAGGGTCTTGCTCAATCTCCGTGAAGGGTAATGATCTCTTATAGTTTTTATGAGACTTTCGAGTCCTTTCTGTCATGTACGTTTATCCAACAAGACTTAGGGCTCAGTGTTCCCTCTGGAGATGTGTAGGAGACAGATCTCGGGTTGCTTTGTTACGGACATCTTTCACACCTCATAGGACAATGCAACTTTGCCCTCTGTGGTTCATTTTTTCCCTGGGGGATTTAGCAGACACATGAGACTCAGCTGTGTTTCCTGAGAGTGAAACATTGTTGAGGAGGCTCAGGAGATACTTTGTTCTGGAAGGAGCAGGACATTTGTGGTTGTACTAGTTTCCTGTGGCTGCTGTAGTAAATTACCATAAACTCAGTGGCTTCAAACAACACAAATATATTGTCTTATAATTCTGGAAGTTAGAAGTCTTAAAATTTGTGTGTCGGCAGGCTGCATTCCTTCTGGAGACTCCAGAAGAGAATCGGTTTCCTTGCCTTTTCCACTTCTAGAAGCTGCCTGCGTTCCGTGGCTTGTGGCCCCCTTCCTCCACCTTCAAGGACACCAGTGTAGCATCCTCAAGTCTCTCTGTCTCTTTTTCTGACCTCTGCTTGCATCATCATATCTCCTTTTCTGTCTCTGACCTCCTGCCTCACTCCTCATTAGGTCCCTTGTAATTACATCATCCCACCCCAAGAATCCAGGATAATCTCCCCATTGTAAGATCCTTAACCAAATCACATCCGCGAGCTCCTTTTTGCCAGGTAAAGTGACGTATTTACAAGTTTCAGGCATTAGAATGTGGACATCTTTGGGGACTATTATTCTGTCTACCATAGTGGTCTAGTTTGTCCTTCTCTTCTGCCTTTTACCTTTAAAACTGATTTACTTTTTGTTTCCTTTTTTTTTTTTAATGTTTATTTATTTTTGAGACAGAGACAGAATGTGAGTGGGGGAGGGGCAGAGAGAGACGCAGACACAGAATCTGAAGCAGGCTCCAGGCTCTGAGCTGTCAGCACAGAGCCTGATGCGGAGTTCGAACTCACAAACTGTGAGATCATGACCTGAGCCGAAGTCAGATGCTTAACCGACTGAGCCACCCAGGCACCCCTACTTTTTGTTTCTAATAGGTAGTATGTTCACAAAAAGAAAACAATACCAAGGAAATATATACAGATGACCAATGGGCACATGAAAAAATGGTCAACATTATTAGTTATTAGGAAAATGCAAATCAAAACCAAGAGATACCACTTTACAAACCACTAGGATGGCTAAAATATACAGCTAAAATAAATGGCTTTTTTAAAGTTTATTTTTATCTGAGAGACAGAAAGAAAATGAGTGAGGGAGGGGCAGGAAGTGAAGGAGAGAGAGAATCCCAAGCAGGCTCCGTGCTGTCAGCACAGAGCTTGACATAGGGCTCCATCCCACAAATTGTGAGATCATGACTTGAGCTGAAATCAAGAGTTGGATGCTTAACTAACTGAGCCACCCAGGTGCCCCAATCTTGATAAATATGTGGAGAAATTGGAACCCCTGTATACTGCCATGAGGATGTAAAATGGTGCAGCCGCTATGGAAAACAGTGGTTTGGTGTTTCCTCAAAAAGTTAAACATAGAATTGCCATATGATCCAGCAATTCCTCTTCTAGTTATATATCCAAAAGAATTGAGAGCAGAGACTCAAACAGAAACTTGCACAAGAATGTTCATAGTAGCATTGTTCACAATATACAAAAGATCCATCAACAGATAAACGAATAAACAAAATGTAGTATATACATACAATGGAATACTATTCAGTTACAGACAGGAATTAAGTATTGATGCTTGCCACAATGTGGATGAAGCTTGGAAACATTATGCTAAATTAAAGAAGCTAGACACACACACAAAACAAATGTTGTATGATTCCATCTATATGAAATACCCAGAATAGGGAACTCCATGAGGATAGAAGCAGCTTGGTGGTTACCAGGGTCTGGGGACAAGGGGGAATGGGGAATGACTGCTGAATGGGTACAGGATTTTCTTTTGGGGGTGATGAAATGTTTTGGAACTTGGTAAAGGTGGTGTTGAACAATATTGTGAATGTACTAAATGCCACTGAGTTGTGCACTTTGTAGTGGTTGATTTCATGTTATATGAATTTCACCTCATTTTTTTTTTAAGTGGAAAGCAGTAAACAAGGTATGCATTGAAAAATCTGGGGTGCCTGGGTGGCTCAGTCAGTTAAGCATCCGACTTCAGCTCAGGTCATGATCTCACGGTTCGTGGGTTCAAGCCCCGCATCGGGCTCTGTGCTGACAGCTCAGAGCCTTGAGCCTGTTTCGGATTCTGTGTCTCCCTCTCTCTCTGACCCTCCCCGGTTCATGCTCTGTCTCTCTCTGTCTCAAAAATAAATAAACATTTAAAAAAAAATTAAAAAAAAAAAAAGAAAAATCTTACTCCCTACCTCTGCCCTATGTGCTCCGTTTTCCTCCACCCACATAGGTAACTACTTTAATTAGCTTGTTGCACAACCTACCAGTGTTTCTTTAAGCAGGAACAAGCAGATGTGACTTATTCTACTTTTCTCTCTTTCCCATTAAAAGTAGCATACTATATATGATTTTTCACTGTTTTACATCTAATAATACATACTATAGAGTCTTTCTATATCTTCAATATTTTAACATCTGGTGATATCCCACGGTTTAGATGTAACATATAGATGATATCTGGTGATATCCCACAGCTTAGATGTTTCATATAAACATTTAATGCTGCACATTTCTCTCTAAGCACTGCTTTAGTTGCATCCCACAAATTTTGACATGCTGTATTTTTTCTTATCACGCATTTCAAAATATTTTTTTCCCTGAAACTACCTCTTTGACCAAAAAATTATGTAGAAGTAGGATACTGAATTTCAGAGTATTTAGATATTTTCCTTTCATTGATTTCTAGTCTAATTCCATTATGATCAGAGAATGTTTTGTAGGACTATAATTCTTTTCATCTTTTCTCTTTTTTTAAATACCTATTTGTTTATTTAAATTTATTTGTTTAAATTCAAGTTAGTTAACATACAGTATAGTATTGGTTTCAGGAGTAGAACCCAGTGATTTGTCACTTACATATAACACCCAGTGCTTATCCCAACAAGTGCCCTCCTTAATGCTCATTGCTCATTTAGCCCATCCCCTCACGCACCTCCCCTCCAGCAACCCTCAGTTTGTTCTCTGTATTTAAGAGTCTCTTATGGTTTGCCTCCCTCTCTGTTTTTATCTTATTTATTTTGAAATAATTGTAGATTAAGATACAGTTATAAGAAATAGTAAAAAAAAAAAAAAAAAAGGTATGTATACCCATAATGAGTTGAGCTGTGTTCCCTACAAAATTCATATGTTGAAGTCCTAACCCCCAGAACCTTAGAACGTAAGGATTTGGAAATAGGGTCTTTGTAGAGGTAATCAAGTTAAAGTGAGGTCATTAGAGTGGTCCTTCATCCAGTATGACTGGTGTCCTCATAAAAGGGGAAAATGTGAACACAGAGATACATATACAGGGAAGATGATACAAAGACACAGACAGAAGACAGCCATCTATCTATAAGCTACAGAGCGAGACCTAGAACAGATTTGCCCTCATAGCCCTCAGAAGAAATCAACCTTGTTTTCAACTTGATTTTGGACTTTTAGTCTTCAAAGCTAGGAGACAATAAATTTCCATTATTTAAGCTGCCCAGTCTGTGGAAATTTGTTACAGCAGCCTAGTAAACTGATAAATTTAGCACAGTTCCACCCAATGGTAACATCTTACAATCTTACTTAACTGGAAAATTGACGTCAATATCATCCATTGAACTTTTTCAGATTTTACCAGTTTTATATGCAGTCGTGTGTGTGTGTGTGTGTGTATGTGTGTGTGTGTGTATGTGTGTGTGTGTTTGTATTTAGTTCTGTGGAATTTTATCATATGTAGAGGCATGTGACCACCACCACAAAAACCCTTTGTGCTACGCTTAGACCCAGCCACCTCCTTCCCATCCCACTCCCTAACCCCTGGCTACTACTAGTCTATCTCCAACTCTATAATTTTGTCATTTCAAGAGTGCTGTATAAACGGAATCATACAGTATGTAACCTTTAGAAATGGGCTTTATTCAGGCAACATAATTCCCTTGAGACTTATCTACATCATTGTAGTCTTCAGAGTTGGGAGACAATAAATTTCCATTATTTAAGCTGTGCCAGTAGCTCATTCCTTTTATTGCTAAGTAGTATTCCAAGGTATGGATGTACCATGGTTTTGTAACCATTCACTGGTTGAAAAACCTTTGGGTTGTTTCCAGTTTGGGGCTATTATAAATAACCCTGCTATAACCATTTGCATACAGGTTTTCTTGTGGACCTGAGTTTTCATTTTTCTGGGAAAGATGCTACATCCTTTTACTTTCAATCTTCCTATACTATTTTAAGTGACTTTATTATAAAACAGATTTAAAAAATCCATTCTGCCAATATCTTTCAATTGCTTTGTTTAGAATGCATTCAGTGTAGTTATATGTTTGGGTTTAAGCCTATCATTTATTTTCTGGGTTTTTTTTCCCTCTGTTTTTTGTTCTTCTGTTTCCCATCTCATGTTTTCCTTTGGGTTATTTGAATCATTTTAGTATTATATTTTATTTATTGTGTGTGTGTATGTGTGTGTGTTCTGCTATATCTTTTTATTTTTTTTAATTTTTTTAATGTTTTTATTTATTTTTGAGACAGAGAGAGACAGAGCATGAACAGGGGAGGGGCAGAGAGAGAGGGAGACACAGAATCTGGAGCAGGCTCCAAGCTCTGAGCTGTCGCACAGAGCCCCATGCAGGGCTCGAACTCACGGACTGTGAGATCATGGCCTGAGCTGAAGTCGGATGCTTAACCAACTGAGCCACCTAGGTGCCCTGTATCTCTTTAAACAATATCTTTTGTTCTAGGTTGCTCTAGGAATTACAAAATACATCCTTACCTTTTCATGGTATTTTACCACTTCAAGTGGAATGTGGAAACTGCCTCCTCATTGTGCCTATCCTCTCTTGACTTCATTTTATAGTTGTTTTCTATATTACACCTACATATATAATGTCAAACAATGTTATACCTTTGGTTTTCAACCATGTTCCAGTTTTAAAAACTTGAGAGAAGAAATTCTCTTATATTTACCCATACATTCACCATATTTGTTATTCTTCCTTCATTCCTGATGAAATACCAAGTTTCCACCTGGTATCATTGCTCTTCTATTTGAAGAATGTACTTTTAGAAAAGGTCCGTAGGCAACAAATTCTACTCTATTTGTTACACCTGCATTCCTGACATATATTTAGCTGGATATAGAATTGTGGGTTGACAATTCCTTCCTTTCAGTCTTGTTAAAATGCTTTTTTGCTTCCTTCTGGTTTCCATTTCTGAAAAGGTGTCTGCAGTTATTTGGGTCATTGCTCCTTATAAGTGATATGTTGTTTTTCTCCATTTGGCTGTGAGATTTCAACAAATGTTAGGCCTTTTGATGTTGTCACACACATTCCTGAGGCTCGTTCATTTTTGCCCCAAATCTTTATTCTTTCTGTTGTTTAGACTGCAGAATTTCTATCGATCTGTCTTCACATTCACTGACTCTTTCCTCTGTCATCTCCATTCTGCCATTGAGCCCATGAGTGAGTTTTAGAATTTTAGTTACTGGTAGTGCCTGGCTGGCTCAGTCAGTAGAGCATGTGACTCTTGATCTAGGTTGTAGGTTCGAGTGCCATGTTGGGTGTAGAGATGACTTAAAACTAAAATCTTTTTAAAAAGTTTCAGTTATTGTATTTATAGTTCTAAAATCTCTGTTTGATGGTCTTGATATTTTTCTCTTCTTTGCTGGGACTATCTTCCATTAATTTAAAGGAAATTTGACCCTACTTGTTAGGTCACTTGTGTAATAGCTGCTTTAAAGTCTTTTGCAGGTAATTCCAACATCAGCATCATCTCAGCGTGCAACTTGAGATTTTTCTGGTTCTTCATGTCAAGTAATTCTGTACTGGATTCTGGACATTGTGAATATTACAAGTCTCTGGGTCTCATTTATATCCAATGAAAAATGTGGATTTATTTACTTTGGTAAGAAATTAAAAGCAATTTACAATTTAAAGCAATTGTAAGTTCCAACCAGCCTTCTGTGGGCTGTGGTTTCCATAGTCAATTCCACTTTTAAAATCTTTGCAGTGCTATTCAGATCTGTCTTGCATGTGTGCCACCTGGTGGCCAGTATGGGATGTGGATGGTGGTCTATCTCAGTTTATAGTTCCATCTAGAAGCTATTGGTATACTCCTCAGGGTCAGATTCATACATGTGCCACTTAGGGGATTTATGAACAATTTTATAAGGTCACTTTCCCAATGTCTTTGCCCTCTACCATGTCCCAGTACTTTCTGGTTCCTGGGGTCCCCTTTTCAGTCTTCCATGTAGAAGAAAAACCAGAAAGAAAACAGGGACTTTCTCCCATTCTTTGGAGCATTAGAAGACCACTTTCCTGTTCCTTAAGCCAGAACCAGAATGTTTCTCTGGAGCCCATTTCCAGTTTCAGGATATCTTAAGTTTAGACTGGGCAACACCAAAGCCAACCATATGGTAAACTCAGCATGGATTCAGAGGTACTTTGTCCTCTGGTCTCCCCTTCCAATCCATCCGATACTATTTACCTCACAGAGTTCTCAAATTGCTGGTCATGCATTCTCCCTGGGTGTATGGCTGCTTTCAGTGGGAGAGACAGGGTGGAGGAGCATGCTTACTCCATCTTACCTGGAACTCAGGGCTGAGTTTGGAATCACATAGTGAATTTGATCAACACCTTACAAATGGACAGGTGTGCTATTCTACTTGCCTTTTAAGTTGTGGTGTTTCTGAGAATTCTGTCTTGTCTTTTTCAGTCTTCATAACAGTGCTTCTCAACTTGGTTTCTTGTTAGAATCACCTAGAAAGATGAAATAAAATATCCTAATATGTAGGCTATGCCCCAGACAAATTACACCAGAATCTCTGGGAGGAGGACCCAGGCATCAGTACCTATTTTTTTTTCTTTTCTATTTCACATTCCATACCCCATTCCCTAACCCTCCAAACCTACTCTTCCTATAATAGATGCCTTATTTCATTCAATATTGTCACCATCCACTAGACTCCTAAGTAAGACATGTCAGAGTTGGCCTGAATTTGACTCCTGAATCCTTCATATTCAGGCTACACTCCATCCTGCCGATGCTAACTCAGAAATGTCTTCAAACATGTCCCCCGCCTCCATCCCCTTTCAGGAAGCCCATCCTGCATCTGGATGACTGTATCACCATGCCTTCAATTTCCCTCTCATCACTTTCTCTCTTCTTGGCAATAGCTCTCAGGGCTACCAGGGGATCTTCCTAAAAGAAGAATCTCAAGGTGCCTGGGTAGCTCAGTTGGTTAAGCTTCTGACTCTTGATTTTGGCTCAGGTTGTGATCTCACAGTTTGTGCATTCAAGTCCTGCATGGGGCTCTGTGCTGACAGTGTGGAGCCTGCTTGGAATTCTTGTCTCCCTCTCTCTGCCCCTCCCCTGCCTGTGCTCTATCTCTCTATCTCAGAAATAAATAAACATTTAAAAAAATTTAAAAAAGAGAGAAGAATCTCATCATGTTACTCCCCTTGTAAAACCTCTGTGGCACCTCTTTGCCCACAGTATAGAGCTGAACAAGGGACACAAGGCCTGCCATACCCAGCCTGGACAACACCTCCCCCATCACCTATGCATTTCTGCTCCCCATGTCCCAAAGTCACACAGGTGATCCCTGAAATACTCCAGATCCTATCATGCCTTCTCATCATGCCTCCTACTAAAATGCTTGCTCTCTACCTTGATAGCTGGCCATCATCTTTTCAACCATTATGAACAAACTGAAATGTTAACCACTCGCTAATGCTTCCAAGTTGATGTCATTTCTGGATCCTCTGTGTTTCTCCAGTTTGGACCATAACTGTGTAAGAGTGTATAAAAGCATATGATAGTGGCTCCAAGCGTATAAAACTCCATTGAAATTGTCTGTTTGCATGACTGCTGTCCCCACTAGATTGGGAGCACCTTGAGAGTGGGAACTGATTAATATTTGTCTTTCCAGGGAAGAACACAGTGCCTGACTCAGAGTAGACCCTCAGCGGACATTCAAACAAATGAGTGAATTCATAGCAGATGGTGGCCTCAGAGGCAGCTTTGTGAGATTGGGGAAGTGAAAGAAAGAAGACGAAATGTAGGTATCAAAAAAATCCAAGAATGTTGACAAAATAGAACAGATCACTAAAGTTCCTTAGCTTAAAGAGGGTAGTCATTTCTGATTTAGGTGAAGATGTGGATATTATTTTGAAAAGCATCCTGGATGTCTTCTTATCTGAAGGAAAAGGAGACACCAAGGAAATATAATGAATTTGTAAAACAGGTATAAATTAAAACTCTAAGGAGCCGAGGAAATGGTTCTGATCTGGGGAGCAGGCTGCGCTTGGGCAAGTTAATTAACTTCTCTGTTTACTTTTTTTTTTTTTTTTTTTTAGAGAGAGAGAGAGAGAGAGAGAACGCGCACATGCCCACGCACCCCTCTGAGTCTCAATTTTTAACCTGTGTAACAAACACAGTATTTTCTACCTCATAAGGTTGAGGGTTGAATGAGTTAACACATATTTCCAGCATGTAGTTAAGGGTCCAATAAATAGTATTATTTCTATTTTCTGGTGATTTAGGGAACAAGTTGGCAGAAGTAGATGGAAAGAGGCATGTGTATATTTCAATTGGGGTCTTTATTGACTCCAGCTCCTCAGAGAGAGACAGGCTCTGGGATTCCGAAGTCCTGAAGTCCGGGGATGAGCTGACAAATCAGACAGCTTTGGCCATCATTCTTGGTCCAGTTAGACTACTCATCCTCCACTCAGAGAGCCACAAAGCTGACCAAGAGCCAGCATGATCCCCTCATGCAGGGAGGGACTTTATTTCTCATCTAAGTGTCTTTGACACTTGAAATAATGGAGGAAATTTTAACCTGCTCTACTTGGAGAGGCCCTATTTGCCAAGGACATTCTAAAAATATACTGTTGGGGTTTAAGAAAAAATATCTCCTACTGACTCTAAAGGTACCTGCAGGTGCTACCTTCTAAATTTTTTTTTATAATTTTTTTTTAATGTCTATTTACTTTTGAGACAGAGAGAGAGTGTGTGAGCAGCGGAGGAGCAGAGAGAGAGGGAGACACAGAATCTGAAGCAGGCTCCAGGCTCTGAGCTGTCAGCACAGAGCCCGATGCGGGGCTTGAACTCACGGACTGTGAGATCATGACCTGAGCTGAAGTCGGATGCTCAACCGACTGAGCCACCCAGGCACCCCTACCTTCTAAATTTATGTCAACAGAAATAGCTAGACCTTGAGATGTCCATTCAAAGTACATGAAACATTCTGGATAAACATTAAAAAAAAATTCAAAGTATATGAAACATTCAGCTACAAAGATCACATACATTTTCAGTATACAAGGAACAATTATATTATTGTTGTTTCACTTTTATTTTTTATTAACAAATCTCCTTTGTTTACTTGTGGTAATTATGTTTCCTGATAACGTGAAAAATACTGAGCAGCTAAATAGAGCAATCAGGGCAAAGCAATCAAAGTCCCTGAGACATCTTATTGTGTCTGTCCATACTTGCTCCTTTCACTGGGCAGGTGTAAAGAATCTCACCTTGCCAGCATCGTGTGTGGAAAACATCTCAGTTTCAGTAGAAGGGTAGAAAGAAAGAAAAAATCAACACTGAAAACTTACCACGTGCATTTTCTGTATCTTCTCATTTAATTTTCGAAAGAATTCTACAAGAAAAGTCTTATTCCCATTTTTGCAGGTGAGTGAACTGAGACCCAGAGGTTAAATGGCTTGCCTAGGTTCTCTCACTCACGGAGAGGTAAAGCTGAGACTTGACTGTAGAGCCGCTCACTCTAGAACTTTCTTTCAGTCCAGCTGAAGTTTTCAACTGAAGCAACAGCTACTTAATTTTCACCTACTTCTCATCTGTCTTTCTCCACCATCTTCTCCACCCCCTTTTCCCTTCTACAAGCTTCCCCTCTGTGACTTTCAGCTGCATGGTAATTCCCAGGCAGCAATATATCTATAGGAATTAATGGAGGACAGATCTGAGAATACCTTCAATCCATTTGCAAATTCCATTGTAATGTACATCGAAGTGTGTGAATGTGTGTGTGTGTGTGTGTGCACGCCACGCAAGGAGGGGGATAGGAAGGGAGGCATGCATCTATATTTCAAATTAGCAAGTCAGTCATGAGTTACAGCTCCATGCCAGGGATGTCTTTAGATAGCCAGACACACAGATAATCAAGGCATAGATTAACTCACTCTGACTGTGCAGTAATTTAAAGCTCTACGCTTATATGGCCAATTCGTGGTGGTGATACATTCCTATGGCATATGGTAACCTTTAGTAGAAAACTTGCAGTGAGAAGTGCAGGATCCCTATCAGACATGCAAAGAACATGTGGTTGATATTAGAGTGTGTGTTCACCCCTCAGGTCCGTGAGACTCAGACTGATTTCTCTGCTTCCCTAAGACCAACTCAGGACTGGCTTCTCTGCATTTAGAAACCACCACCACCACCACCACCACCACAACAAAACCACACACACACACACACACACACACACACACACAGACACACACACACAACAACAACAACAACAACAAAAACCAACTCTGCCCATGGGCTATTAGAATTGTAATTATTTGCTAGAATTTTCATGCTGATTTAACAGTAGCAACATGCTTTCGATTAGGAGTGAGGAGGCCACATTCTTATCTCCATGAAGCGGACTTCAAGAATAGTGTCCCCTCAAGGATATGAACTGCATAGTTTCTGAAGGATCACCTCCAGCTCTGAAAAGCTGATTCTAATCATTAGGGTCAGAAAGAGACAAGCCCTCTGGGCTGGGTATTTTGATTCTAGGGTTCTCTCCAGCATCATCTACTGATGTTTGATCTCCCAGAGGAGACAGAGGCCCCCAGGCAAAGCCTCCTAACTTCTCCACCCCACCACACACCTCTCCTATATCCCTTATCCCTTCTCTTAGAAATCCCTTACAAATGTCCCCATCCTCCTGAAAGGATCCTGTGCTCCAGAACAGGGGTCCTCAGAGCACCTGCGGATCTTGTGAAAATGCAGAGTCTGGTTCCAACGGTCTGGGATGGAGTCTGAGATTCCGTATTTCTAATAAGCTATCAGGTGATCCTGATGCTGCTGGTCCATGGACCACACTTTAAGTAGAATATTAGGCTACTAGGGTTTCTATAACAACATGCCCTGGATTGGGTAGTTTAAATAACAGTAATTTATTTTCTCTCAGTTTTTGGAGACCGGAAGTCCAAGATCAAGATGTTGGCAGGGTTTGGTTTCTGGTAAGAACTTGCTCCTTAGCTTGTAGACAGCTGTCTTCTTTCTGTGTCCTCACATGGGGTTTTCTCTGTGTGCCAACATCCTGGTGTCTCTTCCTCTTATAAGGACACTAGTCCTATCAAATCAGGGTCCCACCTGTATGATCTCATATAACTCTAATTACTTCTTTAAGTCCCTGCGTGTGTATATCCAGTGTTAATCTCTTTCTAACACGTGAGGGACCTGGTAGGGGCCTAGGAGGAGACATGTATGCCTGAGGTAGATTCTAAGAGAGGGTATTTGATGGTGACAAAAGACCTACTTTCATCAATTCTACATATGGGTCACAGATCTACCCCTATTCTTCCCTGACATCTAAGTTTCCCACCTATAACACAGTGAGGTTCAAATTCTCTGTTTTCTACCTAGAAACACATGATGGTTAATTTTATGTATCAACTTGGCTAGACTATGGAGTCAAATTATTTGGTCAAACACCAGTCCAGATATTGCTGCGAAGATATTCTTTAGGGGTGACTAATATTTGAATCAGTAGACTTAGAATAAAGATTTCCCTCCATAATGGGGGTGGGCCTCATCCAATCAGTTGAAGCCCTAAAGAGAAAAGATTGATGTCCCCAGAAAAAGAAGAATCTTGTTTCCAGACTGCCTTCCACTCAAGACTGTAACATCAACTCCTGCAGGAATTTCTGGCCCGCCCTCCTGCTCTGCAGATTTTAGACTTGCCAGCCCCCACTATCACTTGATCCAATTTCTTACAATAAATCTCTCTCTCTCTATACACACACACATCCTATTCGTTCTGTTTCTCTGGAGAACCTTGTCTAACATGAACCATGCTTCTCAAACTCTAATGTATATATGAATCCCCTGGAAATGTTGTTCAATTGCAGATTCTGATTCCGTAGCTCCAGGGTGGGACCTGGGATTCTGCATTTCTAAGTACCTAGATGATGCTGATGCTGTGGGTCTGTGGATAGCACTTTGAGTAGCAAGAGCATTTTCTTGGAGTTTTCAGAGCATTTGGGAATGGGGCCAAGTCTTCTCAGAACTTTCCAAAATTTAAGGTTACTTTGGTCCATTCAAGAGCGGGGGTTAGCAAACTTTTTCTGTAAAAGGCTAAATGGTAATTATTTTATGTTTATGGGTCATATGGTCTTTTTTGCAGCTACTTGAGCTTGCGTCGTAGCATGAAAACAATCACAGATAATACATAAACCAATGGGTGTGCCTGTGTTCCAATAAAACTTTATTTACAAAAGCAAGATGTGAGGTGGATTTGGAACCATGGGCCCAAGTTTGCCAACTGCTGGTGTATAGAATCAGTTGACAGTGAGGTTCCTTGGGGCAGGGCTCTTACTCATCTTGGTAACTTGCCATGCATAAAAGGCATTGAATAGTTGCTTAATGAACAAATGAATGTATTGAATAAAGTCATTAAGGTTTAGCTAATCATAATCTGCAAAATGCAGATTCTTGGTTACAAAGTAACTATCTTTTATTGTCTTTTCAGTTTCCATTTCAGATAGTGGAAAAATATGTCATAATTTTTGTATAAGTGAACTTTCTGGCACCTGCTTGCTACCTTCTGGTATCCTAATCCTTAGGCCAGAAATGTATAAATAGAATTCATAAGAAAATTCACTAGTTCCATGTATGATATGGAAATGTGTATTGGGAATATTGTAGCCAAAAAAATGGAAAAATAACAATATAAGTAGAGCTAGTACCTGCAAAGTAATTCTTAAGTTTGTGAAATATCTTATGCATATAAAATGCATAATGCATAATGTAATATATGTGGCATAAAAATTAATATGATTACCAATGCAAGTCATTTTTATATGTTAATAATGATTCAATAAAATGTATTACATTCATTTCATTTTAAATATAACATGTGCTCATTTTAGAAAATAGATTCAGAACTCTGTATAATTGCGTATGCCAATGAGCAGTAAAACACTGGGAAGATTGCAGTTTTGAAGGCGATTTGAAAGCCCCATAATTGGCATTAGTGAGTGAGAAGATGATAGTATGAGGTCATTGGGGCAGGTTGCTCAGCAAGTGAGGATCTGCTCTTTTATGGGGTTGTTCTCCTCACTCTACTGCCTTCTTACCAATAGAAGCTCTAAACTAAGAAGTTTGGGGGAGGGCATAGGGAAAAGTCAGTGCAGGCTCATGGCTCTTAATGCCATCCTTTTGGATAGTGGGTTCTTAATACCATGATCAGGTACAATGACCACATGCCAGCCTCACGACTACACCTTCACTAACCAAAGAGCAAATTTAATATTTATGCTTGGCTAAATGGAAACACTATTTCCCAAGGACAAAGCAGGTTTGGTCTCTGTGATTTCATCCATATTTGCATATAAACCCCACTGAAATTGGCTCCTTCCCTACATACTCTATGTCCACATATTGGGTGATGGCTGTTGATGATGGAAAAGATCTATTAGTAAATGATTATAAAGTACTTGACTAATCAAAACGAGGGCTAAATAACCCTTTGATAAGGCAGGGCCGTGGCAAGAACTGATAACCTGGGCCTCACTGACCCTTGTGAGGTCTAGTACTCAGCAGGCACCCGTGTGACACCCTGTGTCCCCAGCGGTCCATATTGATTGGATGTATCCCCTGGTGCTGAGCGTTATGGGAACTGTGCAGAACCCAGGCAGTGCACAGTCCTTTGGTTCCTATCTTAAAACTGATCTCATTGCAGTGGGGCAACTTAGTCTGGTGGTCAGTTTTTACTTAGATAGGTACTCAGTAGTTTGTGCATTGGAGGAAAACATGATTTTAAATGTTTCAAAACTGCTTATCAAACAGATACTTGTACACCATGTTCATAGCAGTGTTGTTCACAATTAGCCAAAGGTGGAAACAAACCAAAGGTCCATCAACAGGTGAGTGGATAAACAAGATACGGTATATAGGTACAAAGAAATATCATCCAGCCTTAAAAAAGAATGAAATTCTGATGCATGCTACAACATAGATGAATCTGGGAAACGTTCTGCTAAGTGAAAGAAGCCAGGCACAAAATGACAGATATTGTCTGATTGCACTGACATGAAGTACCTAGATTAGTCCGATTCCTAGAGACAGAAAGTGTAATGGTGGTTCCCCAGGGCTGTGGGGAGGGGAGAGTGGAGAGTTAGTGTTTAATGGGTACAGAATTTCGGTTTGGGATGATGAGAAAGTTCTGGAGATGGATGGCGGTAATGGCTGCACAACACTGCGAATGTACTTAATGCCACTGAACTGTACCCTTAAAATTGTTAATAGGGTAAATTCCATGTCATGTATATTTTACCACAATAAAAACAACATGCGTGCACACACACATACACACCCTCCCCTCCCCTACTCCTCGAAGCATTTTCTTTTATGATTTCTATTTAAAATCAGGGAAACCAAAGCCTTCATCGTCAGTTTGAGCCTCACCTTCCCTTTGCCTCTCGGTGGCTCATGTCCTTCCCAGGCTGTCATTGTTTTGTTCGGTTTTTATTTTCTTTTCAGCTTTATTGAGGTATGATTAACAAATGAAACTGTAATATTTTTAAGGTATACAACACTGGGCGCCTGCCTGGCTCCGTTGGTGGAGCAGTGTGACCCTTGATTTCGGAGTTGTGGGTTCCGGCCCCATGTTGGGTGTAGAGATTACTTAAAAATAAAATCTTTAAAAGGAAATAAATAAATAAAGTATACAACGCAATGATTTCGTAGAAGTACACATTGTGCAAGGACTCCCACCATTATCTCATATAGTAACTGTGTGTGTGTGTGAGAGGAAACATTTGACTTCTTTGACACAGTGCACAGGAACTAAGTCAAGGGCGGGTCACCCTGACCTCACCTCGCCTGTGGCCAGAGAAGACAGGCTGATGTCAGGTGTTGGCAAAACAGGGAGGAATGAGAACGGGAGTCTGCAGGACTGGGATGAGGAGGCAGACCTGGGCGGTCATAAGGAGGATATTAATTGATAACTAAACAAAGATGCCAGCTGGTCGACCCCTTATGATCCGAACGAGAGCCGCTGCGCAGGCGGCTTTGCGGGGCTCCTGGCAGTGTGGACGAGCTGCAGCCGCAGGATAGGAGGAACGGGTGATTTGTGATGCTTAAAATGACTTGGTCTGGAGCAGAGCTGGAATGAGCTTTGTGCTTCCTATTTTCTTATCTCCTCTTAAATTTCAATCTATTTTTCTTAACAGAACTGGATCTGCCGTTTCCTGTGTATGGATTGGAAAATTTGTGTCTGTGTATGTTGTGCTTCCCCTCGCTACTCAGAAACCTCTGGAAATCCATTTCCTAATGGCTGGAGAGCCGCGCTGAAGCTATTGCTTTGGTTGCCAAATGACTTGGGTAAAAATCTGAACTTGCTGTTCTGCTCCCACCGGCAGCGACACCAAACATGTAGGTGCTGAGGGCTCCTGGCAGGGTGCTGTGGAAAGTGCAGGGAAGCCCCTGGCACAGGGTGCCGGGGGTTGCAGCGGCTGTAGGTAGTGAGGCAGGAAAGGGGAAGAATTTGACGTAGCTGGCCTAGCCTCCCAGCCCCACTCAGCTCCTTTGTCTCGGGCTGTTTAGGATTTCATGCTCAGACTTCAGCTGAACTCTGTCAAAACCAGCTTCTTACGATTCTGAGTGTCCCTCTGGCCCTGTCTCTTGGAAGGGGAAAACGAGTTTCATTCAAAAATGTTGCCCCTGGAATTTCCATTTCAGGCAGCAACAAGATTTACTTAGACCACAAACAATCCAATCAAAGACTTGGTGTCTTTGAATGCAAAAGACACAACCAGGCAGTGCACAGAAACGAAAATACATGTGGTCGGCATACATATGAAAGTGACATCCAAGCGCCTGGGTGGCTCAATCAGCTAGGCATCTGACTTCGGCTCAGGCCATCATCTCAAGGTTCGTGAGATCGAGCCCCACTTCTCTCTCTCTCCCCCCCATCTCTCTGCCCCTTGTGGGATTCTTTGTCTCTCTCTTTCTCTCTGCCTTTGTTCACTTGTGCCCTCTCTCTCTCAATAAAAAGAGAGAGAGAGATCCAGTATTCCCAGCAATCAGCAAAATGCAAATCAAGTCCACTGTGACACCTGTAAAATGGGACATTTTACATCCTTTCAATTGGCAAAAATAAAAAATCTCACAAAACCAAATGTCGGAAAGATGCAGATCTCAAGAAAGGATCTCTAATACATGGCCAGTGGGAGTGTAAATTGGTACAATCACTTTGAAAATTTGATTGGCATTATTTCCTACTGTGGGACATTTACAAACTTTATGACTAGTCAGTTCCACTCCATGGTATATACCAAAGAGTGATTCTTACATAAAACAATAATAGCAATAACAGCAATGCACAAGAATGCTCAAACAGTACTGTTTACAACAGCAAAAACCTAGAAACACCAGGAGAGTAGACAAATATTGTACAGCAGTCAAATGTATGAACCAAATATACCAATGTGAATGAATCTTAGCATATAGTAAGTGAAGCAATAAGTTCCAAAAGATTACAAACAGCATAATACTCCTTTTTTTATAATTAAAAACTAAAATAAATGTATATACTTTAAAATATACATAGTCAATACAACTCTTCGGGAGAGTGAGGGCATGGTGGATAGGAGTGCAGGTGGGCAGGTAAAGGGGCTAGAATCGTGTCATCTGGTTAAATGAGAGTTATCATCCAGTTGCTTGATTTATTTTGGATTATGGTTTGGAGGGTGCTTATAAAAAAAAAATCAAAAATAACTAACCAGGGGCACCTGGGTGGCTCACTCGGTTGAGCATCCGACTTTGGTTCAGGTCGTGATCTCGTGGTTCAAAAGTTCGAGCCCCACATCGGGTTCTCTCTCTCAAAAATAAAGAAACATGTAAAAAAAAAAAAACTAACCAAATAATACCAGGTGCATGAGGCAATGAAGAGAGTGTTATGAAACAGGATTAGGCTTCATTCATAATCTGATACTATTCTCCTGAGGTACCCTTGCTCCCTTACCCCACAAGCAACCAAAGAAGCCTCCCTTAGGGGTCAGCAGAACATGGGCTCCCTCCACTGGGTGACTTCTGCCTCCCATGGGAATATCTGTCTCCACTAAGGCTTCTCTTGTAGCCCGGGATATCCACACATTCCACTCTAGAAGACTCATTTCTTTTTGCTTCAGGCATCCTTGCCTTCTATTATCATGCAAATGACGTAACCGCAGGAGTGGCAGAGTATGATTTATTAGTCTTGAATGTGTTTTTAGAACAATCTCAACTATCTTTCCATGTCTTTCTGTATAGGTTAATTTCAATCCATGTAACGACTGCATAGATTTATAGGCACCATAATTTATTTAAGTATATCCTTTTATTGATAAGTATTTAGATTGTTTTTAGTTTTTACTTTTACAAAAAGAAGCTACAGTAAATATAAATGCCATGGGAAATATTTCCATATACTCTGGTAAGTATGCTGGTACAGTGAGTTTCTAGAACTGCTGACTCAAAAGAAACACCTATTCACATTTTGGTAGCCCCTGCCAAATTGCCTCCAAAATGGTTATATTTATTTTCTGGGTCCACCAAAAGTGTGTTATAGTGCGTGTGATTGGCTATGTTACAAAGCCAAGTTTTTTATGGCTTCCTTTGTTTTCCCTGAGCTGGTCCAGTGGGAGGAATGGTTCTGGGTGTGGGGGGACACTGGGGAGGTAACGCTCACCTCCTGACCTTTAACCTCTCCCTTCCATGTCCCAACTGGTAACGGGTGGAGGCTTGTGATTCCCTCTGGCAACCGTAGAAGCAGTGTCTCCCCTTTGCCTTCCCACTGTCCCTGTGGTCGCCAGCAGAGCCTTCGTGCTGGGAAGCAGTGTGAGCACTTCTCTTCACCTGCCTCAGGGGGATGCTGTTAGGACTTGTGAAAATCCCATTGGGAGGAAAGGTGCAAACTCACACAAGTCCACGGAAAGTACAACTCCATAAACAATGGCCCTGGGGGAGACCTCAAAATAGAACATCACAGTGTCAATAAAAGCCTTGTCACTCACTCAGAAACTTGATGTCTCTCCTTTTGGATACAGACTTCTCAGGGTTTGGTTTCAAGCCACCTGCAATGTTCCACCTGAAACTCATATTTATTTGTTTGGCCGTGTTTGCAGTGTGACGGCAGAATAGAAAAGGATCTTGCCCCTTGCCCCACTTTTTACAGTTTTATCAAGGTTGTTCTGTCTTGCTTACCACAGAGTGACGCCTCTCTTAGGGGAGTATTTTATTAATACTTTGGGGCAAACATCCTTAGTGCTGCCTAACTGCTGTCCAGTAGCCCCCACCTGGACCTTAGCAAGGTCTTAGCCCCTCCCAGACCCAGTCTCCTAGCACAGCCTTGTGGGTGTGAAAGCAGGGGTGACATTGACCCACCGCCCCTATATCTTGGGAGTCTCCAACCTGGGGCAGTTGGTTCTTTGCTCTAGTTTTGTCCTTTAGAAATACAGTGAATAGAAAATATAGTAATTTTTTCCCTGCTGGTAAATAAAAACATAATAATACCCAAAGTCAGGAAGTAGTTATGTAAGCCACTTTGCACCACATAACTCTTGGCAAGGTTGACATACAGGCCACTGAGCTGTGCGGTGGCTTCTCAGGGCGTGCCTGGACCATTGGCCTGCTGTGGCTCACAGCTCACTTCCTGAATTACTCCAGTCTCTGCCCTGGAGCACCGCGAGCCACATGAAGGCTGTTTTAGAGGTACTTACAAACTAGAACCAGGATCCGAGGACTACTTTCCTAAGTCTAGGTGAGGAGCTTGTTGAAGATTTAAATTATGTCCATAGATCTGTAGCTGTGGTTTCTTTAGTTGTAAAACAGTGTCCAGAATTGATCTGGTCTTAGGTATGATGTTTTCATTAAGGAGATGCTGTGCGTGAGGACTTTGAATGGCATGGAAAAGCTGTGTATACCCTTCAGTATATTTATTAAGCATTGATCTGATATATTAAATATCACCTGTATGAGCATAAAAGCCAAACATGATGCTAGAATACTCCCATAGAGTAGCGACCATTTAGAATAACATTAAGAATTTAAGCATGATAATATAATTAATTTTTACATTACTATACTTTACAATACTATATTACTATAAGTATATAACTATAACATCATACTATTATAATTTAAAAGTTAGGGGCACCTGAGTGGCTCAGTTGGTTGAGCGTCTGACTTTGGCTCAGGTCATGACCTCACAGTTCATGGGTTTGAGCCCTGCATCGAGCTCGGTAACTACTGTCAGTGCAAAGCCTGCTTCGGATCCTCTGTCTCCCTCTCTGCCCCTTCCCCGCTTGCACTCTCGCTCTCTCTTAAAAATAAATAAAACATTAAAAAAGTAATTTAAAGGTTATAGTTCACAAGATGCAAGTTATGCAGTAATAATTATAGTAAATCAGATTTATTTAGTGTTATATTCAGGGAGCTAAACTAAGCACCTTTAGACACACTATTTCACTTATTCTTCCTAATCCTATGAGGTAGATACTATTATGTCTATGTTTTCAATGAGAAAATGAACATGGAGAGGTTAAACAGTTCACCTAAGGCCACTGAACCCTTAAAAAACTCGGTCTGGGATTTGAATGTACCGATACACAGGGTAAAATGGAAGACTAATTCTTCTCTTTAAGTGAAAAAATAATTTTGTTTAAATGTCCAATTTCCATTGTATTCATTAATACATTTGGCAAAAATGCTATGCAACTGAACATTTTATGTTCAAGGGAACTGTTCTATATTTGAGAGTGACTTATTGTAAGCAAAATCCTATTTTCCCATAGGAGCAATGCTGCAATGAAGGGCCTTGTTCTTGGCGGAGAATTTCACATCAAATAAATCAGACTGGTGACCAATAATATGGTGGAAGAGCAGGACCAAACGATAAAATTTTACTCCAGCGTCAAAGGATTTTTGAGCTCAGAGGGGTCTCAGACACTATATAATAAGTCGCTTCAAAAGTGTTTTTATTTTGGGGCAGCTGGGTGGCTCAGTCGGTTAAGTATCTGACGTTGGCTCAGGTCATGATCTCGCAGTTTGTGAGTTCGAGCCCAGCGTCAGGCTCTGTACTGACAGCTCAGAGCCTGGAGCCCACCTTGGATTCTGTGTCTCCCTTTCTCTCTGCACCTCCCCTGCTCATGCGTTCTCTCTCCTTCAACAATAAATAAACATTCAAAAAAAAAGCTTTTATTTTTCTTATTAAAAATTTTTTTTACATTTATTTATTATTTTTGAGAGACAGAGTGCAAGTGGGGGAAGGGCAGAGAGAGAAAGAGACACAGAAACCGAAGCAGGCTCCAGGCTCTGAACAAGCTGTCAGCAGAGAGCCCAACGCAGGGCTTGAACCTATGAGCCATGGAGATCATGACCTGAGTTGAAGTTGGATGTCTAACCGACTGAGCCACCCAGGCGCCCCAAAAAAGTGTTTTTAAAGCTAAAGAAATTTCCTTAGCAAAATCTTATTAGCCCTGTACACAAAACAGCTAAAAGAGGAGCCATACCATTTGTACAAGACAGAAGATTTTATATATATGCATATACAAAATATGTATGTATAAATATGCTTGTTATGTGTTTATATTTTTAAATGTTTATTTACTTTTGAGAGAGAGAGAGAAAGAACATGAGTAGGGGAGGGGCAGAGAGAGAGGGAGAGAGAAGATCTGAGGCGGGCTCTGTGCTGAGAGCAGGGCCCAATGTGGGGCTCGAACTCATGAATCATGAGCCGAAGTCAGACGCTTAACTGACTAAGCCACACAGGTACCCCTATAATACAAATATATATCAATGTTATGCCTTGAGTACCACTCAGGGAAACGAAGAAAATGGTGGCAAACGGGTTGGGGCTGAGGGATCCTTGCATGTCACTTTGTTCCTTTATATTTTTGAATTTTTAAACAACAACAACACACACAAATGTATCAAATGAAATTGCTTTGCTGTGTTGGTTCTTACTCCCTCCGCTTCCCCTTCTAGGCCCACATGGTATGCTCCAGCCCCCCAGCACTGCCCATGTGTGCTGAACCCTTGAAAACCTCTTTCCTGCTACTCACCAGCCGTGTGCTGCAGGCACATTAGTGAACTTCATCAGGGCACAGAACTCACACGGTTGTTGGGAAGATTAAAGACAGTCCATCTACAACAATAGAAAGAGAAGATGAACCACAAATGTGAGTCATGTATGTAATTGTTTTTTCCAGTAGCCTCTTTAAAAAAACAAGAACAGGTGAAGTTAATTTTAATGATACATCTTATTTAACCCACTTTATCCAACATACTATCATTTCAACATGTAATCAATATGAAATTATTACTGAGATATGCTACATTCTTTTCCTCATACTTTGTTATTGAAATCCTCTGTGTAGTTTAGTCTTATGACACATCTCAGTTCGCCAGTCTAATTTCTAGTGCTCAATAGCCGCCTGTGGCCAATGGCTGCTGTGCAGATCTATAGCACGCTGGGCGTACTGCCTGGATTTTAGTATGGGCTTAATAAATGCTACCAATCATTAATTTTGTACCTTTTTGCGTGCTGTTATACCCCCCCTTCTCTGTTGTTCTGTTCCTACCTCAAGACCCAGCCAGCTGGCCACACCCCCTGGAAGTCCTTCTTGATGCCTCCTGTCCTGATACCCTCTTCATTCTCAGTTCCCCCAGTGCCTATCTCCACTGTAGATATTATATTTGTCTGTCTTCATAGACTCGAAGCTCCTTAAGAGTTATAACCCTCTTTTTTTGCTCCTTGTAACCCTGGGGCACACAGGAGACACCGAAGAAATGTCATTTGAATGAAGAAAGGCATAGAGGAATTACATGCATATTCCTTCACATTGATGGCTGGGTGGTTGTGGGCTGCTTGTTTATTTCTCTTTGTTATTTAATTTTTAAATACTGGCTGGCAGAGCCAGCTCCCTTGCCTTCTCAAACTTCCTCTCAAGGTCATTTCCCTAAGCTGGGCCTTGTTGCAGAAAAGTCATGATAAGAAAAGCAAATGTCTTAATTAAACAGTGGGACCAGAGAGAAATCATGAAATGTAAGCAGGATCACCCAAATACACAGACGTCTTTCGTGCACCCTGTTCTTTATATATTACAACCTTTTAAGAAATAGAGAGACACTGTTTACCCGACATTGCCTTCAGGGATTCGAGCCCATGGGTTAGAAGTTTATGAAATGGCTCAGAAGATAAGTGTGCCAAGGACAGCAGGGAGATAATTTCCTGTGCGTGTTCTCTCTGGGAGCAGGCTTTCTGCTGTGGGGATTGGGGAGGCACCCTGACAGAAGGGGCACTTCACAAGGCAACCAGGAACGATGGTTTCAAAAGTCGCTGTGTCTTTTGCTCACAGTTTCCCACACGCCAGAGTGTGTGGGGGGTGGGAAATGAGAAGGGATACTGAAGCACTTTTACCCAGGCCTCATTTTCACCTTTTGTCAAAGCTGTGTGTCAAGTTTGGCTGATGTCTGCCCTAGCGCATCTACGTCTCCTGTAACTTTAAGGAACTGCGGAGTTTCTGTGTTTGATGTGTCTTAACTTTAACACAAAGCACACCAGAGCTGGTTAATGATCATGAACTGTCATGGCAGCCGCTCTGCAAAGGTGACAGTGATGGATGGGCCTGCAGCTTGGAGGGGGGCGGCTGGGTGCAGAGGCAGAAGGTTTATTTAAGCCAAGGCTGATAATAGAGGGGCCTTCTCAGTCACTGACCAGCAGGGCTTAATGGGATAAAAGGGGAGGAGAGCCCTCTTTCTGCACTGCCCTCTGAAGGGACTGTTCTCCCTCTCCTCATCTGGTCTTCCAAATAAAAGCATTCCTTGACAATTCAGATCTAAATGAAATTTTCTGCTAGGAGGGGAAAAAGCCCATTTCTGTAATCACCCTTGTCATCTTTCTTGGTTTGGCCTCATTTCTCCAAAAGAGGAGGCCTCATTTCTCCACGTTTGCCTTATTAACCATTGGAAAATAGCACCCGGAGAGAAACTGTGTATGGGCGGGCTTGAGTAAGAGTGAATGCAATCCTCTGAATAGACTCAATCCCTTTGGGATTGATTACCACTGAAATATGACCAGCAGCGCAGATTCTATGTGTCAGTTGGGGTTCCTTAAGTGATCGTATCTGGGAAAATAAAATCTATTAAAAAGTAATTTAGTAAAATTTTTCCACCTGTCTTTGACTTTGAATTTGTTGATCACTCCATCCAGTGCTCAAATGAGAGACAGCATCTATATCTTTTTTAGGTAAATATCAAGGTATCACTAGCACGTGTAAACTTTCCTTGTCGTCCCATCAGACAAACCCAATGTGATGAACCAGGGCGAGTGGCCCAAACTCCTCCCTCATCCCAGTTGTGGCTCTGCCCTTCATGTTTCAGCAAAATAAGCTCTAGGGGAATGGCCTAACCACAGACCCCTCCCTTGGAGATGCCAAATTTGGATCACCCTGGGACGTTTAATCTCTGAAGGGGAGATGCCCTGTCAGAGTCCACTGATAATTCTTTAGTGTAAGAGCTAATGCCTGATGGAGACATTTAGCTGGCTCCTCAATTACTAAATGCAGCAGCCCATGGCCCCTACTCGTTGCTGGACAGCATAAACATCAGATTTTGGTAAATAAACTCAGGCTATCATGTCCCACACGCACTTAAGCTGTGACTGACAGCTCACTTGGGAGGACTTGGAGTCTAGAGTTGAAGCTTTTGGGTGCAGAGGCTCCGAGGTTCCAAGATAAACAAATCTGTCGGTGAGAGTGACCAGAGTGTTAGGTCAGTCCAAGGGTCACTTATAGGTCATCCCGCTGGGAGCTTGGTCTCTGCTTTGTGTTTATCCTGGGAGGGGAGGAGCAGGAGGGGCTGGGGGCTGAGGGGTGGGTCTCCACTGGGAAAACATCCCTGGCCTGCTCATCAGAGCCTTTGGAAATGAATCAGCACCCATCCCACTCTGAATAATCCAGTAAAGGGTATGGACACAGGCTTCTGTTTTTTATTGGAGTTAACAAACAAGTTCTTTTGGAAATACTGATCACAGGATGCACTGTGGAGCTGGCTCACCTGGGCTGCAGAATCAATCGAGGAATTTTCAAAGCTCACTGTGAATTAATAGATCACTGTTATAAAATTGTGGTCATCAAAATTAGAAATGCCATTGAAGGAATGGAGAACTCTTTCTGTCCCTGTCCCTCTTCTTGATCTTACCAGGTTTCCTGGAAAATATTTCCTCAGCTTTACAACCCTTACCAACTGGGAACTATTTTAGAGAAGATCCTAAACTTTCTTTTTTCCTGGGCGTGGCTCTTTAAGATTGATAGGTGAAAATGGGGGTATGCATTATAATCCTCCTTAGTTGATATTTAGTGAAGTAAAGACCCCTGCCTTTCCATGGGTCATGCTATTTTATCCACCAATTCTCTCATGTGGAGGACAGTCTCACTGGTACAGGAAGAGGTAACATCAAACAATGCGTTTAGAGCTGATGGCATTTTTTTGGTTTGTTTTTAAGACTGCAGATGAAAAAGACTTTCAAATCCAGGAATCAGTTGCTTACTTTGGAAAATAGCCTTATCCAATAAAAAGTCTGAAGGTTTGCCTACTGCATAGGCAAAAAAATGAACCTCAACCTAAGTCTCACACATTATACAAAAATTAAGTCAAAATTGATCATAGATTTCACAAAACAAAAATTTTAGGCAAAAGCACAGAAGAAAATCTTCAAGATCTAGTGCTAGGCAAAGAGTTCTTAGACTTGACACCAAAAACATGATCTGTTAAAAAAATGATAAGATGTACTCCATTAAAATTGAAAACTTTCACTCTATGAAAGAGCATATGAAGAGGATGAAGAAATAAATTAGGGTTTGGGACAAAATATTTGCAAAGCACATATCTGACAAAGGACTAGTATCTAGAATATATAAAGAACCCTCAAAGCTCAACAGTAAGTACACCAAATAATCCAATTAGAAAATGGGCATTTCAGTGAAGAGGACACATAGATGGCAAATAAGCACATGCAAAGAGGTTAATACCACTTATTAGCCATTGAGGAAATGCAAATTAAAAACACAATAAGATGTCACTAGATACTTATTGGAATGGATAAATGAAAAGTAGTGTTCACACTATTTCTGCTGGTGAAGACATGCAGACCAGCAAATGTAGCTGGCAGGAATGTAATATGGTACAGCTGCTCTGGAAATCAGAAACAGTTTGTATTTATTTATTTATTAAAAATAATTTTTTTTTGAAAGAGAGGGCATAAATGAGCAAGGGGAGAGAGAGAGAGAGACAGGGTTCACCCAAAGTGGGGTTCAAGTTCACCCAAAGCAGGACTGTGCTCACCCAATGTGGGGCTTGAGCTCATGAACCATGAGATCATGACCTGTGCCAAAGTCAGATGCTTAACGATTGAGCCACCCAGGTGCCCCTCCCCCCATTTTTAAAGGTTTATTTATTTTTGAGAGAGAGAGTGTGTGTGCAAGCAGGGGAGGGACAGAGAGAGGGAGATAGGTTCCAAAAAGGGCTGTGGTGCTGACAACAGTGAGCCCCAAGTGGGACTCAAACTCAAGAACCATGAAATCATGACCTGAACTGAAGTCAGACAGTCAACCAAGTAAACCATCCAGGTGCCCCACAGTTTGTAAGTTTCTTAAAGAACTAAATATGCAACTATGATGTGACCTGACAATTACATTCCCGGGCATTCATCCCAGAAAAATGAAAACTGATATTCAGTTTAAATGGGTGGCTCACGCATTTAAGTGTCAGACTCTTGATTTCAGCTCAGGTCATAATCTCATGGTTGGTCAGGCTCTGTGTTGTCAGGGAGGAGAATCCCCTGCCTGGGTTTATTTCTCCCTCTCTCTCTGCCCTTCCCCCTGCCCCCTCCCATGCCCCTCCTCGTTCATGTGCATGAATGAGTGTGTGCATGTTCTCTCTCTCTCAAAATAAATAAATAAACATTAACAACAACAACAACCCTGATGTTCACACGAAACTCTATATGTGGATGATTATAGTGGCTTTATTCCTTTTTTACAAAAATGTTTATTTTTAAAAGATTTTTTTTTTAATGTTTATTTATTCTTGAGAGACACAGGGTGTGAGCGGAGGAGGGTAGAAAGAGGGAGACAAAGAATCTGAAGCAGGCTCCAGGCTCTGAGCTGTCAGCACAGAGCCTGATGAGACGTTTGAACTCGAACTCAGGAAAGGCAAGATCATGACCTGAGGCAAAGTTGGACACTTACCTGACTGAGCCACCCAGGAGCCTCCAAAAATGTTTATTTTTAAAAAAATGTTTATTTATTTTGGGAGAGAGAGCAGGTGCACAAGCAGGGGAGAGGTAGAGAGAGAGGAGAGAGAGAATCCCAAGCAGCCTCCGAGCAGTATGGAGCCTGACAGGGGCTCAAACTCATGAACCACCATGAGATCATGACCTGAGCCTCAGCTGAAATCAAGAGTCAGTTGTTTAACCAACTGAGCCAACCAGATGCCCTAATAGTGGCTTTACTCCTAATAGCACAAACCTGGAAACAACCCCGATGTCCTTCAATATGTGAATGATTGAACAAACTGTGGTACATCCATACCATGGAATATAATAAAAAGAAACAGATGACTGATACACCTAACAACTTGGATGGGTCTGAAGGACATTATGCTGAAAAAGAGCCAAAAAGTCAAAAGGTTATATACTGTATGATTCCATTTAAATAACATGCTTGAAATGACAAAATTATAGACATGGAGAACAGATTAGTAATTACCAGGCATTTAGGAGGTGGTGGGATAGAAGACAAGCACATGTGGTTAAACGAACAACAGGAGTGATCCTGGTGATAGATTTGTTCAGTTTCTTCACTGTAGTAATGTCAATATTCAGGTTGTGAGATTGCGCTATGGTTTCGTAAGATGTTATCAGTCAGGGAAATTGGGTAGAGGGTCCACAAGATCTCTCTACAATTTCTTACAACTGCATGTGAATGTACAATTATCTTAAACGTTAAATTAAGGGTGCTTGGGTGGCTCAGTTGGTTAAGCATCTGACTCTTGATTTCAGCTCAGGTCATGATCTCATAGTTCTCATGGTTTGTGAGTTCGAGCCATGTATCGCGTTGGGACCTGTGTTGAGGGTGTGGAGCCTGCTTGGGAGTCTCTCTCCCCTCCCCCACTCATACTGTCTCTCTCTCTCTCTCTCTCAAAACAAATAAACTTAAAAAAATAAAAAAATGTTAAAGGTATTTTCAGTGTTATCAGGATTTGGAATCTAGTATCTTTAAATTATGGGCTTGCCTTGTATGTATATTTTAAGTAGTAAATCAAATTAATCTTTAAAACATCTCTTTTAGTTACATGCGGTGTTCTGGAAGGAAATGTAGTATAAAGTATCCCATTTGTTCTGTCATAAAACCTCTCATCCACTCCTCCAGTTATTGACTTTTTTCATGCACATAGTATGTTTGGTGTGCAGATCTGAGGAAGTCTAGGAGCCACATGCTCCCCCATTTTGATGGAATGGAAGTCAGCCACCATCTCTTCACCTGGATTCATGGCTCTCAGATTTTGCAGCAGAGAAACTCTAAAGTTTGATTTAGATTCCTTTGTGAAACTCACTTTCAGAGCATCAGTTTTTTGGGCTTTGGAAAAGCTTGCTTCAGGATTCGCAACCCAAAGAAGGTACGAAAGGTCAGAGAGGCTTTTGTATGAGAAATATGACAGCCTCAAGTCGGGGTGGCTCTCTGGTTTCTCCCAAGGTGTCGCTCTTCAGATCAATGGGCTTTTCAAATGATATGGAAAGGGAAGAGGCCCTTTCTTTTCTTGTTTAGGGTTTTATAGACCACGTCTATTGTTTAACTAAAAAAAAAAAAAAAAAAAAAAAAAGAACGAAAATGTAAAGGATAGATAAATGGAGATTTTGTTTTCCTTTCAATACTCCTATCAAAAATGAATCTGTCAATACCAACATTCAATTATAAGGGTTCTTTTTTTTTTTTTTAAAGTTTATTTATTTTTTTTCAGTGAGAGAGAGTGCTCGTGCATGGGGGAGGTAGAGAGAGAGAGAGGGAGACAGAGAGAATCCCAAGCAGGCTCTGCACTGTCAGCACAGAGCCTGAAGCGGGGCTTGAATTCACAAACCGTGAGATCACGAACCTCAGCTGAAACCAAGAGTCAGACGCTTAACCTACTGAGCCACCCAGGCACCGCTTGATTGTAAGGATTCTTAATCTGAGGTTCCTGGAGAAATCTGGGCATCCTTGGAAATTGTGTGCTGTATTTTGGCACATGTTCATTTTTCTGGAGGGAGTTGAGATTCTCTGTGACTCAGAAAATATAAGAACTTCTCTTTTAATGGATGAAGGAGCAAGAAGTACAACTGTGTGGGGAAAAGCCTGTCCACAGCCAGACTGCTGAGCTGACTCCCATCTGCACTGACAGCAGCTGCTCCGAATGGACTCCTGCAGCCCCTCCCTTGTGAAGCTTTCTCCACTCAGCTTACTGTTTCTCAACCAGAAGTTGTCTCTTCTCTGAACTCCCAGCAGCTTTGTTTGCTCCTCTCTGAAGGTGGGTTTCACTTTCTATCATACGTGAGAGTCTAGACTTCACCTTTGTTCCCCACCTCTGTACTGTTATGCATTTGGTCTCAGTAGGTAATCTAGAAATATTTGTTGGGTGAGGAAATGAATTGTAGACAGTACTCATCCAACTGCAAGCTGGTCCCTATAGGTTTGGGGGCAGCCCTTGCAGAAATGGCCGGGAGAGCCTGGGACACAGGAATGATGGGTTCTTTTTCTATTCTACAGGCCAACAGGAAGTGTGCAGTATGAGGCATTGACTGGGATTTCACATGTTATGGGCTGCCCAGTGGGGGAGGTCTAGTCAGTCCCGCAGGGACCCATGTACCTTGTAGGTCAGCCCGGCTGCAGAATCGAAAACTGTACCTTTCCTGTCCTAGTTGTCTTATTTGGGAAATACTTTTAAAAAATCCTCCCAATGCCCTGATTTCCATTCTCTGTAGGGTAAGTCTATTTTTTGAAGGGAGAGTAGAAATAGAGAGAGAGACTCAGGTATTCCCTGTTCCAGTGGAATTTGCCCCAACCTCCCACAGCATGGCCTCCAGTCTCTGTCTTGCATTCTTAGCTTTTGAAGAGGGGAGACAACCCCCCTCTTATCTGGGATTGCCTGCTTAAACAAACGTGGTGTGGAGGTATTGTCCTTTGGAAACTTGGCCTGGGACACTTTACCAAGTGTCTGTAAACATTTAGACGCGCAAAAGTGCCCACTGTTAACGCAGAGTCATTGTCTCTGCTCGGGCTACTCTTGCCTGAAAGAGGTTTAGGGCGGGGGGTAGAGGTGGTGAGAGTGGACCTGAGAGAATCCCTCAGCTGGGGCTCTGGGCCAGGGAATTGTGCTGCTGTTTGTTTAAACAACCTGAGTGTAATTGGTTTGTTTGAGATGCCCAAGATATTTGGGAAAGTGGGGGAAGGGAGGCAGCTTGCTGGGGGAGAGAGTCACCAGCAGGGACTTTGACGGGTGGCCGGCTGGGTGGTTGTCAGCCTCCTGATTGCAAAGCCAGTGGGAAGGGTGGCCCTTCCGGCTTGACCATGGGCACATCAGGACCCAGGTCAATAGGTCAGACCACATAGTCTATAAAATATCAAAGCTAGCACTTGATAGGTGGATAGAATACAAGGAATATGTAACTTAAAACTACCAATCTCTTTTTAACCATAACAATCCAAGGACAGCACAAATACATAGGTATTTGTTTGTTTTCGGATCTTACTATTTTTTTTAATCCTGCAAAAATTGTAATGACCAACCCGGTTTCATCCAAGAAAGATAAGAATGTTGGTGAGGAGTTCCTTGGAGGTGTTTATTGCATCATTTTTGGGGGACACAGAGGGGCAAGTAGGGAGTATTCAACAGGCTGATGGAAAAAAATAAGTCTGTTTTTTTATTGTAGAGATCACACCCCTTCTTTTGACCTGGGGAAAAGGACAGAGAGTGTTAAAAAATGAGAAGAATTTGGGAATAATAGAAGGAATGTCTGCAATGCTGGGCCTGGCCGCACCACCCTGAGTGATCAGGCCTCTCACGTGAACCAGATTCTTGCGGGTGATGGGGAGACTCCAAAACCAGGTGTGACCACTTATTAGGGATGCTTACCACAAGAAGCACTGTGGGCCCCAACATGTTATTTCATCACCACTATAACCCTGTGGCATCAATTTGCAGAAAAATGGACTGTGGCTCAGAGGGGTGAAATTAACTTGCCCAGACCATGAAGACTGAAATGGTCAAACCACAATTTGAATTAAGTTGACAAGTCCTTCTGTTTTCAAAACCCTTCCTCTTTCCACCACACCATCCTCAAACAACACCATTCCTCCACCCAAAGAATGAAAATATAGAATTCATCACCATGCAAGTTAAAAAACAAACAACCCTCATTTGATATGCTAACGAACATCACACGTATAGGCCTTCAGCTAAATAAACAAGCATTAAGGAAAGGATGGAAATGTTAATATCTGTAAAACGTGCTGATCTTCTGATTGTGGACCAAAGCCTTGTCATCTTTTTTTTTTTTAAAGATGGCTGTTGGTTTTTGAGCTTGCCCCTTATACCTCCTTAAAATGGAGTTATAATTAAGTATTTTGTAAGGGGTTTAGTGAAGCAACACCTTACAGAGTGCGAAGCCCTTTCACTGTTAACGTGACGTCTCTATAAAATGAAAAAAGCTTTGCAAAGCTAAAAAAAATTCATGACGGTGTGTTGATGAATACGTTAAAACATTGCTTTCAGAGAAAAGAGCTCTATGTATGTCCTGAGCAGCTTGGTTTTGTGCAGACTTTAAGGTCAGCGACTTTTGTTGCTCTAGCTGGAGGGTATCAACCATTTCATGGGCACAACGAACCACAGAGCAAACAGCAGTGTCACAGCACAGAACAGTCACTGTTTTTATTCTATTTGGCAACTCCACGCTCCTAGGCTTGGAGGGCTTCTTAAACTATGAGTCAAAGAACTTTGCAAAGTCAAACCATGACCACGCTTGTTTCAGGGGAAGCTGGTAGCTTCTTCTGGCACTTCGGGTCTTTGACACCGGAAGGCTGCCTGGCTTCAAACACTTTAAAATGAAGGGTCTCAGCTAAGTAAAGGGAATATTTACAATATGAATAAAAGTAAACATGGCGAGGCTGGCAGGAGAGTGCTGGAGGGTCAGACAGTGTCTTTTTATCAATCTGTGCATTTTGTAGAGGATGTGGAGGGTGAGTCTTGGGGACATAGGAGGGGCTGACCCTGAGAGCTGCTGTAGAGGACCATTGTTGGCTTTGAGCCATGTGCCTCCAAAATCACACCGACAGTGGGAATGAGCTCCCCACTGTCCATATAGGGATCTGAGCTGGTGATTAGGAAGCCTGTCAGTTTCCATTTCTTTCCTCCCACCTTCTGTGAAAAATGTCATGCCAATAAATTTTAGAATAATAATGTTATTATTTATTTATTTATTTAATAAAAAAATTTTAATGTTTATTTATTTTTGAGAGATAGAGACAGAGCATGAATAGAGAAGAGCAAAGAGAGAGGGAGACACAGAATCCGAAGCAGGGTCCAGGCTCTGAGCTGTCAGCACAGAGCCTGATGTGGGACTGGAACCCACAAACTGTGAAATTGTGACTTGAGCTGAAGTCGGCCGTTTAACCGACTGAGCCGCCCAGACGCCCCTAGAATAATTTTATTTTGCATCCTGCTGTTCTCACTAAAGTATACATGGATCCTTAAAGGTTAGAATTTTTTTTCTTAGTTTAGATGGAGGTTCCTTCTGTACTCTTAAAAATTGCTACCTCCTCTTGCAACCCCCATCTTGACTCCCCAATTTCTAAATTCCAAACATTTGAAAGGTTTCAACTTTGTTGGTTTTAATGATGGCAATTTACAATTGACAAATATGTTGGTAATGGGCATTCTTTCCTGTAGGTTTGTTTAGAAGTGAAAACAATGTGGCTAGTCATAAAAGTTTCTATTTATTTAGGCTGGATAGTTCACTTGTTCACAGAACGGATGCTTGTCAGCAGAGAATTAAATTTAGCATGATGTGTTTCAAGGCTAAAGCCTGAATGGAGACTAATGGCTACAGCTCAGGAAGAATAATCACCATTTTAATAGATTCAAATTCTGTTGCATGGAATAATCACTGGTTACTGTAAGTGAGACACTGCCTGTTTCATAGTTACCAGAAAATAATGCTGATATGTAAAAACATACTGAATCAAGATGACTCGGATACCTGGTCCAGAGCAACTGGGCAGATGATGAAACCTGTTCCCAGGAAAGGCCCTGGGACAAGTTAATCTGTCACATGTTTATTCCCTGTTTTGATCATTTCCAAAATGTCATTCTGTCATTTATGAGCATTTCCAAAATGATCAAGACAGGAAATGGGGAGGACAGGTTGGGGTGTGCTTAAAAGTGCATGCTCTGGGGCACCTGGGGGGCTCAGTCAGTTAAGCTTCTGACCTCTGCTCAGGTCGTGATCTCATGGTTCAAGACTTTGAGCCCGACATTGGGCTCGGCTCTGGGTGCAGAGCCTGCTTAGGATTCTCTGTCTCTCTCTGCCCCTCCCCCGCTCGCAAATGTGCTTTTTCTCTCTCTCTTAAAAATAAACAAACATAAAAAGAAGTGCATGCTCTGGATTCAAGTTTCCTGGGTTGCACTCCCACTTTTACCACTTACTACCT
The DNA here is from genome assembly GCF_027475565.1 of Acinonyx jubatus. Taxonomy (NCBI): domain Eukaryota; kingdom Metazoa; phylum Chordata; class Mammalia; order Carnivora; family Felidae; genus Acinonyx; species Acinonyx jubatus. The sequence goes on from NC_069392.1 coordinate 43,409,328, forward strand.
GCGTGACGTTGGGCAAGTGGGCTTATCTTTCTATGTTTCAGTATCTATAATCAGAATTATAGAATTCAGTGAGATCATATATCTAAACTCATGTGCTGAGCACAGTAGATACTCAATAAATGAAAGCCATTTTTATTAGCGTAGTGGTCATGTGCCAGTATTTCTATTAGCAGTAATATTTCTCCTTGGGAATAGCACAGGGGACAGTTCAAAGAACTAATGGTAGGTGTGTCCTGATGGGCTAACACAGCAGGAATGGACACGTCAGTACAAGTTCCTAAATGTTGCCTGTGGCTATGAAAAAAAAGGAAGCAAGAAAGCTTTGATTGCAGCATCTTGGGAAAAATGGTGGGCTGGGCATGAGGGAAAGTGGGGATGGAACCCTGGAATGGAGAGCCTTAATATCTTCATTTGTAAAATGGGGATTAAAAATACCTACCTGACAGGGCTGTTGTGATGATAAGTAGGGTAATTATGCAAACGTGTCCCACTTGGACAGATATGCAGGAAATGTTTGTTTTCTAAACAGCATCTGACTTCTTACTGAATAATGACTCATTGAAGGCTCACAGTCCTCTGAGCCTGGAAACCTGGAGCAGCTTTTGAAATCCACCCAGAAGGAGTAGGACTGAGCCCCTTCAGGTCACTCCCAGCTAGGTCACAGAACTTCTACCCAAGTGGCCTTTGGTCCTTGTACTTAAGGAGCAGGAGCCCCAGGCTCACTCACGTCCTTTTTAGCCTGGCCATGTTTTAGGCTCATTGTTCTGGGAGACCTTGTGCTATTTGTTCATCTAATCTGTTAGCAAAAAAGACACACTGAATTTCCTTCACTTGGACCCCTGACTCATGTTTCACAAAGAAATGTCCAGCCCATAGGAGCTGGTCCCTCTGCCTGTTGTGTTTCTCCGGGCCCCTTCTGGAAGGCCCTGGACAGAGAACAATGGCCGGGTGCCTGGGGAGAGGTGCTGGCATCTCTGCCTCTTCGGCCCCGTTTGAACTTGATTCCTTCCCCTCCTATTCCGGGCAGGGTCCAAGGAACACCCTGGGACAAACTTGTCACTGGAGAGCTTGTGACCCCCTACAAAAGTCCTAGACTATTCTATCTCCTCTTCCCGCCCTACCCCTTGGGGATATCCTGGACATGGGGCCATTGACCTAGTGTGCCCTTGACTAACCTTGGGACCAGGATGTGAATCACCAAGTTGAAAATGACCAGTGTTTCAGAGCCTGGCAGGTGCCCAGCTGCCCATCACCCACTGCTTTGTGCCATTAGCATCCCCTTCACCTAGTTCTTTTATTTATTATTATTATTATTTTAAACCAGGGCTTGCAGAAAGAATACTATGAAAAACAAGTATTATGCCCAAATTACAGATGAAAGTACTTAAAGCTCAAATAGGTGTGATTCTTCCCATTTTTTTTACCTGTTAAATGGTGAAGCCTGGGGTCCATAGCCACTTTTCCTGACTGCAGAAGCCTTGTTTACTACTTATTTCCCTGCCTGCTGCCTCTCCATAGTCATGTCCCTCCTGTGTGGCAACCACACTCTGGCCTGGCTTGCAAAGACCCCAAGGTAATCAGCGCACCCCTTGGTAGGGGGGCCACTCAGATTTCTCTACTCTGTCTCCTGGGCAGGGGTCCCACTCCCCAACTCCTCTCCTTCCTGAGAATACCCTGGATCCCCTCCCCTGTTCCCTGGGCCTCTGTCTGAAATGCCATCCCCCCCAAATCCCATCCTTCCTTCATGGCTGGCAACGTGGGGCCTGTCCACTGTGCCTTGCTGTCCACTTCCTAGGGGCTGACCCTCTGGGCTCCTGTGGCATCTGGTCTCTGCTAACCTTTTGTGTATTTGCTGCTTTGTCCTCTGCGTTTTCCGTTTAATTTGTAGCTCTCTATTCTTCCCTCCCACCCCATACACATATTCCAACTAAATTACAGGGCCCCTGAAGGCATCCATTTTGGACCAGTTTGTGGCTGTTGCACAGGGTTTTCCCCCTTGGGGAAGCAAAGGCTCCATCCCCTTTCTTGCTGACTTAACAACATCCTCCTCCTACTTTATGAGATGGCAATGACTCACTGTGAATGATCCCTATTATTCACACTCATTCTCATAATTCAAATTAATTAGGAAATGCCCTAATTAATTAATTTGCGAGGTTCTCTATGGGATTGCATTGCTAGAGGAAAAGAAGGTGTTAGAGCCAATAAGTTTAATCAGTAACATAAGCAAAGTATGGATTCTCAAGGAAAAACTTCTGGAAAGGCCTCCATGAGACCTGCTCATAATGAAAGGAACAGGCTTCCCATATAACAGGTCTCCATACATTCCTACTCACACCTACAGATTTAATTTTTACTAAGCTCTGACAATGTGCCTGACTGAAAGTTTTCTTTTGTCATTTATGAGTGTTCATGTTATTGAAATGAGATGGACAATTAAATATCTCCAATATCATTATACACACACACACACACACACATATACACAGTTCTGTGTGTGTGTGTGTGTATGTGTGTGTGTGTGATTTTTCCTTTTTCTTTTTTGTTGTATGGAGTCAGAGAGATCTGGCTAGTTTCAGATCCCTCCCTCACTACTCACTTGCTCTGGGACCTTGGGTCTGTCTTTTAACCTCTCTTAGCCCATTTCTCATCTGTAAGATGTGAGTCACATGACTTCCTTGAAGGGATGTTGAGAGGCATAGTCAAGATAAGGTGTGTGGTCAGGGCCCAGCCTGGACCTGCAGCATCCCCGGGAGCTTGTAGAAATGCAGAATCTCAGGCCCCAACCCAGACCCACGAATCAGATCTGCATTTGACAAGATTTCCTGATAATTCACAGGCATGTTAACTTTCAGGAGTCTGTGTTCTCAAGGAAGAATCAGTGTATGGATCTATTTGGAGAGGATAAAAGCCGCATTTGCATGAATTCTTGATTTGTAGTGTTCTTTGCAGCCTTTTTGAAGTGACTTTGTCTCAGAGCGGTATTGCTGGTTGGAATTGGGTCCTGATAACATTCAGAGAAATAGCCTTTAGGATTTGGTGGCAGGTGGAATGCGGCAGTTCTGGGAGTGGGGAGGGGGTGGGGGGTGGACGGTCCTGGACTGTTGGAAAAGAGGTGAGGATCTTGAGGTGGAGGAGCAGTTTCTTGCAGGCTTTGGGAGCAAAGGGAGGAGAGACACAAGCGGCAATGAATCCACGTACATAGAATTTGCTAGAGCAAAAACTTTTATAAAAGTCACAACAACTTTATGAGTTAGACTTGGTCCAATAGGATATATTCACATATACGGCAGATGGTAATAAAGCAAAATTATGATCAGTTTAGAAAATAGATGCTGGAGCTGGCAGGGATCATTTTAGGGGTCGTCGTTGTTCTGACCTTTTTTGTTCCTGAAGCCCAGCTAGTTTCAGGACTTCTCCCGTGTGCCACTTCAGGGTGATCTAGGTGAAGTCATCTCAGTACACCTTTTCTTCTTGGCTGTGAAATGGGAAAATAAAAGTACTTGAGTTCATAGGCTGTTATGAGGATTCAATGAGTTCATGCATGGAAAGTGCCTAGTGCAGGCCTCATCCTAATTCAATAATAATCCATACTTTCCTCACAGCTGATGACCCACGGGAGGTAGAGAGGGAGAGGTCATTATTAATACTGCTGCTATCAATAAATATTAAAACTGTAAGTTTGAGATTCAAGAAGTTGGATTAATGTCTTGTTGATACCAATCTGGATAATGGTAACAATAACTACAAGAAAATCAACAATAATCACCACCACAATAATGATGATGTAATAGATACCGGCCATAGCTACCATTAACTGGGTGCTTGTTATGTATCAAGCATGTTAAATCATTATTTCATTTGGATTATCTCATTGATTTTTTAAAACACATATGATGAGTACAGCACTACCCCCAGTTTGTAGATGAAGAAACTGAGGCCTGGGGCGCCTGGGTGGCTCAGTCGGTTAAGCGTCTGACTGGCTCAGGTCATGATCTCGCGGTTTGTGGGTTCGAGCTCTGTGTGGGGCTCTGTGCTGACAGCTCGGAATCTGGAGCCTGTTTCGGATTCTGTGTCTCCTTCTCTCTCTGACCCTTCCCCCACTTGTGCTCTGTCTCTCTCTGTCTATCAAAAGTAAACAAATGTATAACAAAAATTAAAAAAAAAAAAAGAAACTGAGGCCGAGGGAGATTAGGAATTGGCACAAGGCCCAGAGTTTATAAATGGAGCTGAAATCTGAACACAAAACTACTGGCTTCACAAATTGTTCCCTTAACCACTGCATTAGCCACCATGCTGAAAAACCAAAGCACGAGCTATTCTTTCCATTTGGTGGCAACATATGTGAGGTTTGTTTTCTGGCCTGATTCTCTGATATACTGGTTTCCCCCGATCCCCGAAGGTAGAACGTTCCTATGAAAGCTTTTGTCAGCTGAAATGGCATAAAGTGAAGGAGCAATTGCCATTAATTTACATGGGAAAAACTGAGGGTGTTCCCTTAACCAAAAAAACAACCTCTCTTAGGCTTTCCTGATACCTTACGACACATCTTGCTAATGGAGGCACTAAATAAAAGATGAAACACGGGTGGTCACAGACAGTTCAAAGCCACGGCAGCCTGATGCTGAGATGCTGAGTGTGGTTTGGGAGGAGGCTGGCGGGGCTGCTCTCGCTGCTGCTCAAGGTTTGGGGTGCACGCTGCCTTATAACGGCTTCCTGCAAAATAAACTCTGAACGCTATTTTTGCTTTTGCCTTTTTTTGTAAAAGTGAAAATCCTCTGGATTTCTTTTGGTTAGCAGAAGCAATACTAATGTAGGTCTTTCATAAAAGCAAAGTGACATAACATGAACTTTCCAAAAGCGGGGGATACCCAAATTTTAAAGAAAGCATCTAAAGAAAGCATTGCTGTGGGATGACGAAGAGAGTAGTTTGAAGACAGAAGAAAGGAAGCAGGAGAGGAACACCCGCTGACGCACTGTGTGCTGGGCCAGGGCAGTCACAGGCATGAACTCATTAATGTGCATGGATCTTTGTGGATATGAACTACATGTGCACAAGGGCACAACTAAGGCTCAGAGAGCTTCAGTGCTTGTCCAACAAGTTTGTAAGTGAAGGAGCTGGGATTTCAGCCTGAGACCAAAGCCCAAGCTAGCTCAGAAAAGAGCTGGAATTAGGATGTGTATTTGTACCTCAAGGACCCCTCCCAAGCTCCCAAAGTCACTAAAACCTAGTTCCACTTCCAAGCCCCTCCATCATGTCTTCAGTTTGGAAAAAAAGTTCCCTAAGGTTTCCTGAAATCCAGAGGGTGCCTGGGTGGCTCAGTTGGTTAAGTCCTACTTCGGCTCAGTTCATGATCTGAGGTTCATGGGTTCAAGCCCCACATAGGGCTCTGTGCTGACAGCTCAGAGCCTGGAGCCTACTTTGGATTCTGTGTCTCCCTCCCTCCCTGCCCCTCCCCCACGCGTGCTCTGTCTCTCTCAAAAATAAGTAAATGTTAAAAAAAGAACTTGGTAAAGAAAAAAAAAAGGTCTGAAATCCCATCCTGGAAGGGCACTAGAGCTCCTTTCTAGAAGTATTATATTTTTGACTTATGGTTCACTACTTTCCAATCAGAATTTCAGGTAGCTGACAAATACACAACCGAACTGTAAGAGAATAGATTGTTGAGGTAGGAAAAAGAAGTTTAGGCTAAGAATAAGGTTAGTTACTAAGATATATGCCAAAGGGCCCTGAATTGTGTGAAGTGGGCTGTAAAGCATCTTTAATTGAGCTGGATTATTTATTACTCCCAGAGAGGTTAAACGCAGAAAAATCCAAATAACTTCTAGGAGGATCCATCCCAAATCCACCAGTCATGTGAATTACTATGGGGAATGGGGAGTATTTTAAGCCATACTCTGGCCTTAAAGCTAAGGTCAAGAGTGGGTGTCAGGCCCTTCCTTAGTCTGTCTGGTAGGGCTCATGACTGGAAGATGGTTTGGCTGGAGGGCCATAGGTTCAAGTTCCGTAGTCATTCTTAAGTTCTTATTTCCTTTTCTCCTTGATACCAGTTGTATGTGATGCTTCACGAAAGCAACTTTTCTTTGTAATGTGCTCTCTCCAGTGGCCTTGCACATTATTCCACCGTTCTTCTTAGGACGTACAACATCTCCAAAGACACGGAACTCCCGAGCTCTGGGCACAGGGGCCTGCCCAAGAGGGTTTCTTTCATTTATGGCTATCAGAAAAATAGGGCAGGAATTAACCTATATCACTTGGACCCCACCTTATGTCAACAGCTCTCACAAACAGAGAGGCCCAGCAGCAGCCTTTTACACTGCCTGGTACCGTACACTGGGACCAGCTCGCACACTCAACAGAAAGAAAAACAAGTGCGGGCTCTGTTCCGATGGCAGGCTGATAACGCCTGCCTCTCCAGTCAGGGCACCATTGTTCTCTCCCTCTGCACCTTCCCTTGTCCATTCCGAGCAGCTCTGATAAGTCTGTGCACCGGGCAGGCTTGTGTTTGAGTTGAGGTTGTCAAACCCATTACTCAAAGGAAGGACGTGGACTTTCTTTGGAAGGGCGAACTCTGGTTCTAAGAAGTAGGAGAAAATAAAGATGATTTATGATTAACTAAGTGGCTACACTGTTGAATTTAGTCTCACTGACCGCTGTTTGAGTCATGGCTTCTTTGTGCAGTTGGTGCGTCTCCATCGAAGTGTGAGTTGAGAGTGGCCACAAAGAAACTCAGGCAAGAAATTAATGTATCATGGATATTAGGGCAATCCTGTATGTTGTCACCAGGCAAAAGGGAGAGGGGCTCTTCGACAGGAATGCATTAAACACATATAATACCTGGATGGGTATAACTGGGTTAGAACCTGTGAGTGTTGCTGGAGATGTAGGGAAACTTATTTGTAAAGGTGCTTGAATGAGAATAATATGCTACATAATGCTCCCCACAATAAAAAATTGGAGAACCTTTATGAATGTTCACTAGGAGTGAAGAAGAAACAAAAAATAGTGTTTTTCTTGATACCAGCTTATATTAGGGCATAAACGGTGGGAAAAGGCAGAGGTGTGGTGGTTGGCTGTGTGAGTTACCAAGTGCCCTGGGACTATTCCATATTTTTTTCCTATTTTGGCCTCATGGAGGATGTTAAAATCTAAAGAGTTATTTTTTTCTCCAGAGTTAGCCCGAGAATAAAACATGTGAACATGTTAAAAAAGTCAAAGTATTACACAAAAAGAAGGTAGTATTGTTATTTCATTTGGTGCTCACTGCAGCTCTACAGGCACGAGATACCAGATGTTGCTCTCTTCATTTTTAATTTCAATGAATTAAGGCCCAGGGAAGTGAGGGTGCCCGTTCAAAGTCACACAGCTGGTAAGGAACTCAATGGGGAACAGGACCTAGCTCTTGAGAGGCACGGTTCCCAGCATCTTTCCTGATAGAAGGGTCAGCCTAGCTGACATGCCAATGGTATAGAATTTAGGAGGAGATGTAAAAAAGATATGAATGTTACCAATTAAAAAATTAAATAAGCTTTTTTTTTAATTGAAAAACCCTGACATGGAAATATCCTACAAATGAGAACCACCAGCTTTTTTTTCTTACTGGAATCACCCAGAACAAGAAGTATTCTCTGAGTGGGTATGTTCTGCTGCCACACATGGTGTGTGTATATGTGTGTGTGTGTGTGTGTGTGTGTAACTTTCTCCCAAGTTCCAAGTTGTAAGATGGAATTCAGAACACCTTTTGCCTCAAAAACACTTTTACAAGTTAATTTCCCAGGGTAGCCTTTGTAATTTTACTTCAAGTGTAACCTATAGTTAAAACATCATCATTTGCCAAAAAGTCATTTCCAATATTATATATTTTTCACTGCAAATGAGCACATGATATTTAGGAACTTTATTAAATAAGCTTTATGATCTAGTGCAAGGACCTAATTTCCATTTGTAACACTATTTCTATTACAAGAAGTGTTATAGATTCCAAAAACCCAATTTAAACATTTTAAGAACACCAGCCAATTGTTGACAGAAGTCTGAGCTGCTGTCTGTACTGACTGTACTGCTGTCTCTGAAGACTAACGTTCCTTATTACAACTTTTTCTGGAACATGAGGGGCGTTATCAGGCTGGAGAAGCTAAAATTTATGCTAAAAGATGGGCAACAGGAAAACACATCAAATGGAAAAACAAATGGAAGAGTCTAAACTTTCTGAAGTCTTATTCCTGATTATTCTAAATTAGTCTCTTGTCTTCCTTGCTCTTGGCTTCCTCACTTCTAATCTGCCAGCACTTTGGACAACAGCTCCAAGCCTTCTTTGGTCTGTTGTCTTGCATCTCTAAAAGCAAAGAGAAGACTTCCGAACTTTGGAAATCTTAGAGTTCTAGGGCTCAGAAGCCATCTTTCCAGGGCAGGACTTCTCACTTCTCAATCTCAACCATGTGTCCCCTTCCTCTGTGTGGACTCTCCCAGTCCCTACACCAGGAATGCATTAAGATGAGACTCCCAAAATATTAATTGATGGAGATTTGTCTGTATTTTTGAATCCTATCAACATTGTTGTTTTCTCATATTCTGCTGTGTAGACTGAATTTCCAAACTAGGAATCAAATTTATGTAGTTATTCACATCTGACTTGAACAAATAAATAAAGGTTTGAGTTATCGCTCAGCCAGCTAACTTTAGACCTGGATCCATCTTCCCATCGTAATTTTCCCCTCTGCTTTCTTTGTTAGCCCCTCCCCCATTGTGAGTGCTGTCTTCCTTTTATTGTTGCAAACATTTTTACTCTTGCTTGTGGGCCAAGAGCCTATTAATTAGGAGCCAGTCTAGAGGCCCCAGGGGGAGCTTGTTTGGAATCAGCTCATGAGGCTTTCTCACTCTAGTTGATTCATTACATGGCCAGGAGCCAAGGGTTCAGTTTTGTTGCAGTCTTTCCATGAAGGAGCCCAAGCCTGGGACTGGGGAGCACCGCTGGTTTTTGGCTCTGCTGAGCCCCAAATGTGTTTGTAAATCTTTTGAGCTCTGTTAAGTAGCTCTGCTCACTAGATCACTTCAGCACAGACCTGGAAACCCGCCACTCTCAAGAACCAGTTCTAATATTCCTCATCCAGATTTGAGTGTATCCATTTATAAAATGGTTCTTAATATTTCCTAATCAGGCATTTTCCCATTGAGCCACTTTTGGGGCCTATGTTTGCACAGATAACTACACTCTTTTTGCAAACCTGGCATTTCAGGGATTCTCCAATCCAACTTCAACCCAGTTCTCCCTATTTTCATGCAACTATATTTTGTTCTGGCTCAAAGGACTTCACACTATTTCTTGAGACTGCTCTCCTTTCTGGCTAAAAATCTTGACTCTGCAATCTGGACCTTCTACCATGCTGTCCAGTAAATGCCTCCTAAAGCCACAGCCTGTTGGGGATGGAAGGAATCTGGAGGATCAGAAAAAGCTGAAAGAGGTCAGGTGGAAGCTCCAGGACAGATAGGTTGCCCTCATCATTTTCTCACTGCTCTTTGAGGGATTTTCTTTTTTTTTGAAGGAGAGAGGGAGAGAGGGCGCAAGTGAGTGAGGGGCAGAGAGAGAAGAGGGAAAGAGAGAGAGGGAGAGAGAGAGAGAGAGAGAGAGAGAGAGAGAGAAGCAGGGCTCACCTGAGGCGGGGCTTGTGTTCACCCAAAGTGGGTCTCGTGCTCACCCAATGTAGGACTCGAACTCACCAACCGTGAGATCATGACTTGAGCGGAAGTTAGATGTGTAACTGACTGAGCCAACCAGGTGCCCTCTTTGAGGGATTTTGTTAGGACAACATAACAAACTGCTTTGAGATGTACTATTACAAGCGGCCCAGTTTTCTTCTTTTGTGTACATGTCTTATCCCCTCCACTCCATTATGCTATGAGTCAAGACAGTCTATGCTTATGTTTTAAAACAATGACTCCTAAAAGAAAAATATTTCCTTTCTAGAGAAGCCAGATCTTTAAAGTATGAATGAAGCAAATGTGGTATTTATAAAACCCTTGGGGGTGAAGGGTGAAAGGGCCTTTAAGCAAACACTCAATAATGGAAAAAAATCAATGAAAGTGTTCTTAGGAAAAGACACTGGGCAATTTCTTTCTTTGTGGGTCTCACGTTTCTTTGCTCAAACAGCCTGTCTTCCACCTGACGGTTGCAATTTCTGCCATTGGAAAATGGAACATTAAGATGGTGGAACAATAAATGATTTTGCAGCTTTGTCAACCACTTGTTTTATCTGTCAGTAGATTTCCATGTTACTTTGTTTTTGATAATTTTATCTATATCATTAAGAGCATTTTCACTGATGCGCATCTTATTTTATTTTTTAAGTTTTTACTTCATTTTTTAATTTTTGAGACAGAGAGAGCATGCATGTATGAGAGAGTGCGAGTGAGCAGAGGAGGGGGGGAGGAGGCAGAGAGAGAATCCTAAGCAGACTCATGCAAGCCTGACTTGGGGCTTAAACACGCGAACTGTGAGACCATGACAAAGCAGAAACCAAGAGTCAGACACTTAACTGACTGAGATACCCAGGTGCCCCACTGATGAGCATTTTAGAGGGTGACCCCATCAATATTAAGTTGCTGGTTAGATTATAGGATCTTCACACAATGATCTCAGCAGTAGCCCAAGGTGCAGAGGATCTTGCAAGGACAGAGACAGAAAAAGTCAGAAATGCACAGAAGGTGTAAAGTGAATTTACAAATGATGGACCTTAAAGTGGGCTGAGTATGGGAAAGGCACTTCATTGTAGCTGCAGCCCATATGTACTGTTTGGCCCCATTAGTCTCTCATTCTGGCCTGCTTGGGTTGGTACCACACCAGGTTGACAAGGAACATTAATTATAAGGACACTTACACATCTGTGAGGTTATTCTTTGTAGGATTATTTAAAATAGCAAATTTCAACAAAATCTGGATGTTCATTGATAAGGGTCTAGTTAAACAGATCATACTATACCCTCACAGTACAGTATGCAGTTGCTAAAGGAAAAAAGGGCAAATATTCCTATGTTGCTATGGAAAAATTTCCAAGGTATCTCATTTAGTTAAAAAAAAAAAGGAAGGTGTTGATCAATGTGTATAGTATATGATCTTTTGTGTAAAATGCACCAAGTACTAGATATATGTGTATATTTACATGTACATAGAATATTTCAGGAAGGAAACACAAGAAACTGAGACTGATAACTGGTTGTTTGGTGGGGAGGGGAACTGAGAGAGAAGGGGAGTAGGGGGACATTTTTCAGTGTGAATTTTTTGTATGGGTGGCGGTTTTGTTATGTGTCAGCACGGCTAGGCTGAACTGTATCTGCCAGAATTTTCTTTCTTGTATGTTCCAGTATGAGGAGGCCCTGAAAGAGATTACTGTGTGAACTTTGGATGGTGTAAGTGAAGTAGAAGCTATTTTGTATCTCAGTATGTTGTTGCTTCTCTGTGGCCGCCCTTGTTAGAGTGAAGCCGCAGTGAGGTCCACAATGGCTCCCCTTCCTGTGGATCCTTTTTCAGCATTTCTGACTTCTGGGCCAATTCTGAATTCTGTGTTTAGTTGTATGATGAGGGCACCGGCCTCTCCTGCAGGACATCAACATCAGAGGCAGTGAGAATTGATACATATTTCAGTACATCCTCATGGGTTGTTTTTTTTCCTTAATTTATTTTTTAATTTTTTAAAGTACTTTTTATTTTGTAAATCTTTATTTATTTTGAGACACAGAGCAGGGAAGGGACAGAGAGAGAGGGAGAGAGAGAATGCCAAGCAGGCTCTGCACTGACAGCACAGAGCCTGACATGGGGCTTAAACCCACAAACAGTGAGATCATGCCCTGAGTTGAAACCAAGAGTTGGACACTTAACCACCTGAGCCACCCTGGTACCCCTTACTCCTCATGGATTTTGGCACAACCTTGTGGGTTCATGCTTGTCCTTGCTCTCCCCACTTTACCTCCATCTTCCTGTGGACTTCAGACTGTAGCAACTGATGTGAAGACAATAGCCTACAGAGATTACTTAACTAGCTCCTGCAATTAGATGTAACAAATCTCTGTGTGTGTGTGTGTGTGTGTGTGTGTGTATCCTAATGATTCTGTTTCTCTGATTGAACTTCAAAGTAGAATTGCTAGATTTATCAACATGTTCATGCATTACCATTCAAAAATTAAATGAAATTTTAAAATAGAGATTTAAAAGTCTGGGACTGAATCCTACTATTCAGGTCATGTTAGGTGTTGAAGGAAAATAGCCTGGATTTCAAACTCCTTCGGAAATCACATATGGCTCAGTTTATATGAAATTAGAATCTTTTAAGAGAAAAGATGGGGCTTCAAGGCCTGCTATTCTGTTCCTGTGACAGTAAGATCATCAATCACAGTTGTATCAGTTAACTGTTGTGGCATCACCAACCTGCCAAATTTATTCATATAACACAGGCACCATTTTATTTACTCATGATTCTGTGCATCAGCAAGTTTTGCTAGGTCCAGTGGGACAGTTCTGTGGCTGGTCTCACCTAGGCTGACTCACCAGCTTGGCTGGAGCTAGGTTGTTAAAATAATCTCAGTCTTATGTCTGATGGTTAGTGCTCATTGATGATTGGATTGTGTATCCCCGGCAGGCTATCTTGAGCTTCTTCATAAGTTACTGTGTTCCAAAAGCAGCAAGAAAGAGAGTGTAAGTCTCAATGCACGAGTACCTTTCAGTTCTCTGTTTATATTATGTTTGCCAATGTCCCACTGGCCAAAGCAAACCACATATCCAAGCATAGAGTCAATGTAGAAGGAGCTCATACAAAGATACAGACACAGGGATGCATGATTCTTTGGGGGCCATTAATATAACAATCTACTGCATCATCTAATGACTGGCAAAGGAATTTTTGTGCTCCATCACTAAGAGAAAAGAGTAGGACTATGTCTCATATTTTGTGTCCCTTATGTAATGCCTAGACCAGGATCTTGCATGTAATGGATATTCAAAAACTATAATGTCTGTAAGACTTGACCACCACTAGAGTAGCTAGGCTTAAGTATGAACACCTATGATTACAGTCTGGACCCCATTGGATTCCAGCTGGCATGAGGAGCTGGAGAAGAACACTCCTGGTTTCTGTTTTGGGGGTTATGTGCTTCTGGTGAACTCATTATGTTAAGGTGTACTTCCACCTCTCTGCCTAGAAATATGAACAAATAACATCATAATCATGATTCATCTGCCTTTCTGGGTAGAATGGTTTTATTCCTCTGTTTTTGTACCTCACTGCAATTTCAAAATGCACTCCAAAATCATAAAGGATAAGATCCAACTTGTAAAGTGCTTTCAGAACAATTCCTTCAGTTTCTAAAACTATTTTTCAAGGCATTACAAGCAAATTGTTTAAGTGCACAAATAGTGTTAAAAGAGTTTATGCTAAAAGCCAGTAGGTTTTTCTTTTCCTTGCTCTCTTCTCAGAGGCAACTACTTTATACTTTTTATTCTCTTTCTTCTGGTAATTGCATTGTGTTTCTATATTTTATATCTATTTTGTAAACAGCATGCAGTTAGTCTTGCTTTTTCTATCCAGTTTGTTAATATCTGCCTTTTAACTGGAGTGTTAAGCCTATTTACATTTAATGTAATTATTGATTTGGCTGGGTTTAAGCCTAACATTTTGCTATTGTTTCCAATTGTCCCATTTATTCTTTATTCTTCTTTTCCTTTTTTTGAAGTTTATCTATTTATTTTGAGGCAGAAGAGGGACAGAGAGAGAGGTAAGGAGAGAATCCTAAACAGGCTCTGTGCTGTCAGTGCAGAGCCTGATGTGGGGCTCAGTGCCACCAACTACAGGATCATGACTTGAGATGAAACCAAGAGTCAGATGCTTAACCAACTGAACTACTGAGGCACCCCTCTTTGTTATTCTTATCCTTCTTTCCTTACTTCTTCTGGAATACTAAAATATATTCTAAAATCCCATTTTGTCTCCTCCATTGGATTTTTTAGCTATATCTTTATTTTTTTAAAGTGGGGTTGTTATGCAACATTAACTTATGTGTACCTTTAATTAATATTGTACCACCTCATGTATAATGTAAGAATTGTAGAATATTAATTATAAGGACATTCACATGTGTGAGGCTATTCTTTGTAGGATTATTTAAAATGGCAAAATTTCAAAAAAATCTGGATGTCCATTGATAAGGATCTGGTTAAATAGATCATGGTACACCCACATAATACAGTTGCTATTTACCATACATCTGCTGCATATAATGGCATATATTTTACTTCTATATATGCTGTAAATTCACATGACATTGTCATTATTTTTGCACTGAATGGCCAATTATCTTTTAAAGAAATTTAAAAATGAAGAAAAAAGTATTTTATATTTATATACATAAAAATCTTTTATATTTACTACTTTCAGAGCTCTTCATCCCTCAGTCTAGATTGTTTTCATCTGATATCATTTCCCTTCAACCTGAAGAACTTTTTATATTTCTTGTAGTATAAATCTGCTAGTCATGAATTTTCTCAGCTTTTGTTTGTCTGAAAATATCTTCATTTTACCAATCCTTTAAAAGGATATATATTTTTAAAGTTTATTTATTTATTTTTTTAGAGAGAGAGCACAAGGGGCAGAGAGAAAGAGAGACAGAATTGAAAAAGCAGGCTCTGCACCATCAGCGAAGAGCCCAATGCAGGGCTTGAACTCACAAATAGTGATTTCATGACTTGAGCTGAAATTAAGAGTCGGATGCTTAACTGACTGAGCTACCTAAGTGCCCCAAGGATATTTTCACTGGATATAACATTCTGAGTTGTTAGGTTTTGTCATAAAGAGCAGTTTATGCCATTTCATTGTCTCCTGGCTCACCTTATTTCTTTTTCTTTTTTTCCCCACCTTATTTCTTATGATAAATTGTTGTTCCCTTGTTTATCATGTACCATTCTATTCTACCCCCCAGCTGCCTTTAAGATTTTCTCTTTATCTTCAGTTTACAGCACGTTGATCATGATGTGCTTACATGTGATTTTCTTTTTTTTTATCCCAGTTGGGGTTTGTAAAGATTCTTGAATATGTAGGTTGATATTTTCATCAAAGTTAGGAAGTTTTTGGCCATTCCATATTCAAAATTTTTTCTGTCTTGATCTCTCTTCTACAGCTGAGACTCCAATTACCTATATGTAAGATCACTTGATATTGTCCTACAGGTCACCGAGGATTTGTTCAGTTTTTTTAGTCTTTTTTTCTCCTCTCTGTTCTGTATTTGTTCTGTCACTGTATTCCAGTGAAGTTTCCATTTTGAAATTGATACTAATTTCAGTTCTAGAATTTTTGATTGGTTATTTTTCATACTTTTAATTTTTCTGCAGTGATTTCCCTTATCTGTTCACTCATTGTGTCCATCTTTGTGTTTATAATGTTTCAACATACTTATAATAACTGTTTTAAGGCATTTGCCTGCCAATTACAACATCTGTGTCACCTCTGAGTTTGTTTCTATAGACTCTCCCAGATTAGGTGTCATGCTTTCCTGCTTCTGCTTCTTCACATGTCTAATGTTTCATGATAGTTTACTGGACATGGTGAACTCTATGATAGTCTAGATTTGTTGTTTTCTTTTTAAATGCATTGAATTTTGTTCTAGAATGTAGTTACTTTCCTGGGGAATCAGTTGCATTATATGAAAGCTTATTTTAAGTTTCTGTTAGGGTAGGTGTAACCAAGCCTTAAGCTAGAGCACGCATTTTTTCCAAGAGTGGTCTTTCTGTAGTCTCAGCTGAATGCTTGGGATATTCAGTAAGACCTCTCCAGTCCAGCTTGTTAGAACTCCAATTCTCCCAACATTGTCCAATCTTCAGAATCTCTCTGTTCACCTCACATATTCCCAGAAATGTTGTCTGCTATACTTCACAGAATCTCCTCTGCATGTATGACAATATTTAGCTGAAGACTCGGGGAGACCCCCATGCAGATTTATGAAACTTCTTTTCATAGTTGCCTCCTCTCTATTACCCTTCCATGCAAATTTGAGTTGGCTTTGTAGCCCTGAAATCAATTTTTTTTCTTTCACTCAGGAACACTGTTCCTTTCTATTTAGCTCTACCTCCCTTTGCCTTGGTTTGGGAGGTACTCCCAGCAGGAAACTAGGATGGATGTGGAGCTCTCTTTGTGTGTTTCCCGTCTCTCAATGACCACAACCTTGTGCTCTTGTATGATGCCTAAAAAGAGTTGCTTCACATATTTTGTTTAGTTTCATAGCTGCTTAAATTTATAGAGTAAGTCCAAAACTTATTATTCAATTGTGGTCAAATGGAAGGATGCCTCCTATATTCATATTTCAAAATAATATGGGTATATTTGATCAATCAATTCTAGACATAAACCACTGGCTTTCTCTTATGGAATAATAGCTCATTTAAATTCCTCTCTCCCTCTATTATTCTGAGAATATAATTATATCCCAATACTGATTACACTCATAATCAAATTTTAATTATTACAGATTTATAAATCTTATTTATGGCCAAACCAAATTCTGTACTCTGATCATATTTCCTTTCCTGTTTAAATTTTGTTTTTCCTGGAGACAATAATGGTCGATTTATTTTATCTACTTAGTTTTCTTTAATGGAGAAGTTTCCTTCACCCATCAGTAGCTCCTTTACTTTTAAATTTAAGTGCCTCTCATTGGCACTTACATTTGTGCCAATGACAGGTCGCCAGGCAACCTCTCTGAAATGGTTGCTTGGTTGGCCTGTGGTTATACAGCTGATGTCATGTAACTCCTCTTTGCTGTCATCTTAGGAATTTCATTTCTTCTCTTTTCTGCTGGATTCCCTGCTTGCCGGATCCAGGTTTTATTCTCTTTTGACTTACTTCATTTTTGTGGAACATATTCTCTAGTACCTCCCTGAAAAAGTGTTTAGGGAGTACAGTTTTTTTCAATCTCTTTAAATATCTAAAAATATGTCTTTATTCTACTTTCATACTTGATTTCTGTTTGGGTATAAAATTCCAAGTAGAAAATAATTTGTACTCAGAATTTTGAGGATATTATCTCATTATCTTCTAGCATCCAATGATGGAGTTGAAAAAATTGATTCCATTCTCACATATGACCCCTTAAATATGACATATAGTTCCTTTCTGGAAGCTTTTAGAATATTCTATTCATTTGTGATATTTGGTGACTCTGTGTCTTTGTCTTCATTCTTTGTGCTTGGATCCAGAGACGTAGTTTGTCCTTCAAGTTTCCCCTCCCCTCCTTTCCCCTCCCCTCCCCTCCCCCTTTCCTCTACCTTCCCCTTCTCTCCCCTTCCCTTCCCTCTGCCTCTCTTATTTCCTTCTAATACACCTAATACACGCTTTCCTTCCTCTACACCCAATGTGGGCTTGAATTCATGACCCCGAGATCAAGATTTGTATGCTCTACCAACTGAGCCAGCCAGGTGCCCTCAAGTTTTCTTATGTTCTTTTCTTTTGGATAATTACCTGCCTCCCTGTATTAGTGTGTTAGGGCTGCCATAAGAAAATACCACAGGCTGGATGGCTTAAACAATAAAAATGTATTTCTCATAGTTCTGGGGGCTAAAAGTTCAAGATCAAGGCATTGATAGATTTGGTTTCTTCTGAGGCCTCTCTCTTTGACTTGCAGATGGCTACCTTCTCCCAGTGTCCTCACATGGTCTTTCCTCTGTGCATGTATGTCCTTGCTGTCTCCTCTTTTTCTTATAAGAACACCAGTCATATTGGATTAGAGCCCCACCCTAATGGTGTCATTTTGAAATACTGGGGAGTTGAGATTTCAACATATTGATTCTGAAGGGACACAATTCAGCCCATAACACAACTAATTTCTTTTTTAATATATTTCTGGAATTTCTTGTATTTGGAAGTAGAACTTCCTAGATAGAAGCTCCTCTGTTTGACTTCTCTAGAGATTGACTCTGTAGTTTCACTATGGGGACATGCAGGGTCAAGGAATGGTGATGGTCAGAAGTAGTTGCCTGACCGCAGTACAGAGGTGAGGAAGTGACTGCTTCTGACACAGACTTTCAAGCAATCCCTCTGTTTTCAGTATACTCTCTTATCCTTATCCTCTATATCAACTTCTGCCTCTAATATCTGAACATTTCTGGGGTTTTGCAAAATTAATGGGATTGCTGATGCCTACCCCATACGCCACACTCTAAAAAATACTTGTGTTTGACCTTCTTCCTTTGTGCTGAGTCACTCACCATTTGTCCATCAATTTTGTTCTTCTTATATTTTTGTTTGAAGTTAAACATCTTTTATTTGCATTGGATTTCTAATTTTGTGTTTGTTTCTTGTTTTCAATGTTTTAGGATTAAAAAATATATATTTTGAAAAGAGAAGAGAATGGAAATGTCTTTACGCTGCCATCTTGGAATAAAAATTTTGAAAATTGATGGCTTTATTTCCCTGTCTCCTTCCTTTCTCTTCCTTCCTGCCAGGATCTCTAATACCGGAGATGTAATTATTCCCGTTCCTCCTTTCTTCATTGTTCACACAAGGCCTCTTTTTTCACATAGGTACAGCACCATGACCGAAACAAAAAGGAAAAACCAAATATCTAATTACAGAATCAAACACAGTGAACAAAATGAGCAAGATGCTGTGAAAGAGAGTCAGAGGGAGGAGTTGGGGAGGTATTTAGAGAGGGTAGCCAGGGAAGGCTTTTCTCAAGAAATGCCATTGACCCTAAGACCTGAAAAAGAGTTGGGCCTTTGAAGAGGAGGAAAGGGTGTTTGAAGAGCTGAAAGGAAGCCAGTGAAGTTGGAGCCTGGTAGACAAGGAGGAGCGTGGCGCTGAATGAGATTGTACAGGTGGGCAGAGGCCAGTCATACAGGGTCTTTTACGCCAGTAAGAACTTGAGATTTTATCTGGAGTGCAGTGGGAAGCCATTGAGGGTGGGCGGGGATGGGCTAGGGGCTCTCGCAGGAGAATGATGTGGTTTCTGTAGTCATAGCTTTTAAAACATCACTGTACATGCTGTGTGTAAAACAGGTTAGGGGGTGCAGGTAGGAGTCAGAGTCGGGGGGACAGTCAGAGGGCTAGTGCAGCAGTCTAGGTGGAGGATGATGGTGGCCTTGACTGGAGCGGGGAGCCGTGCAGGTGGAGAGAAGTGGACGGAGTCAGGGTTGATTGTGCAGGTACACTAGACTGGATTGGTGAAGGATTGGATGTGAGGAGAGAGGGAAGATGCAGGAATTTACAGACAGTATTCCTGGGTGTCGTAGTCACCTCCTCCTGCCCCCACAACTTACATCTGAGTTCCTGGTTTCTTTGTCTCATCCTCTGAACTGTCCATGCTAGGATATGTCCACAGGCATCCATGCTGAGGGAGCGGGAGGGCCGTGGCCTGCTCAGACGGGAAGTGGGGTTTGCAGTTATATCAGGGCGTTGCTTCCAGGTTGGGGGAGAAAGATGGTACTGATTAAAATGATGCTGATGATGGCAGCTAGCATTTGTTGAGTGCTTACTCGGTGCCCAGCACACACTGGACCCTCTGAGAGGTCAGGGATCTTGTACTAAGTCATACAGCTAGTGAGTGGACAAGGCAGGACGTGACCTCAGGCAGCCTGGCTCTAGAATCTACCGTCTCTCCCATTCTGCTAGTTAATTAGCTCTGACCATAAGCAGATGAATCTTGCCGGAAATTGCCCCCGAGCACCCCTTTTGGGTGTGGAACCGGCAAGATCAAGTTCAAATTCAATCAGTATTTGAGGCAGAGCTTAGAATCTTAGAACCAGAATTGAAACCAACCAACCAACAATGACAAAAGCCTGAAGTATCAGAGAAAGACTTGTCCTGGCCAGCCTCAGAAGTGAAGATCCTGTGCGGGGTCTGAGGTTCCCCCGGGCTCTTCCAGAGTTGGGTGAGTCGCTCACTTCATCTCTGGTAATTTTGGATGGTTCACTCCTCCTGTCTGTGGACGAAGCTGAGTCAGCTTCTAAGCCCTCAGCGAGGAGCTAATCATTAACTGGCCCGATTTCTGCCCTCCTTTACCTCAGCTCCCACCCCAGCTCAGACACAGGACAGTCTGGGGCACCACCAACCCTGGAGATGGGGAGGCTGTACGTTTTTAATTAGAGGGAGATCCCCTTATCTCTGGCCGGCCCTTTTCTCCATTAATTTACACCTTCTCTTATCTTTTCCATCTATTGTCTCTGCAATGACCGTCTTTCCCTGAAGAGCTCTTGCGCTGTCACTGTGCATTTGAGTGTAGGCACGCCTGTCCCTCCGCTGACCCCTCGGGGAGCCCCATTTGTCTCCCTGCCAGCACTCCCTTCTCCTGACCCTGGCCAGGCTCTCTTTGATCTGCCCCCTTGCTCCCCTCTGCCTTTACCTACAGTTCTCCTTTCTCTTTTTCAGGCGAGGTCCCTGCCCATTCCAGGAATTCTCCCGACTCCAGGAGACAGTGTTTCTGGGAGCAGGGCCCCTTTGTCCCTCCAAAAGGACGGGAAGGCAGTAGGGGAAGTATTACAGTCGTTTGTATAGCCTGAGGAATGGTCTTAAGAACAACAGGGGCGGGGCCTCTGAGTTCCTAATCCAAAGAAAAGGGGGTCAGAACAGGGGGGCAGGAAGTGGGCTGGCTTTGACTCACTGCTTTCCCAGCCGGGCACGCACAGGACATCTACTGTGTGCAGGTGCTGTGTGATGCCGCTGAGAGAAAACTGGAGGAGAACCTGTCTGCCGGCTGGCTGACCCCTTCCTGACCCTGGACGCCGAGCAGTGGTGAAGCAGGAGAAAGAACTTGGCCTTGGCTGCGTGGGCACCCAGAAGTTGACCCTTAGGAGGGGCTGGCCTATGAAGGAGTCCTGCCTCCAGATGCCCAGCTCTCTGATTTGGCTTTGCTTGGGCCTGAACTAGCCCTCAAGCCTTCCTGTTAACCTCCCCTGTTTCCAGCCTGCTTTGAAGGACAACTGTTGCAACCTGTAGGGATTTCCACGTCTCTCGTGTTCTCTAGGTGTCTCTTCAGTCAGGAATTTCTCCCTGAAATGCCAGTGCTGGGCCGGCCCTGGGCAGTCTGCCACCTACAGCAAACAGAAAAAGAAAGTGTGCCCTGACTGTCGCCACCAGTGTTTGCTGTGGCCTGCAGGGGAGGGGTGGGCGCTGGCGGGTGGAGCACACCTGCTTGCTTGGGGTGGGGGGGGGCACTGTCCAGTTCCCCGGGGTGGGGCTGCTCAGGCCCCCTTGCTGGGCACGTGAGGAAAGTCAAGCAGGCGCCAAGGCTTCTGCGGACCACTGGGCACCTCTTTCCAGTATTACAGCGTTCATTTTCAGGTCGAAAGCTTGAGATTAAAAAAACAAAAACAAAAACCTGAACTCCGGAAGGACACATATACAACTGTTACCTAAAGGAGGCCACTGTGACAGGAGAGGGGAGGGTGACAGAGTGGGTGGGGGAGACGAGGGTGAGGCAGGGGCAGGCCTTCAAAGGGCCTTTGGGTGTTGTTCTGCATTAGCTGGGGCCATGGGCAGGTTTTGAGCACAAAAGTGACACAGTCTGACTTAACTGGCTACCAGGGGGCACAGCTGGGAGCAGGGAGCTACCTGGGAGGGCACTGCCACAATGTAGAAGGGTGAGGATGGCCTGGGACCAGGTGGTGAGCAGGGGTGTGTGAGAAGGAATCAGATTCTGGATGTATTTTGAGGGGTAGGGTTGACAGGATTTTTTGATGGACTGGATGTGACATATGAGGAAGAGAGGAGTCAGGAATGCTTTAAGGGCTTCTGGCCTGAGAAACTGGAAGAATAGAATGAATAGCCATTTGCTGAGAAGGTGAAGAGATAAAGTCATCGCAGACACCAAGTCTGCACCCGCTCTGATTCTATAGTAGCTACACGCATGAAGGAACGGAAGGGAAGAAAGCTGTCTTCGGCACCTGGAGTGGGGCCTCCCACGTCAGCAAGCAACGTGGAAGCAATGGAAAAACGTGGAAAAGAACAGAAAAGGAGAGCAAATATTTGCCTAATGGTATCTGAGCAGATCTGGGGCTTCTGGGGACCAAGTGGTCCTACAGTTTGGGACAATGGGCCAAGGAAATGTTGGGGTGAGCGTGTACATTCACGATTCTTGTGGATTCTCATGTTGGTGTTTGATGTTCCTAACTTCATTTTGAAAGTTGTAAAGCTGCCATAACAATGCCAACTAACAAGAATATATCTCAGAGAAGTTGTAAAGATAAATAAGGTGTTCAATATGTCTGTTTCTGAACAAATTCTAGGATTTGTGCAATAGAGAAACAAGGTGTTATTCCAGAAAAACAAAACAAAACACCTCAGTTAGCCAGCTTCAATTTGTCAGCAATTTTAGCTGTTTGAACTATGCTTAAGGACAAAGACATCAGAAAAGAAAGGACATCCACGAAGTCTCAGGGATTTTACAAATTGGAGAATATCATAGATTCTCACTTAGAGCCTAGGAACTCTTAGTTTAGAAATATTTATAAATGATTTTTTTAATTAAAAATTATTTTAATGTTTATTTGTTTTTATTTTTATTAAAAAAATTTTTTTAAATGTTTATTTTTGAGAAAGAGAGAGAGACAGAGTGTGAGCACAGGAGGAGCAGAGAGGGAGACACAGAATCTGAAGCAGGCTCCAGGCTCTGAGCTGTCAGCACAGAGCCCGACGTGGGGCTTGAACCTATGAACTGTGAGATCATGACCTAAGCTGAAGTCAGACGCTTAACTAACTGAGCCACCCAGGAGCCCCTATTTATTTTTAAGAGAGAGACAGAGACAGAGACAGAGACAGTGTGAGCAGGGAAGGGGCAGAGAGAGAGATACACACAGAATTGAAAGCAGGCTCCAGGCTCTGAGCTGTCAGCACAGAGCCAGAGACAGGGCTCAAACCCACGAACCCCAAGATCATGACCCAAGCTGAAGTCAGATGCTCCAATGACTGAGCCACTCAGGCGCCCCAGAAATATTTGTAACTGATTTTAATTGGCTTGTAGACCAAGCCACAGCAGGAGTCAGTATAGCAATGTGGTAAATAGCATGAGCTCTGAATTTGGACAGTGTAACTTCCCCTATTGCCTCTAGCTGTGTGAAGAAGGGCAAGTTAATTTCTCTCTCTAAGCCTGTGTCCTCATCTGTAAATGGTGGATAATAATAGTATACTTCATACAAGTCTTGCAAGGATTAAATGAAGAAATATTCCCGAAGTGCTTAGCACAGTGCCAGGTACATGGTAACCGCCTAATAAATAGCTATTTACGTTAGCATTGCTGTCATCGGTATCAGTATCGGCAACAAAGTGGGTGCTATATACATTTGGAATGCTAAAAGCAATTTTTAACAGTTACAGCCTAACATTGAGGGAAAGAGGAAAAAAATTATTAAGAACACAAGCTTACATTTAAAAAATAATAAATAACAGTGTCAGTGTAAAGGGAAACCGCCCAATGCACTTCAATAGCACGTGGAGGCATTGTATTGTACAATGTTCAAGTGCTATCATTATATAATTAATAATACCCTGAGTCATGGAGAAAATGTTCAGCACACTCTATTTTAGAAGGCAGAGAAGAGACAGCGTGCTCCGAGAAGGCATATTTAAGCTAAAACAGTTTTTGTGCAGGCACTCATTTGGAACAGAATGTAAACTAATAATGCCAAACAAATAAAACTCCCCTATTTGAAAACTTCCAGGGATTTACCCCAACATTGACTTGAAAAGTTATTTACACATGGGATAGATTGTTTTTGGAGAACGATATTTAGAGTGCATCATATCATCTCCTTATGGATAAGCCAGTGAAGTTGTCTCAAGTTTTAAATATGTCAAAACTTTACACAGTGGTTTTCCAATTAGATGTGTAGAATTCATGGAAGTGTGTGGTGAATGAACATCTCAGGGTGTAAGTCAGAGACAGGACTGGTTAGAGGCAGTAGCTGTTCAAGCACATTAACAGCACACACACATACACACTCACGCACAACCTATCACATGACATTTATCTCAGGAAAACATATTTTCAAGCCACAAATTAGCACCTACAAGATGAGAAGTACAGACGTCCTTAAGGGGGTAATGGGATGGAATATTTACAACGTAGAACTTCCTTGGACCCTCCAAGCCTCTCCTTGTCCTCGCCTGGTGTGGCTCCTTCCCATTTTCTGAGCGGGCTTCCCGGGGCCAAGTGACAGCTCTGGTTTCAGTTCTTGGGTTCATTTCTCGCTTTAGTCTATTCCAGTAATTTCCTTTCAATCCCTAGGCAGGTCACCCGTTGGGCTCCACCAACCCAAACAATCACAGGTTGGTTCTTTGGTGGCTGGTGGGACAGATGCCGCTTCTCTCTGAATCCCCTGCTCCTAACTACGAATCCTAACCTAACAGGCGCTCAATAAATGTTTGTCGAATGAGACTGAATTAGCACAGCTGAGAATTAGCAGTGTTCCCTCACTTCCTGAGCCACCTGGGTTAACACTTCCCGGAGTGCCTCAGCCCAGACAGCCGGCCTGGCCCAGCAGACGGCCTTATCCTCTGCCCCTGGGGGAGCCAGGCCGGCTGCCTCGTTCCTCCTGTGGGAGCCTGGCCCTGCTTGAAGGCCGTGGATCTGGCGGAGCACATGTGGATTGCCCTGAAGCAGCATTTTCCCAAGGCTTGGCTGTGCTAATTATTCCTTCCTCTCCTGGTGTTAAAACCTTGGACGAGAAAATGAAATCAAGGGAGGGGGTAAGGAAGAGCAAAGGGGAAGGAAAGCCGTTAATAAGCAGAACAAGGTCACCCATCTGCTGCTGTCCACACTCCTTATCTGTGACGCCACCAGCCCCAAGGTCACCTCTTTTCATTAAAACAGTTGTATTACCTAAAAATGATAAAATTAACTAAATTCCAGCCTTCTGCCTTAGACATAACAGAGCTCATCTTGATATTGAGGCTGCCCTGATGGCATGAGGCTTCTCTCCTCCCTGTAGCCCTGAAGTAGGCAAGGCAACCCAACTGCTGGTAGGGAGGCTGGTGGGACGAGCAGGCACCAGGTCTCCTGCATGTCATAGCAGGGCTGGTGGCTGTTCTCCCAGTTGGGTAGACTTGCATGTCTGCAAGGTTCTGTTTCCTGGGCAGGTGAGAGACAAACCTGCCAGACTCCTGCTCTCGGACTGGGCTGTGGCAAAATGCCTCCTCATTCCACATCTCTGCGGGGGTGGGGGGTGTGGGGGTGGGGGGGTGGGGGGAGGAGGAGCCTGCCAGGCTGCGCCAGGCTCCTACAAGCCAGGAAGACAGAGTGCCTTGAAGACCATGATGCTCCAGTGGAGTGGCCCGTGGCATAGTCTGTGTACTGGGATGAGATGCAGAGAAATGCATGGGCAGACTGTGCCCTGACAGAGGTGTGGGGATGGAGGGGTGAGGTCCAGTAGAATCCAGGAGCTATGTGATCCTGGGCAAGCCACTGAGTCTCAATTTCTTCAACTGCAAAATAGAAATAGTGATCACTATTGTCACTATTGTCACTAATCCTAGTGTCCTAGGATTAAAGGAAATAGCATATTTAAATGTTCTAGCATCTGCTTGACATACTGTGGGGCTTGATTAATATTTGGTTCTTCAATTATTCCTAAACAAACCCATAAAATAAATACTAATGCAACCACCAAAATCCAAGCAAAGAAACCAAAGCAAAAAGCAAAAGCAGGGGCAAGGCTGATATAATAATTTTTTCAGATTACAAAAGGCACAGAAGGATAATAAATGCTGTTATGCACTTTGCACCATCCCCCAGCTTTCCTGAGATATAACTGACATATAATGTCATGTAGGTTTATGGGGTACAACATGATGATTTGATACACACAAAAATTGTGAAATGATTATCTCAGTGAGGATAATTAACATCTCTATCACCTCACGTAATTACCTTTTTGTGTGTGTGTGAGCTCACATGTGTGTGGCGAAAGTATTTAAGATCTACTCTCTTAGCATAAAAAAAAAAGATCTACTCTCTTAGCAACTTTAAAGTATATAATACAACATTAAAGTATTAAAGTATTGTTAACTATAGTCAGCATGCTGTGCATTAGACCTTCAGAATGTATTCACTTTGTAACTGGGTTTGTAACTTTTGACCACCATCTTCTTGTTTCCTTCATCCCCCAACTCCTGGTACCATCATTTTATTCTCTGTTTCTAGGAGCCCTACTTTTTTAGATTCTACACATAAGTGATATCATATGGTATTTGTCTTTCTCCACCTGACTTTTTTCACTTAACATAACGCCCTCAAGATCCATCCATGTTATTGCAAAAGGCAGGATTTAATCAGCCATAAAAAAAAAAAAAGAAATCCATTTTATTTATCTAATAATATATCTTGGAGATGAGGTTAAACCAGTACCCATAGATCTGATAAATAAGTACCTTCATATCACTTGGGGGAAAAAAACAAACCTGTATGATAGTCTATTACATGAGCATATCAGAGCTCTATCGGTTGACAGGGGCAGGTAATCTTTTGTTCTGTCTGACCCTGTGACCATGAATATCCTTGTACACAGTCTTGGGGCATATGCATCAGCATACCTATAGTTCCACACTTTCCAACAACTTGGGTGAAAATATAGAAGGCACATTAAATTAGCAGTTTGGGTGGAAACATAGAAGGCACACTTTCCAATTTTGCTGAAAGGGAGAGAAAATTGATGGGCAGAATTCCATGTAAGCCTCCACTAGGCTATCATTTATGTAGTGTATATATATATACACACATATATATGTGTATATACATATATAGTATATATATATGTGTATATATATATAGTATATATATAGTATATATATATAGTATATATATAGTATATATATAGTATATATAGTATATATATAGTATATATATATAGTATATATATATACTATATATATATAGTATATATATATAGTATATATATATAGTATATATAGTATATACACATATATAGTATATATATAGTATATATACATAGTATATATATAGTATATATACATAGTATATATATCGTATATATATATAGTATATATATATAGTATACATATATGTATATATAGTATACATATATAGTGTGTGTATATATATATATATATATATATATATATATGTATATATACTATCTCTATCCTTTATCTATTGAGTGCCTGCTATGTGCCAGGTACTATTGCAGGCATGTGGGAGCCATCCCTGAATAAAGCCAACCAAGATCTCTGCCTTTTTGGAGGTGATGAACTAGCAGGAGAAGACAGACAATAAAAAACATAATAAACAAGGAAATTACATAGTATGTCAGAAAGAGATAAGTGCTGTTGAAAATGGGGAAATGTGGAACAGGGTAAGGGGGATCTAGAGTCTTGGGGGAAGAGCGTGATCTTGAAGCTCTATTAGGTTTCATAACTTACTTTTGTGATTTAAAGCATGGCCTATGATGGTCAAGGACACATCTCAATTTCATTGAATGAAAGTCAAACAAATGAACACTTCTGTACCTGGCTAGGTCTGCAGAATCTCACTGCCTTTAGCCATCCTCCTCTGGGAAAACTCCAGGATGCCAACATTCCACTTAAAATGTATCACCCAGAGAGCAGGACCAGGGAGCAGCATTTTTGTGGATGGTGACAGCATCTTGTTGTCACATATTGGATTTACAGTTGTCAGAAACCCTAGGGTTGTTGTTTTTTGGGAATAGCCATTAAGTCAAGTTATTCTTATTTTGTTCTGCATAAGCTTATATTTTTTCATCCTTAACACAGCACACTTGTGAGTCTTTTTCCCTGATAGCCTCCTAGTTTAGTTTAATTCCCTGTTTCTACTCTGTTGAAATGCTGCATCTCAAGTCTGAGCAGGGTTGTTGGGTCATGGAGACTTAAAAAAATTTTTTTAATGTTTATTTTTGAGAGAGAGAAAGAGAGAGCACACACATGAGTGGGGAAGGGGCAGAGAGAGAAGGAGACAGATGATCCAAAGTGGGCTCTGCACTGACAGCAGACAGCCCAATGTGGGGCTCGAACTCACAAATCCTGAGATCATGATCTGAGCTGAAGTCAGCTGCTTAACCAACTAAGCTACCCAGGTGTGCCCTGGAGACTTTTAAATTTTATTTTATTTAAAAAATTTTGCCAAACTAAGGAGTCTGGACTTACTTCTGAGAGCCAATACCAGGGAGGGAGGCAGGCTCACTGTTGAGAGGGGAGAGGGGCTGAGAGCCTCAGCCAAGGTGGCAGAGGTGAGAGTGCAGGGAAGGGGTGGGCAGAGGGCATGTGGGGAATAGAAGGGAGGGGGTGTAGAGCTGTGGAGGCTGCCCCCCCCCAACACTAAGGGGTGACTGGGTGAAGCCTTTTACCAAAATAAAGATTACTGGGGGTGGGGAAGCACATTTTAGGACAAGCTTGCTGAACCTGACATTGGATGTGATGATGGTGAGAAGTCTGGACCAGATCCCCATGAGACTGACCCCTGGGCCCTAGAGATGGGTCTAGCCTGGGGATTTGGAAGCGGATGTTATCACTTACCAAGGGAAGCAGGCAAGTTACATGCACAGAAGAGGGATATCACCTGAAACTAACAGAACACTGTGTGTCAACAATACTCAAAAAAAAAAAAAAAAAGGGAATGCTACTATATGCTAACATGAACTAGAAAGAAAAAAATTATGGGTTCCATCTGGATGGTTCACCAAAAGCTGATCCCCTAACTCGTGGGGTTGAGAGTGGGCTAGGTGAGCCCAAGCTCTGAGAAGGCTTGATCTCTGCTTGGGGTTCTCTGTCTCTCCCTCTCTCTCTGCCCCTCCCTGCCTCTCAAAATAAATAAGCTTAAAAAAAATAACTGTACTTTGCAGGATCGATGTAGAATTTAAATGGAATTCTTCATTTCAGAGTGTGGCACATAATGTGTGCGTCGCATGAACGGCCTGCCGAATCGCTGTCTACAGTGGATTTGGTGCTAGTGGGCCTTCAAGGAATGTAAGCAGTGGAGTGATCAGAGGTGGCTGGGTTTGACTGGAGTGTTTGTGAAGAGGGAACATTCTGAACCAGATTTTGAAGGAAACGTGGCTGATAGTCATCAAAAAGAGAAAAGGCATTCTAAGTAAATTAAATAGCATATGGAAAATCTCCAAATAAAAGGTATTTGTTTGCTGGAAGGAGAATGAAAAACAGAATTGATGAGATGGGAAGGCCAGTTTTTTCAACACTTTCAAGGTCAAGAAATCTCCTTCATACAAAGCCCCCAAATGAACATTGGGGTGGTTTGTCTCCCGTTCTAGCCGATGAGATCACAGAACCAATCTGTCACCAGCACCTCCCTTTAGGGTTGGGAAAGTGCAGCTGTGAGATGGTTAGGGTAATTCTGGTATCACTCTGCAAAGTTTACTTAGAGTTTTCAGGAATGTTCTTTGGGGTAAGAAAAACCACCTTAGAATTATGTGATTATGTGAATTATCCCTTCTGTGATTTTGGGAACAGGTTTTTCACGTGGGTCAGAATCCCATGAGAAATACCAGATGCAAGGTAGGCGATGAGGCTTTTCACAGCAGCGGAAGTGATGCAAAGTCTGGAACACTTTTGAAGACACCCCAAAATCTGTCAACATGAATATGGGTGCTTTTCCAGGAGGACAAGACCTAATGTTGTCAGCTCCAAGATTGCCTGTGGGGAGGTGATAATGTGAGGGGGTCTCTCAGAATATGGAAGAACCCTTCCCGAAACGGAATTAAATGGTCACACTCCCTCGATCCTGTCTCAGGGTCACCACCTCACCACAAAATGATACAGGGTGCAAGGGAAGGTGTCAGAGTGCATCTCCCCTTTATTCCTGAAGTCTCTTATCTTGTGGGTCCCACAGCCCTGTGAGAAGCAAGAACTGTCTGGCCCTCTTCCTGGGGGCAGGTCTCTAGACACACACATGCGTGCTTTGGCAGCTGCGTCTGCAGGTCACAGACCAGGGGGCCGTCTGTTGGCCTCAGTTAAAAACCCACGCTGTTGTGATAACTATCTCCTTGGCCTTGTACTGTCATTCAAGTTTTCATGATGGATGGCAGATTTTCTGACAATGGGCATCAGGTCTTAAATCATAGCACTCTCTGTGGCCTCCACACAGTTTCAGGCACATTCTAGAAGCTCATTGAATGTTTGTTGAATTGAATCTCCACCTGAGCTGCAGGGACAGACACCTGCTTTCTTGTTAACATAGAGAAACTGGGCAGTTTTTTTTAACCTCCCTCAAATGGAGTTAATATACCTCGAAGGGAGACAAATACACGTCTGTAGTCAGAAACAATATGCCTGAGGTGGGGCACACACCACAATAATGCTTTTTCTTCTGCCTTTCCAGATGCAGACCAACTAACTACAAGGAAATACAGCACACAGCAGAACTATATAACAAGGTGATCTTTAGATTTTTTTTTTTTTTTTCTTTTTCCCCAACCCTGAGCTGTGGCCCTTGAATAATCTTGGTTTCCGGAGAGAGCAGACTACTGTAATGATAATCCAGGAAGTAAATTGCCCTTTGAAAAGCAAGGAAGAAACCAATCGACTAAGTATTTATTTATATTTAATGCTCCAGGGCTTCTGTTTTCAACTTTGAAGAGTTCCTGGCAAACGCTTCTTGAAGTCATTAATCCCAGGGGCAAATCTAAATGTCTTACAGGCTGATCCTGGCCCCTGGAGCCTGGCACACTGTGTTTATAACTCATGGGCTTTCCAGAAAGACAGGAATGGGGGAGGGAGGAGCTGGGCAGTGAACCAATGGTGGGGAGCTCTATTTTGAATCTGTGCTGGAATCTTTGGTCAGAAATGAATTCTCCAGAATTAAAAAAAAATGTTAATGTTTATTTTTGAGAGAGAGAGAGAGAGAGAGAGAGAATGAGCAGGGGAGGGGTGGAGAGAGAGAAAGACACAGAATCCGAAGCAGGCTCCAGGCTCTGAGCTGTCAGCACAGAGCCCGAGGTGGGGCTAGAACTTGCAAACCAGGAGATCATGACCTGAGCCGAAGTCGGACGCTCAATCAACTGAGCCACCCAGGCACCTCGAATTCTCCAGAATTGATTTGGGTTTTTCCAGTGGGGGTGACCTGCCCACACCCTTCCAACCTGAAGTTGGACACGGACCCATTGACTCCTACATTCCTCCATCCTGTCTGGGGTCCCTGTTGAATGATGTCAGCTGGGGCCAGCTCCAGCGTGATTGGCTCCAAAAGTACCTATATTTTTCCTTGTAATGTATAAGCAATCTTTGCTCATAATAGAAAATTAGCAACTGCAAATAAGCAAAAAGAAAAGAAATGCCATGAGATTTTCCCTCTCAAAGATAATGAGGCTTCCCATATTTACTTATACATTCACACACATATATAAACAAAAAAAAGTGTTGTTCTATACATACTATTGTATAGCCAGTTTTCTCTCACATGAATAGTATTTTATAGATCAGTAAATATAAACCAAGAGCATTGTGGGTAGTGGCTGCATAGCAGATCATCATATGATGTTGTAAATGTACTTAACCAGTTCCCCTATTTGGTGATTTAAAAGCTGCATTTGCTTGCTAGGGTTGCTGTAGCAAAGTGCCACAGACTGGGTGGTGTAAACAGCAGGAATTTCTTTCTTCTGGCAAGTTCTGGAGGCTGGATGTCTGAGATGAAGGTGTCTGCAGGGATGATTTCTCCAGAGGCCTCTCTTTTTGGCTTATAAGTGGCTGCCTTCTCCTCTGTCTTTATGTGGCCTTCGTTCTGTTCCTGTGTGTGTTCACATTTCCTCTTCTTGTAAGGACACAAGTCATATGGGATTAGGGTCCACCCTAATATCCTCATTTTCACTTAACTACTTCTTTTTTTTTTTAATTTTTTAAATATTTATTTATTTTGGAGCAAGACAGAGAGTGAGCAGGGGAGGGGCAGAAAGAGGGAGACACAGAATCCAAAGCAGGTTCCAGGCTCTAAGCTGTTAGCACAGAGCCTGATGCGGGGCTTGAACTCAAAAACTGTGAGAGCATGACCTGAACCAAAGTCGGACACTTAACTGACTGAGCCACCCAGGTGCCCCTCACTTAACTACTTCTTTAAAGACCCTATCCACAAATATACTCACATTCGGAGGTTCTCGGAGTTAGGATTTCAATATATGAATTTTGAGGAACACAATTCAGCTCATAATAGCAGCTAATATTTTAGAAAGGTTAATATGGGCCTTTACATATGTTATCTCATTTAACAACCCTAAGATATAGGTACTATTATTACCCCCATTTCACAGATGATGAAACTGTGGCACAGAGAAGTTTAGTAACTTATCTCAAAGTCACACAGTGGCAAAGTTGCATTCAAACCAGCCAGTTTAGCTTGAGTCTGTGTTTCTAGGCATTTTGATATGAACTATGAACTATTATGAACTATCACCCTTGTAAGTTGCCACTGTTTACAGCTATTACTATTATTTCCTATATACTTACTTGTCTGATTAATTCCCTAGGATAAAGTGGAACTTCAGGGTGAAAAAAAAAGTGAGCATTTTTAGCACTTTTAATACAGATTGCCATCCACAAAGCCTGTATCCATTTACATTTCCAACAGCAGTGCACAAGTGGAGCTAGGAAGACCCCTCTAGGATGTCGGGTCCAAATCCTTGTGGTTGGAAGTGTGTACGTACACACACAAATGTGACGTTTCATAAAATGTTTGGCTGAAGTGAAGCACAAACCGAGGAGAAACAAGCTGCTGGAGTTCAGCTATTACACTTCCATTCTCAGTTTGTCCATCCTGTTGTGGAAAGAGAAGCATAAAACTCTGTTCCAAATCGGGGCACCTGGGTGGCTTAGTCGATTGAGTGTCTGACTCTTGATTTCAGTTTAGGTCATGATCTCACAGTTTGTGGGTTCCAGCCCCATGTCAGGATCTGTGCTGTGTCAGCACGGAGCCTGCTTGGAATTCTCTCTCCCTCTCTCTACCCCTCCCCCACTCATGCTCTCATGCTCTCTCAAAATAAATAAACTTAAAAATAATACAAACAACAACAACAACAAACTCTGTTCCACATCATGTTGGGGAGTTTGGTGAGGAATGTACATAAACACATTATCTTGGACGTGAAAGAGGAAATCCCAGAAATGTACTTTTTGTCATATCCAACCCCTTTAAGTCAGGTTTATTGAGATCTATTTTACATTACAATAAAATCCATCCATTTTAGAGGTGGTTCCATGAAGTCTGATACATACACACAGCTGTGTAACCACCGCCACAGCCAGGGATATAGGACATCGCTATCAGTCTTAAATGTTCCTTTGTGCCTTTTTGTCATCAAACCCCCACCCCCAGCCCCGGTCAACTATTGATCTGTGTTCTGTCCTGTAGTTTTGTCTTTTCCAGATGGTTCATAGATGGAATCTTGTGGTGTGTCGTCTTCTGAGTCCAATTTCTTTCACTTAGCATAATGCATCTGAGACTCATCATTTTGCTGCATGCATCCATATTTTGTTCCTCTTTACTGCTAAGCAGTAGGGATGGAAGGGGTCTGGAAGTAAGCATTCATGTGCCATAGGTTTTTTACCCATTTGCTAGTTGAATAAATTATTTCTAGCTTTTTACTGTTGTGAATACCTGTACATGTTTTTACATTAATTTTGTGTATCCTCCCTTCCTTCCTTCCTTCCTTCCTTCCTTCCTTCCTTCCTTCCTTCCTTCACTTCCTTCCTTCCTCCCTCCCTCCCCCCTTCCTCCTTTCCTTGTTTTTTCCTTTCTCTCTTTCTTTCTCTCTCTCTCTCTCTCTTTTTTTTTGGTATAGCAATTTGAATAGGTGTGCGGTGCTATCTCATTGTGGTTTTAACTTGCATATCCTTAATGACTATTGATGTTGAACATCTTTTAATGTGTTTATTTACCTATCTTCTTTGGTAAACTGTTCACATATTTTGCCCATTTTTAAATCAAGTTACTTTTTTTCTTATTATCAGCTATGTCTTTTCCAAATATTTTCTCCCAGTCCGTAACTTGTCTTTTAATTTTCGTAATCACATCTTTGGAAGAAAAGGCATTTTAAATTTTGATAAGTTTCAACTGATGACCTAAAAAAAAAAAATCGTTAGTGTTTTTAGTGTCCTGCCTAAGAAATTTTTGCCTAACCCCAAGTCATCAGGATTTTCAACTATGTTTTCTTTTAGAAATTTTATAGTTTAAGGTTTTATAGTTAGGTTTATGATCCTTTTCAAAATAATTTTTGGGAGGATCTGGGTGGCTCAATAGGTTGAGCATATGGCTCTTGGTTTCAGCTCAGCTCATAATCCTGTGGTTGTAGGATCAAGCCCCGTATCAGGCTCCAAGCTGAGCATAGAACCTGCTTGAAGTTCTCTCTCTCTCTCTCTCTCTCTCTCTCCCCCCCTTTGCCCTTCTCCCCCACTTGTACTCTCTCTCTCTCAAAATAATAAAATAAAATAAAATAATTAAAAAAACATCAAGTTAACTTTTGTATATGATGCAAGGGATGGATGGATATGGGTTGAGTTTTTGTCTGTTTGTTTTTGTTTTGTTTATGGATATTCCATTGTGTCAGCTTTATTTGTTGAAACATGAAGATATCTTATGATGTCTGATACTTAATAATTCAGTAAAGAATGTGAATTATTTCTGCCTGAGTCCAGAGGGCATGAGGCCTGGAGGTGGCTGCTGAAAGCCTATGGCTCCACAGAAGTCAGCCTGAGCCCACCCACTACCATTCCTCTTGCTGAAGGCTGTTACCTAGAGAATGCTGAGAGGGAGGACTCCCACACAGGGCACCTTTCAGGGGCTCATTAAAAATGGCACCTGAGAGTGAGCAATGTTTGGGGTTCTGGGGGCCAGATTGGGATCCAGTGATTGCATCAGAGCCATCCTGAGTGATGTGTTATCTTCAGGCCTACTCTGGGGGCCTGGGAACAGACATTTGAGGCTCTTTCTCATGAAAGTTATGGTTGAAAACACTCTTCTATGTGGCACAGTGCAAGAAAGTTTTGATGGGTCTGGAACACTCCCTCTGATGTGAAAGAACACTCATTTGTAGCCATCCACTGGCACCCCAGGGATGCACTTTTCATGCTCCCTGGAGCCACATACAAGTGTGCTCTTTCATTGTTCAGATGAAGACTCTGAGGCTCAAGGTCATGCAGTGAGTGGGTCCCACTGGCCCTGTTTTGTTTCTGATGTCTTGAATACCCAGGTACTTCCCTGGCCCTCCATGTACATGGACATGGCCCTCAGCTCCTCAAACTCATTGTGTCCAATTTGGAATTCTTTCTTCTCCCTCCTATCCTCACCTTCCCACTTCAAATTGCCTTTTGTCTTGATCACCTCTCTTGGTAGTATTTTACCAACCACCTGGTTACCCAAACAGGAAACCAGGGGGGCCCTTGACAAATTCTCTCCTTTACCTCCTGTATCAGATCCATCACAAATCTCCATTGTGCCTACCTTCCAAACACCTCCCAAATGTGTGCCTTCCTTTTTGTCCCCTCCTGGTGTCCCCTTGGTTCAGAAAGTCAACGTCTATCATCTGTACATATGAAATAACCTCCTCCCTGTTGGCCTATCTTCTCCCCAGTCTTCTTTAGCTAAGCTATTGCCTGCACAGCCACCAAAGTGACCGTTTCAGAATGCAGTCTTGATAATGTCACTCCTCTGCTTAAAACTCTTTTGTGGCTCCGTGTTGCCTCCCTGATAAAGATCAGACTCTTCAGCTTGGCACCCTGGGCCCTGCCGAAGGCTTGGGACACACATCCTCTTGCCCCTTGTACCTCAGCAATAAAGAGCTCTTATTTTGTGTCTGTTTTTTTTCCTAGATGACAGCAATCTCACTGTAACAATTTGTTTACACACCTGTCCTCCTCACTAGACTGCGAAGTGCTTGATGGCAGGGACTGTACTTCCCTTGTAGCATATTGCACGGGGCCTGGCACAAAGTCATTACAGTCATTCATCTGATAAACATTTGTTTAATGTCCACCATCACGTGTCAAATGTATAGCATGTATTAGAATGTCAGCTTGTCCCTTTGCCAGAGTGTCTTAATAATTTTAAACAAAAGACTTAGGAGTGCTACCTTTTAGGACAGGACTGACTACTGACCACTTTGCAGTCCTTTCCCAAAGTGAAGGATGGCTGTAAATTAAAATGCTGGCATCTGAAACTCTCTGGTGAGATCAATCCTGTTTCATGCTCAATTGTCCATTTTGCTCTCTGGAAAATGTGGTAGATCAAATGATAAGGCTTCGGAAGGGTCTTTCCAGCTGCTTTGGGAGGAGGATGAGGAGACAGGTGGTGACGGAAAAGCCTGTCCCAAACAGGATTCATTATTTTGCCAACAAGTTTCTTCCCCTGTGTACCTGATGTCAGTTAATGGCATCACAGGACCACCTGTCTCCTCCCTGACTTTCTCCCCTCACACATCGTGTTCCATCCTCTGACAACTTTTCTGATTTCTCTGAGAACATCACAGACTCTGTCATACCCTCCTGCTTTTGTGCATACCGAGCCTATGGCCTGCATTGTGCTTCCAAAATCCCTTGACTTGGTGGGTTCTACATGTATCTTTGCTGTGTGTGTGTGTATATGTGTGTGTGCATTTGTCTGTGTATGTGTGTTTATGCATGTGTGGGTTTATGTGCATATGCATGTGTTTATGTGAGTGAATCTTTGTTGTATGTTTATGTGTGTATATATGTGTGTGTTGTGTGTGTGTGTGCATGCTTATGCATGTGCATATGTGTGTGTTTATGTGTGCGTTTGTGTGTGTGTGCATGTATGCACACCGACATGCATACTATTACTCTCCTTGATTCTGTTCAAATGTCTCCTCATCCACAGAAATTTCCCACCTTCTCCAGGAAGAATCAGTCCCTTGTTACCATACCATTTTTTACAGGACAGTTAACATTGTTGGGATTATTTGTCCTTGTGTTTCTTCACATAAACTTTGGGTCCCCAAAGCACAGTGACTGTGTTTTCTTTTTCTTGAAGGGTGCCCCTACCCTAGCACAGTACTTGGCACAAATACGCCTGAATCAATATATGAATGTTAAAATCACTCCATCCATCAATCATCCATCCATCCGTCCATCCATCCAATCAGCCACTACAAGGCTGGTATCTGTTGTTCCTAATCTACTTCCTACCCAGTACAAGGACTTTACAGGCAGAAGTCATTCTTGGGGACTGTGCCAAGCCTATATCATGGCCACTCCCTTACTTGCCATGGATGCCCCACATTCCTTCCTAATACCACCTCAGGTGATTTCTTTTCCCCTTCTTTCCTTCTTTAGAACACCCTTATCTATCTTTTCATTCAAACATCACCTGTATAAAAACCTGGTGTGCTCTGAGGAGTGGCCTTTTGGAGACGGATTCTCGAAACTTTCAGAGACCAACCTCCCCATGGTGTCTGAGGATGCCTTTTCCATGTTGAGAACAAATCTCATCAGTGTATCTTTTTTTTCAGCGACATCATCTCTTCCTCAAACATGAATAATCAGTTATTAGAAGAGGAGGAAAGGCTGAGTAGGAGATAAATCTGGGCTAAAATGAGGCTAATTTGAGAACAAAGAGAAAAGGAGATCCTGAGGCCAAAAGCAGTGGAGTGTGGCAGTCTTCTGCCTCTCAGAGGACAGCAGGGGCCGAGATTTCAGTAGACCTCCGGTGTGGATCCCATTCCTGCTTGTCGTCACCCCTTCCCATGTCTCCTGACTGTGTTCATACCCCCACCCCATCTCTCAGGACAGAGTCAGTGTGCCAACCTCCTTCCCCTGACCGCTGTCTTGGACGTCCTGCCCATCGCCATTCTGTCTCTGTTCTGGCTTTGCTTCTTCAAGATATCTCTAGGATTGACTCCTTCTCCCCCGCTGAGAAAAACCCTTTACCGCAGTGTTGGGGCTGTCTGCAGTCTCAGATAGCCTCCCTCTCGCTGCTCCCCGCGCTGCCTGAGACCATCCTGTCTTCTGTTCCTGCATCTGTGACCCAGGCTCACCGACAGGCCACTCCAACCCATTCTCTTATCTCCTGCTTTGCTTGCACACTGAACATGCCTGCCGTTGCTACAGAACATCACCACCCTGCTGCTGGTTAACATGCTATTGGTTTCAACCAAAAGCCTTTGCAAAATTCAAAGACTTTCATGACCTGTAATGTAAATTGCAAAGACCGAACTAGAACAAAGTGAAAGCAAATTTCTAAGTGCAGGAATAGTCATGTGTCGTAGGGCGGCTTCGAGTGATCCCGTGGATGTTGGTTTTGTTCTGCAATCTGTCTGCTGCCACTGGAGGGTCGGCAAATCTTCCACAGGGAGTTACTCGGGGCCAGGCTCAAGGTGACGGCTCACTAAACACATGTTAATTGATTTATTGATTTATTCATTCTGTCTTTGACAAATATTTATTTACTGCCCTTAGAGAACTCCCAAGTAGAATTTTACTTCTCTGCCCAAATGATACTGAAATCCAGTGACAGCCCCCAGGCTCCTGAAAGAGGACTTTGACAAAGTAAAGCGGCCTGGGAACAGGTTTGGCTGTCTTTGGCTCACCTTGAGCAGTAGCCAAGCTCAGAACGTTGGGAACGTGCATGGAAAACGCACTCACTACATGCTATTTGTTCAGCAGTAACCTTCCTGAAGCCCATGTCTGTTGGTGAGAACTCGGCCTGAAAAAGTCAACACAAAGCTTCTGGCTGATTCTGCAGGAGCACGGGGCCACCGATGCCCTTAACGCACGCAGGTCCGGAACTCCTGTTGTGGGTTTAGCAATGGCATGGCAGGGGAATCCTGGCTTGGTCTCTCCCCGCCAAGGGCCACAACCAAGGCCTGCGGCTAACTGTAGGGGCTTCCTTGAGCAGGGGAGCTCGTAAGCCCATTTCTAGGAGTGGCCTCCTCAGCTGCTGCTTTGGAGCTTGTTCTGGCCTCTCTATCTGTCCGTAGCTCCCTAGGACTCAAGCCAGAAGCCACATCTGAGTGGACGAGTGGACAAGAGGACTCTGAGGGCCACAGGGTGGCTACCGAGGCTAAGGGACTGGTGGGAATATTTACCGGCAACAGAAATACAAACGTATCTTCGGTCAGGTATAAAGACCTAGTCAATGATTACATATTTTTATTATTTACCTGGCAAAAATTCCCTAAAGAGAGAGAGAGAGAGAGAGAGAGAGAGAGAGAGAAGGCTTGATGTTTCCCCTGAATTTTGGCTCTCTTCAGTGTTTTTGTGGCTATGTGGTACATCTGAAATGTCTCGCTTCTGAACTGGGCTCAGAGCAGGGAAATCAGTTGGGAGACCTAAGCCTCGTAGACCTTGGCCCATAAGAGGGTCTTGCTAGGGCAGCAAGTTTGGAGCCAGAGGTAGGTTGCAGCCCAACAAGGTAATTCTCCCAGCCTCCAGGATGACAAAGGTTGCATTTACACCTGGTCGGGAAGTTTAATCATCTACCATTTCCAAACACAGCAGGCTAACAACCGGCTGGGCTGAAAATCATAAATTAAAAAAAAAAAATTACCAAGAAGAGACAGTACAAAGGGAAGGAAGGAAGAGGTGGATCACTGTTTCTGTTCCAGAGGGCCCTGAGTGGGGGGCCCTGGCTGAGGGGCTGTGGGTGGGAGGCCTTGGAAGGGGGTCCTGGATAGGAGGTCTTGGGTGGGGAACTCTGGGTGGGGGACCTTGGTGAGGGCCCTGGGTGGGGAGCCCTAGGTGGGAGGCCCCGGTTGGGACTCTTGGTGAGGGCTTTGTGTGGGGGCCCCAAGCAAGAGACTTGGACAGGATTCCCAGACCAGTAGGAACAGCCCAGCTGCCATAAGCCCCATGGGAAAATGGCCACCTGTGACCATGGCTGTGAGAAAAGAAGTCTCCACCATAAAGATCTTCCCTTGGGGGCTTGCCGTTGGTTCTTATCTGTTGCCGCCTTCTTGTTAGAAGAGGCCAAGCTGTCTTTTTGTCACCAGCCCAGGCAGTCTGGCATAGGGGTGCATGCTCCCCAGACTGCCTGGGTTCAGATCTCAGCTCCACCACTCACGTGTGGCTGTGGGCAAATAACCTTGGCTCTATAAGCTTCAATTTCCCCGCCTATAAAATGTGGATGGTAACAGTCCCTGCCTCATAGGGTATTGTCAGGGTTAAGTGGGATAATGTGTTGTTATTGTTGTTGCTTCATTGGAAAAATGCTGTTTGGAGGACCAGTGACCAGCTTTAACTGCAGGTTGATGGTGTCTGAGCTCTAGGTGTGTCAACCCCATGATGATGAATTTATAGGTGGGAGAGACTCGGAGGTCCTGGGGTCCACAGGAGAGTAATTATGTGTTAATTTTTCACACGTTGCTTTGAACACACTAAGAGAGAAAGCCATAGATCCTCACTGATGAATAGGATCTTCATAATAAAGTTTTTATTGCAGAGGAAAGATCAATCTTTTAGGTAATTAGCAATAAATATTATCGAATGCCTGCCATATACATGACACTCTGGACAGCATAGGGGATGTGGCAGAATTGGATCCAGGCCCTCCTCCCTCAATAAATTTGCCATCTTGATAGGGGACAAGACATACATGTAAATAGATAACTAACAACTCAAGATAACATATGTCAAATACCAAATGGGTTGTATTGTAGCACAAATGTATTTGTGTCTTATCTTCTACTTGCTCTATGAAGACAGAATCCACATCTGTCTTGCTCACCATGCTACTCCCTCTGCCTGCATCTGCATTATGGCTAAGACTTACTGAACATTCACTACTCCCCAGGCAACATTCTAAGCCCTTTCTGGCTACTAACTCCTTTAAGGTTATAATACAGGCTGTCGTGGAAATGTTATCAACCACCCCGTTTTCAAGATGAGGACAGTGAGACACAGAGAAATTTAAAAATTTGCTCAAATTTACACAAGTCCACTCATTGCCCATATGCAACGTCAGGCACACATTCTCCCTGTGCCTAGTGCTGTGCCTGGCGCAGGCAGTGGGAAAATGCGTTCACGAGGGGCCCACCAGTGTTCCAGACACTGCACCAGGCACCTTCATAGACCGCCTCGCTTCATCTTCACAAAACTCCATTGAGAAGGGTATGTGATTTCATGTTAAGGAGGAAGGGGCTCAGAGAGGCCGAGGACACACCCAAGTCACTGGCTGGCAAGGGGTGCTGCCCG
This sequence comes from Acinonyx jubatus, assembly GCF_027475565.1. Taxonomy (NCBI): domain Eukaryota; kingdom Metazoa; phylum Chordata; class Mammalia; order Carnivora; family Felidae; genus Acinonyx; species Acinonyx jubatus. Next base: position 43,450,464 of record NC_069392.1, read on the forward strand.
AATGTATTCCTACACGAATGACCTGACCTGGACTGGGACAAATGTTTGGAGTTCAGAGGACTAGATGGTGAAGGAAGTTTTCTTCAAGATGGAGTGTGTCTGTTAGATTCTGAAGAAGGAGCCAGATATAGATAAGCAGAGAATGTGAGAGAGAGCTGGAAATGGTCAGAAGGCTACACAGAAGGTCTGTGGCTTGTACCAGAGGATGGCTGGCATGAGTGATATGTGTAAGCAGGAAGTGACAGGGACAGTGAGAAAGGTAGATCAGGGACAGATTATAAATGGCCTTGTGTACTAAACAAAGGAGGGGACACTCTGAAAGAATAGACTCCACAGAAGTAAGCTGGGCACGTCTTGAGTGCTTAATCTTTCTGGATCTCTAGCTGGGACCAAACATTTGATAAGACTGGCATGGCCTTTAATTTCTTCAAGCTACAGTTGTATTGAATTACAAACGTGTTTAATCAAGGCCACTGGAAAATTACACAAAATGTTTGCTTCCTGTGGCATGAGAAAATTTAAAAGGCTTGCAGAAAAATGCCAGCGTTCCTCTCTCCCTCCCTCTCTTCCTTCTGTACTTTTGGGTTAATGGGCACTCTGAAACGGGGCTGCCTTATCACTGAGGGAATGGAGCAAGCAATGAATCCCAAGGTGTGGACTTGTAACAGGAGTTCATGCTGCTAGCAACCGCTCATTTCAGTTCCAGCTTCCCTGGGGTTCCGGACCTGGTTCTAGGGAGTTTTGCCGTAAGCATCTTTGCCACAAATGTTTTCGCCATGTAATGAATTGGCTGTAATGCAACTTTGCCATAAAAGATAGAAAAAAACCCGGTTAACCGTTTGGTTTGACAGTTTGTTGGTTTCATCAACTGGCTGACGGTTGGGTGTCATGTCTCCATTGACACAACACTCCCACTTTTATATAAATCTTAGCCACCGTCATGATCTATACCGTGGCAGAGAGTTTTGAATGCACATTTCCCATCGAACTTTGCAATCATTAATGAACATGTGACAATATGCCAAGAACAAACGATAGTGTAGAAGGCTTTCACAACGCCATACAAAGCTCAGTTACAAATAAGCATCCTGATATTGGAAACTGATACTTCCCTTGTTGAGGGAAGAAATTTTATTTATTTATTTATTTATTTATTTATTTATTTATTTATTTATTTTTATTTTATTTTTTATTTTTAGAGAGAGAGAGCACATGCCAGGGAGAGGGGAAGAGGGAGAGGGAGAGAGAGAGAGAGAGAGAGAGAGAGAGAGAGAGAGAGAGAAATTGAGAATCTTATGCAGGCTCCACATTCAGTGCTGAGCCTGATGTGGGGCTCCAGTCCACGACTATGAGATCACGACACAAGCTGAAATCAAGAGTCCAATGCTCAACCAACTGAGCCACCCAGATGCTCCATGAGGGAAGAAATTTTAGTGAAAAAACAAAAGAGAGAGAGAGAAAGATGCCCAATGAAGAGAGAAATCAGCAAGCAAAATATGTGTAACACTATGAATGAATGAAAGACGTTGAAGACCGTGCTTAAGTACAATCCACAAAATAAAATCGGTTATTTGAGCAGTATTACCATGAATTTACACACATTTTAAGTGCATTAAAATATTTTGTATTTTGCAATAAAGTCTTTTTGCTTTTGTTATTCATTTTTCATGTTCCATTATGCCCATTTTGATGAATATCCCTCTTTTATTTTTCGTGATTTTATCTCTTACGGCAAAACTGCCTCATAGCCAATTAGTTAGGTGGCAAAAATGTTTGGTGTGAAAATGCTTGTGGCAAAGATGTTCACAGTGAAAATACTGGATGCGCCCGGGGCCCATAGCAGTCTGCCCCTCTGGCACTAGTTTGGGCTTCCAACTGTGGGTGTGACCTTTGCCACAGCTCCTTGCCACTCTGTTTGTTTTTCCACCCGTGGAACAGAGGATCCTAGTGGTTCTGTTCCCTTTGCTCACACGAGCATGGTGATGAATAAGGCAGTGTTTGCTGAGGCCAATGGGAACCTGGGCATCGCACAAGCACCTCAATTACATCTCTGGGTAGGACCCAGATGGTGGAGGTGTTTCTCTGTTTGCTCTGTTATAAAGGCAGAATCTCATCTGACGCCCAGACCCCTCTTTGTCTCTTCCAGTGAAGCCAGGGTTGGGGATGGACATGGGTGGAAGATGGTGGTATGACAGATGAAATAAAGGCACCAGGACCGTTTCTTGATTTTTGTTAGCATTTCTTATTTGGTTTGCTGTGCTTTCTGGACATTTGGAGAGTGTAAACAATTTAGGTAAATTGGGTATCTCACAATCCAATATGGAAAGTGTATAAACTTTGCCGACATTAAACGTTGGAAGGGCGAAGACGCTGTATTTAGTTCCCTCCTTTGGTATATAACACTTTGTGTTTCTTTTTCATTCATTCTGGGAAAACACATTTTTTAAAGGAGAAAAGACAAAAATAGCTCCTTAAACTACCAAAAAGTATTTATTAACAGGTTCTTTGTAGGATCTTCTCTTATTTGTTCGAAGGCTCAGAAAAGTAAAATCTGAAGTGTACCCCGTGTTAACCATGGTTCCTATAGGACTTGGAACGGACAGGCAGACTCCTCTGGAAATATTTCACGTATTTTCCAAATGGATACTTGAAAACCTCTGCTGGGGCAAGCCAGCCTTCTTGTTTTCCTGTCCTCTATCAAGATTCAAACTAAGTTGGCCACCCACTGATATGAATCTGTAAATAGACTAAATCCTCCCTTTGAACACACTGGTCCCTAACTTGCTATCTTACGAAAATGTTTGGGAGATGACAACATCACAGGGCTCGGCAGAGACTAGCATGTCTGTCCTTTGCTAAGGAGACCTGGAAGGCTGTGGGTCTCTTGGAGATGACGGGGGTGTCAGGGAACTGACCACAAGACGTGCTTGCACAGAATCTAGGCTCCTTGACCCATTCCTATCGCTGTATGTGTGTGTATTGTTTGTGTCATAGGTGGTATGTGTTGTGTGTTTGGTGTGTGTCTGTGTTGTGTGCATGGCATGTGTGTTGTGTGTGTGTGTTGTGTTGTGTATATGGTTATGTGTGCTGTGTATGTGGTACGTGTCTTGTGCATATGGTATGTGGTGTGTGTGTGTGCGAGTGTGTGTGTGCGTGTGTTGGGAGTGGAGGATGCTGGTTCTGCAGAGATCCGTATTTCGTGTTAGCTTTGTGCCTTGTGGTGGGAGGGAGAAATTTAGAGAACAGAGCTCAAAAATTTTTTTAATTGAGCTATGATTGATACATATTAGTTTCATGTGTACCACATGATGATTTGATATTTGTACATATTGCAAAATGATCATCACAGTAAGTCTAGCTAATATCCATCACCCCACAATGACAAAAATTTCTTTTTTCTTGTGATGAGAATTTAAAGATCTACTCTTTCGGCAACTTTCAAATATAGAATACAGTGTTGGTACCTAGAGTCATAGTGCTGGACATTACATCCTCGTGACTGATTTTTTTAATATTATTTTTAACTGCCACATTACTAAAGCCCGATTTTTCATTCTGCTCCATTCCCGTAGCTTCCGGTGTTGTATATTTTCTCTTGTTTCTTTATTTCACTGTTTTCTTTAAATAAATCCTTTCTGCTCCCACCTCCTTTAATTTTTCTCCCACTATCCCCTTGTTGTCTGTTTCCTAATTTTGATTTTTCCCTATTTCTCCTAAGTCTACTAAACTTCCTCCCTCCTCCTATTTCTTTCTTGCTCCTCTCCCTGGGAGCTGTATGTCAGAGAACTTGAACTTGACCCACAGCACAGCCAGAAGCATCGGTTATACTCTATATCAAGTTTCTTTAAAATAAAGCCTGCCAGCACGAGAGCCTTATGGAGTTCGCTATGGCGCAAGTACACAAGCCTCTGCCTTTGTTCTGAATTCTGAATCCACATTGTGACTTTAATTGCTGCATCAAACGGAGGTGGCTGTCTTTCTAGTTGATGGTGGGTTGCTAGGAGCAAAAGAACAAAAGTGTGACAAGGAGTTGGTGAGGAGTTTGAGCTGGAGAAATAAATGAGCTGCTTGTTGTCTTTCTTCCACAGTCTGTGCTGACCTGCGTTCGGTTTACCTGGTGGTTACAAAAGGGATCCCCAGAGTTTCTGAACTTAAAATAAAGCTTTAGAAGTCATTTACAAACCTCAGTTAACCATCTGACTTTGGCGCAAGTCATGATCTCACGGTTTGTGAGTTCCAGCCCCACATCGGGCTCTGCGCTGACGGTGCACCTGCTTCAGAACCTCAGGCTCCCTCTCTCTCTCTCTCTCTCTCTGCTCCTCCCCTGCTTGTTCTCTCTCTCTTTCTCTCTCAAAAATAAATAAACATTAAAAAAATAAAAAAAAATAGAAGTCATTTGCAAAAGATATTACAGCTGCAGAAAACTGATAAATTAACCAGGGTGGGGGTATCGGAGTCTGTAGAAAAGAGAAGACTGTTTGAAGTTAGGGACCATCTCTGAACATTTTTTCCATATGCAACCGGGAGCACCTCTGAGCCCTGCACCGCTCACCTTTTCCTCTCTGCCTCTACACTGGTGTCCGTGTTCAGTGACTCAGGGGCTCTGGCACAGTAGTTAAGGTTCTGGGGTGAGGCTAGCTTTGACTTGCAGCAAATAACCTCTCTCGGTATCAGCCACCTCAAAAATAGGTACAATAGGACCTGTTGTTAAACGAGATGATTCAAGGAAAACGTTTGGCATCCATGTCTGACACTAATAAGTGCTCAGCCTGTTATTATTACCCACTACCGAGGAAGTCTTGAGTCTCAAAAGGAGTTAATGGAGAGCTACCTGGGCACATGCTCCTCCCTCCCAGGGGGAGAGTCAGAGAAACTGAAACCACACCTGGGGCAGAGCCCCTCCTGATTTTGCTCACTTCCTAGTGAGCCAGGAACTACCTTGAAGGAAGGTGAGAAAGCCTTTTAGCGTTGTGATAGACATTTACCCTCATATCAGCTATCTACTACCGTGTAGCAGATCAACCCAAATGGCCTCAAACAACCATTCTTATTTACTCGTGACTCTGGGGGTCAGCAATTTGGTTTGGGCTCAGCAGGGCAGTTCTGCTGGTCATGCCTGGGCCCGCTGGTGGGTCAGCTGGGATGAGGGGGTCTCAAATGTCTTCACTCACATGTATGGCATTGGTGCGGCTCTTTGCGTGCCCTCTCATCCTCCAGGAGGCTAGCCTGGCCTCCTCACAAGGTGGCAGCAGTCCAAGAAGCTGCAAAGCCTCTTGAAAGCCTAGACGTGAATGTTGCATGTGAGCCACAAATTGCCTTTGCAGATTGAGAACGTGGAAAATAGGCTCTACCTCTTGATGGGAACCACAGCCACGTCCTGCTGCAAAGGGATGTGCATCCAGATATGGGAGAGGTTGTTGTGTCCATTTTTTTGCAAATAATCTACCAAAGTCCACCTCCGGCCATAATCAATCACATCCCTTCTCCATAAAAACCCTGAAAGGCTCATCCCATTGGCCTGAAGTCTGAGAGTCCTTCGAAATAGGGCCAGATCTGGATGAGGCCCCTCTGGTAGATCACACAAAGCACCACAGTGCACTGAGGGCCAGAATGGTGCAGAGAATGTGTATTTTTAGTTATGACTCTGCACCATTCTGCCCCTAAATATACTATGGTGAGAGATGCAGACAATGCTGTGGACCCCCACCCAGAAAGAGAAAACTAGAGGCACGTGACAGTTGTGAGTCCTTGACAATTCTGAGACACAGCTGGACACATATTCTCAGGCTCCTCTACCGTAAGGGCAGGAATTTTCCTCAGTAGGACCCAGTTTTGCTCCCTGGGACTAGTATCTTAGTTCACCGTTCCTCTTGACTCTTGGTTCTCCCCTCTGGGCTCTTGGCTGTACTTTCTCAGATGTTATTTCCTCTCCTCTAAGAATTGCTGAATAGCATTCTCAGCTTGCTTCCTGCCCTAGAAAGTTGGGGACCCAGAAGACTCTTTCTGTTTTGAATGTACTCTCTCCTTTTTAGTGTGATACGGTATGCCCCCCTTAACAACGGTGTGGATTTCTGGTACGGCAGCCTGCAGTCCACTCCAGCAGATAGACCTCTCTTCACTTTGGGCCATGAATCAAGGAGCTGCAGGAAAATGCTTTTAAGATTTGGAGAGTTCCTGGGGCACCTGGGTGGCTCAGTCAGTGGAGCATCCCACTTGGGCTCAGTCCATGATCTCACAGATCATGGGTTCAAGCCCCACATCAGGCTCTGTGCACTGACAGTGTGGAGCCTGCTTGGGATTCTCTCTCTCCCCTTCTCTCTCTGCCCCTCCCCCTGTACTCTCTCTTTCTTTCTCTCTCAAAAATTATAAACTTAAAAAAAATATATTTGGGGAGTTCTTTTGTCCAGTTGAGACGGTCTACTGAGTTTTCTGAGGTATTCATAGAAGGTATTCAAGCGACATCTTTGGTTTCATGAAGGCATTTATCACTCTGAGACTCTTTTGCCAAATGGAGACACTTGGTGAAAAATGATTTTGTTTTTCAACCAAGCACATAGCAGGCCTTCTACATTCCCTCTTTTTTTTTTTTAAACGTTTATTTATATTTGAGAGAGAGAAAGAGACAGAGGGCAAGTGGGGAAAGGACAGAGAGAGAGGGAGACACAGATTCTGAAGCAGGCTCCAGGCTCTGAGCTGTCAGCATAGAGCCCTACGCGGCGCTTGAACTCAACGAGCCATGAGATCTGACCTGAGCTGAAGTTGGATGTTTGACTGAGCCACCCAGGTGCCCCTATATTCCCTCTAATTCTGCTTGCACACTGAACAGTTTCTCCTTGAGCTTATTTCTTTTGCTAGGAGAGAATTTCCTTACTCAGCTTGTCGGATACATTTTCTACTTTCTGAGTTATTGCAGGCAACCTTTTGCTCCTGAGACTATAGTCTCTTCTGGCAGCTTCCTCACTATGTGTCTAGGAGTTTGGGGTTATTTATGGCAGACCTTACTTCTAGTATCAACTTCTAGATCAGTTGTTTATGGCAGCTTAACAAACCTCAAAATGTAATGGCTTTAAGTGCTAACCATCCCTTTGCTCACAATTCTGTGGGTTGGCAGTTTGGGCTGGGCTCAGCTAGGCAGTTTTCTGCCAGCCTCATCTGGGGTCACTGGCATGACTATATCAGCTGGTAGATAGGCTGGGACTGGACTGTCTTATGGCCCCATTCACATGCCTGATATTGGTGTTGGCTAGCTCCTGGGCCTCTCTCCCCATTGTCTCTCACCCTCGAAGAGGCTAGCCTGGGCTTCTTCACAGGGGTGGCATTCAAAGAGGGCAAGAGTGGGAGCTGTAGGGTGTCTCCTGGCTTAGGCCCAGAAGTCTATGTCATTTCTGCTACATTCTATTGGTCAAAGGAAGTGGTTGCAAAGCTGGTCCAGATTCAAGGAGTAGGGAAATACACTTCACCTCTCAGTGGGAGGATTGGCAAAGGGGTGTGTATGGGGGCATCTGGTTGGCTCAGTCAGTAGAGCATGCAACTGTTGATCCTGAGGTTGCGAGTTCAAGCCCCGTGTTGGGCATGGAGCCTACTTAAAACAAAACAAAACAAAACAAAACAAAGACAAAGGGGAGTACATGAACAGAAATGGGGGAATAATCTCAGCAATTTTTGCAAGCCATCTACTACAACCGCAGTCTTGACATAATGTTCCAAGCCCATCTGTCCCCTCCCAACTCTACATGTCGCATAAAATATTCTTCCTCCTCATACTTATTTTTTTTTAAGTTTATTTGTTTTGAGAGAGAGAAAGAGAGAGCAGGGGAGGGACAGAGAGAGAATCCCAAGCAGGCTCTGTGCTGGCAGTGCAGAGCCTGATGAGGGACTCAAACTCATGAAATGTGAGATCATGCCCTAAGCTGAAACCAAGAGTCAGATGCTTAACAGACTGAACCACCCAGGCTCCCCTTCCTCCTCGTATTTATTAACCTGTACACCATTATCTGAGCTTCTCCTACCTCACCTCCTTATTCAATTCCCCTTTGGTTGCCTAGCTTAAATGTATTCAGGCATCAACTTAAAGCCAAAACTCCACTGTGTCTCTCCCCATTCCACACCTTTCTCATGAAAAGCCAATAAAAACGTGAGGCCTTGCTGTAGTAAATTCTCTCAGGTACTCCTGTGTCTTTTTCCTAAGAGTCTACACATACAAGTCACTGTTTAACTTCCTGGGTATTATATTTTACTGTCTGATGTCTTAGTCATTTCCAGCATCCTGGGAATAAAGTTGGAAGTAGGTAAGAATTATTATCCCTGACATACTGCCGAGTTTGTGGCTTAGTTAGAAATAAAACCAGCCACTCCTGATTCCCCACTGCCTCTCCTACTCGAGTTAGAATGTGAATAAAATGTTGTCTTCAAATTCATGGATATTCTGATAATTACGAAATTACTCAGTCAACCAATTGTTAGTGAATCTCTGGGTAGTGAATTTCTGGTTTACATCGTGAAGCCATTTTCTGAAGGTATCAAAACAAATCGGTCACGATGATTAAAAATGTTGATAAGAAAATCCTGTTTCGTAAAGATGAAATGATTTCAAACCTTTAGAAATCAACTGGGAAGTTTGGGGTGTTATAGGGGAATAACGAAAAAGTCCCATTTGATGGGTGATACAGTATGCTATTTTCCAATTCCTCCCAAAAAAAAGGAGAAGGAGAAGGGGAAGGAGAAGAGGAAGAGGAAGAGGAAGAGGAAGAGGAAGAAGAAGAAGAAAAAGAAGAGGAAGAAGAATAAACCCCCAAACACTCTCTACCCGAAAAAGCCTCAATAATGCTGAGTTTTTCTGTGTACCCTGACTGTCCTTGCTCCATATTCCCAGCCGCTTTTTGTGATCCAAATGTCTGTTTACTTTCAGAAGAAACATGCAAAAAGAAACACTGGAGGGCACCTCTTTCAACATTGACCTTCACCAACATTTTGGTTCATTCAGTTCAGCTTCTCTTTACTAAGAAACAACCGGCAACCCACAGCCTGTAAGGGGCTGTGGAGAAGGCAACAGGCATGAGAACAACTAGGAGGCTACCCTTGTGTGCCCTTGGACAAGCTCTCTTGCTTCTCCGCAGGCAGGAGTTAGGGTCTCCCTTTTCCCAGGCAGCTGTACTGTGTGCACAGGCACGTACAGTGTGGTGGGTAAAGCCTGGACTCAGGAGCTTGACTGCCTGTTTTTTGAAGCTGTGATCGTGACTTATGAGCTGTGTTATTTTGGGCAAGTTGCCTAACCTGTCTGTGTCTCAGTTTCCTCATCTGTAAAATGGGAGTAATAATAACAATACCTCCCTCTCTGTGTTATTTTGAGGATTGAGAGATAAGAAGAGTGCTTAGCACTCAGAAATGTTATACATACTCAATAAATTAATTAAGAAAAAGAAGACATTTTAAAAGGCTCTTTGATGGATCTGTGCATACAAAGGGAATATTGTTAAATATAATTAAAATAGCCAATGACTGCGAAGCTGTGTTGTGAAGAGGGGCTTTGTTTCCTACCTAGTGTCCTTGTTAAGAAAAACTGTTTTCTGGCGCATAAGATAAGATTGTCTGCCACTTGGACCAGGTCTCTCACAAGGCCAGACAACTCTGCGGTTTACATTTTCCTGTAAAATGGGTGTGGGGTTTAGTGTGAGGGTTAGAAGAGACAAATCAGTAAAGCACTTAACACCTGGATCCATAAGATGTGTTATTATTATTATTACTACTATTACTGGAAATGTTTCCCCTCATCCCAGATCACGTTGTCCAGACTGAATCTCTGTGAAAGCGGGAATGGTATCCTGCTCCCTCTTTCAGCCTCCTACAAAGGTCATTTATGTTAATCAGCAGGTGATTGTTGTTGATAATATAATGATGATTGACGCTAGAAATTCTGGAATTTTTTTGGAGGACCAAAGAAAGAGCAAGAAGAATCCTGGCCCGGAATTCCAGAAGATCCATCCTGAGGCCAAAAGGGAAGCAAAGGTATGGAGCCTCTGCTTTCCATATCCAAAATTCTTTGGTCAAGAGCCCCATTCTTAATCAAAGGGAGCTATTAATAACTGATTTATGTTACTATTGAAATATCAGCTCTGTGTTATTATATTTAAACTTTGTTTTTTTTAAGATCCCATTTTCTAGCTTTACATGAACAATAATTAGCGTTAATGAATGAACTGTCTCACACACAGAGTCCCATTCTTGGCCTTGCCACTGAGTTGCTGGGAAAATCACCTGGCTTTTCTAGGTCCTGGTTTCCTTATTTGAAAACTATGAGGGTATCCTGAAGGACTTCTTTACCTCCGAGATGCCTGGGGAAGGAGGAAGGTCCCAGATGGAACTGGTTCCAGCCAGGTCATCCACCACTCAATACTGGAAAGGAAACCAAACAGCCAAAATGAGGAATTTCCTTTCAACAAATATCTTGTAATTATGCTGATTTTTAAGCCACATAATCAGTCTAAAGGCAAATCCCATCTCAATGGAATTTATAAAAGGATTAGGAAATGGAGAAAATGGGGGCATGTTGGCAAGCCCATTTGATTTAATTTAAGCCTATTTCCCTTGTCCTTTACTATTTTTTAACCAAATAGGGTGGAGAGCACAAACAAGTCATTGGCTTCCATGCCTGCATTTAATTTTCTCTCTTCTTGGCTGGTTAGTATCTGACCTACTTTTAAGGGGCTCATCCCTTCAGTTCTGATACCGAAGGTACAAGAATAAACAATCGCTTTGGGAGCGGCCTGTGTTAATACCCGAACAAGGAAAACCTCAGTAGGAAAAGACACAAGGACTTTTCTAGTCTCGATCTGGAAAAAAGGATGCAGGCCTCTTTGTCTCAGTCGTGCTGTGGGCTTGGAATCTAAGGCGGTCTTCTGCTTTGCTCTCTTTTATTTTTGCAGGTAATGGCACATTCCGAATAATCAGGCTGTCAAATGAAATGCCAATCCATCTGATTAGTGCAGAGGCAAGTTCATATGCCTTTTTGTCACTGTGGATTGAGTGGATTAGCTGTCAATTCATCCAAAGTCAGCCACATCCTAACCTCCTCCCTGAGATCTGGCCAAACTCTGGGTCACGTTGTCCTGTACAAAAATAAAGCAGTGAAAAGAAACAATGTCCAGCTTTTCATCTTTGGCTTTGGCTTTAACCTTGGAGATAGGACACTAATTGATTTCAAAATGGCACGGACATTTGGGTAATTCTTCCAGGTGTTCAAACACCTTTATGTGCATGAAATAAATGTATCCCTGCAACAGTTCTCCCAGGCAGGTCCTGTTAGCAAACTCCTTTTTTTACTTTTATTTCTTATTTTTTTAATGTTTATTTATTTTTGAGACAGACAGAGAGAGAGAGAGACAGAGTGTGAGTGGGGGAGGGGCAGAGAGAGAGGGAGACACAGAATTCGAAGCAGAGTCCAGGCTCTGATCTGTCAGCACAGAGCCTGACGCTGGGCTTGAACTCACTGACGTGAGATCATGACCTGAGCTGAAGTCAGATACTTAATCGACTGAGCCACCCAGGGACCTCTGACCTTCTTCCCCCCCCCCCCCTAGATAATTTACTTGTAAATGCTTTAGGATTTTCAAACTGTAACTTTATTTTTTATTGTAGTACAGTGACATGTGTTGCTACATTAGTTTTAAGCATACAGCACAGTGATTCAACAACTCTATACCTTATACTATGCTCACTGCAAGTTTAGCTACCATCTATGACCATACAACGCTTTCACAACATCACTGACCATATTCTCTGTACCTTTCATCCCCAGGATTATTCATTCCGTAACGGAAGCCTGTACCCCCGGCTCCCCTTCACTCATTTTGCCCATGTCCCCAGCCCCCTCCCCTCTGGCAGCCATCAGTTTGTTCTCTGTATTTATGAGCCCGTTTCTGCTTTCTGTTTGTCAAACCACAACTTCAATGCTTTCGGTAAATTTTGGTGTTGTCATCGTGATTTTTAAATAATCGAATTGCGATCTGTAGTTTCAGTGGCTTCCCCGAGGTTTGGGGCTACTCTGCAGGCCACGAAGGACCCCAGGTCTCAGTCCCAGCTCATGGGTGACGCCGAGGCGTTCTGGCCCCACATGATACCAAGTCAACTCCAGATGAATTCCTGAGCCTTGGAACCTCAGCTTCTCTCCCTTCTGTAAATCTACCGATGCCCTCATCAGAGTGCTTACTTTATAATATTTTAATCGCCTGCTGGCCTTGCCAGCCTCCCCTCTGTGAATTTAGGGCAGGAAGTGTTTCTATCTTTGCTTTATTAATGCCCAGAAGAAGCGTCTGACACATCTGGGAACTTGACAAATGTCTGTCAAGAAACAAATAAACAAATGAATTCCCTTTACTAAGCAGATTCCAAGGCCTACAAAATATTTTACAGGTATAGCAATTATTATTTTTTAAGTATCTTAGTGTAAAAATTAGAATTTTGACGACTCCTGATAAGAAGTATTAAGAGTTTTTGTGTATGAAACCATTCATTTTTTTTCCTTAGGCAAATGTTGTCCAGTCACTCTGATCTAAGCCTCGGAATCTTATCAATCAACAAATATTTGAGTATCTAGTATATACAAGACACTGTGCTAGGCGCTGTAGGGGATCAAAGAAATCTAAGAGGCGAGACCTTCTCTCAAGGAATTTATAACTTTGTGGAAGGCTTGGCTTTTCTTTGTCCACTCAAAGTTTTTTCCATGGAGTTTCTCATACAAATAACAGTTGGGGGGTTGGGAAGAACCAGAGGGAATGTGAAGATGTTTTTCAGAAAGCCGTCCAATTGTCCATGTAGGGTCTTATAGTTCAAGGCTTTCAGCTATGGCTGGTCGGGGAGATGAGTGTATCCCTTAGAAGTTAATTCTCCAGATAAATAAGAGGGTCACTGCAGAAGCCTACATGTCACAAAATGCAGGAGATGGGGAAGTGCGGGGAAATAACCACCCTTTCATCTTCAAGGGGAGAGAAAGTATTGCCTGGGTCCAGGACAAGCAAGCCATAAATTTCAGGCTTGACCCTAGCAGAGCTGCCTAGTAACTGTGGCCCAAACCGCTGTCAAGACTGAGTCACTCTCGAGGCATGAGACACGAAGGAGGAGAATCTCTTCTCTACAGCCAGGGGCAGCCAAGTTCCCATGGGCTGACCCTGTCTCTCTTGCATCCAGCTTTCTCAACGGTTCCAGCATCAGAAAGTGACAAAGAAGTCAAAACCCAGTGGTGACAGCCAAGAACATCTCACACACCAGGAGGAAAGGGTCCTCCTGCAGCCAGAACTTGTTGTAAAATTCCCAGAGCCAGACAGAGAGAAGGAGCAGATTTCTTTGGGGGTTCTGTTGTTTATACTTAAGTGTTTGGTCTTAGAAGACTACAATGGTCCTGTAAAGGCCTTGCCATTAGAGATTACAAAGGGAGCTTCTTTGGTGTAGCCAGACACATCATTTGTTTCTATTTATTTCCTTTTCAGTGTCTTAGCTTTTCTATTCTGACAGTATTAGAGGCCTTCTATATGGTTCTGTGTCTCAGAATCTGCATATATTTTGAACAACAAAGGTCAGCATTTATTAAGTACTTACTACTGCCAAGCGCTGTTGTAAATGCAACAGCCCTGTGTGGTGGGTACTATTATCATTGCCATCCCCATTTTACAGGTAGGAGCTGAGTACAGCTGGTAAGTGGTGAAATTGGAATTTGAACCTAGGTCATGTGTCTCCAGAATCTGCTCACATAACCACTAAGTTATAGTGACTTTTATTTTATTTATTTTTAAAATTTTTTTTTCAACGTTTATTTATTTTTGGGACAGAGAGAGACAGAGCATGAATGGGGGAGGGGCAGAGACAGAGGGAGACACAGAATCGGAAACAGGCTCCAGGCTCCGAGCCATCAGCCCAGAGCCTGACGCGGGGCTCGAACTCACGGACTGCGAGATCGTGACCCGGCCGAAGCCGGACGCTTAACTGACTGCGCCACCCAGGCGCCCCTATAGTGACTTTTAATAGCATGTATGGGATAGGTATGTATGGGAATTTTCTACCATGCTGTAGAAAATTCTTTCAGAAAGTGTCCTTGGAGACTCAAATTCTGAGGGCACAAAGTCAAAAGGGATTAGTGGAGCACTTCTTATCCTGCCTGTCACAGTCCAAGTTAGAGGGTAGAGGCCAGCCACACATCCCCACATGTAGCCTGCCTGACGTGCTCATGGAGAAACAGAGCCTGCCTACATTGGAACTGAGAGATCACTGGGGTATGTGTGTAGTGGGAGTTAGAAGCAGGTACCAAACACTAGGGAACAAGATAAGTCAGCATTGGTGGATATCAACTATGGAATTCTGTGCAGCATTTAGAAGTAAAGAATTTGATATAGATGTACCAACATATATTTTTATGTTGGTATATAGAATTGATTGAAACAGTAAGAAACAGGACAAGGTGTCAAATTACTAACATTAAGGCAGATTCAAAATATGTACACAAATGGGCACAAAGTATTTTACAAAGATACATATGCTTGGGAGCCTAAGAAAGGGAAGAGAGACTGGGAATGAGAATCTGAAAAAATAATTAATAAAAAAGAAAGGAGAAAAACAAAGTCTGGAAGGGGATAAGACACAGGTGGTATAGGAGAAAAGTGCAAAGACTCTGGGATTAGGTAGATGGGGTTCCAATCCTGGTTCCATATGTATTTGTTGGGTGGCCTTGGGTGGCCTCCCAAAGATTAGATTTACTAGGTTGCAAAATATTTGGAAATAACATCTAATTCATAAGGTTGAAGGGAATAACGTACGCAAAGCTCCTTGCATGTAGTACTTGGCCCAGAGTAGATATAGCAAGCCCATAGTAAACAGTTAACTACCAACTCTGCTATACTGGTGATCAGAACAAAGGAAGGGGCACTTGGGTGGCTCAGTCGGTTAAGCCTCCCAATTTGTCTTAGGTCATGATCTTGGGTTTGAGCCCCGGGTGATTCAGGCTCTGTGCTGTCAGTGCAGAGCCTGCTTCGGATCCTCTTGTCCTCCTCTCTCTGCCCCTCCCCTGCTCGCGCTCTCTGTCTCTCAAAAATAAACATTAGAAAACAAAAACAAAGGAAGTTCCTGCAGTCCGGTGGAAAAAATAATCTTAAACACATAATTATATGAGAAAATTTAGTGATAGAAATTGGTGCTACTAAGGAAAAGGTACATATAGGGTGCGATGAAATAATTTCCAAAGTTCTGGGGGGCGCCTGGGAGGTTCAGTCTGTTGAGAGTCTGACTCTGGCTCAGGTCATGATCTCATGGTTTGATTTGTGAGTTTGAGCCCCACATTGAGCTCTGTGCTGCTGTCAGCTCAGAGCTGCTTTGGATCCTCTGACCCCTTCTCTCTCTGCCTGTCCCCCGCTCATGCTCCCTCCCTCTCTCTCTCTCTGTCAAAAATAAATTTAAAAAACATTAAAAAAAGTTCTGAACTTATTCTGGGGGCTTATTGTTAGGACTTGAAAGATACTTAAGATGCTGAATAATTTAAGAGTCAGATTGAAGAAACCAATCATGAACACTTACACAACAGTGTTTGAGGATACCCTGAGTGCCAGCAGGAGTGGCGATGCCAGGCGGCAAATGTGTGCCGAGGGCCAACCAGCACAGCATTCAGAGGAGGGCAGAGGTCTCAGAGAGCGCCTGGAGCTGGGGTAGCCTGTGGGCTAGTAGCAGGGGTGGAGGGCTGGAGGAAAGTGCAGACACAGTAAGTGCTGGAGGCAAGAATATGCAAGGTCTGCCTGGGGACTGGGAGTAGACCCCCTGGCCAGAGAAGGAAGCCCAGTTCAAACCATGCCCCCTTTTGATAAACATAAGAATCTTATGCCCTTCCCCCCACCCCCACCCCTAGAGATACTGATCTACTTTAAATTGGGCTGGTCCCTGGTTATCTTCTGTGGATCTCCATTGGCCAAGCTTTTATTGAGCTTTTCTTTCTGAAATTTATATTGGGACAGCAATAGGCATTTCTTCTCATTTTTCACATATAAAATGATCATACTAACTATGCCTTTCGAGTTATATCTCCCCCTCCCCCTGATTTTCCCTTTGACCACTGATTGTAAAAAAAAAAAAAAAAAAAGTAGTGTGGGTGGGGTGGCCGGGAGAGATAAACTCCTCTGGAAAGTAGGTTAGGGCCAGATAAGAGGGCCTTAAATGTTGCTAATGTCTCCACTACTATAACTACCCCCACCGGAGGCACAAATTCTTCTTGCAAGAAGAGGGCCAAGGGGAGGAGGGGCATTTGGGGGCACCCAGGAGTGAAGTGAGCTCACTTCTGTGGGTCCCCCTTCTGTAAGCTGGCACCTGGTCCTTGATGAATGAGGAGAGGGGAAGACTGATATGTAAAAGAACTTGGTTTGGTCCAACCTCAAGGCTGGGGAGTTGAAAGACTGATTTTCCACAAGATCTATCTCTGAGCCCACTAGCTTTTCTTATCCCAGAAAATCAGAAGAAAAGAATTCTTCCCATTCTGCAAGCTCCAAAAACTTCACTCCCTCAAGAGGAGCTCAATTTATCGTCTTTAGTTCTCACTTGGAATCTCTAGGTAGTACTGGGGGCAGAGGGCAGTCAGTGGAAGTTCTTGAAGTCATTTTTAATATTACAAATGGCAAAAAAATTAATGTACTGACCCGGGATGAGATGCACAGTTTAAAGAAATTCAGGGTTTTTTGTTGTTGTTGTTGTTGTTTGTTTTGGGTTAGAATTGCATCTACCCAATGTAGTGACGCTGGTCATCTATGCTGATTGCAAAGATGTGTCATTTAATAAATGCAGTTTGTATGAGAGGATCTTCAGTGCATAGAAACTGTGGAATTATAGTATTAATGATAAGAAGTAGTATTTGAGCAGATTGGGGTCCCCTGTTCTCAACAATTTGTTGAGGGGCGCCTGGGTGGCTCAGTTGGTTGAGCATCCGACATCAGCTCTGGTCATGATCTCACAGTTTGAGTTTGAGCCCTGCATCGGGCTTGCTGCTGTCAGTGCAGAGCCGCTTTGGATCTTCTGTTTCCCTCTCTCTGTCCCTCCCCCACTCCCACTCTCAAAAATACATAAAACATTAAAAAAAAATTTTTTTTAAAGATGTTTAAAAAATAAATAAAAGTCTTGTTGAATAATTGAGGGGAGAATCCAGTTCTGCTAAGAGGGAATGGGAATAAGGATACAGGAGAGTGGCTAAGCCTTGCAGAGCCACCTTAAACCCAGGGAAGGGTCATGGTCAAGACCACAGAATCTGGGAGAAAGGAAGGCGAGCACTGGTGTTCTGCCACTCATTTTTTATTTGTCTTTGAGTGAGTTGCCACTTGCAGCCAATCTTAGGAAGATGATTCTGAATCTCCATCAGACTCCCTATCCAAATTTGGCATTAGCTGGTATCTACCTGTTGATGCATGAGTAGTACTGTGTTTACAAGGACAAGGTAAGTAGCCTGAAACCTACCTCCCTATTCCTGCCCCCAACCCAACTCCCAGTCTAGGGAACCACATTCAAGTTAGCTCTGTGCAGGAGTTGACATTTAATTCGTTCAATTTTGATGGTAGGAAAGGCTTTCTTCATCCATCTATTTTCCTATTCATTCATTCATTCATTCAACAAATGATATTTGTACACAGTATCGTGGGGCTATGGGGGCCTCTACCTCTGAGCCCAAGTTCCATGAAGTTGATGATGCCCTAAACATTGTGATATCAGCTCAGTGATGTGGTAATGTGGGTGCTGATTCTGACACTATTACAGCTTCAGTGATGAACTGTGTTTAGCCAGTGTTTGGCCCGGTAGTTAGAAGACTCCTAAGCCTCACTGGCTGGGAGAAAAGCCAGGCTGGAGTGGGGAGGCAGCTGTGGTGTCAGGAGGAAGTGAGTCTGTAAGCAGGACTAGATTCAAAGAAGTGGTCTGGCAGCATCAGCCTGAGACCCTGCTCTCTCTCAGGGGTGCACACCCCTACAGCTTCTGCTTCCACACCTGGGTAAGGGCTTCCTCCCAACCTATTTCAGGAAGTGGATCAAGAATGGATTGAGTGTGGGTCCTGAGTGCAAGATTCTCACACGTAATGCTTTTCTGAGCTGTGGGTGTCCTAGCAGGTAGTACTCAGGAGACCAGAGATCCATGTGCCCGTCACCTTCTAGCCTTTGTCCCCTAAAACTCTAAAGTTTGGGTGATTGACATCCTGGCAGGTGTCGTCTGCCAATGGATCTGTTGCCTGCATTGATGGGAGGGTCAGAAGCAGGTTTTCCGGTGTTAGCTAACCCCAGTGCTCTCAAAAAGGTGGCGAGTGAACATCAGTGCACTTGACTGAGCACAAGCCCTGGCATCCTCCAGCCTTAGCCAATGGTCCTGCCAACCAGAGGCTGATAGAGGTGGACTGCTCTTGGGTGAGAAGAAGGAAAAACAGGAGCCCCATTGAGGATCTACCAAGCTAGCTCCCGCTTTGGCATCTCAAATGGTCAATTTTAGCTGATTGGGTTCATTTCGCAACTTGGTTATGTGATTCCCAAGCATTACCTCTTATCTCTAAACAGAGGTATGAAAGCAGAATTGATTTGGCACAGACTGGCTGCCTAAAGGAACGTCTTTGTGTAAGGCTTGTAGGGTAGAAAAAGACACAGGATGCCGCCCCCTATGCTCCTGCCTCAACTCACCTATTTTTGGTTCCCTCCATCCAAAGGAGACCAGACACAGGGCCACTGCATAAAAAAAGTGGTCCCTGTAGAGAGGAGAGTTAACACTTGTGCCATAATGTGGGGCTTTGGCCTCTGCCGGGGTTAACCTGCTGCCCCAAATGAACTACTCAGATAGCTTGTGGACATTTCCCAAATGTGTAGTGAGGCTTACACACAAACATGCATCCAGCACTGTTCACTGCCTCTTGGGATTGAGAAGCAAGATGGCGCCATGCCAGCAGCCTCACAAAGCAGCGTTGTTAATACTCCTTTAGATGCTCCTGTGTGGCTTCATCGGAGCAGAGGAGGATCTGTTTACGCCGCAGACTCCTATTGATTCTTCTGGGGGATGGGAACTACAATGCTGGCCTCTGTTAGTCTCTGGAGTGTGGTAGGAGTGTTTGGCCAAGGCTTGAAGGTGTCCTGTGGTCCTCTTGGTTGATGTGATACTGAATTACACCGTTGGAGGGTGAGCTCATTCCGGGCCCCTGAAAACAAGTTTCTGACCAGGTTTGGGGCAGAGGGAAAACTTGAGGCACCGGATCTCTTGAGAGGCCCATTGTCTCCTTGCAGTGAGTGGAGGGTAAATGTTTTTCAGAGTTGGGTCCCTTGAAAACTGGACATCCAAGCTCATCCAAAATACACATGACAGTGAAATCTGTGGGGCTGAAACACATCTTTCTCCAAAATCACTTTAACTAGCCATGGTCTCTTTTGTTGAAAACCTTCAGAGGTTGTTTGGCTGTTATTTTCCCCCTTCAGAAAGGCTGTGGTAATTTCAGGCCCTTTGTTCTGCTTAAAGGGATTACAAACTGAGTAAAGGGAAGCCATCAGCTGGATCAGGAGGTAGGGCCCTGGGTCAGAGAGGACCCCAGGCCAGAGCCCAATAGCCAGGTCAGTCTTGAATCTCCTCCTACTTTCTTCCAGGGACTGTCCTTAACCCTGGGCTCTGCCCTAGTATGTACTTACTCCTTGTCAATTCTTACATGCCTTTCTTTCAGGAGAGTGCAAGATCTACTTCAGCTCCTTGTTGATCAGTCTTCATCACGAGAAATGCACTGTGTTAGTAAAATCAGTATATTCCCTAGTCACCTAAAAGGGACGGTTTCCAAAAAACTATCCCTAGAATCTCAACCCCTGGCTCCCAACCTACCAGTTGAATAAGGCACAAAATCCACACCACTCTTGTGCCTTGAAAGCTCTCCAATTTGGTTAGAGGGTCCCTTATCATGTCCCTATGTACAGAACTCTGTGACATGTGAGCCCATTTTGTCTCTAGTTGGGCCTCCCTTCAATCCACTCTCCTCCCTGTGGGCAAAGTGAATTTCCTAAAATGAAAATCTTCATGTCATTCCCCACTTTTAAAGGTTTTGTTTCCTGTAGTTTCTATAGTTTTTGAGAAAAGTCCTCATATGGCATTCAGAGGGTTTAAGGATCTGGCCTCTTCCTTCCTTTCTCTTTCCTTATCCCATCCCATCACACACCAAATTGCTTAAGTTTGGTGCTGTTCCATGTCTCTGGCCATCTTATGTTCTCCTGTAGCCCCTTTACGACTTTACCACTGTGACCAGATCTGCTTTTCCTTCCAGACTGTGAACAAATGAAGACAGACATGGCGTCATCTGTCTTTCTATCCTCAGCACTTTACAGAGGTGGCAAATACAGGTGCTCTGTAATTGTTTATTCATTTTATTTTATTAAAATTTTTAAAAATTTTTTTAGAGAGAGAGAGAAAGCTAGTGGGGGAGAGGGACAGAGGGAGAGACAGAGAATTTCTTTTAAGTTTGTTTATTTATTTTGAAAGAAAGAGAGAGAGAGAGAGAGAAGGAATGGGGAAGAGGAGAGGGAGAATCCCAAGCAAGCTCTGTACTGTTAACAGAGAGCCAGACATGGGACTCCATCCCATGACTCTGGGATCATGACCTGAGCTGAAATCAAGAGTCCGACACTCAACTGACTGTTGCTCATTTTAAATAGAAATCTTCCCGATATGCATTATGGGAGGTGTTCTTGACACCAATTAAGAAAGCGTTCGTGACAACATTTACCTATTTTGGTTGATATGTCGTTTCCCTCAAGAGACTGTGCTCCATCACAATTGTGCCTAGGAATTGTGGAGAGGGAGCTGGATCTGGAGTCCTTGTGCCCCAGACCTGGAAAGGAAAGCAAAGCATTTTCAGGGGGCACTCTTGTATTAAGGAACAGCTTTTAAAAATGGGCTTGACCAAAAAATTTCACTTCCGGGATTCTAAGATCTCATGGAAATGCCGTTTTTGAGAGCAAAATATTGGAGCTGATGGTTAAAAGACCCAGGAAAATTCATGCCACAGAAAATGATGTGACTATTAATAGGAAGGGAGTAGATTTGTATTTCCAACATGGCAGGATGTCCATGGTGTTGGGTGAGGAAGTGAGTTGGTGAAAAATTTGAACGGTATCACCTCAAATATCTGAATATAATATAAATGGTCTGGAAGGATACATACCAAATGAACCCCTTGTCATTCCTGGGGATAGGATACAGAAAAGAGCAGAGGTGGGGAGATTGTCAATTTTACATCATATTTTTTGGAGTGTCTTGAGTGTTGAATTACCCAAATCTAACGAGGATGGTGTAGGATTAGAGTACATGACCTTGGAACTTTGGCATTATTAGCACTGGCACGATTGATTTTTCTCTGCCTCTTGCCTGCTTTCTGTCTGTCAGAGGCTACTGTCCTGCCCTCATGGCATTTAAATTGGGATTCTGGAAGATGGGGAAGGTTTTCCAAGAACCAAGGCCCTGGTCTGCCAATGGAGAAGGTGATGGCAAAGGAGATGCTTTTGGTCAGGAGGCTTGCCTGAAGTGACCCATGTGGGGCCAGCATGGGTCTGGGCCTACAACAGCTCCTATCTCAGGTGTGACGGGCCTTGTCACAGCACCTTGCTCTCATCAGTTATGGTGTCAGAGAGCTAGTCTGGGTTTGGGCTCATGTGCTGGGGTGCACTGAAAGAGGAGCAATATAAATACTAGTAACTATCATTTATTAATTAACATTTATTAATTCTGAGCACTTATTGTGTCAGCCCTGGACAAAATGCTTTATAAACATTTCCCCCCACCTAAGCCCATGATTAATTTTTCCTCATATAATTGATAAGGGTCTTTTCTTTCACCTGACATGAAAATAAAGCTCCTAGATAAGTGCTGAAGCAAGATTTGAACCCAGGTTCCATGCCTGTTCCCACTGCAGGGCCTACGGGAGTATACAGAGAGTGAACCGTAGGCACAATCATACAGGCATTGGGGGTTCCCAGGAGATGCCTCCCTATATACAGAGGCAGGGCAGTGGAAAGAGCGCAGGCCTCATAGGTGGACACACCTGGGTTAAATTATGATGAACCTGATAGCAGGCAGAGCAAGTACCTGTCTGGGCCTCAATGTTGTCATAAGGTGGACCCACAATTCCTACTTGGCACGCAGGGAAGAGAGCTACTGGCAATGTGGATTTGGACTCTACTTCCTGCTCTAAGAATAATGAACACTTTGGTTACCTGGGCCCTTTCACAGGCATTATTTCTTTTGACCCTCCCAAGGGGCCATCAAGCTATCTTCTGATTCTCTATGGCCCTGCTTCAGAGAAGAGTTGTTTACACTCAGTCTATGCTTCCTCACCTCCATTTACACCTCAGATCACTGGAATCTGGTCTGGACCACCACTCAGCCAGGAACTGCTCTGGCCAAGGTCACCTACTTACAGCTTGCCTGGGGCAAAATGGAGCAGATACTTTTCTGTCTCTATCTCGCCTGACCTCACAATTAACATTTTCCCTTCAGCTTTCAGATCTTGCTCTCTCTTAATTTTCTTCCTTCCCTCAAGTTGCTGCTTCACTAACTTGATCTTTAACTAATTTATTTTTTTATGTTTATTATTTATTTATTTATTTATTTATTTATTTATTTTTGAGAGATAGAGATATACAGAGCATGAGCAGGGGAGGAACAGAGAGAGAGGGAGACACAGAATCCGAAGCAGGCTCCAGGCTCTGAGCTGTCAGCACAGAGACCAACACGGGGCTCGAACCCACGAACTGTGAGATCATGACCTGAGCCGAAGTCAGTTGCCTAATGGACTGAGCCACCCAGGTGCCCCACTAACTTGATCTTTAATATTTCCCAAACCAGGGGTGCCTGGCAGGCTCAGTGGGTAGAGCATTCAACTCCCGATCTCAAGGTTGTGAATTTGAGCCCTACGTGGGACATAGAGATTACTTAAAAAGAAAATCTTAAAAAACAAAACAAACAAACAAAAAACACTTCCCAAACCCACTGATTTCTCTTCGCCTAGCAGCCAGAGTATTTTTCAGATCTGAATGTGCCTTTCCCTGCGCCCTCAAACCCACCTTTTGCTCTCAGGTTAAAGACCACAGTGTTCACTCACCATGGCCAGGAGGTCCTGCCTGTCAGGCTCTTTGTCTTTCAGGCTTCACTGTGCCCACTTGGGTCTCATGCCCTGGGCTTTGCTGTGCTGGGCCCTGTGGGGGAAGGCTGTTCTTTCCCCTAGGCCCTTTGCACGCGTGCTTCCTTTTGCTACCTGCTCCCCCACAGCCCCCCTCCCCCCACCCTCCCACTTCAGCTGCCTCCTTACTTTTGCCAAACCAACCTCCAGTCTTGGTTTAAATATCACTTCCTCAGGAAGCCTCTTCCTGATACCCCATACCAGCTGAGGCCCCCTGGTTATATGTTTTTCTTGGCACGCGGTACCTCTCCTTCCTCGTGTTTATCATAATTGCAATTATTTGTGTGATCATTTGTTGAATATTTTAAAATAATTCCCCCCAAGATGGAGGCTCACTGAAAGTCAGCCCCGTCTGTCCTACTCCCCCCTCGATGAACCCAGTGCCTGTAAGCGTCAGGTGAATGGATCTGCACCTCTGGTTCTTTCTTGGCAGCTCCCGTCCCCCACTCCAGTCCCCACCCAGCCTCCAAACCACAGACTTAGGATTCGAAACACAAGCCTTGACCATGTCATTTCCCTACTTAGAAAACTTTGACCTCCAACTGCATAAGATCTTCATTCTGCTTCTCTCTCCAGTCTCATTAAAAAGGTTTTTTTTAATTTTTATTTATTTTTTAGAGAGATAGAGAAAGAGAGAGGGACAGACAGAGTGTGAGCTGGGAAGGGGCAGAGAGAGAGGGAGAACAGAATCCGAAGCAGGCTCCAGGCTCTAAGCTGTCAGCACAGAGCCCGATGTAGGGATCGAACCCACGAACTGTGAGATCACGACCTGAGCCGAAGTCGGATGCTCAACCGACTGAGCCACCCAGGCACCCCGCTCCAGTCTCATTTTAAAAAAACAAGCTCTTCCTCGGAATTCTAGGTTTTGTCAGATTTAACTGAACTGCTTCTAGTTCCGAAAATTGGTCATCTTCTGTCCTCTATCAGATTCCATATACCCTAGTTCCTGCTGTTTCCTCTGCCCAGAATAGAATGAATATATACTCACCTCCACTCTTTTTCTGGCTACTTGGTCTCCCTGGCATGGCTGGGATGTGTCCCCCATGCGCCCCAGTAAAATCCAGGGCTACCCCAAGCCCTGTGAGAAGCTCAGCGTCAGCTCACACGTGTGACTTTTCCATCAGGTAGCAAGTTCCTCGAGGACAGGACCAAGACTTGCTGAGTGCTGTGTCCTCAAGCCCCTAAAACCAGAGCCTGGCACGCAGAACAGACGTGCAGTATATTTTGCTGAGTGATTTGTATAGGCTGCGCTCACTGCCTGCTGCACCGTTAATGTCGGACCAACATACTGGTTCCTCTGGAATATCAAGGAACAATTGCTCCAAGGAAAGCTCTGTTATACGTTATCTGGTCTTGGGGAGAGGGGGGCTGGTGAGAGAGGAAAGAGCACTTTTTAGGGTGCTCATCTCTCTAGTGCTCTTCTAATGCACGCTCTTTCTCCTTTTTCTAAGACAAAATGAAATATCTTTCTGCATTATCTCTCTTATCTCCTTATTATTTTCGAGGGCTGATTGGAAGGATCTGTCAGGACAAGTGGTGAAATATGTTATACAAGTACCAGCTTAGGATTCTCTCTAGGTTTGTGATATATACAATAGCTTCTCCTTTTGTTTTGTCCTAGACAACAAGAAAGAAATCTGGCCCAAGAGAAGAATGCGTTTAATACTTGGGGTTAGTACCAAGGCCCACTAATACCTCGGTGTCCCCAAGTCTGCAGGTTCTGTCCCCCCTACTCACCTCCTATGCCCAACTCTGTACAGTGCAGCTCTCTTCTCCCCAGAAGTCCCCAGCGTGCCCCTCCTGCTTTACAGAAGTAGTTATCACCCCAAGCTGTGCATTAGAATCATCAGGCTTTTAAATACAGGTGCCTGGGACCTTCCCTACATCATTTAAATAAGAATTTCTGTGATGAGCTTGGGCATCAGTAGTTTTGAAAGCCTCGCAGGTGATTCTAAAATGCAGCCAGTGTCAAGAACCATTGCCCTAGATCTTTGCCGGTCTTCCTCATGGAGGGTCCTCTCTGCCCCCGACCATACCCCCTCCTATGAGATGCTGCTTACTTCATACCTTATTCCCTAAGGCAGCAAGTCCAGATGGTTCTCTCATGGGGCCCTGGAGGGCACTCTGAGCCACTCTCATGATAGCTCATTATGGTTATTTGTGATGGGTAGACTATCTGCTTCTGGAGGACACTCAGTAGCATAGATCAGAATGCCCAGATACTGTAGGTTTTTAATAACTATTACTTAATTGAAGTCAGTGGAAACTTCAGCTGCTTTTAAATTCCCATGGGATGTCAGGGGATTCGATCCTCCCTTCCTCATCCACTCTGGGCTGGCCAAGAGGCTGTACCCTTTTCTATTTTGCCCTCCTTTTTTTTAAAATTATTTTTTTAAAACATTTATTTATTATTAAGAGACAGAACATGAACAGGGGAGGGGCAGAGAGAGAGGGAGACACAGAATCTGAAGCAGGCTCCAGGCTCTGAGCTGTCAGCACAGAGCCCGGCGTGGGGCTCGAACTCACAAACCACAAGATCACGACCTGAGCTGAAGTTGGACGCAATTGACTGAGCCACCCAGGAGCCCCTCTGTTTTGCCCTCTTAACTCACCTTTCATGATGTGGGTCACATTGACTGCAGTAAGTCCAATCTGGCTCAAACATTAATTTACAGGATTATTTTGAGGACCTTGGAATGCATGTGGAATGGTTCTGGCCAGCATATATGAAGATACTACGGCAGTGAACTGGACACTGTTCTGCAAATAGATTGATCAATTGATGAACCTCATAGACTTTATCCTAAAAAAAAAAAAAAAAGTCCTCCCAAGTCCCAATTGCTGTGACATCTGAAGCTTCCTTTTCCAAACTCAAAGTTGCCTATCATAACTGTAACCAGTTTCCACTGCTTCTTTTTATTTTTTTAAGTTTATTTATTTTGAGAGAGAGAGAGAGCACGCGCGCGTGCGCGCGCACAAGTGGGGGAGGGGCAGAAGAGGAGAGAGAGAATCCCAAGCAGGCTCTGTGCTGTCAGCACAGAGCCCAAAGTGGGGCTCAATCTCACAAACCTCAAGATCATGACCTGAGCTGAAATCAAGAGTCAAACGTTTAATCCACTGAGTCACCTGAGCACCCCGCTGCTCCTTTTTAAATATCCTATCCCGACAGACCACTAGCCACTCTGCTATAAATGTGCATTCTTTATTCCTGACCCTTTCCTCACACTCTTCCCTTACCTAGAATGGATTTCGTGTTATCACAGGAAATCCTACCCACTCTTCAAAGTCAAATTCAAATGTCAGCCCCTGGATATCCCCAGCCAGGAACAATCCCTTTGTCTTCTGTGTTTCTAACATACTTATTTTCTTACCATTTAATCCCTCATTCATCTACAAATATTTATTGATCACCAAATATGTGCCAGACTCATTTATCCATGGTCTCATTCTACACTCTGTTATAATTATTTTTGTTTTATCCTCTTGGGGGCAGTGGCTGAATTTTGTCTCTTTTCTCTCTCTCCTCTGCCCTCCCTTCTAAGAACAAAACTTTTCATAGGGTCAGGTGTAATGATGAGGTTGACAGAATTGGGTCTTGTTAATAATACTCTTGGTAACATGAACTGGGCACAAATGTTCTTCTGGATAAAGGGATCGATTTGACCTATCAAGGCTCTATAAGTTGTGACATCTACAGAAGTGACTTTAGAATGAAGGAAAGTTTCCGTTTAGGTCTCATCATGTAGTGCTAACCTCCAAATTTTTCCAACTGTGTTTAATGGATAAGAAATGCCTTCTCCAGAGTCACTTCCTTGGCAGTGAGGACTGGAATAGTTTGGCAACTGAGGAGTGGTGATGACTTCATTGCGATCCTGCCTCCACTGTCTCCATTCATTTCATGTGATTTGTACATGGCTCTTTCCTGCCAGAGTCGGTGCTCTGTGTCAGCAGATGTTCTGAGCTAAATCACTGGAGTGTTCTCACCGTGAGCGTGTGCACGGGTGGAGCATAAGTACAAAGCTTCACCAATCTATTCCTGGGAGGGTCGAAATTTACCCGAACTCTTGCCACTCTCTTGGATTTCCTCTGCTTGTCTTTCACTTCACCTTTTCATGGCCATCAAAGGCTTCTCTGGCAAGGTATTTTGCTTTCCCAGTGACCAAGTGAGAGCTGCTGTTTGATTTCTTAACTAGACTGGGGTTTTCCTAATTCTATTTCCTAATTCTAAGACGACGAAGCCCCTTTTCTAAAGTGCTGGAAATAAATACCACGCTAACACTAGTTACAAATTTAGAACCCAACAAGCTTGCAAGCACCCCCCCCCCCCCCGCCATCCCCAAGGTCTGTTCCAAAGTTACAAGGACTGGTTATGCCTTTCTCCTTCCCAACTTGAGAGTGCTTTCAGCTCTTCCAGGCTTGTCAAGGACAGGAGAGCTAAAGATGAGACAGAGACAGAGACAGAGAGACTGTGAGAGAGAGAGAGAGAGAGAGAGATGTCACAAACCAATGACAAAAGCTGAGAGAAATGAAAGATTACCCTGAGGAAAGGCAGCCCCTGGGAGGCACGAAGGGCTGTTGAATGGAAGGGCGGCCTTCAGGTGACTTTGTAGAGAACGTAATGAAAGAGGTTTTACAAAGTCAAGATGAATTAGTTGTGTTCGTACGAAGATTTTTTTCTTTCTTCCTTCTTCAAATGATCAAGGAAAATGGATTTTTAAAATGTAAACATTCTCTTGTAGTATTTACAGCTTCTCTAATACAGGAGGACAAAGGTCTCAGAGTTTAAAGTAAAAAGCAAGAACAGAGAGATAACAGTTCTTTTACAGTTTGATTGTAATCTAAATATAACAGGAAAATCACTCTTTACATAAAGCACTATGATGGAGAAATATCTGGGTGAGGAGATTATTGGGTCTTTTTTCCTTTTTCCTTACTTTTTCTTCCCTCTGAGTTTTCTTTGTCTTTGAGAAAGGCCTTTAGTGATGAAGACAAATAATGCTTGAATGAATAGCCAATGTTGGGCTTTGCTGATGGAGGGTTTTGGGGAAACAATTTGTTAGGGCAGAGAAGCTAATAAATTAAGAGTGAGACCTCAGAGATCACCCAGTTCAATCCTTCATTTGACACATAAGGGTAAGTGAGCCTAGCAGGTGCACAGTCTGAGGAAGCACAAAATCTCAGTTCGGGAGATTTCAGGACTCACCTATGTCATGATATGTAAGAAGTACACTTATTATTATTATTTTTATCAAACTGCTGACTAATGATTTCCCCCCCCCCCACCTGCCAAGGAACGAAATCCTTAAATGACCTCTACCCTCTGATAGCAAAGTCACTTGCTGGTAGAAAGTTTGCTAATTGGGGAAGTTGTTATTCTCCACAGGCATCTAGTTCAACGTTTGCTGAATTTCTGCTGTGCTGGGTCTCTATTGCTGATCCTTCAGAGGTGTCCACACCTGTAGGTCTGGCTCCCCACCCCCTAGCTGCTCAAAGTGTCTCTCATCCCCCTGGGGAGCACTGGTGAGCATTGCGGGACCAGGGGCAAAGGGGATGGTGCTGGTTTTCTCGTGCTCAGGGCACAGTCTGTGGGCTCACACGTACAGTGTGACAGCTGACTCCTGCCCCTCTTGGCTTCATCCACTGGTACCAGCCACAGGCCTCAGCCTTTGTTAATGTTGTCTGGGGGGGGCATCCCCATCTGTGAGAAGGGTGAGCCCCCTCAGGCCCAGGTACCCAGTGGCGAGTTTGGCCATGTTTTCCCTCCAGGGAGAGGGGCCCTGCCACCCTCTCTACTCCTTGCTTAGACTTCCTATCATTCTTTCATAGCTGCTTCCAATCTGTCTGCCCCCACAGAGCCCTGGATGACAGTGACTCAGTGTCACGTATCGTATCTCTGTATCCCTGGGTTTAACCCAGAATGGCACTTGATAGATGTTTTGCAAGACGTGATGCTAAATGATCATTCAAGTCTGCAAAAACCGAAAACCCCAAACTGCAAACCAGACAAACAGGACTTTCATTTCAATCCATTATTAAGTAAGGAGTCTTTGAGCCCATCATAAAGGAGTGCAGGGTAGTGCTGGAAATATAGTCCTTGCTCTCAAAAGACTTCCAGGTAACTAATATGACAAACAGAATTGAGCAGCTCAATCAAAATGTGTTCACCAGTGGCCTCAAGACGGGACTAGACCTCATCTTCACCACAGGGGCACTAGGAGACAGTGGCTTCAAAGTCATCTTAGATATTGTTGCCGTTGATAAAGTTCAGCTGGTGTTTGGTAAAGTGAAGGTGAAAAGTAATGCTTGGGTTAGCCATTCGTGGTTTTGCCACCCATTCAGTCTCTGTGTACCTTTTTTTTTTAAATGTTTATTTATTTTTGAAAGAGTCAGAGTGCAAGTGGGGGAGGGGCAGAGAGAGAGAGGGAGGCACAGAATCCGAAGCAGGCTCCAGGCTCTGAGCTGTCAGCACAGAACCCGATGTGGGGCTCAAACCCAAGAACCGTGAGATCATGACCCAAGCTGAAGTCAGACATTTAATGGACTGAGCCACCCAGGTGTCCCTCTATGTATCTAAAAGAATTTCTTCCTGCAGGAGAGAGGCAGACTCAAAGCTTTCCATTAAAATCACTTGGCATCTCAGCAAAGACATTTATGAAGTGTCATATGAAAACACTGACTTGTCTCCTACGTCTTTCTCTATTAATCTTCAAGAAATTGTCTGGATGAGAGTTTATGTCCTCCTGGAGAAACTGCCTTTTACAAAAGATACATTGTGTGACACCAGCAGGGGAACTTGCAAAACGTGTCCTAAGCCTCAAATATACCATATTTGCCCAGGAAACTAAGCAAATTACATAAAATATGTTTTAGAAAATGCACTCCCCTGCCTCTGCAAAATATTCCTGAGTGGAGAGTATATTCTGCCCTTGTTTTGTCTGTTTTCAGGGAGGGAGACTCGGGTGGGGGGACGCTCTATTTGCTCAGCATCCAATGCCAGCCCTTGCTCGTGACCGTCCAAAATGTGGCTGTGAATAGCAAGTATATCACAAGGGTTCTCAAATACGAAAGTGGGGTTGAAACAAAGAGCAGGCACCAGACTTCCTCTGTTAAAGATTATCCAACATGTCACCTGGGTGCCAACATTCCCATAAACCCCAGCAGCTCTGTCTCACCTAGGGTAACTTAACGGCTTTGAAACTCTGCCCAGGACCTAGTAGCATTCCATGAAACAATCTCATCACAGGGGAATGAACTTTATCTCTAAGACTGTAAGTGTGTTTGCTTTAAAAATGATTTACCATGCTCAACAATTACCAAATTTCGTAAATTAAACCTGATCTCTTGTCATAATTATATATCTGACAATTTCATCCAGAGGAGTAGATCAATGAGGGAGGGTAAAGCTCTCTAGGTTGACTAAAATAAGCCTGCAGGCTGGTTCCCAGACCGGAGGAAGCAAAGAGAGGAAGGTTTCTCATTTGGGAAAGGCTGAAACCAGAACCAGTGCCTGGTCAGAAAGATGGGTTGGAAGAATCCTCCTCCCGACCTCTGCCCCATCTTCCTCTTTCTAGATCCTAATTCCTTGTCTCTTTTTCTTTTAGAAATTGAGGCTCTCAAGGTTCGTGATTTATGAAAGAAAATATGTTTCTCTTTTTCCTTTGTTAAGGCCGGTGGGAAAACCCAGTCATGGCAATGACTCCACCGAATTCGCAGTGATGCCAGTTCCTTCCCCAGTCAACCTCTGCGCTTGCTTGTTTTCTTCATTACCAGCAACTCGTGAACAGATAAAAGGCAGTAGAATTCAAAAGGAGAGTGGATGGTCCATAGGGGCTAGAATGGTCCGCAAGGCTTCGTGGAACGTGTCGATTCTTGGGCTGGGCCTTCAAGAGTGCGTAGGGTTTAGATGGGCGAAGAGCAGGTGTTCTGGATGAGGGAAGTGTCACGGCATCGGTAGAAGGCAGTACATGCTTATTTTAGAGATGTAGATTTTTTTGTGCCATTTTGTGGAAACGTGGCAGAGGCAGGCAGGTTTTTTTGGTTTTGTTTTGTTTTGAAGTTTATTTATTTATTTTGAGAAAGAGAGAGAGAGAGCACATAAGCAGGTGACAGGAAGAGAGAGGAAGAGACAGAATACCAAGTAGGCTCCATGCCATCAGCGCAGAGCCCGATGCGGGGCTTGAACTTATGAACCATGAGATCATGACCTGAGCTGAGATCAAGAGTCAGACACTTAACCGACTGAGCACCTGGGTGCCCCAAAGCTAGGTGGTTTAGATGTAGAACCACAGCATGGTGCTTCTGAAATTGGGCAGCAGGCCTTGGGTAGAAGCTGGATTAGGGAACCGTAGAAGTGCTTTTCCAGTTCTGAAAGGCAGGTGCTTTCTAGGTACATAGATGTGTATGGGCACTGATCATCCAGGATACATTCTGCTAACAGGACATCACTTAGCTTTCTTTAGCTGAGGTCATCTATTACAGGTGACAGCAAGGGACTGCAGGTTCAGACAGAGCCAGGAAGAAATTCTGACTCCACTCTAACAAGCTTGAGCTATTTTGGGTACGTGACTTAAACTCTTTACAAAATGGGAATAATGATGCCCTCTTTCCAGAGTTAATCTGCAGGAAAAAATGAGGTAATGTATAAAATGCCAGGGGCTCCATAAATGTTAATGTCCTTTTTCCCTTCCTGTTTCCCTCTTCTGGAGGATTTTTCTCCTCCTCTCTTTTATTTTGTCTGGCTGGAACTTCCTTTCTCACCTCCCCCCACCCACCCCAAATTGTCCCTGGGCTCCATTTGAAGGACCCAAGTGTGTGTGTGGAAAGATTAAGCTGTCCTTATAATGGAGAAATGTATTCAAAATGGGGCACATCAAAAGTGAATGTAGGTGACAAATGTTTATATTTGGAAAGTGCTTCTGCTTTGATCCTGGTTTCTATTTTTTGAGAGCTTGACAAATGTGCCCTCTGGGCCTTGGCTTCAAACGTCTTCAGTCAGCAGAGCACTTTAGAGGAGGTGAAACTCATTTGATCCTGTACTTGCTGCTCCTCCTGGCCCAGGAGAACCACAGTCAAAGAATAGGTGTCCCCTTGTCTCCCTGGTGCATGGCCTGGAGCCAGCATGGCTGGCGCCCAGGGGCCACCCCTTGCCCCAAGTCCAGCTCTCAGGGCTACCGATGCTGGAGGCGGTGGAGGCTGCCCCTGGTTCCATCCTCCAGAGGCTCTGGAGTGTACTTGGCCATCACGAATGGTTCCCTGACCCCTCTGCCTTCCTTCCTGCCCCATGAGGTCACACCGAACCTTTACCGAACAACCTCTGGCCCCCAGCTTGGGAAGGTGCCAAAGGTGACTCCCCAGGGGGAAATTCAGTAGGGGTGACTCTGCGGTGACTGAAGTCAGGCGAAAGTCTCCACACAGTCAGCCCCAGAACTGATATTTCCGGGGTTTGGAAGAAAAATCTTGACAGGCTTTAAAAACCATGTTTAGTCACCATGACTTGCCCAATTCTTGTGAGTAGGGTACAAAATGTCTCCGTGTGGGAGGTGGTACATGCAGCCTCATGGTGGTGTCCAGCACTCCAAACGTGAGCTTCCCTGCCCATAAAGCCGTTTCCTCCTGTCCAATTTCTTCCTGCTCTTGGATATTGGGCTGAAAGCAGGACGGAAGGACACTGAGGTGGTATCTGCTCTTCTTGCCAGGGCAAGTGTGCAACCAGTGAAAACAGTACAACCCTGAGTATTTCCAACAGAAGGACTTTACTGCCAGGAGTCGCTTATGTAGGTCGAGGAATGGCTGAGAAGCCAAACGAGGGATAGCGAGGCAGCCAAAGAGGTTACCTACAGCAGGAAGCCACCACTGCCTCAGGCTGGAGGGACAAAAGAAGGAGGTGGCATTCCTTGCATGTAGAGGCTGGGGTCATCCAGCAGAAGCGGGATCTGCAGGGGTTCTATCATGCAGGAGCTGGGGCTGGAGGAGATGCACGCTCTATTTGCAGAGAGGAAGGGGAAGAGAAATGCTCTTCCTCCTCCTCACGTCCTGTGGGAACCCCTCATCGCCCATCGGAGGTTCCCATTGTCACCATTGCCTGGATAGACTGGATAGAAGTCGGTGACACAGACCCTGGGGAACAGCCTGCAGCGATCAGCCACTCTCTCCCCACCCTTAAGCTTTAAAGCAAAGGAGGGGAGAGTGAGAAGATTCCCTGGCTCCCAGTGTCTAGAAACCTGCTTTGGGACTTTCTTCTCTGAAAACCAGGAAGCCACAGGAGGAGGGAAGGCCAGGGAACTGGAAAGAGAATTCGCTCACGCCTGTGCTAAGTGCAGACAGAGCCACACTCCCCTGGGGGATGCTCACCAGGCAGCCCTGTTCCCAGAGAAACACTCATCCCTAAATAACTTCTGGAGCTCCCTCACCAATGACTGTGATCCATGCCTCTGTTCTCAGAAGGGCTGGCTTGGGCAGGTGGCATTTCCAAGAATGCTCTGGCTGGGATTAGCAGGTTATGAATTCCCCAGGGGGTCACTGAGAAATGTGACATGCCTTGATAACTAGGAGGCACAGCTATTTGGCTTCTTATGGTAAATGCTGGCTTGTGGTGACATTTGGGGTATGAGGACACCGCTGATTCTGGGAATCTGCAGTCTATTCCACATCTTTTACTTGATTACTCTCATAGAGCGTTACAAACACTGCCTGCCTTCTTATCTAGATGTGTCCCATGTTTTGATGTGTGAGAATATATTTATTGAGAGGTTGGGGGGCGGGGCACGGGCTGCCAAGCAGCTCTCTGGAAACGCAGGGCTACAGAGTTTACACTTCTGTGTCACCTTGGGAAAGGTGTTTGGCTGCCCTGGTCCTCGCTTTTCTCTCTTTGGCAAATGGAAGTTATAGGCACTTCCAAATAACCCTGCCACCCTCAAACATGCCTCTTAAACACACACTTTTTTATGGTGTTTAATAACATATTTTTTTCCCTGGGCCTCCTGGGTGGCTCAGTCGTTTAAGTGTCCGACTTTGACTCAGCTCATGATCTTATGGTTTGTGGGTTCAAGTCCCGTGTCAGGCTCTGTGCTTACAGCTCAGACCCTGGATCCTACTTTGTATTCTGTGTCTCCCTCTCTCTGCCCCTCCCCTGCTCACACTCTGTCTCTCCCTCTCTCTCAAAAATAAACATTAAAAAATTTTTTTAAAAAACATATTTTTTCCATCTTTGTAAATATATGTTCATTGTAGAAGATTTGGAAAACAGAAATATTTAGAGAAGAAATTAAAGATTACCTACAATTCCATAACCCAAAAGTAACCATTGCTAATCATTTTGTGAATTTGCCTTCAACGTTTTTTTCTAATGGAGTATATATTTTACATTGGGGCCATACTATACATATAATTACATGCTTTCTCATCTAATAGTCAGTAGAAGGCACGAAAGTATTTTATTTTTATTAAAAAACATGTTTTTTAGGGGCACCTGGGTGGTTCAGTTGGTTAAGCATCTGACTTTGGCTGAGATGGTGATCTCGCCAACCGTTCGTGAGTTCCAGCCCCGCATCCGGCTCTGTGCTGACAACTCAACGCCTGGAGCCTGCTTCGGTTTCTGTGTCTCCCTCTTTCTCTGCTCCTCCCCCCACTCGCAGTCTCACTGTCCCTCTCTCAAAAATTAATAAACATTAAAAAAATTTTAAAAAAACAACATGTTTTTAAAATGAGTGAATAGTCTGCTGGTTGCACAGATGTACTGTATTTTGTTTAGTTATTCCTTATTATTGGGTGTTTATACCATTTCCAGTTTTTTTTTCTTATAATTATAGTGTGATCGACCCTTGTCCCATAAACTTCAAAGCTGGTACATCTAAAAATACAACTACAATTGGGCTGCCTGGCTGGCTCGGTCAGAAGGGTTTGTGACTCTTGATCTTGGGGTCTGTGAGTTTGAGCCCCATTTGTGTGTAGCAATTATATAAAAATAAATAAATTTAAAAAAACTAAAAATTATATAAACACAATTAAGAGATGTTGAACTATGAAGAAAATATTTGCAAAAAAGCTTACAAAGGATCAATGTTCTTAATAAATGAAGAGCTCTTTTCAATCATTACGAAAATCACTATTGCCTTAATGGAAAAATGGACAGGAAAGTGAAATAGAAAAATTATCCAGTACCAGTAAATATGTGAAAAATGTTCAAAGGCACTGGTAGTCAAGAGACACAAATTAAGACAACAATGTGACCTTGTTTTTGCCTGTAAAGTTGGCAAACATAAAAGCAAAACGAAACACAGAGAGTGTAATGTTGGTGGTAGTAATCATTTCGGTGAGAGAGATGTCAGGATCACAAAATTCTTCGTGGAATAGTAGATTGATATGTCCTGTTTGTTTTAGAGAGATTTTGTTTATTCATTTATTAGTCAATGATCATCAAGTCCCTATTATACTTAAACATGTTTTTAGGTGCTGGGAGTCCTATAAAAAATATGTGGGATATAGCCCCTGTTCCTTACAGAGGCTATGATCAAGTAAGAGATCACAGGTGTCCAAATAAAGATAACACAAGGTCAGGTGGACTGATAATAAGAGCATTGGGTTTGGAATCAGAAGACGGGTTCTAATCTTGGTTTTGGCCTCTTGTTAGCTGTGTAACTTTAGAAAAGTCACTTTACCGTCTCGGGCTTTGATTTCTCCGTTTGCAAAATGGGTTGTAAGAGAACAAAATGAAACCAGAAATCTCAAAATAATTTGTAGATTGCTCAAGTTTTTCACATGTAAAGCTGGTAGCTCTGTGATTTCAAAGGATGAAGTCATTATTTCCTGCTGCGGAGACTTGGAAGGCCAGTGGATAAGGACAATCATCCTGTGCCGTGGGGGCAGATTTTGACACGGTGAATCTGTAGAGAAAGGATGGGCCAAGTGGCAGGAATCGTATAAGAAAAGCTGGGGAGGCAGGAGAGGGTAAGGAGAGTTTAGGACCCCGTGAGTATAAGGTATCTGGCTGAGGCATAAGAGACCTCTGGGGGTTGAGATAAGCCTGGGGAAGCTGGACTGGGAGCTAATTGCGAGAGAGCCTTGATGCTAGGCCAAGGAGCCTGGACTTTGTTCTGCAGATAATCAGAGCTACAGAGATGTTTCAGCAGAGGAGTTACTGAGAGTTAAGGGTGATGCCTGGAGTAGGAAGAAAATGATAGGTGAGCCCAGCATGCAGATCTAATACCATTTTCCAGTAAAAGGAGCAAGAGCTCCTTGGAGAAAAGCCAGTGTTCAGGCTGTGGCAGGGAAACAGAGGATAAGCCTGAAGCACCTCGTAGCATTGGAAAGTAAGAAAGTGCTAAAGCAAAGCAAACCCAAACAAGAGGATGGAGGCATGTCAAAGGGACACAGGAGCCAACCTGTTTCAATGGCCAAAACTGGAACAATTTGAGCAACAAAATAAATAAATAATGTAGTATAGAATTATCACCCAAAGTGTAAAATAAATATCCATGTGCCCGTACTGATGTAAATAAACCAGGGGAGAAAAAGCAAACCTTTCTTGTCAAGGATTCCAAATACAGTAAAACCTTCGATTGCGAGTAACTTGTTCTGTGAGTGTTCTGCAAGACGAACAAACGTTTCTGATAAATTTTAACTTGATAAGTGAGTGACGTCTTGCAATATGAGGAGTACATGATGCCAAATGTCACATGATCACAACTGAGCCAATGGTTCTTCTCTCTCTCTCTCTCTCTCTCTCTGTGGGATTGTGTGTGATTGTCTCCCATGCTCAGATGCTCGGTCTCAGGCTACAATGTTTGGCAGAAAGCAGTGATTTTTCAGAACATTGGAAGGTGCTCACAAGTGGCACTAATGTATTTTTTGTCCCTTCGAAGCACCTATGGACAGTCCTTTGCTTTCCATACAACAGTAAACTTGGCAATACTTTGCTTCATTCTAGGTCAGGCTGCCTGCAGATATAGACCCTTTGCTCTGTTGCCTTATTGCCAGTTACATTCAATACAGTATATGGCAAGAGTGGAGTACTATACTGTAGTCAACATCCATGTGAGCATATACAATAGTCCTCATGCAGAAAAAGGCTGACAAGAAAGGCAGTAAGAAGAAGGAGATGGTTACAGTGGAATTTAAGAAGGAAATCAATGAGAAATATGAATGAGGTGTGCGAGTGGCCAAAATTGCAAGACCTGATAAGAAGTCTATGTCTGCATCTCATCTGCAGAGGAGGAGGACCAAAAGATGGAGGAACTCCTACTTCAAATGAGATCAGGGAGATGTGTAAAATGTGGGAAACAGTGTAAAATTTTGTAGAAAGCACCACCCGAATACGGCTGGAGCAATGCGAGTGAAGAATCTGTTTCACGACAATGCAATGTCACATCTCCACAAAATCCTCAAAAGGAGGCAAAAGCAAGTGTCATTGGATAGGTTCCTTGTTAAACTTGCACAAAAGTAGTAAGATTCCACTGAGCCAATACATACCAGTGATTCCATTAGTGACAGCGAAAGCCGTCCTATACAATAACCCTCCTCTCTCTTGTCTCCCTCACACCAGCCATGAAGGTTTTCAAAGGTAAGTGCAGGTTAATTTGTTTATTTTTCTTTACATTTTGTATTTTCTTTATTATTTTATATTATATTACAGTATTGTAATCACTTTTATATGAATATTTTTGTATTGTGGAACGAATCATCTGAGTTTCCATTATTTCTTTAAATGATCTTTTACATTGTTTTCTCAAAATCAGACTCTTCTCTGAAGTGAGTAGTTTGACATCTCATATCATACGATAGGTTGGGGTTATCAAGAGGAACTGGCTGATGATCCCACATCAATTGTTATAAATTCAGTTGGCTCACCAGGGTGCCTGGACACACAACAGATCAGAATGGTCATCTCTCAGGCTGTGGTGCCCAAGTTTTCCCAACCTAAAATTGATAATGATGATTTCATATTTGATAATCATCTGATAATGATAAACACACTCACAGGGACAATAGCTCAGAGGGTTTAAAGGCAGGACCATTGCTCACATGCAGAATTTCTCTTGCTTTCATAGCAGGGGTCACTGGAGATATTCACCAGTCTTCCCCCTGTGGCTGTCCCCGTGCCCTTCTCTGACCTGATGGAGGCCCACTGGATGACACAGCAAGACCTCTAAGAAGCCAGGCTCCACCTGTCTCCTCATCTCTGTGCCTGGGTAGGTGCCTGACACACATTAGGTCCACATGAAACACACTGAATGAGTTCATTAATGATTCCCACTTTTTTGTTTTTTTGCTTTTTCTTGCTAATAGCTTTGGAAGCACTCTCCTATTAAATCTTACAAAGGCTTTCAGTTGTGGGTAGGCAGAAAGAAAGTCCATTTTTCATGAAGAAAAGAGACCCAGTAAGCTAAGTGAATCACTCATAGACTGAGCAGACGGAGCTGCTTCTGGGGCCACCAACCCAGCCTTCTGGTGCTTCCCCATCACTCTGGCACACAGACCAGGACCATTGCCTCAAGTTGTAGAGACAAACAGCGAGAGCAACAAATGTTGGCTATAAACTCTCCTGATACATCGATTAACTATGGAACTTGCTAAGAGGAGCATCAAAAGCATTTGACAATTTACTGTGAACCTCCCTTGAGAACACATTTTTGGAAACAAGATGTTAAAACCCTCAATGGGATAGAAAAGAGAAATGCCAGCTGAAACCCGATCTATTCTTAAGTATCGAAACTTCTCCTCTTACCTGTCCCCTCTCCACTTTTCTTTTTTTAATAAACAAGACATAAAGACTAGGAACAGTATGTCTAGGATCATAAGCCAATTTTCTATGATTTAAGGAGTATTTTAAAAACAAAACAAAACTCTGGAAGATAGTTTGAGGAAATAAAAGTCTTAACCTCACGACGAAAGAGGTCAGTGGTAGTTCTAGGTGTCTACAAAAGGGGAACTAATACATCCTTGTTATTAGGAAAAGCAAAAGGAGAACCAAGCTGTGACTGTGCCCTAAAGGACAGCAGAAAGGCCAAAGCTTGTGAAAAAGAAGAGTTAGCAGAATAAAGCAGTCTTCATGGAGAAACGTACTGGGAGAAAAAAAAGACAAAAGAAGGAAAATCTGATGTTTAAATTTTTTTTCCGAAAAAAAAATGTTGTTTTTTTTTTAAGTAGGCTCCATTCCCAGTGCAGAGCCCAGCAGGGGGCTTGAACTCATGACCCTGAGATCAAGACTTGAGCTGAGATCAGGAGTCTGACACTTAGCCAACTGAACCACGTAGAGCCCCTGAAATATCATGTTTTTAAAATGTTGCTTATTTATTTATTTATTTAGAGAGTGTGTGCACACGAGTGAGCAGGGGAGGGGCTGAGAGAGAGGGAGAGACAGTATCCCAAGCAGGCTCCACACTGTCAACACAGAGTCCAATGCAGGGCTCGATCTCCCAAAGTGTGAGATCATGATCTGAGCCTAAATCAAGAATCTGACACCTAATCAACTGAGCCACCAGGCATCCCATGAAATATCATTTTTAAGTAATACCACTTTCTCTGTCTCCTATGCACTCACATAGACAGACAGATAGAGGATAGAAAAATTCTGGCTTTTGTTTGGTGGTAGAAAAGTAAGTGGCAATAGAAAAATACATACACATGAACAACTCAGAATTTTGGAAAGGAATCAAAGGGCAGCCTTTTCTCTGGTAGAGGATGGATAGCCAACTGCCTAAAAAGGTTGAATTGCTCATTTGCTCCGCACCAGAGGACACTGTTTTTGGCCACCCTGTGGGTGGGCAGACTGCATGGCTCTAAGTGGCACCCAGCAGTTACGTGGCTGTGGAGACCTCATCATTCTTCATCATTGTTTACCTTTTTATTATCAGGTAACTTTACAGTTCTCATTCTGGAATAGGACTTGGCTCTCAGATCTAATAACTGTGCTTTTTTTCTTTTTGCAAAATATTTAATGTCTCTTTATGGGCAGAGCTGCAAAATGAATTTTCAATCAGTGGTTAAAATGCAGAAAAGTCGATACATTTTGTCATGTGGTTTGGGAGGTCAACCTTTCATTTCTGTCCTTCTGTCCGCCATTTTGCTTCTCATTTCTCAGTCTCGGTCAGATGGGCAAAACAGACAGAGATTTACCCATTGGCTCACTTGTGGTGGTCTAAGGACCAGAGGCCTGATTGAAAGCCATTGGAAAAATGTTAACTGTAAAAGGCATTAGAGAAGAAAATCAGAGTGGTTTAGTGAAATACTGACTCAGAGCAAGGACATGGACTCCCCCTTCCCTCCTTTCATCTTGGAGCTATGTCTCAGGTGGATGTCAACACTTTTCTTAGTGAGGTTTGGTTGGGGGAAATTAGCACCTCCCTATCCTCCCACCCATCCTCCACCTCTGGTTTGCTGGAGGGGAAAGGCTCTGAGGGCAACATCCTTCTCATGAAATGAAGCTCAGCTCCAAGCCCACATTTTTAAAAAATTGAGATATAATTGGATTATTTTGAGGTGTACAACATAATGATTTGATATAGGTTAACACAGCAAAATGATCACCACAATTTGTTTAGTTAACATCCATCACCACACACAGTTACAATTTTTTTTTCTTCTGATGAGATCTTTTAAGATAGACTCTCTTAGCAACTTGCAAATATACGATGTAATACTGTTCACTATAGTCAACCTTGCTGGACGTTAATCCCTAGGACATCTTCGTCTTATATCTGGAAGTCCAAACCCATATTTTACAACTCAGATTTATTTCCATTCTAAGCCAATATCCCTTTTCATGGGTCCTGACAGCTGTTGGTGCATCTGTGTGTTGGTGTGTTGGAATATGAATGGGGGCTAGAGATCACCATTGTGGAAGATGAAAGCCTCTAGTCTTGAGTCATTCTTGGCTCAGGGGTCTTCATAAAACAAGGTGACCATCACTCTGCTTTTTGAGCTGCTCACACAGGCTGGAAAAGGCTTTAAAGGAAAAGATCCCTTTCCACTCAGAAGTCTGAGAGCTTTGGTAGGCAGAACTTTCTTTGACTCATGAGAGCTTTGGAAAAGTGCCTCCAGACCAAAGTACCTGGGTCATGGTGGGCTAACACACTGATTTTATCCTGGGCTGCTTATAATGCATCTAACGTTATATTCCAGAATTGAAATTTAAAAATGAGTGTTTATCATATTCTTCTGACAAAATGGGGGAGGGGAAAAGGCTTCTTTTCTTGAGTTAGTTTTTATTTTCTTGTATCTTTTTTTGTCTGGAGGTATGAAGGATCTTTTGTGGGATTCAGTTTTGAGGAAAGGTGCTCGCCAATGGAAAAGGTGAAAAATAATGCTAGGAATTCCCCCACTTCTAGAGATATTTTTGACTAAGTCTTTCTGAGCTTTCTGGACTTTCAAAAAACCTAAAACCACAAGAATAAAACAACTATGAATCTCTTGTTTCTTGACAGTTAAACCTGTAACTTATGTAGGGTTTCATAGCCTGATTCAAGACCAGGCTTTCCCTCCCTTCCTTCTTTCTTTCTTTCTTTCTTTCTTTCTTTCTTTCTTTCTTTCTTTCTTTTCCTTCCTTCCTTCCTTTTAAAAAATGTTTATTTATTTATTTTGAGAGAGAGAGCACATGCGTGTGTGCCCGCAAGCTTGCACTTGATCTTGCACATGAGCAGGGCAAGGACAGAGAGAGGGAGAGAGAGAATCCCAAGCAGGCTCCACACTGAGCTGAAATCTCACAACTGTGAGGTTATGACCTGAGACAAAATCAAGAGTCGGACATTTAACCAACTGAGACACCCTGGCACCCCGAGACCTGGTTTTTCTGTAAGTTTCATGGCACAGCAGGAACGGATGGGCTGTTGAAACCCACATGCCAAAGCACTGTCATAACAAGTTGGGTTAGAGAAGTTCTTGATAAGAAACGCTAGAGATTTTAATCCTCTTTTCCTAGTCACAGAATGGGGAGGATGTGGAGGGTGGAGAATGAACAGCATTTCCATGAGTAAGTTTAATTTGACCTTTAGGAATTTATTAACTTGTTATTGGGTTGAAGTTCTACCCTGACGTCTAAGGGTCCCATTCAACAATATGCATGATTTGGGGTGGGTGGGTGGGAGGTGCATTAGTCATGGATTCAGTTATCAAGAAAGCTTAGAGTTAGGACAAAGTGTGGCTCTGTATGCAAGTGTCTCCCGATACCGTCTGCCTGATATTTGGATTTCCCATTGTTCTCCTTGTGAGGTTACACCTTCCAACCCACTACCTGATCCCCTTTTGAGTTTCTTTGTTCTCAAATGCCTCTGAAAATAAGGCTGCCAGAGGGGCAGGCAGGCAGCTATGGTGTCTGGAATGCTCGCCTCCATGTTCTCTGAGCCTGAAGGTGGTAGGGATAACAATAGTGGCCCCTTGGCCAGCCCTGCCCCGATGCAGCCAGCCTGACTTTGATGGTCAAGGGGACAGCTGGCCTGTGTATGGAAAGAACTAAGGAAGAGGGACCACAGGTAGATCGTTTTGTTCAAGGGGGACGATGGGCTTCAAGACCAGTTCTGTCTGATTCCCATCTTCACTGGAATGACTATGTCCATCCTGCACAGGACCAATGCTGTGGTCATGCGAGCTCTGGCCAACAGGACTCCGTCAATTACTCAACTCTTCCTTTTCTTCCACTCCAATGGACAAAAAGATCAGGATTTCCTGGCAGAATTCTCCTCCTTTCCTTCTCCATTCCTGGACTCCCTTCACAACAGCTTCACAGTCTCAGCAAAGATCCAGTTTGGGAACTCTATGACTTTTGTAGGAACTGGAGAGCCTGCTCCCTTGTGGACTAGTCTAGTGTCCGTGCCGTGTTGAGGTGAGTGATGAAGATAACAGGACCAGAGAGAGTCCCACAGAGCCCTAAGAACCTGCACCCACCAGCTCAACGAGGGAGGCCGTCACTGGGCAGAAGAAAGGACTTTCTCCTCTGGAGCCCGGTGAGAGGCCTGAGCAAGAGGAAATGTGCGAAGTTGAAAAGGATTTCATCCTCAAGAAGAAAGCACTTAGCAGATGTATGAACTCTCGTTTGGAGGAAAGGGAGATATTATGCCAATTAAATCAAGACAATAGCATCTTGTTCCCCTTGCAGTGAACCCTGATAAAATTGCCTGTCCAGGGGAAGGAAAGTATTTCATTATTGCACCTTTGAAAAAGGATAATCCTTTCTGTATTTCCTTTCTGGGGGGGATGGTGTCCTTTGTTCTTGCACCTCTGACTCACAGCTACTCTCCACCCTTAGTTTCGGGGGAAAATCTTGGTAGTTAAAAAAAAAAGAAAAAAAAAAGAGGGTATGATTAAATGACCAAGCTGTTAGACAAGTTGAGGACCCATCTCAGGATTCTCATCAATAAACCAGGGGTGATGCCACAGTAATTGCAGAATGTCCCCTGGGGCAGGGCACTGACACTCAGGAAGCTCCCTCCTCCCTGGGGGATCAGGGGCCTCCACTGGGCCCTGCAGAGTTGACTCCTGTGGGGCAGGCATTCTGAGCCTGGCAGACATGCAACTCTGGAGAAGACTTTTTAGAACCCTGGGGAGGAGGGGGGGCTGTGGTGCCTGGGTGGCTCAGTCGGTTAAGAGCTGGACTTCGGCTTAGGCCATGATCTCACGGTTCGTGGGTTCGAGCCCCATGTTGGGCTCTGTGCTGACAGCTCAGAGCCTGGAGCCTGCTTCAGATTCTGTGTCTCCTTCTCTCTCTGCCCCTTCTCAGCTCACACTCTGTCTGCCTCTCTCTCTCTCTCTCTCTCTCTCTCTCTCAAAAATAAATAAACGTTTAAAGAAAAAAAAAAAAAAAAGAACCTAGAGGCCACGGGTTACTACTCTGATGACCTCACTCTAGGACAAAAAGCCTAACAGGGGAAGGAACCACTCTTGCAGAATCACAAAACTTTGAAGCAGGAGGGGATTCTAAAGCCCATTAAGTCCAGTCTCCATTTTACAGCCGGGGACACAGAGGCTGGGGACAGACGAGAGACATTCCCAGGTCTGCTGAATGAGTCTAATGTGCTTTGCAGCAGTCAGGGCTCATCCCAAAATGTTATAGGTTCCAGGAGCATTAGGAAACGAAAGGGAAAGTTAGAAGCTCTGCTTAGCATAAGTTCTCCAAGTCGCTGCATTCTTAGCATGATCAGGAAATTTCAATCATCCTTTTATCAGTCGTAAAAGTTGTTTTACTCATAAAGTGTCTCTCGGGGCACCTGGGTGGCTCAGTTGGTTAAGCATCTGACTCTTGGTTTCAGCTCAAGTCACCATGTTTTGGTTCGTGAGTTCTAGCCCCTCATTGGCCTCCACGCTGACAGCATGGAGCCTGCTTGGAATTTTCTCCCTCTCTCTCTCTCTCTCTCTCTCTCTCTGCCCCTCCACTGCTCATGCTCTCTCTTTCTCAAAATAAATAAATAAACATAAAAGAATAAAATAAACTGTCTCTCACTGAGGGACGGGAGCCTTCCCAGGCATGAGCAAAGAATGTCTATTTCTCAGAGTGTCTTGCTTCTTCAGGGTGACCTTCTCTTCCAGGTTAAATGCAAAGACCTGGCCTTTGCTTAGAAGAGCAAGTGACTAGTTTTGTCAGACTGGTTATCCCTTAGTGTGGTCCTAACTCCAAAGAAGTGGTGACAATCAGGTTTCAGACCGCTAAACTGGTCGTCGTCCCACCCCGGGGGTGGGGGAGACCCTTTCTGGGAACAGTCTGGGTATCTTTAGGGGGATTCACTAATTGATAG
Organism: Acinonyx jubatus; assembly: GCF_027475565.1. Lineage (NCBI taxonomy): Eukaryota > Metazoa > Chordata > Mammalia > Carnivora > Felidae > Acinonyx > Acinonyx jubatus. Next base: position 43,495,371 of record NC_069392.1, read on the forward strand.
TGTGTTGGGGACAGTGGCTTTCCTGGGGGGCTTGATCCCAGGTACCTGCTCCCATCCTCACTGTGTGTAAAAACCTAGAAGTATTGATTTTTTGGATGAGCAGTATGTTGGAGAGATATGATGACACCAGCGAGGGTACAGTGTGTGCTGGGGATTGGGGGAACTGGACTTAATTTTGGGGGAAGGACATTTACTGAAAACGGTAATGGGAGGGGGGTGGAACTTGTGGAAATACCTATCTAACAGCAGATGTTCTTTGATGGTGACACAGAAAAATCTCCAACTACGAAGAGCTAACCCTACTTAGCTCTCAGTACTGTAGTCACACCATGCCTGTTGCTTAGGATTTGGAGAATATTTTGAGCCCTCCTAGGGCACCTGTCCTTGAACATTTTCCATCATAAATCCTGCCAACTTCTCTTCTTAACAAAAAAAGTCTGAGACCCTGGTTTTACTTTTATTTGGAATTAATAGTAGTTTTGATACTTTTGATAGTAAGAGGATAGTAAAGGATACCAGATGGAGAAATCTTCACTGCCTAACAACTCCCTGATCCCCCGTTCAGCTCAGAAATAGGGCAGAAGGACCCCGGGACAAGGAACGGCATGCATGAATGTGCAGTGGCACTGCTGGACAGAATTACAGTGCATGAGCACCCTTCCATTGTTCCTGCTATGACCTCTACATTCGTTAGACTTCTCCAGTATGGAAGACAGCAGTACTGGGAGGGAAGGGCAGAGCGCAAGAGGCAGCCAGAGGGGGTTTATTAGGGCTATTTATCAGCTGCTTGTAGCACAGACGGAGGCAGAGCACCGAACTCCTCTGAATTATGGGCAATGTCGTTACCACTTGTGAGATGCCTACATCAGGTTCTGAACAGCCTACTCAGACTTGATGGCTTCCCCTGGCAGATAGGACCACTGCCATTTTCTGAATCGTACAGAATTTCAATTTTTGGTAAACCCCCTGAAAAAGCTGCTTTAAAACCCCAACACATCAGTGCAGTGTCCCACCACGCCCCAACCATCGGAAACCCTCTGCCCTCTGGCATGTGACTAGCTTGCCAGAGGTGAAAGACCAGCCTTTTATTATTTGTGAAAGCCCTCAGCAAGCCAGAAATAAACATGGACACTGATGGTGATTTGAGAAGTAAAGGATATCTTTCAAGTCTAATAGATGTGATAAAAATAAACAACATCCTTTCATCAATTTCATGGAGCATGGCTTGGTGTTTATCTTGTGTCATGTACTCGAGATTACCCCACTGGAAGAAAAAAAACACTTGATTAATGCTGGGAGTCTATTTTGTAATCTGCAGTGGTTGGAAAATATTTTTCTACTTCCTGCCAGGCCCCTTTTTGCTTCTCTAAGGAAGTTATTGATGGTGTACTTTATAGTAATGAGAATGCAGCAATTTCCAGTGAGAAATCCAATGGGTTCCTTTGTTGCAGCCACTCTTCCATTTGGTAATTAGTTCAGAAAAGATTCTCTGCTCTCTTGCTTTCACTCTGTGGCTGAAGTTTTTCTTTGGGGGTTTATGACATCTGAGAATAATAATAACAGCAAATATATCTAGCACTTTCGAAGTACTGGACAAAGCACTTTTCATCAGTTGTTTGCCCACACAATCTTATGAAGTGAATACTGGTATCATTCTTAGTTTAATGATGAGAAGCTAAGGTTTTGAGGTCAGATGTTTTGCTCAAGGTGGTACAGCTACATCGTCCCCTTTGTTTTGCTCAAGGGGGATGACTGGCTTCAAGACCAGTTCTGTCTGATTCCCATCCTCACTGGAATGACTATGTCCATCCTGCACAGGACCAAGGCATTGAATGAAGGGTGTTCATCCTATTCATTCATTTATTGTGCTCGAATATGATTACAGCATCTACTGGGTACCAGCCCTTGTTCTAGGTACTGGAGATACCAGACCAAAGCAGACAAAACGCCTGAGCATTTGGAGCTTACATTCCAGTGGGGTCCAGTGAAGTGAGATGTAAAGTCAACCAAATAAATGAACAAATATATACTAGTTAAATGGTGACTTGTGCTATGGAGAAAAATAAATCAGAAAATGAATATATAAGATATGAGAGCAGGAGTTACAATTTTAAATAGAGCAGTCAGGGAAGACTTCATTAAGATGATATTTCAAGAAAGAGTAAAAGGAGGTGAGGGAGTAAGTCCTGCGGCTATCTGGGGAAAGAACCATCTAGACAGTTGGAATGTGCAAAGACCCTGAGGTAGGGCTATGCTTGGCATGTTTCAAGAGCGAAAAGGAGACTAGCATGGCTGCAGAAGTACGAGCAAAGTGAGGAACCACTGATGAGATGAGAGAGGTACCTGGAGGTTGGGTGGTGAGAACCTTGTGAGCCATATAGGGCTTCACCATTTATGCAGAATGAGATGGGGGAGCCATTGGAGGGCTTTGAGCAGAGAAATGACATGATCTGACTTGGTGTCAAAAGGGTCCTTCTGGCTGCTGTGTGAAGACAGACTCAAGAGGGCAGGGTGGAAGCCGGGAGCCCCGTTAGGAGACACTTACAGGAAACCAAGTGAGAGGTGGTGGTGGCTCCGACCAGGGCGGCAACGAAGGAGGGGATGAGCGTATGAGTGGTGGAAATAAATGGAGGCAAACTGGAGTTTGCCGATGGACTGTGGGGTATGAGATAAAGGGAAGGGTTAGGATGCCTCTGAGGTTCTCATCTCCGGCGAATTCCATGAGAGGGATTGTGAAGCAGAGACTTAAGGTCATACCAGAAATGTATTTTATTTTATTTTTAAAGTAATCTTTATCTTCAGAATGGGGCTTGAACTCATGACCCCAAGATCAGAAGTCGCATGCTCCACCAACTGAGCCAGCCAGTTCCCCCACCCCCAGACACGTTAGAAGATCACAGAGAGGAGCTTGAGGAGGGAAAAGGGGATTTACAACAGATATGAGGCTTGGGCTTCTGTGAATGTCTTTTACTCTGGGCAGTCAGCTCCTTGACAAGCAGGAGACACTGCAAGGGGGCTCCTAAGAGTATACATGGTGGATGCAAATTGACAGGAGGTTATCCTGTGTGATAGAAAATTCTACAAAGATAAGGCCTTTTTCCTGTCTTTTTTTCCTCTTGAGAATATCTTGTCTAACTCACCCTGAGGGAAGAACATTTTGTCACAAACCATCATCACACAGGAACCTACAATTGTGTCTGAATGGGGACAGGTCAGCTAGTGGATTATGGGGGTGGATATTCTGAGGGTCAGGGTGGGTTCTGAGATATGCAAAGCCTGACTGCTCACGGAGATATGCTTATCAGAGCAGAATCTTGCAGGTTCCTAGAGGAAGTAAGGAATAAGGAATGGGGGAAGGTTTAAGGGGATCTGGAGTAGGGCAGAAGGACCTTTATCTACTTTGGGAGACTTAATCCAGAAGCCATTGGGCATTCTAAAAGCCAAGGCATGGGGTGGGGAGAGGAAGGGGATCATTTCCATGGATCAAGGTACTTTAGGGATTGGGGAACCAAACCACGCTAGAATTTCCGGCAAATGCTCTTCTCCTATCCTCACCCCCATCCTCGCCTATCACAGTGTTCTCGACTGGGACATTGATTTTAAAATTAAACCTGTTCCTTTGAGGGAACTGAAACAATTTCTTGACTCTCAGTTGGCATACTTGTCAAGCCTTGGGCTGTGCCCAAATTGGAAAACTCTGGGAAAACCAGTGGTCTATGGTACAAAATGGCAACAGCTTACCTTTCCAGAACACTTGCTAAATGCCGGGCTCTGTGGCAAGCAGCTGAAGTGCATTTGCTCATCTAATCCTCATGCAATCTAAGCAGACACACACTACTATTATCCGTATTTTGCAAATAAAGAAATGGAGACTTGGAGGCTCCAGTAATCTGCCCAATCTCATCGAGCCAGTTAGAGGCACATGAGAGCCTAAAACCATCCAGTTGACTGTAAAACCTGTCCTGTCACACTGAAGCCAGGCACAGGGCACACACAAGGCAGACTGAAGGGCTATTTGGGGGGAAGAGGAATTTCTTTCCCGTGCTGTCTCAGAACCGGGCCACAAAAGGCTAAAAGCCAGTTAACCTTGATCTCAAATTAAGAAGTTGTTAGCGTTCTCAACATTTAACTCCGAAAGAAACACCTCCTTTCTTCCTTCTTGAAGTAATTTAATTTTCACATTATACTTTAAGGGATATCCTCTATTTACCTAATGCTTTCCTGTTCAGTCATTTCAGACTATGAATCTTGTATATTTTATATACACAAAGGTGACTTTTCCTTCCTTGAATGACCAACGCTTATCAGCACAAGCAACCGATACTGAGCTCATAAATATGTCACTTGGAGTTCAGTCTCTGCCCTTCTCTTTTCTAAGAGTAATTCTCATATGACACTTTTTCACCCCCTTTCTTTTCCTAACCTTGTGGAGACTGCACTTGTGCCCCCGAAGCACCCTTGGAGTCTGTTTTGGTTTCACTCCCCACTGGCATATATAAAAATGAGTGACCGATGCTTACACACCAAAGTCGTTTCAGCAGGAGTCTGCAGACAATATAAAACAAGGCCCGTGGAGCCAGCGCCTTCCGATTCCAATTAAATATTTCCTGTAAGCCTGTGCCAATTGTGCATCTTGTAAGAACATTTGAAAGCAGAAGTTTGAACTCACAGGGACCCCGTTGCCTTAAAAACCTGTTTCCTGTTTGACAAGATTTTACTAGTAAGAGCAAAGTAGCACATTCAGCAAGAAAAGTCATTGTTAGTGGCTGAGATGTGCAAAGGTGGTGGTTTCCTCTCCCGAGTGCCCCCCGGCATAGCCTCACTGGGTTGCAGATTTCTTTCTTTCAGATACATCTTTCTGAATATTTGAACCCTATTCCAAAGGGCCCTAATGACATTTCCAGGGTTAGAGAAAATATTTGCTTATCTCCCTATCTGCACATCCTACCTCTTGCTTTCTGGTGAAGTTTGAAAAAAAAAAATTAAAAAGAAGTTTTTTTTTAATGTTTATTTCTGAGAGAGACAGAATGCAAGCAGGGGAAGGGCAGAGAGAGACACACAGAATCCGAAGGAGGCTCCAGGTTCTGAGCTATCAGTCCAGAGCCCAACGTGGGGCTGAAACCCATGAACCATGAGATCATGACCTGAGCCAAAGTCGGACGCTTAGCCAACTGAGCCACCCAGGCCCTTCACCAAAAAAAATTTTTTTTAACATTTGTTTTACTTTTGAGAGACAGAGAGACAGATCATGAGCAGGGGAGGGGCAGAGAGAGAGAGAGAGACACAGAATCCGAAGCAGGCTCCGGGCTCTGAGCTGTCAGCACAGAGCCCGACGTGGGGCTTGAACCTGCGAACCGTAAGATTCATGACCTGAGCCGAAGTCAGACGCTTAACCAACTAAGACACCCAGGCGCCCCTATCTGATAAAGTTTGAAAAGCTTTCAAGACAACCCTTTAGATGTTATTGCCTCCATTTTACAGATTAGGAGACTGGGTTCATATGTTATTAAGTTTTGTATAGACCATTGTAGATTAGCAGGGACTAGGTGTTCAAGGTGTCTCTTGTGTTACCACTTTGCACAAGTTACAAAAATGCTTGCTGTCTCAGTTTTCCAATCCATAAAATAGGGTAAATGGCAGCAGGAATTTGACATCACAGATTTGAAATGCCTCTTTTTTTTTTTAATATTTATTTATTTTGAGAGAGAGAGAGAGTGCAAGCAGGGGAGGGGCAGAGAGAGAGAGGGAGAGAGAGAATCTCAAGCCAGTTCTGCTCTGTCAGCACAGAGCCTGACACGGGGCTCGATCTCAGGAACCATGAGATCATGACCTGAGCTGAAATCAAGAGTCGGAAGCTTAACTGACTGAGCCACCCACTTGTTCTTGAAATGGTTTTAAGTCGTTCCCCAGAAAGTCACTACAATAATCACAAAGTAGTATTATTATTGGAGTATCATTATCGTCATTAAAAAACATTTTTTTTACAATGGAAACTCAAATTACTCCATTACCTGGCCCTAGCTAGCCTGGTAGCCTACCAGCCTTTTTTCCAGCCGTAATTCCCTCCTGTCATACCCCAGTCACCCACACATACCCATACGTTATACCCTTTCTTCAAACTTTGTCCTCTGGGTCTCTTCCCACATGATCCCTTCTACCTGGAACCCTCACGACTGCTTCTGTGAAGCCTTCCCAGCTCACTTGGGGATCAGGCTGGTGCAATACAGAGTTGGTACCATAATCAGAGAGCCACACATTTGAAGCTTCGTGTATTATCAATGTGGTTTAGGCAACTTACGTGGGTTCCCCCAGTCTCCGTGCTCATCTCTAAGATGGGCTAACACCCTTTACCTCACAATATTACTAAGACTCAATGAGATAACGCATGCAACACCCAGGGCACGGGACAGGCACAGAATACCCCTGAGCCCCTACCTCCTACCCCTCAAGTAAAATTCCTCTTTCCCTCTCTTGGGCTGTGAATGTGCTTTGCTTGTATTTCTTTTATAATAGGCACCAAATCCTGCCTTGAGCTATTGTCCCTAGTGATGTCTCTGCTGCTCACATGAAATTGTGGGCAGGTCCTTTGAGATCCAGGAAGATACTGATTTATTTTTCTGTCCACCACTGTCCTTACCTCACAGTGAGTCCTCAGCAGGAAAACGGGCACTATTTGAACGGATCCCAAAGGATGAGCATTCGGGGGGCAGATAAGGGGGAAACGGCAATTCTAGGAATAGGGAACAGTATGGTGAAAGTCAAGGAAGAAAGAACAGCATCTATTTCAGCTACAGTGGAAAGAGGATGTGAAAGTTAGCCTGGGGCAGGAGGACGGGCCTGGTCAAAAAGCTTGGCCTTTTTCCTGTAGGCACTGGGCAGCCATTGAGGCTTGTACACAGGAGGAATGACTCTGGTGTCTTCAGACGATTGCTTAGGTAGCCTTGGAGTTGGAGGAGACAGTGAAGATAACCTGAGCATGTTAGCTACGAAGTTATATCAATGTTGAAAGTTATTCTAATGAAAATGTGTATGAGTTACTATCATTATTATGCCTGGGTATTAGCAAAATTAAGCTTTTCCTATTTCAGTGCTTATTTCTTCTTTGGATAAAATTGAGAGGAAATATGCTATATTCCAAAACACTCTTTTATAGGGACAAAAGATCTCAAAGAAGTTTCATTTTGTGGGGGGAAAATGGGTGATGGGCATTTGAGGAGGGCACTTATTGGGATGAGCACTGGGTACTGTAAGTAAGCAGTGAATCATGGGAATTTACCCCCAAAGCCAAGAGCACACTGTATACACTGTATGTTAGCCAACTTGACAATAAATTATATTAAAAAAAAAAAAAAGAAGTTTCATTTTGTGGAATGTTCTGGCCCACAGGATGGTAACTGTTAATCTTTTTTTAAAATGTTTATTTATTTTTGAGAGACAGAGTGCAAGTGGGGGAGGGGCAGAGAGAGAGGGAGACACAGAATCCAAGGCAGGCTCCAAGCTCTGAGCTGTCAGCACAGAGCCTGGTGTGGGGCTTGAACTCATGCATAGTGAGATCATCTCACTAAGCGTCTGAGCCAAAGTCAGATGCTTAACTGACTGAGCCACCCAGGAGCCCTGGTAATTGTTAGATTGTATTTCTTTCATCAGTGGGAAAACAGTCTGAAGGTGTCTCTCAGGACACTTTCCCTGGCATTTTCTTTCCAGCGCTGGCCATCCCCAGCACCACGGCAGACACAATTTTTGTAGCATCCGATCTTCTTGGCCCAGTCCCCTTCACCCAAAATGAACAAAATCTCTAGACACACATTGCATATGTATTTATATATTTTTAAGCAGGGATGGGCAAGAACATGTAGGATATGGGGAAAGATAATCCAGAAACTTTCAGAGAGCCCAAAGTTTCCAAAGATTTCCCTGTGCTGGCTGGTCAACTTCTGTCAAGCAAAGTCCTGAGCTGCAGAGCTCTGTGTCTGCAGCCCATGAAGCTCTTGGCTTGGCCCCAGGGAGGCCCCGGGGCTCCTGCCCCTATTGCTCCCTTGTAGCTGCCTCATGCGACCAATCCTGCACCGGAAATGTCCTTGAACACCTTCTCTTTCTTTCTTTCTCTCTGTTTCTTTCTCTCTCTTTCTCTCTCTTCCTTTCTTTCTCTTTTGTTTCTTTCTTTCTCTTTTCTTTCTTTCTCTCTCTTCCTTTCTTTCTTTCTCTTTTCTTTCTTTCTCTCTCTTCCTTTCTTTCTTTCTCTTTTCTTTCTTTCTTCCTTTCCTTCCTTATCTTTCTTTCTCTCTCTCTTTTTTCTTTCTCTTTTCTTTCTTTCTGTCTCTATTTCTTTCTTTCTCATTCTTTCTTTCTTCCTTTCTTTCTCTCTTCCTTTCTCTCTTTCTTTCTCTCTTTCTTTCTCTCTTTCTTTCTCTTTCTCTTTCTTTCTTTCTTTCTCTTTTCTTTCTCTTCCTTTCTTTCTCCTTTTTTTCTCTTTCTTTCTCTCTTTCTTTCTTTCTTCCTTTCCTTCCTTCTCTTTCTTTCTTTCTTTCTCTTTTCTTTCTGTCTCTCTCTCTTTCTTTCTTTCTCTTTCTTTCTTCCTTTCTTTCTCTCTTCCTTTCTCTCTTTGTTTCTTTCTCTCTTTCTTCCTTTCTTTCTCTTTTCTTTCTCTCTCTCTCTCTTTCTTTCTTCCTTTCCTTCCTTCTCTTTCTTTCTTTCTTTCTTTCTTTCTTTCTTTCTTTCTTTTGTCTTTCTTTCTCTCCTTCTTTCTTAACAACACCTGACTAATCTCATGTGAGATGTTCTCAATGAAGTGAGCTCACCAACAGATGGTGCTGCTGGGACCCATCCTGGTACAAACAACATCTTCATCCCTTGGCAGGGCTGGCTCCTCCTGGCTTTCCATACCAGGCTTTTCTCATTCCTTCCATTTTCAGGCAATGGAGCTCTTGCAGTGGCCTATAAGGGAGGCCATTGTGTGCATTAGGGCAAGTGTTTGCTGGGAATTTGAGTCTCCCACTGTCACCTGGGTGGGTCATGCTTCCTCTGTGGCCCCCACCTGCAAACCCCACTTTCCCCATGTATGACCTGCACAGGCCATCATGAAGTTCTACAGGCTTCTCCCAAGATCACCCACATTAGCTCTGGGTCAGTGGAGCTTCCTGCACCTTGGAATTCTGCCCTGCAGTCTGGCGTCGGAAGCTTACCCATCTTATGGTGGTAGGCAGATCTGACACAGGCCTGCTAACCCCTTCACATGGTGAAGAAGGCCTTTAGGGTGAGTGGCGACTGGGCTGGATGTTGCCCAGGTGTGGTTCCTGTGGAAGTGGTGAGTCACAGCCCTGGTTGCTGGTCTGCTCCTTCATACATCTGCCTCTGGAGGCATCTCACTTCCTCCTGAAATGGAGAGAGAGGAAAGCCCCAGATGCTGGGGCATAAACTGCTTTGTCTCTGCCTAGTTACTTCATCTTCCTCAATTCACATTGCCTTTCACCAACTACCACCATTATCACTGGAATCACCTAGAGAACAGAGGAAGGAAACAGGGGAAAGCATAAGTGTGCCATCACATCAGGTGCTGGATCCGCTCAGGAAAGTTTAGAGATAGTTCAAGGAAACAACAATAGTTCAAAGTTCAAAGTTCAGGGAGCCTGAACCCAGTTCATGGGTTGGGTGGAAGGAGGAGGTGTGGGGTGGGAGAGGCATGGATGTTGGTGTCAGGCAGATGTACACTGGGATTCTGGCTTTCCTACTAATGAACCCTGTGGCCTTGCCCGTTACTTGAGCTCTCTGAGGCTCAGTTTCCTCATCTGTAAAGGGAGAGGCACAGTGTTTTCCTCACAGATGTGCAGTAAAGATGAGACGTGATGGTGAATATAAGGCACCAGGTTCTTCTGTCACCGGCCCTGGCTCCAAGTCAGCCAGCACCTTCCAGAGCTGGGTCAAGACTGTCAGGAAAGCTCCAACCACCTGCGGACACACCAGAGCTTTAGGAGGCCGAAGGGACTTCACAGTATCTGGTGAACTCCCTGCATTCAGCAGGTGCCCAAGGTAACCTGTGAAGGGGAGCCAGGAGCCTGTTCGAAGGGGACCCCAAAGGCAGGGTAGGAGAGTGGAGCAGACCATGCTGGCCCGGGCGAGAGGGAGCCACTTGTGTGACAGTGCCATTTCCACTGATGCCTTTTTACCCTCCTCTGTAAGATGAAACTTCAGAATAATTATTCCAGTCTTCCTTCAGACTTCATTTTCTAGATCTGAGAGTCCTTCTTATCAACCTCGGTGCCTTATTTTGGATGACATTTCTTAAGCTTTTAAATGTCTAGAATGATAGACGTAATGATAGACATTTAAATGATAGAAATAGGGGTGCCTGGGTGGCTCAGTCGGTTAAGTGTCCAACTTTGGCTCAGGTCATGATCTCGCAGTCCGTGAGTTCGAGCCCCGTGTCAGGCTCTGTGCTGACAGCTCAGAGCATGGAGCCTGCTTCGGATTCTGTGTCTCCCTCTCTCTCTGACCCTCCCCCGTTCATGCTGTCTCTCTCTGTCTCAAAAATAAATAAACATTAAAAAAATTTTTTAAAATAAATAAATGATAGAAATAATGATAAACATAAATGATAGACATATCACGATATATCTATTTAAATGATAGACATAAATGTGTGTGTAAATTAAAATGATTTTTAGCTAGAAAAATGAAGTCCAGTTGACTGAATAAGGAAAATACCCAAAATTGCATTAGATAACTCATTTGATTTCTTGGGAGCCATATTTGCTCAAGAGCAAAGCATTAGTCATTGCTTAATTTTAATATTTTTCATAAAAGACATTAAAATTGTAAGCCAATGAGCTATAAATCATTAAAATTTTTTAATGTTTATTTATTTTTGAGAGAGAGAGAGAGAGAGAGAGAACAAGCCAGCATGAGTGGGGACAGGGACAGAGAGAGATGGAGACACAGAATCTGAAGCAGGCTCCAGGCTCTGAGCTGTCAGCACAGAGCCTGGCACAGGGCTCAAACTCATGAACCACAAGATCATGACCTGGGTGGAAGTCTAGACCTTTAACTGACTGAGCCACCCAGGCACCCCAACTATAAATCATGTTTTAAATTAACAACAACAATAACAACAAAACCATTGCAACGCTCTGATTGTATAACAGAGAAGGCAACTTAATAAACATTCAAAATATGGCACAAAAACACTGAAGATAAGATGTGGATTCAAGACGGCAAAGTGAAGATGTTTTTGCCCACTTTAGATTTTGGAGAGATACATTTACGTTAAACATTTCAATGAGCCTGGAGAAAGGACATTTTCTGAGGTTATTATTGAAATTTTATTTAAATATGGGTACCTGGTTGGCTTGGTCGGTTAAACGTCCAACTTAGCTCAGGTCATGATCTCACGGTTCATGAGTTCAAGCCCTGCGTCGAGTTCTGTGCTGACAGCTTAGAGCCTGGAGCCTGCTTCGGATTCTGTGTCTCCCTCTCTCTCTGCCCCTCCCCTGCTCACGCTCTGTCTCTCTCTCTCAAAAATAAACATTACAAACATTATTAAATTTTTATGTAAATATTAGAGATTGATGTATCTCATTTTTGCCATCTACTCTATCTGTTGATTATTCCAGCATTACTTCTAGTTCACTTGTGGCTCTGTGGAATTTCAAGCAGACATCTGGCTCTTCTGGTGAACATGCACCTGTCCCCAACTCAGGGTGAATTCCAGGGTCCTCACCTGATCTTCCATTGGCAGTTCCCTACTTCTGTGAGCCTGGCTTGCCTGCCCTTTCCCTGCTTGCTCTTGTTCTGTTAGGATCCTACCTTTCACTGACTCAGGATACTCACTTGCACCATGGGAGGAGGTAATGCAGTGGCTCAGGCCCAGCCATCAAGAGTATGGCCTTTGTGAAAGATATGTGTCCCCAAATTGAAACCAGGCACTCCCTCTACTGTCACCCTAAGAACCCTCACATCATAAGGATCAGTGGGGCCTTCATCAAGGGAGGTGGAGTGGGTGGGCTTCTTCTGGTTGTGGGGGAGTGACAGGAGCAGTGACAGAGTGAGAACAGTTACCCTCTTCCTGTGCCTTCGTGGCCAGCACTTGCCATCAGTACTTGAACAGTTCCCACCTGGATGAAGACAGCCTTAGCATCTGGACAGCAGAAATCCCCCTCTGAGTTGGAAACTGCTGTCCTCCTGTGCAGAACCCAAGCTCTAAGACAAGGGGAACAGCAGGGTTGCCCAGATCCTACAGGATAGGGATAGACCTTCTAGTGTCAGTGTTTTATCCCTCCATGGATAAGTGTGGTTGTTGTGAGTCTTCCATTCATTGTACATTTTAATATACTTTTGGCTATATTAAAAGTGCATTTTCACAAAAGTAGAGTTTTGGCCTTTTTTTCATATATTTTTTAAAAAGTGTATTTGTTTGTTTTGAGAGAGAAAGAGCGTATGAGCAGGGGAGGGGTACAGAGAGAGAGAGAGAGAGAGAGAGAGAGAGAGAGAGAGAATCCCAAGTAGGCTCTGCAATGGTGGCACAGAGACCAACTTGGGGCTCAAACTCACGAACCATGAGATCATGAACTGAGCCAAAATCAAGAAGTCAGGTGCTTAATCAACTGAGCCACACAGGCGCCTCTTGGCTTGTTTTGTCTTTAAGTAGGTTCCGTGCCCAACTTGGGGCTTGAACTCACCACCCTGAGATCAAGAGTCTCATGCTCTACTGACTGAGCCAGCCAGGTACCCGTTGGCATATTTTTTAGTAAACAAATATGGTTGGCTCTTCTGTTACACTTCTAAATACATGTCAGGGATTGTATAAATCAAACTGATTTCTTTTCAGGTATATATTTTCAATGGCTCTATTTCCACTGAGGATTGAAAGGCCCTCACACTGGTGTTAACCGGTAGTTAGCATTATATGTGTGCAGGCACCTGCTTTATAAATATATTGGGAATTTCCTCGAAAGTCTGAGATGTGAGGCTGCTGTGCAGGGAGCATTTCCTACACTGTGCTATGGCTTGCCTTGGATGGATGGCTGCCACACTTTATCTAGAGTTATCTGGAACATGTGGGCCTCTTTGATTTATGTGAGTGAATGAAAGAAAACCATTAATATATCTAAACAATAAAGATAGCAGGTGTGACAGCTGAACCCCGTAGTGAGGAGACCAGATTCCTGCAGTTGCCTGCCTGCTATGGCCACACCGGAGGTGCCCTGTACCTACGGGTAACTGGCATCCCCTGGGTCATCAGGCTACAGCACTCTGGGCATCCAGTCTGAGGGTGGGGAATCTGTTTCCACCAAAGAAGCTCTGAAGGGGCATGCGGCTTTGTATAAGGCTCGTTTCCTTAAGAGACAAATGGCCTCCTTGAGGTCTAATGAATTCAGATTTAGCTGGACTTTTGTCATTAAGCTTGAGTGTGTGGGAGAGATATATGTACATATATGTCACTTGGAGTGACCTATATGGTGACTCTTTCTGCATTTGAAGACCTACCCATAAGGCATCCCCGAAAGGGAAAATTGTGGGGTTCAAATGAATAGGATCCTTGTAAAAGACCTACAACTTATACACACAGAATTATCTCATAGTACTCAGCATCCCGGTCTAGGGGATCAGGGACAGGAGGCAAATGTTCCCGTGCTCGTCCACATCTCTCTGGATTTGTGAGACAGCTTTTCTCCCTTTTGGTCTAAAGTTAACTTGCAACAGAGTTCATCTGTATGAACATATTCATGGGAAACAGGGAGGTGGGTGCCTAATACCCTGTCAGGGACAGCTGCTTCTCTAACATGCTGGCTCCAGGGTCTGGAGTGAGTTTCGGGTAGTGCCTATTTGAATATATTCCAAGCAAAAGGACTGACTTAATGCACTTTCTTCAAAAGCCTTATAGAACGGCGCCTGGGTGGCTCAGTCGGTTGAATGTCCAACCTTGGTCTTGGCTCAGGTCTTGATCTCAGGGTAATGAGTTCAAGCCCCACATTGGGCTTTATGCTGGGCATGGAGCCTACTAAAAAAAAAAAAAAAAAAAAAAAGCCTTATTGATAGACAGGTGTCTATTTGGGAGGGGGAGACTAGTGGTTCTCAACACTGGCTGCCTGTTAAAATCATCTGGAGAGCTCAAAATCTCAGGGATTTTATGGTTTCTTTGATGAATTGAAAACAGAAAAAGATGATTCTAACAGACTATTTCTTTTGGAAACCAACCTCCAACACCTTGCTTACTCTTAATTAATTTACTGGTGTTGACCCAAATAGAAAGGTATCTCACCTCATCCACCTCCCCTATCTGTCACTCACTAAGGAAGAGAAAGGCTTAGGAAGCAGAACTTGGCACTATGCATGCTGGAGGACACACAAGCTGATGTAGGATACTCTGGCGAATCAAGAGCGACCCTTCCCTCACCCAGAGATTCTTCCTGCATGGTCCGCGGTACTAGGATTTCTACACCATCTCATGTCCCAATCTGTACACCTGTTTCCAGTCACTTCAGTAGAAAAGAAAGTCAAGAGGAAAACAGCCCCTTTCTCTTGCAAGAGGCATCTAAGTAACTGTACTTAGCAACAAAGACCAAAAAACCCACCACACCCTGAAGTGTTTCAAAGAAGAGGGTCAAATTCTCCCGGTGATGAAGATTGCATCCTGGCTGAGAAAGAATCTCCAGGGATGGACGGCTGGAGAATCAGAAGAGGTGGGAACTAGGGACTTATTTGTTCTTCTCGATGGCGCATCTTTCAGTGGGTTCAGCTTGTGCTTCTGTAGAGCAAGACACAAGAAAAAAGAAGGGGAGGGGAAGTTAAGTCTTGGGAGAACCAGAGACTCAAGCAATTACTTTTTGTTGTTGACGTTGCAGGTTGTTTCTTTCACGGTTAGTCCATAAAATAAAATAGGAAATTAAACCCTTATTCTGCTGCTTTTCTGAGCAGCCTGGGAAGGAAGAGCCCAGATGGAATATATGGGGAAACTCTCAGATGGGTTTGGGTCTCCAGAGTGTGTTTTTCCTCCAAAACATATCTGTTGTTGCCCCTCTAAGTAACTGTATATAGTTTGACAGATGTCTCGGTGGCAATGTTGTAAAGGAAAACCAGAGACACAAACTGCCTTAGCTTAATTGCTGCCAGCACTGACGTCACTTAGAGTATAGGGCATTTAGGAGAATCTTAGAGTCACACAGAGGGCACTGTCACACCCTGTCATTGAGGGCTGGCTGCGCTAGATCAGCGACAAGGTTTGATCTCGTCACGGTTACAGAAATGTTGTAAAAGGTAAAACAAATTAAAAACAAAACCACACTTCAGAGTGGACGTTAGTAAGGAATATAAAAGGGTGGCAAAGTCACCATGGTCATGTGACTTCCAGCTTCCGAAGTCTGTGCTGGTGCTTTGTGAGTATTTAGGTAGGAAGGAAGGGTTTGGTCAGGCTGGAGGGGAGACTAGAGGAAAGGGGTGGGGGAGCTGTTCGTTGCGCTGGGAATGTGAGAGGGGGCATGGCCAGAACCTCCTAGGCTGGGGCTGGGGAGCCAGGGCAAGATCCAGGTAACTGTGCACGTTGTGTATCCCTGAAACATGAGTACAGTCCTTCAGGGAGGGTGTTCATGCCTTTAACTATGCTAGGCAGGACCCAGGCCCTTTTGGGCTATCCTGTACCCTGAATCCTTCCCAAATACTTTCCAGGGTCATAAACAAACACTTTCAAAGAGCAGTTCACCTATTTGGGGAACAACGCTGAACTTTGATCTGACCCTTTAAACATGGAAGTTTTAAGAAATGTATTAGTATGATCATAGATGCATGGGGAAGGTAAACTTAAGTCTCCATGCATCATCCAAAGGTGTCTCGTGTTGCCTGTTTTACAGTTGGAAACTCTATAGATTTACATGGTTGGGAAAGATAAAAATGAGATCTTTGAATGTCTTTTGAGTATTTGCGGGGTGGGAAGGGAAAACAGAACTAAACAGAGTTAGTATATTTCTTCACAGGTACCTGCAGTTTCCAAAAACACTTCATGTCACATTAAAAAAAAAAAAAGAATTTTCCAGGTCAAGAATATGTTCCCAGAGTTATGAAGTAATGTAGGAAAATAATTGTGTCCCCATAAAACAAATCCATTCAAAAGAAGACATAAAAATACCCTCTAGGAATGGCGAAGGAAGGAAGTTGTGCCTTGTGTCCAAGCACAAATGGGTGAGGTTGACGTTAGTAAAAATCACTCCCAATGGAACAGTGCAGCTCACCACACATCCAAATCGTTTTCATTTCCACTGGTTTCCTCCTCAGTAATCGGATCTTCTAATTCACGTTCAGAAAAGAATACTGAAAGTAGACTTGCATCTATATTCTTTTAAATTCATGGTCCCAACATGAATATATAAATATATAAAGATAATAGTTTGATCCAGTGTCCTGACAAGTGTTTCAAGTTTGACCAGGAGAGTTCTCACCTACCAGACTGCCACCTGCTTTAAGTCCTTCTGATCCCAAGAAAGACACAGTAACTCACAGGCTTGCTAAAGCGCCCTGTGTCATGTCACATCAGGTAAGTGATGATCCAGTAGGTGCCTGTTCTTTAGACAAGTGGGGAAAGATGAGGAGCACACAACTCCCCGTAGACAATTTGTCTTCAAGGCTCTCTCTTCCATCCACAGTATTATCTCCTGAGCACTTCCCAGTGGAATTTTAGGAATCCTCTATTTTAATTCTATTTTCTAATAATAAGAACAGAAACTCCTTCTTCATTTCAATGATAAAATCAAATTTGTTTCCCAGATTTTTTCCCTTCTGCTTTATCATCATCATTAGTATTTAATGGTTTCATCATTGGACTCTACTATAATTATTCTTTAAAAAAAGTTTTATTATTTTACAATTATAAATAAAAATGTGGGGAAAGAAGCAAAAATAAGAAGGGGAATGTCACAGATTTTTTCACCAATGAAAAAAAATGAAATTTGTTTGTTTGTATTTTGAGATTATTTATGCTGTCTTTTTTCCACATAATGATTTTTTGGGAAACCCAATATAGACATAGCATAGAGAGTGAAAAGGCAAGACATTCTTGGGAAAAGATACTTGCAGTAAAGTGACACAAGCCTCTTACCTAGAATATTAAAAAGTTCCTACAAATTAAAAAGAAAAAGACAATCTAATAGAAAAATGGGCAAAAGACTTGAAAGGGCATATTGCTAAAAAAGATATTCAAGGGGCCCCTGGCTGGCTCAGTGGGTGGAGCATGTGACTCTTGATCTTCGGGTTGTGAGTTTGAGCCCCACATTGGGTGTAGAGTTTACTTTTTAAGAAAGATATTCAAATGGCTAATAAACATATGGAAAAGAGTTCAAACTCATTATTCATAAGGGGAATGCAAATTAAAACCACAATAACATACCACTACATACTTCCTGGGATAACAAAGATTAAAATGACTGATAGTATCAAATGTTAGTGGGGAGGTAGAGTAACTGGAACTCTCATACGCTTTTCATGACAGTATAAATTGGCACAACACTTTGGAAAACTTTAAGTCAGAATTCACTAAAAATGAACACACATATACCCTACAACCAACAATTTCTCTCCTAGGTATATACCCAATAGAAATGTGTACATTTGTGCAACAAAAGTCACGTATAAGAATTAATGCTTATTGAAGCACCATTTGTAACAGCCTAAAACTAGAGAGACAAAATGTCCATCAATAGAATAGATTTAAATGCTATACTTACATAAGGGTAATCAGAAAGAATTATTGCTAAAGGTAGCAACGTAGATGAATTTACAAATGTAAATTAAGCAAAAAAGAAAGACATCAAGAAGTACAGCTGACCCTTGAACAACACAGGGGTTAGGGGCCCTGACCCCCCATGCAGTGGAAAATCCACCTATGACTTTGGACTCCCCAAAAACTTAACTACTAATAGCCTACTGTTGACAGTCAATTAGCACATATTTTGTATGTTATATGCATTATACACTGTATTCTTACAATAAACTATAGAAAAGAAAATGTCATGAATAAAATTATAAGGAAAAGAAAATACACTTACAGTACTGTACTGTATTTATTGAAGAAAGTCCATGTAGAAGTGGACCCTCACAGTTCAAGCCCATGGTGCTCAAGGGTCGACTGTACATATTCATGGTCCCACTTATATACCTCAGAATTAGGCAAAACTTATTTATGATGATGAAGTTTGCTTATTTTTTTGTGTTGTGGTGACTGAGAGGACCTGAGGGAGCTTTTGGGGTACTGGAAATGTTTGATTTCTTGTTCTGGTGTGTACATGTCGGTGCTCACTTAGAGAAAACTTATTGAGCAATAAATCCATGGTTTTATACTCTTCTGGCATTCATAAAATGCCATTTAACAAAGAAAAAGACACTGTTTTCAAGGTATTCATAAAGAGTTAATTTTTCCCCCTAAGCTGAGTGGGAAAAAAGCAACATTTCAAAATTACCATTTTCTTTTATATGGTATCTGATTTTGAACATATAAAACAAAATTAAAATTAAACATTATAACTAAAACTACATAGTTTTAAGTCTTGTAAAAATATCATATCTCACTTTTTTTTACTTAACATAAAAAAGCATATTTAGTGTTCCTAGAGATTCATCATAAATATAATCTCTAATGTATATTGTTGGATCAAAATTTGTTAACCCTTTTCCTCCTGTAGGACTGGGTAATTTTAAATTTAGGGATATTATTAAAAATGCTACAATGAATATCTTGGTGCATAATTTCTTTCTAGAGTTCAAATCATTTGCAGATGTGGAATTACTGGGTTGGAGAGCACAGAGATTTTTAACTCTTAATGTATATTATCAAATTGCTTTTTTAAAGGGCTGCTCCAATACACGCTCCAGCGAGATATGATTGTGCTTACTTGATTTAAATTTCACTGATGCTATTTTTTTGTTTCTTTAATCTTTGATAATTTGATTTGTAAAAAATGCATCTCATTGAAAAGATCAAAACTTATCCTGAAAATGCTGCATGTGCTGAAAATTTCTCTTTTGCATTTATCTGCATAATAGATTTACCAGCCACGTAAGACTGTCGTTAATGCAAATAATGTTGTCCAGCATTAAAAATGCTTATGTTGACCAGACATTTGAAGAATCATTTCAAACCTTGTTGCCAGTGGTGTCTTAGAAATAAAAAGTATTAGTATTTCAGCATGCATTCTAAAAGATAAGAACTCTTAAAAAAATATAGGCACAATAATATAATCATACCTAAAAATTATAATTCTTTAATTTCATTAATTATCCAGTCAACATTCACATTTTCTCATTGTCACAAATGTATATCAGTGGTTTTTTTCCTTAAATTCAGATCTAAATAAGTCCATAATTGTGATCAATTGATACATCTCAAATGTCTCTTAATTTATGGTTTTTTGTTTAATTTCTTTTCCACTGTACATTTATTGTTGTGGATCATGTTGAAGACAGTGGTTGTTAGTCCTATACGGTTCCTATAGCCTGGATGTACTGATTATATTCCTGTGGTATTTTTAGAACATGTTCAGTATCCTCTATTTTTCCTACAAATTGATAGTCAGTACCTGAGACTTGATAAGATGCAGATATTTTTTTAAAAAAATCAAGATTACTTCATAGGTAGTATGTATACTTCCCTTAGGAGGTACATAATGTCTGGTTGTCTCTTTTTATGCTGTTTGTAGCCATTGATGGTCATTGCCTGGACAATGAATTCATTAGGACTTGCAAACATTGTGATGAGTTCTATTCATAAAGGGAATCTCTTAATAAAGGGAATCTTCTCCCTCATCTATTTAGTTCCCCCGAGATACTGTTTATATAGGAAAAAGGCACATTAAATGCTTTGTCTACTAGTTTTCAAAATAATGACTTTGTTCCCTGCTATTTTCCACAGGCGAACAACGAGTTTCTTTATTAGTATCATGATTTCAAAGACTTAAACACATTTGCTGTGTTTCATTCCAATGCATTTACCCTTTTTGATGCACAAATGGACACATCTTTGTCCGGTAGGAGTCCCTCCAGATGGGCTCTCATGTCTTTTTGACACGACCCTAATATTCCTCCATAGTTTTTTTTTTTTCTTTCTGATATGACAGGATGTTCCAGGCTCTTTAGAAAATGTTTTAGGGGCTCCTGGCTAGATCACTGGTGGAGCATGAGACCCTTAATCTTGGGGTTGTAAATTCAAGTTCCATGTTGCGTGTAGAGGTCATTAAAAATATAATCTTTAAAACTTGAATTTATCCTTAAAGGATGAATATTTTCAGCCATTGAAAACACTCAGAAAGGGAGCCTTTGAATCTGAATACAATTCTCAAACTGGAATTATCCCAAAATATTCTGAGCAATGGCAGCTTCCTTCAGGAGATGGAAAAGTTGTCTACTTGTATGATACAACTGTCATCAATTTGTAAGTTTTTTGTCTTTTTTATAAAAGCCATTTACATTCTTTCCTAGTTAGTCATAGATGGTTTACATGTCTGCCTCCCTTGCTAGTCTGTATTCTGAGAACAAAACCTTACCTTATTCATCTTTGCATCCCTAGCACAGCACTTATCACTTAGTATTTAGGGAACACATTTCTTTTTTCATTTTTGACTTTAGAATTAATATAAATTTAAAAGAGCTATATAATATGGGGAAGTACAGTAAGGGAAGCAAACCCCTACATTTCCAGAACCACGCATATTCACTGTTAGCATGTCACATGTCCATCTGGGTGACTGGCTATGCACGAGAAAATAAAGCTTACACTTTGCCTTAATACAGCTTGTGATTTCTATAATAATGTTTCCACGCACATTTAAAAATCTATACAATTGGGTGGGAGGGAGAGGAGGGTGGGTGATGGGTATTGAGGAGGGCGCCTTTTGGGATGAGCACTGGGTATTGTACGGAAACCAATTTGACAATAAATTTCATATATTGAAAAAAATTTAAAAAAAATAAAAATCTATACAATTATGTTTAGCCTTAACATATTTTTATATTTATTACCAGTTTTTTACCCTCCAGATGACTGGCAAAATATCTAACACAAACATAATTAAGGCCATTTTGTAAGTTGGGAGCTAAGGAATAGAACAGTCTAATGGTTCAACTGAGGACACAGAGGAAAGGTCAGAGTCACCGGGGGAGCGCAGGTGACTTTGTTCTCAACTCCATTACTGGCGCCTCCCAGAGACTTTGGGGAAGATCTATTGGGATCACTCCAGCCCTTGCTGGCAGCATTGACAGAACTGGGTGTTCTGGGGGCGATATTACTGGCCTCGCCCCTTTAGGACAGTATTACCATGTCGAGAAAAGGAACAGAATGTGGGTCTTTTCAAGGGAACAGAAATGCCACCCTTTCAGGAGGATAAATTTTGCCTACTTTTCAACACTATTTCAGAACGCAAGTTACTCATTCCACTTCAAATGAAATTACTTAGGAAAAAACACTTTCACATAAGGTATAAAGGGCAGTTTTTGGAAACAGAGACCAGTTCCAAATGCTGGGTCTACCACTTATTAGCTTCTCGACATGTCAGTTTTCTCATGTGTGGAATAGAGATAACATTCACCAGAAAACATCTGTGTTAGGATTCACTATCTGGAGGAAGGAACTGCATGAGGAAGGGCTTGTGGGTGCTGGGGGGCCAGGTTGCTGGGACAAGGTCACCGTTTGACATTAAATGAAAGAGAAGAAGGATTTGAGTCCTGAAGATTTCTGAAATGGGAGCCAAGATAGGCTGTAAATTTTCACTTTCTCGAGTGGTGAACGATTCAACTGCTCCCAGTCTCCAAAGTGGGGGGGTATGGTGGCCGGATGGCCAGGTCAAAGATGTGGCTGCAGCGGGGTGAAGGTCTGGACTCACTCAGATCAGTAGGTGCAGTCTGGTAGCAGAGGGGTCTGAACCTGAGAAAGTGATCCCTGTGGTGGAGATCTGTGGTGCCCTGTGGAACCAGGTGAGGTGCTGATGTCCTTGGAGGCCACTTCCCAGGGGCGGGGCTGCACCTGTGAGCAATTGTAGCGGACCATTGCTCCTAGGGGCGGGGCGGGTGCAGCTCTGCAGCTCAGATTTTTGCTCCACTTACAATGTCCTTATTCAAGCTTTCCTTGGGCAGACCCGAGGCTCCAGGGGGACCCCCTCCCCTGACGGAAGTTGGGATATTTTACTCCGGTAGTCCTGTCCCCACCTGGTGGCTCCAGCCCATCCTTCCCGCCCCGTCTGGTGCTCAGTCAGGCAGACAGAACCACCTTTACATTCAAAGGGCTTTTAGATCCTGGTAGCGCTGCTGCTGTGCTTTGGGAAGGACCAAATTCATCAGACTTAATATCCTAAGTACCGTGAGTCAGAAATTAGTGACCTTTTTCAGTTCATTTTTTTCCTTCAACCTTTTTTCCTGGAAACGTTCAAGGCTACATAAAAGTTGAAAGGATAGTGCAACGAACACCGTGATATCTCCCACCTCTTCCGCAGATTCCGAGCAGAGGGAAGCCCAGGTGCCCGCACCAGACACATCTACAATGTACAGCTGGCTCTGGGAGATATTGAAGCTGACCACACCAGAGCTGTACGCTAAAATTGCTTTTTGAAATCAGTGAGGCGATTGCCTATGCCCATTCGGGAAAGAAAAATAAAGTGGCTGCAGGGCTGCTGGCTGTCAGGGATCCCACCTGAAGAGTCTATTGGTGAGTCAAGGGCACTGAATTTGCCAGACTGGCTTTGCTGCTGTGTCAGCCCGGGTATTGGTAATGTAGATGTTGGGGGCCCCTGGCCTTGGTGAGTTCTTGGGGCCTCTGCCCTCTAGCAATTACTTGCTTCCCATTTCCTGGAATCTGCCAGAAGTGAGCCTTATAGTATAATTACCCTAAATCGTTACAGCGAGGTTTTGAATGAAAGGGAATGAACCCTCTTTACTTACTTGAAAAGAAGTGAAGAAAAGACATTCGGAATGTCAGGAAGACTTTTAAAAAGACGCAGGACTCATTTCTCCTTTAACGGAGAACACCACCTCCTAGTTTTTCCATATGGCTCTGAAGCGATTGCAGGTACAGGGTAGCCATATCTGCAATTTCTCATCTCTGGGGAAGATTTAATTGCCTCTGTCATATAGCAATTAAGAGGACTAAGTCCTCCCATGTATACTCACATTTGCTTGAACTTTTTCATTCAACACTTAAGAAAACAACTCATCAGAACTGTGAGCTGTGACCTCTATCACCTCGCCATGGATATCCAAATTGCATCATGTTATTGTGGAAAGGCCTGGCCTCGCTTGGCCTTACTCTATACTACAGCCTTTTTCTTAGTGTCTTTCAGATAGGATGGTGTGGTCATCTCACTTTATGGGGGACTGTGGTAGATAGTGGGGCAGGGGTTGCTGGAAGACTCCCTCCTCTTTCTGCTTCTTGGAGGTCATAAAGAAATTCAGCTGCACTGGACTCGTTAGATATGACCTCTTCTGAAATTTGGGTCTGCTACCCAAGCTGGGCGTCTCACTTTGGCCCTCAGGCTGTACACAGGGTCTTGCTGGGCACAGCTGCAGATTTACCGTCACATGGTAGCTCCATACCCACAGAGAAAGACTGCAAGGCATAGAATCTCTGTTTTCTGAGAGCATGGAAGTTCTCTCCTATACTAGATGGTTCCAGGCTGGCAGAGGGGAGCAAGGAAGGATAAAGTCTTAACTACCTAAAGACATGCTAACAGAGAGAAACACAGGATTGTTCCCTTGTCTTTTAACCCTCACCCCAAACACTGCAATACCCTGAGAAAATCAGAGTTGCCTTTTATATAAGAAACAAGGAAAAAACTCCAATCATTTTTATTATTGTTTGCATACCTTCAAATCTAATGGTATATTCAGACTGCACTAGTAGGTTTTGAATCAAAGAACTACACAACTGACATTTTTAGGATCTGTTCTTTTCATTTGATTTTCATTTTTTTCTAGCTTTATTGAGACGTACCTGACATATAACATTATATAAATTTAAGGTGTACAACATGATGATTTGATATATGTATATATTGCAAAGTGATTACCACAATAAGGTTAGCTAAGGCCATCACCTCAAATAACTACCGTTTGTGTGTGTGTGTGTGTGTGTGGTGACAACATTTAAGATACTCTCTTAGCAACTTTCAAGTATAGAACACAGTACTGTTAACTACAGTCTCCATGAGGTACATTCGATCCCCTGAACTTACTCATCTGAATGAGGGTCTTTTCCAGAGATAATTCAGGCATGATCACTCTCTCCAAACAACTTAAAGTCTTACTAACATAAGGCACAAAGAAGTTGGAAAAGATGCAGTAGGTGCTGAAGGAAGTCAGAGGAGTTGCAAAGGTGATGTCAGAAACAGCCAGAGAAAGCTTCATGGACAAGGGGCAATGAACTCACAGGCTTAAACTTAGCACCTGTTATAATACATAAAACATGTGAAAGGGGTCTGGAAGATACACACCAGAGTGATGAATTCTGGGAAAGAGATTGGGGTCGCGTATGGCGGCTATTAAATGGGACTGTTGATTTTTATTGCACCCATGTATCATTTGTATAATCAGTGGTGTGCTAGTAAATGTTTAAGAAGCAGCTCTCTCTCTCTCTCTCTCCCTTTCTCTCTCTCAAAAAAGTTCTTATTGTAGTGTTTTCCATGGTATAAATACTTCCATAATGGCTAATTTCAAGCAACCAACGTAAGAGTAATTAGCTCACAGATTCTTGGAAATTTAATAATCAAGTTCTTATATGCCAGGCTCTGGGTCAAGTGCTGGTGGAGATGGAAAAAAAATATTGATGCAATCTTTGTCTGCCAGGCAACAGAGATATAGTGGGAGAGCTCAAAGAGGAGCTAGAGGAAGGATGATTAACCTTGGCTAAGTACAGAGAAGCAGGCAGACCAGAGAAGGGTCTCTGAATCAGCTTTGAAAGATGGCGTAATAGCTAGGTAATTAGAGAATGGGAAAAGGCCCCAAAGCATGGACGTATATGATACATTCAGAGAACTGCAAGTTTCTCTTTTTGTACAAGATTATTGGCACAAAAAGTAGGATGAGGCCTGGGGCCATATTGTCAAAGGCAGTAAATTTCACTGTGTAGTAATGAGAGCCACGGACAGTTTTTGAGAGGCATCCGGCAATAATTCTGATGGCAGCGTGGAGACTAACCTGTAAAAGAGATCACTGCGATGTTTCAAACAGAATATAATGAGAGCTTCAATTAAGGCAATGCAGTAGGCATAGAAATGGGGCAGATCCAGACAGGATATTGGGATTGGCTGAAGTGAGTGAGGGAGATTGGCTGCTTTTGAAGATAATACCCAGGATTTTGAAAAGTGAGCACTCTGCCCCCTGTGGAAATGAGTGACTTGGGAGCCCAGTCCATCATTTCCTTTGTATCTTACTGCCATTTATGAGTTTGAAAGCAAGAAGGTCTGAGACATGAGTGGCAGGGCATGAAGATGGTTTTGTTTTACTATATTTGGATTTATACTATATTTGGATTTATCTTAATTCTAGATAGTTATGTTATAAAAATTATGGACTTCTGATTTGGGATGGAGGGCATCTCACAAAATTGGGAAATAATAATGGGCCCAGGTGTTTACTGGATAAATAATAATTTACCGATGGAGCTTGAAAAGAGAATAAATAAGGGAAGGGAGGAAAGCACCCAGGTGAACCTGTGAATCCCGTTACTTTGAAGAGTAATAGGCTATGCCTAGTACGGAAAGAATAAGGGAGCGGGAGGTGTTTTGTGATTCACGTGAGAAAACAGTTGAGAAGGAGGCCAGAAACAATAGTTGGTGCCTTAGATGTCTGTGTACAAACACACAAGGCATAGGTAATAAGCAAAGTAACTGTTATAACATCAGGTGTAAACATAAAGTTCTCATTGAAACCTTGTGGATGAGACTTAAGACTTACACATAGTGAGGAAATCAAACCTGTGCCCTCTTCAAAGGAAGCATGTCTATGAAGTGGGGAAGGCAATTCACGTGTGTTATAGGGGAACTAAGTAGAAGCCCAGTGAAGAGCATAAAGATGAATATTTAGGAGGAGAGAATCAGAACATTACTATATACCATTTGGCCAGAAGGTAATGAGGAAAAATTAAATTTCACATTTGTCTTTTTTTTTTTTTAATGTTTATTTTTGTGAGAGAGACAGAGCGCCAGTGGGGGAGGGGCAGAGAGAGAGGGAGACACAGAATCTGAAGCAGGCCCCAGGCCCCGAGCTGTCAGCACGGAGCCGGACACGGGGTTCGAACCCACAAACTGTGAGAACATGACCTGAGCCAAAGTCACTTCACCAACTGAGCCATCCAGGTGCCCCATCATTTGTCTTTTTTTTTTTTTAATTTTATACATGTTTGATTTATTTTTGTTAATGTTTATTTATTTTGAGAGAGAGACAGAGAGAGGGCAGGGGAGGGGCAGAGAGAGCAGGAGAGACAAAGAATCCCAAGCAGGCTTCATGCTATTAGTGCAGAGTCCAATGTGGGACTCAATCCCATGAACTGTGAGATCACGACCTGAGCCAAAATCAAGAGTTGGATGGTTAACCGAGCCATGCAGGCACCCCTAAATTGCACATTTGCATAAAATATCTCAACAAAATTCTTCCACAATTTTTAATGAAAAATCTGACCCTGATCTCATGAACATAAGATTTTCATATCCATTTTTATGCTTGAAACAGCCACATGTGGTTCCTGACAAAAACTTTTTTTAAATGACCTCTTAAAATGCTCAATAATCTCTATCAAGAAAAAATAATTGTTGTATAAATGGGTGACAAAAAAATTCAAATGTTTTTAAAATTATTTAAAAATGTACAATAGTACTATCCATAACTATTTAAATATGCACAATAGGACTATAGAGAATCAAACAGTACTTCCTTTTTTTTCCATTGACAAATGTAATAATGAAACTTGTATGATAAGGCAAATAGATTCTTTATGATGGGCAGATACACTCGACTCACCCATGGGGATAGCCCTCTAGCCAGGTTAATAACCCCCTGTAGCCAAAGGATCATGAGTCTGTTCAAAGGGATCTGATAAAAAATTCAACAGTGGAAGTCTCTAGAAAGTGTCAGGCCAGAGGCATGTTGATGCTTTCAGGTGATCTAATCGCATGTGAAGCCATACTCTATCAGTAGCTCGGGATGTGAGTGTTATAGGTTGAATCGTGTCTCCCCTGCCACAAATTCCAGTGTGGAAGTCCTAACCCCAGTACCTCAGAATGTGACCTTATTTGGAAATAATGTCTTTGCAGATATAATCAAGTTAAGATAAGGGTGGGCCCTAATCCAGTGACTAGTCCTTTTAAGAAGAGGGAAGCTTGGACATAGAGACACATAAAGAAGAGACAATGCGAAGAGACATGCAAAAAAGATCCAAGGGGAAAGGCCTGGAACAGAGACTTCCCTGTCAGCCCTCAGGAGGAACCAATCTTGCTGACATCTTAATTTTGGACTTCTGGCCTCCACAACTATGAGATAATACATTTCTGTTATTTAAGCCACTTGGTCTGTTGTGCTTTGTTACAGCAGCCTGGGCAAACTCATCCCCTGGAAATAGAGTTCAGCCCCCAAGAGCTGGGAGTGGGGGTGGGACTGGTGAGAACCAGACAGTATGTAAGGGTGACAACCAGCAAAGGAGTGAAGCTTCAGCCCCAGGGGAGGAATGAAAATGAAAAAGGTGAATAGAGACAATGTCTAATGAGTTTTGGGCAAATGCTATGAAGTTAAGGCTGCTCACATGGGCTTTCCCAAAACTTATTTCCCAAACGTGAAAGATCTTACATCAAATACAAAGTGGTAAGAGCCCAGGAAGGCTGGTTGCAGTCGGGCACAGTGGCCCAGGGGCTGGGCCACATCATTGTGTGTGAGGTCTCTAGTATCTATGGCTGAGGAGCGGGTGTATGCAAGGCAGTTGTGTGAAAGCAGATTTAGGATTTATTATATAGAAGGATAAATTTTCGCTCAAAACGAAGAGAACTTTCACTTTTTCTCTATAAAAACATTTGCAATTTAAAATTTCATAGGAAATTTGTAAAATAGAAAAAGGAAAAACATCTCCCCACAATTCCACTTTAAAAAAAAAAAGTAATCTCTACATCCAATGTGGAACTCGAACTCATGACCCAAGATCGAGAGTCCCATGCTCTACTGACTAAGCCAGCTAGGCACCCCCACAATTCTACCATCTTAACTGAATTCACCATGCATTTCCTTTGTTTTTCTTCATGTATGCATATTTTAGGTAGTTGGCTATAGAGAGTGTACATATATTTTGCATCCTGATTTTTATTTTTATTTTTCCCTGATATCATGACCTGAGCTGAAATCAAGAGTTGGATGCTTAACTGACTGAGCTACCTAGGTACCCCACATCCTGATTTTTAAAGGAATACAATTATGGTATAAGCATGTTTCTATTTTGCTACATGATTTCTCACAAAGATAACTTTAGATTGTTGCTTCAGTCCATGGAGTGCATGAAGCATAATAAATGATTCCCTGTTGTTGGATGTTAAGGTTGTGGCTGGTTTCTTCTTTATCAATATTCCCTTTGCGGTTCCTTCCAGCAGTGAGATTCTATGATTCTTTGTTTGGCAAAGGGAAATGAAAACCACTTCTCAAATGATCTTCTCCATCTTTAATTCCTTTTAAGAAGGGGTCTTTTGAGATACCCTGACATGTTACATTAAGTAAGTCAGATTTCTGTTTATTTCCTGAGTATCACTTCACAAAAATAATTTTAAGAAATTTCTATCCAGTTGCCTATCCTGGACAGTGTTTTTTCTAAATGTATCCCCCAAAATTAAAAAATAGAAAGTTAGTACCAAGAATTTCTATATACCTTTCATCCAGATTCCCTCAAAGATAACATTTTACCTAACTACAGTACAATGATCAGAACTGGAAAAGTACCATGGATACAATACTCTTATCAAATCTATAGACCTGATTCAGATCGCACCAATTGTTCCACTGTGTCCCTTTTCTGGTTCCACATCCAATGAGGGATCACAGGCTGCATTAACCCTTGTGTCTCCTTAGTCTTTATTAATCTAGAAAACTTCCTCAATATTTCTTTGCCTTTCACACCTTGATACTTTTGAAAAGTACTGGCCAATCATTTTATAGAATGACCCTCAGCTGAGTTGTCCTGTATCTCATCTCCTCATGGACTTTTCATAGCACCATATCGATGTTGGGTCCTTCTCAGAACATCTCTGTGGGAAGCACATGATGTACATCTGTCCCATTACAAGTAATGTTAACTTTAATCACCTGGTGAAGGTGGTGTCAGTCAGATTCTGTTACTGTAAAGTTACTATTTTTCTCTTAGTATTGTGGGGACTTGTTTCTCATTATACTTTCACTGACAAATTTTAGCTTTTGTTGATGATACTTCTCTGAACCAATTATTACTGTTTCCAAGTGATGATTTTACTATTTTTGTTATTCATTCTATTGTTATTAGTTGTAATTTCCTTGGACAGGTTTCATAGATTTCTGTAAGCCATATAGCCCTAGGTCATCCTTCCATTAGAGCAAAAGAAGAGAATATTTATCTAGTGCTCAGCCTGTGTTGTTCCTGTTATCAAGACACAAGGGGGCTGCCAAAGGCTTGGAGATGACAGAGCACCCTCATGTATCTGCACTGGCTCCTGATTTTCTGAATCTTCCTCGGCTAGTTATAGCTCATTCTGCCAAGGAACCACACCCACTTTTTCATACATTACCCTTTATTTATGTATTTTGAGAGAGAGAGAGAGAATGAGAGAGAGAGAGAGAGAGAGAGAGAGAGAGAGAGAATCCCAAGCAGGCTCCATGCTGTCAGCACAGAGCCTGACGAGGGGCTCGATCCCAAGAGCCATGAGATCATGACCTGAGCCAAAAGCAAAAGTAGGACGCTTAACCAACTGAGCCACCCAGGTGCCCTTTCATATATTAGTTACTCTTAAATCATTACTGTAAAATAATAAAGAAGTAGCAATTGCCACTTCAATTCTACAGATGAGAAAAATGAACCCCAAGGAGGTAGATACATTGCCTGGATCAGATAGTGGCACAATTGGAACTAGTTTCCAGTTCCTAGAGGTTTTTTACTTCCTATCAGGGATGGTCTAAAAAGTATATTACTTCTATTTGTATATGGATAACATGATATGTCTTCAAGAGAAGATGTAGTTTTGAACAAAATTATTATCAATCAGACTATCACTCTTGGCTTTTTTTGTACTGTTCACCATTATAATCTACTCTATTACTTGCAAATAATAATAATAATAATATTTAAACATAAGCTTCTTACAGATGTAAATTTCATTGACTGTTTTCATCTCAAGCTGAATTCCTCATGATTCCTCATTAAATTCTAAATATGGCATCTTCCATTTAATCAGAATGGTTAAGAGGTTCTGGTTAACTGAACATTACCCTTTAAACACCATTCTTCAAAGAATCCAAGCACAAAGATGAAGGGAAGGTATTCTTTTTTTTTTTTTAATTTTTTTTTTATTTTTTAAGTAATCTCTATATTCAACGTGGGACTCGAACGTACAACCCTGAGATCAAGAGCCAGCCAGGTGCCCCGAAGGGAGAGTATTCTTTAAAATCGGACAGTATCGTATGTTAGTATGAACAGCAACTCTCATTGCATGGTGCAATTAAAACATGAGGTAGGAAATAAGCTAATTAAAAAATTTATATCTACGTTATCTTATTTCCTTGTTATTTATCTTCTTTCCTAAAAATAGCATGTAGGAGAAAGAAATTTTAGATTAGGTGGACTTTCTGATGATCGGTATCTTGGATTTTAAAAAGTTACTAATATGTCTGTTAAACTAGTTTCTTTTCTTTAGGGCACCAGTAATTAGCATTTACCGATGGGACAGCAAGCATCTGCATTTGCTCACACAATCAAGACTCACTGTGAACTCAGTGCCTCAGAGCAGGTACCCCTCCTGGTAAGTGTTGTTTTGTTTTATTTTTAAGTCATTTGTGTCCCCGGTGTTTGTCCTTGTCCCTGGCACAAAGTAAGCACTGGATAAATATTTGCTGACTGATCTACTGACCCACTGACAGCCAGACTTCATTCACATCCAGGGTGAGGGCCCAACCTGGGCCTTCCTGAATTCCTGGGATTTTTTTTTCTTATTTCAAAAAAATAATACATGCTCATTATAGAAACTTGTAAAATAGAAAAACTCACACACACACACACACACACACACACACACACAGAGGAAATAAAGGCCCTTCCTTATCTTGCCAGCCATAAAGATGATTACACCATAAAGATGAGCATTTTTCCATTTATTAAATATTCTTCAAAAACATGTTTTTTAATGGCAATAGAATGATCCATTGTGTGGATATGCTATATTTAATAATTTCCTTGCTGTGGGTCATATAAATTCTGTACAACTTGCCACCATTGTGATGTTACACAATAAGTTCTCCAACTAGTAAAGCTGATTATCAAGTTACATTCCGAAAAGATTATATCCGTTGAAGTCCACTTGCTCCATAGATTTTCAATGCTGACAGTTGAGAAACAAGGGTTTCGAAACTACTCCTTTCCTTTTGAACGGCCTTCCGTGTCATGAGAATGAGCTAGCCTTTTCCTGCAGACTTAATTCTGGGCCCCTGTGAAGGGTAGGGTAAATCACAGGGGAGTGGATAATTTGGAAAACACGCCTGGAAACCTCAGTGTAAAGTGAAGAGAGGGCATTAGCCCTTAAAAAAAAAAAAAAAAAACAGGTTTTGGGATACAGCAAAGAGCAATAGTACCCCAACCAGAGTGATTAATAACACAAAACAACTAATATTATTATGTTGGTTGTGGTCACTTTATTCATGCCCCCACATTATTTTACAAAAGATACAATCATGCTAGTGAAAAGGAAAAAAATATCTGGGCTGGAAACTAGTCAAAAGGAGAGAGTACTTTAAAAAACAATTAACATTCAATAAATTAATAAAAATTTAAAATAAAAACAATTAGGGGTGCCTGGGTGGCTCAGTCTG
Source organism: Acinonyx jubatus (assembly GCF_027475565.1). NCBI lineage: Eukaryota > Metazoa > Chordata > Mammalia > Carnivora > Felidae > Acinonyx > Acinonyx jubatus. The sequence continues at coordinate 43,527,405 of NC_069392.1, forward strand.
TTAAGTGTCCTACCTTGATTTCAGCTCAGGTCATAATCTCACGATTTGCAGGTTTAAGCCCCGAGTCGGGTTCTTCGTGGACAGTGCGGATGGAGCCTCCTTGGGATTCTCTCTCTCTCTCTCTCTCTCTCTCTCTGTCCCTTTCTTGCTTGCACACCTGCACGCACACACATGCTCTCTCTCTCTCTCTCTAAATAAATAAATAAACATTTAAAAAATAAATAAAAATGAAAAAATATTAGCATTTGTTTCTGAGGAACAGATTTGCTTCACTCTGAAACAAAAACTTCATTTTCAAAAATAATATATAACAAAAATTTCCAAAAACAATTTGCCACTATCATAAACAAAAATTCTATTCTGGCCCTTGTTTTTTTCTGCATCTGCTGATTCCACCTCCAAGACTGGTAGATCAGGTGTCAGACTGGAAACTTTGCTCAGTTCCTAAAGGTATCCTTCAGTTCCTAAATATCGGACATACACATCTCTTTATTAAGTCAGCATTCAAAACGACTGTAAGCCATTACAAACATGTAAAGTATTATTATTGAAAAGAAGAGCTTAACTATTTAAAATTTAACCCTTGGTAGGACAATTCTATTTCCAAGTGTCCAGTCAAGCAAAGGCTGCAATACTTGGAACTCTGTGGAAAGCTCTAGAGATTGAGCTCTGGGCTCTGAGCCAGTTGTGTGGTGGGAAACCACCATTTTAGAAAGTGGGATTTTTAGAATACAGTGGGAGTGAGACTGAAATCAATCTTTATGTGGGACAATTTTACTGAGAAGCCTGAGTGATTGACCCTTTATTTTATTTTGTGTTTTCACTGATTGCCATGAATCCCATTCCAGCTTCTTTTTCCATCACAAGCCTATTTATTACATTTTACAGCTCAATGGCTCATGAATAAACACTGTAACCGCCATTAGTCAAAAAGAGGATACTCTGTAGAGAGTTGGGGTAATGTGCTTTTATTAATGTGAGGGTAGTTGGGAAAGCAGTGTTGACCCCCCTTTCTTTGTACATTTCTTTAGACAGTCTCTCATGGTTAACCTTGTAATCTTAGTGCATGATTGACTAAAGACAGACCATCAAAAGTGAACTAAAAGCCAATATAGTTTTGTCCCAAAGCATGCTGGGAAGCCAATGGATGCCAAAGCTATTTTTTCAGGAGACAAAGAATAAGTCATATTTCTGGGGCCCTTATGTTTCCCTTCAACAAGGAAGTGGAATGGGAATGGAAGGTGAAAGACGCGTGACCACTTTTAAATGATGCAAGAAAAGATATGTTTTTCTATTGACATTTTCCTTTCTAGTGGCGGTGGTTGATCCAAAGGTTCTAAGCTGGAGTGAAGGTTTAAGTAGCCAGGATTTGGAAAAGAGAGTGGGGATATGTGGTTCGGGGATCCTAAAGGATGGAAGTCGATTGTACTTTAGGGTGAAGTGAGCAGAAGTAAAAACATCCATTTCCATCCTCTGATCCCCACACGTGTATGCCTGCCTTTGTTCATCTAGCTTTCTTAGCTCCATAATACCTTCCTTGGGTGGCTGGGGCTGGGGGCAAAGGGAAAGATGGTTTAGTGGATGTTGTTGGTATTCTGCCCATTTCTCCTCTATCCCTATCTCAACGGACCCACATTTTCATTTTAGTTGACACCATCACCCACGCACTTTGAGACAAGATGATCTTGGCTTACTCCAATCAGCCCATTCCACTTCCAAGCTAAGGGCAGTGGTTTAGGTGAGGGTATCTGACCTACAGGTCCCATCAAGGTGAATCTCAGGATTCCTGCTTGAGATCCTATGGCTGGGGTGCTCGCTCTCTCTCTCTCTCTCTCTCTCTCTCCTTGTTCCAGGAAGTACAGGAACCATTGCAGTCCTTTCACCATCGGACAAGAATGACCTAAAGATGAAGTCAACAAAGGGGGCAAGCACATACAAGGAAGTGGCGGAAAAATGGAGCAGGAGCTCCTGGGTTAAAATGACTCTGAAGCTTGCCCCACTCTGAACTTCCAGTTACACGAACGCATGAGTATCCTCACTGTTCAATGCATTTAGAGAAGATGTCTGTGTCTTAGAACCAAAAACATTCTAGCTCTTCACAGAGTGGTGGAGGTATCATTTACCTAAGCATATTAAGGTTCATGTCTAGGGGCTGTGTCTTCCTTCTTTTTCTTCTTCTTCTTCTTTTTTTTTTTTTTAAGATTTTATTTTTAAGTAATCTCTACATCCAATGTGGATCTTGAACTTACAACCCTGAGGTCAAGAGTTGCACACTCTACTAACTGAACCATACTGCTAATATTAACCTACAATGTAGATTCAAAACACATGCAGTGAACAACACTAGAAGGTAATACTGTTCAGGTATACACAGTACTGTATAAAAAGAGGGTGAAGGACAGATTTGGGTTCTAACCATTACTTATCATGTTATTTCTATGGGAATATCTGCTCCAACTTCCAAATAAGCAACTTACAAATGAACTTTTGGGGACCCTCTGGATCTCAGGTTTCTCACCAGGATGTCACATCAGAGGAAGTTTAAGGTATCTTCTAGCTTTATCATTCTATGATTCTTTGTTACCAGTTCATTTTAGGTGAGTAAAAGTGAAACCCTGTAATAGGGCAGCATTCTTGAATAGTATGGCACTTGAGGATTGTGCATTTCCTGGTCAGCAAGTTGTATCTTGTTTGTTTTCACAGCAGTTGAAGATTTGCCATCATTATTTTAACCATTTTTGAAATTCTAGGATATTATTCACATCTTGCCTTTAAATATTTATGCACAGAATACCTTATTTCCCACAGCAAACTCATTTTTTGATTTGTCAGCTTTATGGAAACCTGAGATATCCAAACAGGCTCGCATTTCTAAGCAAAAGCTTAGTGTGTGCCAGTCATAAATCTGTTCTTTTATGTTATAACTGATGGCAAAAGGCATTGCTCGAGACTGAAATCTGTTCTTTATTTTTTTTTTAATTTTTCAATGTTTATTTATTTTTGAAAGAGAGAGAGAGAGACAGAGCACAAGCAGGGGAGGGGCAGAGAGAGAGAGGGAGACACAGAATCTGAAGCAGGCTCCAGGCTCTAAGCTGTCAGCATAGAGCCCGACGTGGGGCTTAAATTCATGAACCATGAGATCATGACCTGAGCTGAAGTTGGACGATTAACTGACTGAGCTACCCAGATGTCCCTGAAATCTGTTCTTTAATATTGGCACAATGGAAACAAAAGAGGAGCGTGTGGCCAGACTTGAAAAAGGAAGTTGCATTTCTGCTTCACATTCATGGTAATGGAGATGCCACATTAATGTTTAACAAATTCTTCCTGATTTGAACAATTAGCCATTAATTCTTTTTTTTTTTAATTTCTAATGTTTATTTTTGAGAGAGAGAGAGAGAGAGAGAGAGAGAGAGAGTGGAGGAGGGGCAGAGAGAGAAGGAGACACAGACTCTGAAGCAGGCTCCAGGCTCCCCAACATGGGGCTCCAACTCACAGACTGTGAGCCAAAGTCAGAAACTTAATTGACTGAACTACCCAGATGCCCCAGCCATTAATTCTTTAAGTTTATTTATTTATTTTGAGGGAGAGAGAGAGAGAGAGCATGCATGAACAGGGGAGAGGCAGAGAGAGAGGGAGAGAGAGTCCCAAGCAGGCTCTATGCTGTCAGTGCAGAGCTCCACTTGGGGTTGGATCCCACGACCCTGCGATCTTGACCTGAGTCGAGATCAAGAGTTACATGCTTAACTGACTGAGCCACCCACGTGCCCTGTGCCATTAATTCTTTTAAAGTGCTCTTTCCAGCCCAAATGTCCATCAATGGATGAATGGATAAAGAAGATGTGGTGTGTATATATATATATATATATATATACACATATATATATGTGTATATATATATATGTATATATATATATACACATATATATATGTGTATATACACACACACACACATGCACACACACACACACACATACATATGATGGAATATTATTTGGCAATCAAAAAGAATGAAATCTTACCATTTGCAACTATGTGGATGGAACCAGAGGGTATTATGCTAAGTGAAATTAGTCAGTCAGAGAAAGACAAATATCATATGACTTCAATCATATGTGAAATTCAAGATACAAAACAGATGAACATAAGGGAAGGGAAGCAAAAATAATATAAAAACAAGGAGGGGGACAAAACACAAGAGACTCTTAAATACAGAGAACAAACTGAGGATTGCCGGAGGGGTTGTAGGTGGGGGGATGGACTAAACGCGCAAGGGGCATTAAGGAAGACTCTTGTTGGGATGAGCACTGGGTGTTAAACAGGGGATGAATCACTGGAATCATTATTGCACTATATGTTAACTAACTTGGATGTAAATAAATAAATTATAAAAAATAAAAAAAGTGCTCTTTCCAATTGGCTTAATAAATTATTGGCTAATATAGAATTCTGAACACAGGCAATATAATATTCTAAGTGGTTGAATTAGGAAGAAAAATGTGGAAAGTACTCTAAAGTTGGAAGGTAGTAGAATACTGTGAAATAGTCCATAAAAACTAAGACAAAGCCTCAGCTGCAATGATAGTCCCAAGATAGCTTCTTTAAGGAGTAGAAAATTTCCACAAACTCACAAGCTGTAGTCACAATTTGTTTGTATTAAGATTATTGGATCAGAAAATGACTCATGTACATATCACTTGATAATCAGCTATAGCCAATATAAAATCCCCTGCGAAAGTAGCTGTTCAAACATTCTGGTTGAGGATTCTATTTAGGAGTAGAAAAAAAATTGAATTTTAGGAAGTCATATAAAGAGATCATTGTTTTGGGATGCCTGGGTGGCTCCGTCGGCTAAGCATCTGACTCTGGATTTTGGCTCAGGTCACAATCTCAAAGCTCATGGGATCGAGACCCATGTGGGGCTCTGTGCTGACAGGGCAGAGCCTGCTTGGGATTCTCTCTCTTCCTCTCTCTCTGTCCTTCCCCTGCTCATGCTCTCTCTCTCTCTCTCTCTCTCTCGCTCTCTCTAAATAAATAAATAAACAGCGAGTGAGTGAGTGAGTGAGATATCATTGTTTTTAATGCGAAATGATGTGGTGTTGATAATGCTGGACTTTATGCTTTGAGTTTGGAGCGTTGTATCTGAAATTTTCAATATTATCACATTCAACAGTTTATTCAACAAGCTTTTAGTGAGTGCCTTGTGCTAGACACTGTATGTGTCAATGGGGAGATAAAAATGAATGAGGCATGATCTGTGCCTCTCAGGTCTCACAGATTAGAGGAATACAGGGATGCAGTAAAGACAAGCCACCGGTGATTTACTATATGTCACAATGACCACAAAGTGCCTACGCAGAAAGGGGGCAGCCATAATCTTGGGGGGTGCAGGGGGGTGGGTGGACGAAGAAGAGGGCTACTGTGTTTGAGACACATTGTGGCATTCTTTGCTGGTTTGGGGATGGATTTTACAGTCACTAGAATCACGTCAGTTGTGACTGTGGGCACAACCTGGGGAGCTCATGAGGACAGAACAGGTGCGGAAACCCCAGGCCAAGTTGTAGCCATCATGCGGTGCTTTCTCAAGTGAGAAAGGTTATTGACTCTGCCAGAAAGAAGAACCTTTTTCATTTGTTAGACATTCAAACATTTGTACACTGGAAGAGGTTCATCTCCTCTGCAACTTTCACTTTTGCCTCTGATGTAAACATGCTATGCTGGGCAAAAGCCTATGACTCCATTCATAGATTAAATTGTTGGCATATCTGTCATTGTGAAGACAGCATATTGGAAGGTGCTATACATACAGAAAGGGTGAGTTTATGATCTTAAATAATCTGCAGAAGGAAACGTTGGATATTCCCATATGTTTAGTTTTCTTTATGCCTTTGATCGCCTTCCTACCTAATTTTTTGAGCGCTTAATACCTCCTCTCTTCCTCCTCATCTCCTTTCCCCTTAAGAGCTGGCCTTAAGTAGAAATTTGTGTTTTTACTTATTTATCAAACAGTTCAAATCTGCATGTCGAGCCAGGCACTCTTCTTTATAAAAATCAACTTACTTAGCCAACTCACAATTCTTTGGGGATGGCTACTGTTACTACCACCCCCTTTTTACAGATAAGAAAAATGCGAGGTAGAGATATTTAAAAACTTGCTTGAGGACACACAACCAGAGAGCAAGCTGCAGAGCTGGGATCTGAACCCAGAGCTCCACACTCTCAACCTCCACGTGTGCTTAGTCTGGCCACAGTGCTAAAGTGAGGATATATTCTGTGCTGCCCACCAGCTCAGCCACTGGGTAGGCTCTTTCCTATTCACCAAGGCTTTTTCACTGCTGCTCAGAGCAGGCCGAGCTCTTTACAGAAAGATGCCTTTGAAATGCAAAGGTTGACAGCTTTATTTGTGGATCCACACTGTGGTTTTTGGCTGGAGTCGGCTGGGCACCAGCTCTGTGGTAGTCAGCCTTTAAAAATGGTGTAATATTCACACTGTTTTTGTTGGATAATTGCGTGCCTTTAATTTGTGGTATTATAAACAGAGCAGTAATCTGGTTTAGGAGTATCCAGAAAGTTATTTGATATCCATTAAGTCAAGTTGCTATTTTTATTCACCTCTGTAGAGGTGAATATTATTATGGTCCAGAAAAAGCAACACTGTAATATATTCTAATGGATGTATCCTGACAGATTGGGGGGGGGGGGAACTTCTGAAGAAGGTAAGGAACAATTCTGCTTCCTTCCTTAACAGGTGAGCACAATTTTCCCTTTAAATAGTATGACAGTTTAGCTTTCTTTAGAATATGAATTTTAAAAGGAAAAAAATCACACCTTTTTTAGTTCATGGATTTGAAACAGTGATTTTTTTTTAAAGACCTACTTAAACCACTGCTGCCTAAAATGTTTACCTTACTCAGAAATTCTGAGAGTTCAAGACATTTAAAAAGATTAAATCATGTCCAAATAATTATTTAGTAAATGTGAAGTCCCCATACAGTAACCATATGGGAAATAAGAATATTCATCATCAGTAGTTGCTTTTCATCAGTATCCTATGATTTAAAGTTACTTATTATACACTTATAGACAAAGAATAGGTTATTTAGATAGCATCTTCCATCCAGGCATTTCAGTGGTTTGCAAACTTGAGCCTGAGTTAACTGTTCAGTCTTTGGAGATGAATCATTCCTTTTGTTTAGCCCATTGGTATAGTATTTAGATTAACTTGTAGGTTTGTATTTAACCTGACAGAATCCAAAGAGCCAGATCAGACATATGCTAGCAGTCTTTCCTGGGGCCCTGACAGAGCTACACGCAGGGAGGAGGGCTCAAGTCATTAGTTTGTGATTAATGTTTGTGGAAAGTAATATTTCTACCATTTTATGGATGGAGCAACTGAGGCACTGAGAGGTTAAGTGGCTTGCCCTTGATCACAAAGCTGTTTAGTAGTTCCAGGCAAATCAGGCACTGATGCAAGCTCACCATGATTTTGCATCCAATTCTCACCAATTTAAAATTTTGCAAGTTACAGTTCCTGTACCTGCCAGTGGGCAGGTTACAAACCGGAAGTTGAAACTAACATGAGAGAAGGTTGACCATCATTTTCTCCAGGAAGGAAGCCACCAAAGTTTGCTTTGGCTAATGGAGCTGGCATGGGGGCTATCGACTCCATGGACCCAGCCCTCTTGGACTGGCTGGCTCTCTGCTGATCCCCCAAGGCTTCTGTCCATGAGGATTCAATCAGCTTCAGGGCTGCTGGCCGGGGTGGGGGGCAGGAGGACTGTAAATCTGGGAAAGCTGCAAGTATTCAGGGTCTTGAACTTTATCAGGTTTGAATGTGTGATTGTGAAAGTAAAGAGCAGAGAAATGACAGCACTCAGTAAATCAAATATAGAGAAGATCAGGACTGTCAGAGACAAGAGAAAAACAGGCTCTGGGCACAAACGCCACTGAAAACCTGCAGGCAGGAGGAGACTTTTATGTTCCCTCCAGACTGTGCCTTCTGAAAAACAAATCTCTTTCTCTGTCACTTTATCCAGAGAACGGTGCTCTTTGTTTTGTCCCATGGATTTCTCGCTTTAAGTTTTCATTATCGAAGTTTAGATCTTGTTTTAGAAGATGGGGTGCTATATGGGGGAAAAACCCCGACAACAACAGAAAGAAAATTAGTTGAAAAATGTCTGAAATGGCCTAGATTTTTCTCTATCAATAATGTGTTCCATAGCTTATGAGTGATCTTTAATATTCTATTCCTTAACAAAATACGACTGTAAATAAGTGTCCTGTATAAATAGTGATACCAAACTTAAAGGTGAAAAGTGTGAGGTGACCTAGTCAGATGACCAGGTCAATTTAATTAGTCCCCCCAACCCTTTTATCTAATGCCAGTCCACAGGTTCCCCTCCTTCATGGCCCCATCTGTTAACTCACTCCTATCTGCTGCCAGAAAGAAGGGGGGAGAGGGGGGTGTGCTGTTGCCAACCAGGATACTTTTCTCAAGGGATGAGCCTCAAGATTACTATCTTCATCCTGGAGAAGAGGCTGGAGTCTGCTGCTGGGATTTGCAAGGGAGAACAAGGAACGTTTCTTCTTCAAAGGAACCAAAAGCAAGTAAAGAACTATGTTTGTCTCAGCCACACTTTCCTACCATAATGCAATAAATAAAATCCTCAGTGCTGGTACCTAGAAAAAGCCCGAGGCCTCTAATGAATGGCAAGACTCAAAGTTGAATGGGTGCTGAAAGAAGTTCTTTCTTGGAAATTAATTCGCTCCAGGGAACAGCTGGGTCACACAAGAAATTGAAATTCGGTGTAGTATATGTGAGTCTATTACAATATAGATATTGGTAATAATAGTTCACACTTAACATAGTGCTTACTATGTGCCAGGTACTCTTGGTACTTTCCATTTAAGAAATCTTTTAATCCCCTTAAACAATCCTATCAGGGAGTTACTTTTATCATCCTCATGTTACAGATGAGAAAACTGAGGCACAGAGAGGTTAGGCAATTTGTCCTGGTCACACAGTTAGAAAGTGGCAGAATTAAGATTCCAACCCAGGCAATTCTCTTAGTCTGTGAGCCAGAGTGACTCGGTTCTTTACAAACTCACTGTGAAGCCTAGAAGACAATATGAGCCTGGGTAAACTCTTCTAGGGAAAGGCTCAAACACCTCCCTCCATCTTTGAAACTGTGGTACTTTGCCTAACCGGCTCCACAGAAGTCCCAAACTTCTAGACTGTAAACACTTCAAAACTAGGAGCTAACTCTTCTAGTTCTCTTTGTGCAGTATATATACTCAGTAGTGTTGTTGGGCAAGCGCAGGAAACTGGAGGGCTGCATATGGGTAGACAACTCTCGGTCCTGATTCTCTGCATATTTGCAACATAACTGAATGCAGAGGTCATAGTTCTGGGTGGCAAATGCAGTAATTTTTTATTTGGGGGGCATTTCTCTCCCCTTTAATTGACTCAAGGAGGAGCATTAGTTACTTAGCAAATCTCCAAAAGCTTATCACCTCCTTTTCTGCTCCCTCTTAGCAACATTACCCCCTCCCCCCCAACCAAGAAAAGAGAAACAGAAAGGTCTCTGAGCTGAGACAGCTCTGGGGCAGTAGCATCTGGACTCTGACCCTAGAATTGGCATTATCTGCACATCTAGTGATACCAGCAAAATTCACGTCTTTCATGTCTAGTGTGTTGGAAATTTCTGTCTCTTTCACCTTTGGGGGAGCAGAAATGATCCCTTTCCTTCTGATGCTCTGGTTTTTCCTATCCCCCCCATTCCCCACCCCGGAGGGGTGGCTGGATGAGGGGGAAAGATTAGATGAGGTGGATGGCTTTGGAGTTCACCTTATTTGGAGGAAGGCAATGAGAAAAGGGAGTCATCTTTAACTTCCGGGACCCAGCATGAGGTGACAGACAGAAACCGAAGATGTTAGATTGCCTTTGGAATTCAGAGTCCTGTCTCCAGCTTCACCATAGAACAGAAGGGGACAGCACAAGATCTAAGAGGAATGAATCCCCGTTGCAGGGAAGCCAGCGCTGTCTCTCTAACCTGCCACCCCTGAAGGTTCTTAACTACTCATGTTGCAAAGTGGCAGAAAAGGCTTAGGTGAGACTAGAGTCCGGGGGAATGCTACATCTACTTAAGGGAAGAAGAAATGGCTCAGTGCGGAGACCTCCAAAACGTGGCACCTGACTCCCCAAGCCCCCTCTTCAGTCCTGGATCAGGAAAGTGGATAGTCCTGCCTCTCTTTAGTGAAAAGGATCACCCCAGGGGCAGGGCCTCGGCCCAGCTGGCAGCCCTAGGCTTTGTGTAGTTATGCCAATAGTAATTAATAATGATAATAAACACCGCATTTCATAACCAAACCCAACCTGGGGATGACCGACGGATTGGACCTCTGCCTCCCACCTGCACGCTCTTCATTTGCGAGTCCACACCCGCCGCATTGGCCTCAGTCTAATTCAGCTGTCCAGTTCCACCCATCGGTTCTGACCGGGGTTCCAAAGAAGGGCTGCTCCAGACAACCAGAGATATGGAATAACATCGCCCCTCGGCAAAACCCCAGGGAGTGGGAGGTGGGAAGGTAGAATTATTCAACATCAGAAAATAATCAAAACGGGACGGCAATTCAGGCCCCAGTGAGCTCGGTTTAGTTTTTCTGGCAAGTGCAGGGTGTCTGTTTTGGGAGCCCAACTCCGTCCGGCCTGGAGTTCCACGGACCCCGGGACCCAGGCAGCCTGGGGACCTCCACATTCCCGGTGCAGCGGACACAGGTCCCGCCGGGCCCGTGGAGGTGTGCGCCAGTGAGGCCGCGATCTCAGGGTGTCAGGGCGCAGCCAGGCCGCGGGAAGGGAGGCCGGCGCCGGGTGGAATGTCTTTATCGGGATCAGAGAGCCACAAGCTTTTCCTCCGCTTCTTTAAGCGATCACGGATAGACACCTTTCGATCTTTTGTCAGGCATCTTGGCCCTTAATAGCCAAATTTATTTGGGTTAAAGCGGCCTTGGGAGAAGCCGGGAGGGAAGATCTTTCGTCGGTCATGGGTGGCCTAGATAACAAGCTTTAAAAGAGAGAGGGAAGAAGAAAGTAAAAAGGTTAATGGATGAGGGGAGGGCTAGGAGGCGCCCAGCGTGGGGCTTTTACAGCGACCCTTCTCTGGTCGCCCGCTTATCGCGGCCCTAACTTACCCGCGGCGTATGAAGTACATTAAGTCACGTAAACAGCGCGCGGGGAGGAATGCCACCGCGGTGACCTCTCCGCGCCGCGCTGGCGGCCCTGGGCGGTGCGCTGGGGGCGGCCCGGGGCTGCGGGGCGAGGGGCCGCCGGGCCGGGCCTGCAGCAGCCGCGCGCGCGCCGGGACTCGGTGCCGACCGCCCTGGCCCGGCGTTGGCGCGGCAAGTTCCCAACTCCTGGTGACCAGCGGGGCGACGGGGCGGAGAGCCGGACGGGGGGGGGGGGGGGGGGGCGACCCGGGTTTCTAGGCTGCGCAGTTCTCGAGCTCCCGCCGCCACCACCTGACTTTCCTAAAGAGTGTTTTTGGGCTACCGAGAATTAAAGAAAAAGAGAGAGAGAGAGAGAGAGAGAGAGAGAGAGAGAGAGACAACCCGCCCTCCCCCACCCCAAACACCGCCTGGACTCTCTGGACGCGCTTGCATTGGATTGGCAGCCGCTGAGTCCGGGGGACAGGCCGCCCCAACCCGACTATTGGGGCAGGATGCTGGCTAGGGTGGGGCGACCCGTGTCCTTCGTCAAAAGCGTCCCAGGGACAGCAAGAAATACGGTAACGGCAAGAAGGCCCCAGGGATCTTTTTTAAAACTCTCAATTTAAAACTACGTTTTAAATCAGAAATTGTATTCTTTGTATTCTTTCTTTCCGAAACCTCGCTGGAGCAGCCGGGAGCTTTGTGAACTGACAACTTATTGAGCTTAAGGTTTCGGGGGGCGGGTAAAGGCGTGTCGTTTCTCGGTCCTCACCCGGGTCTCGCCCTCCTCTGGAAACAGAGCACCACTGGGTTCCCAAACACCCCTTCGCATTTGGCAGCAAAGCCTCCGCCCCCTGCCCAATTGGCTGCCGGATTCCGGCTGGATTCGAATCTCAAATAGTAGTGTGGCGCAGCCCAAATAAATCAGCCTTGGGGACAGGTCGCATTTCGGAGCCAGCACCTCTCCGAGGGCGAGGAGGGCGGCTTGAGGACGGAAGGCTCACTCCAGAGGGGCCCCTCCTCGAGTCTAAATAGTCCGGGGAGAAATAATTTCGTTTCAGTTTAGTAAACCTCCTCAAAAAGGAGACAGACGGAAGGAAAAGGAAAGGAAAAAGATAAAGAAAAAACCGCGAAGAGAATAGAACTTCTAGCAGCCTATTCACTGGGGAATTATGGGGGACTTCTCTAGCTCTCGGGTTCCTCCCTAGTTTGGGGTGCACTTCTTCCCTCCGCATCCCTATTCTGCCCTCCTTTCTGGACCAGCTGGTGTGCTCCAAGGAAGCGCGGGACCCAGGGTCCCTTAGGGGTGGCTTTGAAAATGTGCCACTACTTCCGGGGGTGTTTTCCCCAGGGCCAAATCCAATGCATTGGGGAAATGGTACACTGGATGGGTCAGGCAGCCTTAGCTTGTTGTCTGGATAAACTCTACGGGTTAAACGGTTTTGTTTTATTTTTAAGCGAACTGAAAAGAAAAAAAAAGAAAAACCATTTTACTACCCCTTGTCTCCTTTAGTTGGAAAACCAGTCTAAAAAAAATTGTGACCGTGCAAAGGAGCAAATTGCAACTGCCCACCCTTGTTTTAGGCAATGTTAAAAAGAGATTGGGAATCTGGAAGGTAAAATCCCGGGCGCCTTCTCGAGCCATTTGAGACCGCACGTTGTGGGGTCGGTCACGGTCTGTCCCAGCGGTGTCAGGGCCGGTGCACCCTCGTACAGCTGCTGCGGAGCTGCGGGGAAAGCACGTCCCTGGGGGCTTAGCTATTGTCCAAGGAAATTCAGACACCTTCATACTTCCTAATATAAAGAAACACACACAACAGGAATCAGGTTCGGGTCTGGGTCTTCTCAGGGCTCAGGCTTGGAGGCCATTCACATCCTGTAATCTAACTTAGCCAGAGGATTTTTAAAAACACGTCCGCATTAGAAATCACCTCACTGAGATATGAATTAAGGAAAAAAAAAAAAAAAAAAACAACCTTTGCTTTTAAGAGTAAAACTGAGAAGCACTTGGCAACAGTTGGCCCCAAAGAAAATCAAATGTCCACAACGTTTCTGTAACTGCTTACAGATGAGCTTCTGAAAAAACGGAGTCTGTTAAAAACTTGGTCGGAAACTCATGAAAAACTCAAAAGAAAGTAGCTTTCAGCCCTGGTCGGAGTTAAGTGGCAGGCGGACGCCAGGTCAGCTCTTCTGCCAGTCGCATTCGATCGAACTCAGGTTAAAATTTAAAGCCCCTGAATCCTGCTCCGGTTGCCGATCTCTGTTCCAGAGTTTTCTAACTTCACTGGTTCCGATTGTGGCCACATCGAAACTGGGAACCGCCACAGTGATTGGGGGAAGCAAAGAGGAATGTAATAAAAGTGACTAAATTGGATGAGAACGGTTTATGGACCGTCTTAGTAGCAATTTAAAAGTCAGAAGTGTTTAGCAGCAATTTACAACGAAGAACGGAAAAAAATTAAAAAAAGAACTCTCTTCGACTTCCTCGATTCGGCGACCTCCTCCCCCTCATTGCCAGGGTCTGTCCCCTTCTCTCCTTACAATACACAGGTTCACAGCTCACTATTATAGTGAGGAAACATACTTTCAGCGACTCAGTCTCACGACCTCTCTAAACCATATTTTACAATGTCCCTACCTAACCCGGTTCAACTCTCTTAGTCTTGTCTTCCTTTTCCAACTGGAAAAACACAATATTAAAAAAGGAGAGAGAGAGAGAGAGAGAGAGAGAGAGAGAGAGAGAGAGAGAGTGCCCAAATGCTTTCAGGGAGACTGACCTTTAGAAAATCATTTACTTCGATTTACCTGGAAAAAAATTGTAAAATCCATTCTCACAAAGCAACTCCTCCTGCCCTAGTTAAAATTCTCTCTCCGCGGCCTTCTGGGGTCACGTCTGTCGGAAGAAATGTTTTTGTGCGCTAAAGGGAGCGAGACATATATCACAGCTCCTGCGGACCAACCTGCGGCCGCGCGCCTCGCTGCTGACAGATCGGCGCTGATAACCCTGCGACGTTCATTTCCAGTCCCTTTGCCGGCTCAGGACCATATCAGTTTGTACACAGTTGTGATAACCATTTGGAGGGAGAGAAGAAGGGGTGTGTATGTGAGGGTGGGGGTGGGGAAGCGGTACTTCCCGCTGGGTCCAGGGAAGTTGACCCCCCTCCCCCTTTCCAATGACTTATCCAAGACTTACCTGAAATTCTCCAGGATAAGCTCAGAGCAAACGGGACACCAAAACTTGGAGAGCATCTTGGGGCGCGACTGGGGTGGAAGCCCTTTTTTCCATCACGCGCACCTTCAGGGACTAGCCTTTAAGTACACCAGGACCCCGAATCAAAAGGTTTTTCCCAAAGGTTAGCTGGTGAGTGCAGACGTGAACTCCCGAAACCTCCTGGGAATTTATAGTCTGTTTCTAAAAAGCAGGGTAGAGATAAGAAGCTGGGCACTGGAGTTCCTTCTTTTCCATATATTTGGATCCTCCATCCCCGGTGGCCACCACGACCCGAGCCCCAGGGTCTCGAGAAGAGGTCGGGGAAAGTTTAAGGTCAGTCCCATACAGCTGCAGAACAACAAAAACTCTTCTAACGTGGACAGAAGAACGGGGCAGGCCGGAAGAGCAAAGCACTTTCCCCCTCATTCTGGGGGGCACGTTGACCCGAAAGCTGGCGCATCCCTCCCGCCGCGGTGGCAGCGCGGGGCTTTGCACAGCCACTGCTCCCCCCACCCGCCCCCGTGAGTGCGTGTGTAACTGGGGGCGGAGGAAAGTGCTGCGCCGCCGGATGGGTGTGGGTCGCCAGCCAGGTCAAGCCTTCCTCCCCCTCCGCCCCTCCCCGGGCGTCCCAGGGCTCTGCGCCCCCTCGAAGGGCTCGCCCCCACTCCCGGGAAGGTACTCTGGGCTCGGCCCACAACCGGAGGCTGAGCGGCGCTCATTGTCTGCCCTGGCGGCGCGTTCCCCTCCCCCCGCCGCCCGCGGTCCCCTCCCCACCCTCTTTTCTCTCCTCCCCTCACTCCCTCCTGCTCCTCCTCCTCCTCTTCACCTCCAGCGCCCAGCTGCTCGCGCAGCGCAGTTCCGACCCACAGCCTGGCACCCTTCGGCGAGCGCTGTTTGTTTAAGGCTCGGTGAGTCCAATCAGGAGCGCAGGCTGCAGTTTTCCGGCAGAGCAGTAAGAGGCGCCTCCTCTCTCCTTTTTATTCACCAGCAGCGCCGGGCAGACCCCGGACTCGCGCTTGCCTGCCGGCGCCCTCAGCCTCTCTCCGCGCTCAAGAGCGGTCTCCGCGGTGGCGGTTCTCCATGCGCAGCGCGCACCCGAGGTTCGGCTGCTTCCTCTCTTGCTCGGGCTCCCCTCTTTCCTCTCCCTACCCCCCACCCGTCACGGGCCCTTCAGTCCCGGACTCTCCGGCCCTCTGCGGGCCGCGGTCGGCTCTGAGGGCGTCTTCCTTCTCCTGTCGCGGCCGACTGTAGCGGCTCCCAGGTTCCTGGGACACCGCGGACCAACTTCTGCTGTCTCTTCCTCTCCCTGAAGCGCTTATCTGCGCACAGCCTTATCTCCGAGTTATCTGGCGCAAAGGGGCGGGAGCCGGCAGTCAGGCGAGCAGAGAGACTTCTTTCTTGCTATCTGGCCCGGGTCTGTGTGTGGGCATTAATTTTAGTATGGTTATCTCCGATGAGACGAAGCGATTTGGAAAAGTAGCTCCGAGGAGGCCCTCCCGGCTGCAGTTCGCCTCCCTTCCCCACTCCCTCCGAGTCTCCCCGTCTTTCTTCCTGCTCTCCCCTTTGGGGTGGCCTCGGCTCCGGGGCGGTCTCACACGCACCCCCCCCCCCCAACCCTGCATTTCCCCCTCCTCTGTGCTCCGCTCCACCCCGCTACGTCC
Source organism: Acinonyx jubatus (assembly GCF_027475565.1). Taxonomy (NCBI): domain Eukaryota; kingdom Metazoa; phylum Chordata; class Mammalia; order Carnivora; family Felidae; genus Acinonyx; species Acinonyx jubatus. The sequence continues at coordinate 43,543,482 of NC_069392.1, forward strand.
GATTCCGGAACGGTCTGGCCTTTCCGCGGTTGGGGATGACCACAGGGTGGGAGGGGGTGGCTCAGCCGGCGTGAGCGCACGCGCTGGTGGTGCAAACTCGAGCCGTGTCTAAGGTGTGCGGCGCCACGGGGACTAGTGTTGGGCGTGAGACTCGGGCCCCGCGGGCAGCCAGCAGTGCCTGGGCCCGGAAGGTCAGAGACTGTCGTCTCCGCCCCGGCGCCCCACCTTCCCTGGGCTGAATTGCGCTTCTCTCTGGAGCTCGCACTGCGTCCCATCAAGCGTAGTCGGGGAAGCTCTGGGAAAGCCAGTGTGGGAGAACGCGGCGGTTTCGTTTTCGGGGACAGGTTGCCTTCCTTACGCTAACGATTTTCACGCGGGTAGACCTCACACTGAGGCACTCCGGGCTAGGGGCACGTGTAGCGAGGCGGGACAAGGCAGCGCCGACCAGCACAACTACTTCAAAAGTTCTTTTGTGTGTCATCGGCCGAGAGGGAACCACTTTGGGGCGGAAGGGAAACCTCCGCCAGGCTTCTCGTCACCCCTGGGATCTAGCGCGCCGCAGATGAAGGATGCTGCGGAGAGGGTGGGCGGGAGGACGAGGGGACCCAAGTGGTGCAGGCAAGGGAAGGCGGATATCCCGGTCCTGGGAGGACCCGGCGGAGACTGCCCAGGCTCCGTTCCCCTCTCCTTCCCCCAAACCCCGCGCCCAGGGCAGAAACGGGATGTTTGAGAAATCTCATTAGCTAGAAAAGGCAGTAGAGTGAGATGTGTGGCCTGCGCGTTTGTAACCCTTTTTGATTTCTCCTCCCGTCCCTGCCTCCCCTCACCCCGCCTCAGGAACTAGAAGTTAGCTTGGAGAGGCGCCGGACCGTGGATGGCCTTGACTGACGGCGGCTGGTGCCTGCCGAAGCGCTTCGGGGCCGCGGCTGCCGACGCCAGCGACTCCGGAGCCTTTCCAGCGCGGGAGCCCTCCACGCCGCCTTCCCCCATCTCCTCTTCTTCCTCCTCCTGCTGCTCCCGGGGTGGGGAGCGTGGCCCCGGCGGCGCCAGCAACTGCAGGACGCCTCAGCTCGATACGGAGGCAGCGGCGGGACCCCCGGCCCGCTCGCTGCTGCTCAGCCCATACGCCTCGCATCCCTTCGGGGCTCCCCACGGACCTTCGGCGCCCGGGGTCGCAGGCCCCGGGAGCGCCCTGTCGAGCTGGGAGGACCTACTGCTCTTCACTGACCTCGACCAGGCCGCGACAGCCAGCAAGCTGCTGTGGTCCAGCCGCGGCGCCAAGCTGAGCCCCTTCGCCCCCGAGCAGCCCGAGGAGATGTACCAGACCCTCGCCGCCCTCTCCAGCCAGGGGCCGGCCGCTTACGACGGCGCGCCCGGCGGCTTCGTGCACTCGGCAGCCGCCGCCGCAGCGGCCGCGGCCGCGGCCAGCTCCCCAGTCTACGTGCCCACCACCCGCGTAGGCTCCATGCTACCGGGCCTGCCGTACCTGCAGGGGGCGGGCAGCGGGCCCGCCAACCACGCGGGCGGCGCCGGCGCGCACCCCGGCTGGCCTCAGGCCTCGGCCGACAGCCCCCCGTACGGCAGCGCGGGCGGCGCGGCCGGCGGTGGGGCCGCAGGGCCCGGCAGCGCCGGCTCGGCAGCAGCGCACGTCTCTGCGCGCTTCCCCTACTCGCCCAGCCCGCCCGTGGCCAACGGCGCGGCGCGGGACCCCGGGGGCTACGCGGCGGCGGGTGGCGGTGGCGCTGGCGGCGTGGGCGGCGGCGGCGGCGGCAGCCTGGCGGCCATGGGCGGCCGCGAGCACCAGTACAGCTCGCTGTCGGCCGCGCGACCGCTGAACGGGACCTACCACCATCACCATCACCACCACCCGAACCCCTACTCGCCCTACGTGGGTGCGCCGCTGACTCCCGCCTGGCCCGCAGGACCCTTCGAGACCCCAGTCCTGCACAGCCTGCAGAGCCGTGCCGGAGCCCCGCTCCCGGTCCCGCGGGGCCCTAGTGCAGGTAAGGGGCGCGCCGCAGCCCGGGGGCCTGAAGCGCTGGGGCCTGCGGGAGGGTGTGGAGCAGCTGGTTGACTTGGGCCTTGTTTTTAGAGCTCTTCTGTCTGGGTGCCTAGAGGTCCGCCTGGCCCCAGGCCGGATTTGCAGAACTTTGGCAGGGCCACCCAGAGTCTGGCAGTGTTGATGAAGTGCTTCTATTTTGCGGATTGTTTCAGTTCCTTTCCACGAAGGAGACAAGGTGCGCGTATTCATCTCAGTGCCTTGGAGAAGCTCGAGGGACTTTAACAGTGAATGGGGTGGGCAATTGGAGAAAAAAAAAGCCAGGGAAGGAACTGACAGGGCCTGAGATCTGTCATAGACCCTAATTTGCCTAAATGGGAGAATGAGACTCTACTGGGGTGGGTAAGTTTAGGGGAGTGTTGGGCCCTTGATTCACCCTCTCCTAAAACACAGTCTCACCCAGTTCAGCTCTCCAGAGGGGAGGAATTGTGTTTTCCTCAAGGAGAGTATTTAAGAGCCCCACAGTGGAAAAGGACCTAAGGACCAAGTTGGCTTCCCCTTCAGTGGGAGGGAGAAAAGAGGGGGATACCTGGGCTGGTCAGCCTTCTGACTATCCCGAGGGAAAGCTGGTGGAGAGGCCCTTTGGTTGGACATCACCTGGGCCGTGGTGTCTGGGGCTGCTGCCCCTGTCTGCCCCTGCCAGGCTGGGACCCAGGGATCCTGGCACTCCCACATCTGTTTTTCCTCCAGAGTTCCGCCTACCGATTTTTCACCAGTTTTCCATGCCACCCATACTTTCATTCCAATGTCTGGGGGCAATTTTGGGTGAACTGGGAAAACACAGTTGTAAAAATACCTGGAAACACCCCATTTTTTCTGCTCAAGCAGAGGAGGTTATGAACTGTGTTAACCTGGCCTGACCACTCTGGCTTCTGTTCTCAGCTGCTGCAGTGTTCTGGGTACTTTGTGGTGCTTTTAGAGGTCTCTCGCTTTGTGTTTAACCCATTTGATAAACTGACAGACTCCTAAGACAAAACATTTTTGGGGGTGGGGGGGCTGTTGTTTGTTTGAGGCGAGGTGTGGGAGTCACTGAGGTGGCAAAGAGGCAGGAGGCACGTCAGCTTAAATTATCCTAACTGGTGTCCTCACACCCTAGGTCTGGGCTTTTCCTGGGAGCCTCAGTGCTCGGTTTTGGGACAAGTCTTCTGGGGCCCCTACTTAGTTAGGATCAACTGAGGAATTGCCAACCTTGTACTCAAAAGACACACTGGAAATGGCAGTGGCCTGAAAGTGAAGGATCTGACTTGAAAAGCCCTCCTGGTAACACTGGGAGGAGGCAATGGGTTATTTGGTAACAAGCCCTCCCTCTCTTTCTCTACCTCTTCTAAGACTCTGGTCTCAAAATTCCCTCTGCTTTCCTCTGGGAAGCTGGCCCTGGAGACTGTCTTCACTGTGGTGTAGAGTGGGTAGGGAGGGCCCTGTTGAGTATAGACTTAAGACAGAGCGCTGTCACCCTTTCTGTGGCACAGGAACCCGTGGCTGGCTCCCTGGCTGGAGCTGAGAGACTGGGAGGTGAGGAATCTTCAAAGCATAGGAAGGCGGGGGGGGGGGGGGGGGGTTGGTTAGGGTGAGGCTTTTGTCAGTCGGGAATCCAGCGGGGAATCCAAAAGAGTGTGTAGGGTTGGGTAGGGGCAACGCAGTGGGAGCTGGATCCTGCAGCTCTCCTTATCTCCTGACACACCTTAGTGTAGTCTCCATGCCCCTCTTCCCCTAGTCTTCCAGCATTTCACAGGACAGAAAGAGAAGTAGCCCAAAAGTCATAATCGGAGTCACTGGATGTTTTAAAGAAACTTATTTTGTATAGAAAAGCTTTTCAGAGGCAGTAAGGTGCAACAGTAGGCGAGTTACAAATTTCATTTTAAACCTAGCTTATCCTTTCACTAACTTTCACTAACAACAACCCAAAACTAGGAAGGGCTTGGGAACACCCAGCTTCTGCATAGAGTCTTTTAAGTCAGGAAGCTACTGAGAATCAGCCAGTCTGGGGTTGGGGGAGGCAAAAGACCTCTAATTTCGGTTGTCTTCACAGGTGTTCTCTTGCTAGAGAAACCTTGACCTCCAAAACCTCTCCTCCCAGCTTCCTAGCTAGATTCCCTGACTCTCCGCTTCGATTTTTTTCTTTTTTTAAACAGACTATTTTTGAAGGCACTCTTTAATAGATTTAGGCAGACAGCAGGGCTAAACCTTAGCGCTGAGCTCTCTCTACCTACACAGTGTGGAGGCCTCTGGGAACGTGCTCCGTACACCTCTCCCTGATTTTGATGGTGGGTAGGTGGTAGGGAGTCCTGGGGGGGAGTCCTCACAGCGCTACAGTCCTGGAGCCCAGCGCCCTCCTGAGCTCCCGAATTGTGTTCCATTATTTTCAGGGTCCTGCGACGGCATTCACTGGCTGTGCCCCTCTCCCCACAGCCTTTTTCTCCCCCGGGGATCCCAAGTCATCATATTGGGAGACGATAATGAATTGTGGGGGTGAGGGTAGATGGGGAAACTGGTGAATGAATGTCTAGCACAATCAAGATTTTGTAATTGTTAAAAAAAAAGTTTTCTTATTTTAGTCAAAGGATTGTAGCTGCTGGGTAAGCGGTAGGGAGAAAATGGGAGCTGTAGATTTGATTTAATTAAAAATAAACAAACTTTGGAAATTTTATTTATCCAAAGTGGACTTTAAGTTTTGTCTTTGGGTTTTCAGATGACTAAAGAGATTTACCTGGAGTGTTCACGCTGTCTTCTGGGAGTCTTTATTGTTTCCAGCCTGGGGGAAGGAGGCCAGGTATAGGGCTGGGTTCTCCAGGGAATGCCCCACTCCTCTATCAAGAGGGTCTCTGATAGGTAACATTTTAAAGTCAACAACTAAGACAAATACCTTGTTTAACTTCAGTGTCCTTGAAGTCCTGAGCATTTTACTGATTACCGTAGTCAATAGTGGCTTTTAGGGCGGAGAAGAATAAATCTTTGTGATGTGTTGTAAGTTGCTGTATCCCCATGACAACTTTGAACTCCAGTTATGTAGGATGCTAGTTTCTTTTAAACTTATTTCTTGAGGAGGAAGGAGACTTGTTTTGTAGGGCAAATAGTATTAATGGAATTAAAAACTATTCATGCCAAAGACACATTTAAATATCTTTACAAGTAGAGTGGTAGAAACAAGCTGTAAATTGCTTGGGAATGAGAAGGAATAGAAAGGTTTGCTAGCACACAACTTCAAATAAAACTTTAAAATGTAATGTTTATTTATTTTAAAAATTGATTCAGAAATGCTTCTTAAAGAAAGCCAAATTCGGACATTTAAATCCTCTATAAATAACCCTAAACAGAAGGATATTTTTATTTTTTACAAAGTCTATTTTAAAAGTACTTATTTAATTAATAAGTACCTATCTTATTTTATTTGTCTTTTGTACCTATCTCATTTTAGATAGTACTTATACATTCATAGTTAATCAATTTTTTTCATAGGTAATCAATTTAAGCAGATGTAATAAATGTTACAACCATTTATTTTCAAGATTTTTTTTTTTTTTGGTTATGAACAGGTTTAGGTTAGTTGTAAACACCAGAAACCACCCAAATAGCAAAATGACATAAACACAATTTAGATCGATTGCATGAATTGAAGTTTTAGTGTAGGAAAATAGGAAACAGTTTTATTTAGCACTGAAATGGTTTTAATAATGTTTGAATCAGTAAAATAGCAATCATTTGTAGAAATTTTGCAGATAGAAGCAGTTAGACCCACGTGGAAGTCAGAATGTTTTAGTGTTCGGTCCTTGTGGCATGAACATAAAACTTAACATTTATCTCTGTGTGTTAATGTTGGTGTCTTTTTTTTCCCCTTAGGAGACCTGAGTCACTTTCTAATCGATAAAGTGCTCAAGAACAGTATTTCTCATTTCACTTGTCTATTTTTTTTTTTTTAAAGAAAAGGAAGGGGGCAGATATAGTAAATACTTTAAATAAAAGTGACTTGGGATTTATAGAAATAAAAAAATTACTTGGGCCCTACTCTGTCCCAGGATATTTGTGGGTTGCTGCAGGGGTCAGTGATCCGTGTTGATATTGTATGGCTTGCTCAGTTTTGATAAGTGGCACACTGTAATTAAGATAGATTTCAGTTTTGAAACGCTTGGGAACAGCCCAAAAGGAGGGGTCAGGGGACCCAAAGTGACTTCCCCACAGCTCATCTCAATTCTGAGGTCCTTGGAGACAGAAGGAGGATGATTGGGACTCAGCCTTCAGCACCATATCCTCCTGCTCCTTTCCTGGGGTTTTACTGGTCACTCCCAGGGCTGCAGAAGTATTGGACAAATGCTGAACCAGAGCAATAGTGACCACAGCCGGCTCCTGGCTTGGCTGCGGAGCAGAAAGATCCGTGGGGAAGGGCGCGGGCGGGGAGGCGGGCAGCGCGTCGCCAGCACGCGGCCAGGGGTACTGGGGGTCTTCCGGGGGAGCCCGGGGAGGGCAGGGAGCAGCGCGACCTCACCCAGCCTCTTGTCCCCGCTCTCGTCGCAGACCTGCTGGAGGACCTGCCTGAAAGCCGTGAGTGCGTGAACTGCGGCTCCATCCAGACGCCGCTGTGGCGGCGGGACGGTACCGGCCACTACCTGTGCAACGCCTGCGGCCTCTACAGCAAGATGAACGGCCTCAGTCGGCCCCTCATCAAGCCGCAGAAGCGCGTGGTGAGTGTGAGCGCCGCCCTCCCCTGCGGCCGGGCCCCGAGCGGCGCTCCTCCAGCCTCCCGGGCGCTTCCGGCTCGCCCCGGGCGCCCCCCGCGGGAACAGGTGCGGCGCGGCCCGAGGCCGCCAGGGTCTGCCGGAGCGCGGGAACCCAGCTGTCCCCTTCCTTCCTCGGCCACTTGAGCGCTCGCCCGCGCGCGCCCGAGTGGAGGTCGTCCTGAAACCAGCGTCTGGGGAACGAAGACAGCCTTTCCCCACATTTACACCTAGGAAATGATGTCTATAAAAGGGGGAGGGGGAAGGTGTAGGGAGCTACCATTTTCAAAATATACAAAAGTCAATATTTATATAAATCTAGATGTACTTGTAAATGCCCTAGAATATTTTGGAGGGAGACACAAGAAATTGGTCATGACTGTAACCTCTGAGTATACCGACCCAGGTCAGATGAAGATCTTTTTCTCTGTGTACTCTTTGGTGTGGTTTGGATTTTATTATGGAAAACTGTGCTGGTTTATACCCCCTCACCCTCCATAGAACATGACAACTGCAAATCCACATTCCCTTACTCTCCACAGCCTCGTCCTGGGTTCCTTTGATTTTGTTCCTTATACCTTTGGGTCCCTTCTACCTCTTCTGGGAGTGAGACAGATTTTAGCCCCCATTTCCATCCCTCTTTTGGATTGTCTTTGAGTTTGATGAAAATTTAACCTTAGTTATTTTGAAATCTGGCTGTTCAGAAAACTACATAGAACTTGAGAGAAAAATGCAGTCATGTTCTTCTCAAGTTGGGGATTTTCACCAATCCAAACACATTTTTAACTACGTTTTAAGTTATGGGAATTCTGATTTTCTTCAGGGAAAAATCCCTTATTGTTAGGTGTGGTTTTAGGAGAGGGCATTTACTGCCGTAGTGATTAGAGAGAATAAATGAAAATGTTCACAGGCCCCACTGTAAGGCTAACATTTGTTTAACCAAGCACTCAGGCTCTTAATACCTTTTAAAGTAAAATATTTTACAGTGAGATGCCAGACGTCTTAAGTATCCAAGTAATTTATTTAATTGTTATACTCTAATTAGCAGGAACAAATGCTACACATGTTGTTTGTGTTAAATAGATTAGGGTGAAATTGCATCACAATGGAAGTCTGACACCTTAAAGAGAAGCAATTAGTTTTATGGTTGTTTTGTTTTTAATGCATTTAAAATAAAGTGGCTGAGGTTAATTTAACGTGCGTATGTGCCTTAAACTTGTTATATAGCCTCCCGCAGCTTAACAATCGTCTTCAAAGGGCATCCTCAACTTCAGCGTCTGACTCCCTATGGTTTTCATTTCTTACGCATCATATTCAAAAAAGAAAAAGTAGTGGTCAGAAAATATTCCAGGGAAGTTCCCTGTTTCCGTGTATGAACAGTGAAACTGATTTTTTTTTTTTGAAAGGCACACTGAGCTGAATACTAGCTGAGTTCAGCAAGACGACATTTTCTTGAGATTGAAGGAAATACTGATAGAATAGTAGCCTTTTGGGTTCTAGTTGCATTCTAAATTTGATATAGTCACATCCATATTTAGATTGTGCCATTTTGCACACTTACTGGTAAAAATAACTGTTAGCAGAAAAGAGTTTTTAACATCTCTGAATCTGTTAGTTTTCCTTCTGTGTGGCAGGTGTTTTGGCAGTGACCAAGGTCAGCCATTGTGCTTTGTAAATGGGTTATAAATGATACCAATGGAAGGGCGTGTTCATCAATTAGTTCTTGTGAGTTTCTTATTTATGGTTTTGATGGATCTAGCTTAGTTCTCAGAATGTTGAACCCAAGTTTGTTTAGCCAGCAGTACAGAACCAATCACTGTGAATTTGAACTTGTAATATATTGCAAAATAAGAGATTTATGGTGTAACTTGAATTCCTTGTCAGTGATGAATATAACTGAGATCATTTGTTACAAGGAACTTTTATAACCCATTCACCTTCATTTCACATGTTTATGGAGACTGGCTTCACTTATGATTTGCAGTTGACAGTCATAAAGTTCTTTGTTATAATGGCAAATTCTGATAACAAGTTTACTTCACGTTGGCTTCAAATTCCACTGGAAACTGTCATAAATGACCTGTTTATAAAATGAACCTTCTTGTCCTTTGTTTAATGATTTCACATTTACACAGAGAAAGCAGTGCTCTCCTAGGAAATTATTTTATTTTAACCATAAAAGAAAAAAGAAAAAAAACCCCGATGCGTAAGATTTTCTGTGTTTTTATTGTTTTAGCAAAGCAGTTCCCCAAATAGTTTGCCTGTCAGCCAAGCATATTCACTTCAACCAAAAGTCAAATCTATTTTTTCTTAGCACTGACTTCTTAAAAATGTTGTAGCGCTAAGAGGCTTACTACCAGTGTCTCTTTGTTTTTATGACTTGTCTATAAAGAATAATGTGAAAGTGATACAATAGGATGTGAATTGTAAATGGAAAATTCAGTTTTATCTTTTAAATTTGCCAGCAAAGGATTTGAAAAATCTGTCCTTTCATCTGAATATTCAGTACACCCTCAATTCATATTTTTGTTATACATTCTTTAAAGCTATTCCTTTGTGAAATTAATCTATGTAGCTAACTCCCCAAATTCTGTTAACTTTCAACTTATTTTGGTCCTTGGATTTTTCCTCACAGCTTGTTTACTGAAGTCATGGCACTGTTTTTTAGTTGCCTATCTAGGTAATTCAATAACAAATTTAGATTTTGGCATTTTGGGGAGTAACTTTTACTAGCTTAAATAATCTCTTTATAACTTACACATAATAATTTAGACGAGATGAATTCCCTTTAAAGATATTATAGGCATAAAGGGAACATGGAAATCAGAATGACAGTGCCCTTTCTGATAATACCATTTAATCCTTTGTATGAACAAAAGTTGGGTATTGTACTGATAGGGTGAAGAAAATATATCCCTATCACTGTATGTAAGGTAATGCCAGCATTAAAACAATACCATCAAATTTGCTTATCCTTTGTAAAATGAATAATACAAAAGCTCAGCAGTCAACCGTGATAATTATAAGACATGTATTAAAATATATTTCTTTATAAAAATATTGTACATTTTCCAAGATCCGTTCCTATCAGTGTAACATATATAGGCCCTTCTAAAGTTTTTGGGTTGTTTCTCTGGATTTATCTGAGAAATAGACGTGGTTATCTCTAGTTTCCAGGTGAAGTGGAGACTGCACAAAGCCACTTAAGAACACTGGCAGGTATTTGTGATTTGTGATTGCATTTCATGACTTCTATCTCAGACCTCTGACAACAGTGAGCACAGTTATTGGCCAACATTGTGACTTCGTTCTGGTTATTCTATCATCTACGCTAATATGCTGGAGCAAACCAAACACACACGTGGGATGGAGCACTGCACCTGAAACTCCAGTTTCTTGGTCCAGAAAGGTCAATCTAATTACCCTTCAAATTCTTTTCCCAAGGGACCTTTGATTTATAATAAAGTACATGCTTGTTGATGACAGGGACACGCTGCATGGATGTACATAGCATATACATAAAATCACTTATACCTGTGCACTTACTGTCTTGTGCTACTTTTTAGCCTTCCTCCCGGCGGCTTGGATTGTCCTGTGCCAACTGCCACACCACAACCACCACTTTGTGGCGCAGAAATGCTGAAGGCGAACCTGTGTGCAATGCTTGTGGACTCTACATGAAGCTCCATGGGGTATGCCGCGTATTCTGCTCATGTGTATACGTGTTTAGGGTCTTATTTGTACATGGTTTTAGTCAAGAAAAAAATCAGCCAAGGAGAGGGGATGAAAGTGAAAAATCTGATTTCCTATGTACATGTTTTTGAATTTAGGATGTTATTAATTATAATATAAACTATTATCTCATATACTAGTAAGAAACAAAAAATACTGCCAATTGAACTGTCACACACATCCATTGTAAGACATCCCAATTTTAGAAATACTAAAATGTGAAAAATGTGCATTTTAGAGTTGACAACATGGTAGTAACCTTTTTAAAAAACTGTATATTCAAAGGAAAAAAAGGCATGGAACCAACTAGAAATGCACAATAACTATATCTTTGACATTTGGGGAATGCAGCAAGTACTTTTATGCAAAGGAGCAATAATATATTTGGTAGTTATAGTTAGCAACATTCTGTTACTCATTTTAAGCATAGCACAAAATATTATAAACACATTAATCTTAAAAAGGAAATTAACCTTGTATGTGTAGGAGAGAGAGAACACATGATCTCTTTGAAATAAAAATATGTACTTCTTGGTTTTACTCTGTAATTGAAGCTGTTTAAAACAATAAACAGTGAGTTGAGGGAATAAATTTTCCCTGGCAAATAACCCCATTCTCTCTGAGGGAATCTGCATTTGATCGGGAAAGAGTAGCCTTTGTCCAGGTTGGAATCTGTTGCGCATGTATCAAAATTGGACTGAAATTCATGCCAGCTTCTTTTATAAATGAGGGCTTTCAGTACCGATGTTGAGTCTTTAGTTAAAAGTTGTGTTTTCTTCCATATAATGTTAAACTTAAGGCCTATATGAACATTTTTTTTAGGTGCCTCGACCGCTTGCTATGAAAAAAGAGGGAATTCAAACCAGGAAGAGAAAACCTAAGAACATAAATAAGTCAAAAGCTTGCTCTGGTAAATACAGTAAAATGCTATTTGATTGTAAAGCATCTGCTAACTTGAACAGTAGAGTATGTGTGTGTTTATGAGGTTAATTTTGATTTGCAGGTAGTAGCAATAATTCTGTTCCTATGACTCCAACTTCCACCTCTTCTAACTCAGATGACTGCAGCAAAAACACTTCCCCTACAACACAACCGACATCCTCAGGGGTAAGTGTTAAAGCAGTATGTAGACTCATTCTAAGCTAGGGGGTTGCGCTTGCTCTCTAGTCTATTATCTCAAATTTTATCTTATCTGGTAGTACAATAATCTAAACCAACAGTTCGGTTTAGTTAGCTGATACCTAAGAATAGTTTTTAGAGGAGATTACATTTGAATGTCAACAGAATGACAAACGTAAGTACTTTACAAACCTCTTAATTAAGATCTATATCATTTTTTATGGTTAAATTAACCCAAGTAAAAGCAAGAAGTTTTGAAGTGCTTTCCAGAGTTTTAGTTGCAGGTTTCTATCTGAGCTGCCATATATATGTATTTCTAACGTAGACCAGGAGAACTAGGAGTCAGAGGTTTTATAGATCTCAGTGCCCATGGCACTTAAATTGCTTTTGCTTATCATAGAGAGACTCCCATCTTTTTTCCCTTCTCTCGTCTCTTCTCTTCCTCCCCCCGCTTTTCTTTTTTAATAAAATCATTTACCACAAGAAAAGTTCATCACAGTTTGTGCTGTGCTGCTATATTCACCGATCTTCCTTTATCCACTGCCCTCCTGCCTTGCCTTCTTCTAACTCACCTTCATGGCACCCAGGCTCATTTCAGCCTTGCCGCAAGCCAGGGAGCAATTCTGGTTGTGAGTAATTACTGCTCTTGAGGGTAGAGATGCAAGGGTCTTCGCGAAGATCACAGTTTCTGTAAAGCTGTGACCGGAAACTCCGTTTTTCTCAACTGCCGAGCACCTAGTGTTTCCCACATTTACCCAGAATGCTCTTTAAAAATGACCAGGCCTCACCCTAGACCACAGCGGGTGAGGTCTGGGCTGCAGGACTGTGGCAGTGAGCGTGCCTCGGTGATTTTAAGGATTACACCGAGACTAGTTTAAGTCAAAACACGGGCATTAAAATCCCTGTTTACTTAGTAATTGTTTTTCACATTTAGCTTTGCCCTGTTTGGGGTCCTTTGAAATGCTACAGATTCCTGGGCCCCACCCTGGATTTTCTGAGTCAGAGTCTCTGGGGGTGGGGCTTGGAAAGTTGTGTTTTTGAGCGAGCGCCCCAGGTGAAATTGAAACTTGCCCTCGAGGTGTCTTCTGACCGGGGTTTGGGAACCATAGAGCTGTTTTCTCTTCGTCATATTTCAAATGGTTTAATAAGCAAAAATGAAACATGAAAGAAGTTTTTTAGGCTGCTTAAAATTATATTTGATATTTCTCGTCCTCCATCCCAAATTCTGTTGGGCTTTTGCTTTTTGCTTTAATCACACAAGAAGTCTGTTGAGTTTCACAAGGCAAAAAGCCTTTCCATTGTTTTTTGTTTGTTATAGATAGATGTTAAAGAATGTGTCTAGCCTTTATGAAAGTGGACTCTGGTGTATGATTTTTTTTTTCCTTTAACAGAAGGGTTAGGTGTAATTTTAAGGGTCCAAACTGGTAAACAGAACATTTACCTGTGTGGAAATGGAAAGATAAAGATTATTTAAGAATGTTCTTTATTACACCCTAAGTCCTAGGCCACACTTATGTAGTAGTAGCTACCTACATAGGGCAAAACGATGAACCGGTTTTTGAAAGCACTAGGGTAGCAGCCAGGTTTTCGGCTTCAGTGTGATGTCAGTCGCTCCCAGCTGAAATGAAGCTCGCTGCCAGCTTCGGGTCACTTTTGTTTGTTAAGGTGAGCTTAAGCATGGAAAAAGCCAAATGTGAGTGGTAAATGGCACAGAAATACAGGTGTTTGCCCCTCGTCGGGCTTTGGGGGCTTGGAACCACAGTGAGTGGGGTTCGTTTTGCTCTCGTGGTTTTGACCAGAAGGGACCATTTGCAAGTCTGATCAGTTGTCCTCCAGGGGAGGAGCCATGGGAAGTCAGTGACGGGCTGCGGCTCTGGCCTGCCTGGAAGAGGGACCTCGGGAGCTCTGCTGCTGAGCTCTGGGTGCTTCAGGGGGCATCTCTCACCTGGGACTCAGCATGCTGGAGGTGGCTTGCCGGTCAGTGCCCTTTGGAGGAACGCTCCATTCCCTGCTAGAGGCCAGGAGGCAGAGCAGTAAGGATTGTGGAGGTTGGTGGAGTTTGAGAGCAGTTCCGTGCAAAGTCTCGTGCAGCAAGCCCCCAGCATTCCCTTAGCCTGTGCAGCCTCCGCGGGAGCCGGGCCGTGCGAGCTGCGGACCTGACCAGGGGGCAGCTTGCAGAGCCCAAGCAGCCTCCAAGCCTCTGTGACACCTTTTCTCACGGCCGGGGGCTACAGCTTGTTTGCCCTCCTCCCTTCCCTCTGTAGGGACTCACCTCCCACCCTTCCCCCGCCTGGGCTCCACAGGCACCCGGGCTTTCGGGGTTCTCTCGAAGGTTAGTCCATCACGGATGTCTCCAGCAGCCCCTACCTGACGTGACTGTTGTGGGGAACCAGGTCTACCGCACAGAAGGCAATCTGCTGGCTGCCTTTGGAAACTGTCCCTCTCCAGGAATAATTGTTGTAGACCTGAATGGTCTTGCCGGTTACTGCCGAGGAGTGCCACTATGTGTACTCAGTGGCCCCTTAGAACCTTCAGAGCCTTCCCTGGGTGTGTGCGGCCGGCCAGGGGCTGGGAGAGCTGTGAGGAGGACCACGCTGGGGGAGCCTCTGTGAGCAGCTGGCCAAAGCATTTGTGAAAGGTGGCTGCGCTGACAAGATGTGTCCTTTTCCCATTTTGGTCACAGTTGGTGATGTTGGAGGGAGCCGGTGTCGTGACTGGATGCTTCTAGGAGTTGGGGAAGTGCCACAGGTGAGGGAAATGTTATGTGGGCAAAGCCGGGCTGTGCCTGGTACTAGTACACACGGCACCCTGGTGGGCTCCTTTGATGATGGGTCCGTCCCACTGATCTCCAGTGGCCCCTGTGGCCCACAGGTGGCGGAAGTTAGTAGTTCAGGGTTATTTCACTTTAATTGGGACAACGGAGCTACAAAACAAAGGGCAATCTTAGGCATACTCCCGGTGGAAGGCAGGAACTGGGGGCCACCTGAGATGTAAGTGGCGACATAACTGCTTGTCCATCTTAATGATTGTAACAGCAAGGAAGTCAGAATGTTTGTTGCAAAGGTCCACGTCAAACCTGCTGTTCCTTTTAAATCCCCCTGGGAAAGTGTAGGACATGATGAGTACGCATTCCCAGCAGGCTTCTTTTATTTATTTTTTTAAAGTGGTTTTTTTTTTTTTAAGTTTACTTATTTATTTTGAGAGAGAGAGAGAGCTTGCACAAGCAGGGGAGGGGCAGAGAGAGGTGGGAGAGAGAGAATCCCATGCAGACTTCTCGCTGTCAGGGCAGAGGAGCCAAATGCAAGGCTTGAACTCACAAAGTGTGAGATCATGACCTGAGCTGAAATCAAGAGTCCGGACACTTAACCAACTGAGCCACCCAGGCGCCCCTAACAGGCTCCTCTTAAATCCTGATGTTCCTACCCTGTCCTGCATGTGGGCATGTTCATGTGGGGACACCAGGTGTCTGTGGCTGGTTTCTGAGCTAGCCCAGCAGGAGCTGAATATTCTGGAGAGAGGGAAGCTGCTGCTGTGAGCAAAAGCTCCAGGGTTCCCTCCCCAACAGCAGTGAAGGAGTGGGCAGGATTCCTAGCACGCAGCATTTGGCATTCTTCCTTGATAAGTGTCTAAGTGCCACAGAAATCATTTTTGCGGTGCTCTGAAGCCTCATTTCTTTCCTTATTTGTCGTAAAGCTGCAGTGTTTTAGCTTTTTATATACTTGTTGCTAATTTGTGTTTTAACTAGATCTCTTGTAAAAGGAGACATTCCTTCTGATGGTCATCAGGTCATTGACCCAGCTACCTTATTATGACTCAGTTTCTCTTTGTTGTAGGTTTTGTATGTGTGGTGTGTATATGTTAGAGGTGGGTTATATGTTAGAGGTGTATATGTTAGCCCTTGCCCACAGGGCCCCTGGGTGGCTCAGTGGGTTAAGTGTCTGACTTCAGCTCAGGTCATGATCTCCCAGTTTGTAAGTTCAAGTCCCGCGTGGGGCTTCGTGCTGACAGCTCGGATCCTGGAGCCAGCTTTGGATTCTGTGTCTCCCTTCCACTGCTCATGCTCTGTCTCTCTCTCTCTCTCACTCTTTCTCAAAAGTAAATATTTAAAAAATAAAATAATAAAATAGCCCCTGTCTTGTTTGTTCCTTTGGAATTCTTGTGTTAAGAAATGTGTTAACTTGATTTTTGTGCCCTTTGAACTTAAAGATACATTTTCCAAGAAAAGTCTTTCATGCTAAAATTTTCTTACACCTGTAGGTTTACTGAAAAATATGTTTTTAGTTAATTTAAATAGATAACAGATTTTCTTTGGCATATATATATATATATATATATATATGTTCTCTGGATTGTGAGAATATTTAAATCTTTCATTGAATTCCATTTATTGATTAAATTACATTTTATAGTTTTGTTTTTTATTATTTAGGAGGGAAATAGGGGAACATGTTCTATTTTAGCAATTCCCAAGTAAAATTTAATAAGTATAAAATATTCTTATTCCTCTAAGACTTGTAGCTGAAAATTAGCAAAACTAGAGAACACTTTACTTATATGTAAAATCTATATGATATGTATATGTAATAGGTATATATATTATATATGTAATATATATTTATTATGTACATATATATAAGCTTTATCTCTTTATCCTCAAATTTTATAGGTCAAAAGTATTTCTCTTACTTTCCTTTGGTACAGGAAGGGTTAATTTGGGGTTGAAATCAGCAATAAGACTTAATGTCTGGGAATAAGAAATCACCGACCATATTTGCCTGCCTAGAGGTAGTTCTGTAACTAATTACTGAAAAAAATTAAAAACTGCTTAAGTTTATGTTAAAACTTTAAAAACTTTTTACTTAAGTTTATATTAAAACTGCAAATGTTGAAGTCCTCATAAATTCTATAATGTTGGAATAAATGGAGATGAGCTATATCTCACTAATCCTTGCTTTATGGTCATTACTCCATTTAAATAGTATTGTGCTACGGGAGGCCCTGTTCACAATGGAGTAAAATAAGGTATCTGACCTCAGATTGTTTAGAATGTGGTGGTAGTGGTGGGGAGCAGGTGTAGACAGATCTCACTGCTGGTTAGATGTGGAAGTGCGTTAAAGGAACGACACAGTAGAGTATGTAGGAGTCGAAAGGAGAGAGCTGTTGATTCAACCTCAGAGTTGGAAATGGCTTCACAGAGTACTTTTGAATTAGTTGGGTAGGATTTTTGCAGGGGAAACCCTGGGATGGAGCTTTCCAGAAGGAAGAGCATGGTATCTGAGGTACTTCAAGGACATAGTTTCAGTGGCCAGTGTCACAGAGTGTAGGGTGTGGAGCCAAAGGCAGGAGATGGGGCCGGTGAATTGAGTGCAAGTACACTTTGAAAACTGGCTCAAATCAATAGTAGGGCACCAAGTACCTTCATTTCTAAATGATGGACTTGGTCTAGCACCCAACTTTAGTGACAAATGTGTTTCTTTTTCTGGATTGCTGGAGTCCAACAATTAAAGCATTCTTAATGGCGTATTTTGATAATTGATGTAAACAAATGCTAGGATGCTCCCGCTTGTACATTTTACAAGCAGGGTTTCCCTTCGTAATCAGAAAAACCCTCCCTTGGAGCTAGTGTCGTGCTCTGGTCTCATGGCATGCGATGTAGGCCTGGGGTTTAGTTTCTCTGTCTCCAGGGCTTCGCAGGGCAAGACGGTTTGTGGTGGTTGCCGGGTGAATCTTCCTCTGAATGGAGACATGTTAGGCATGGTGTCTTGGGGATAGGAAATGTTTCCTCACCTCTGTGGTTTGTTGCTGGTAGTAGACAGCTTCCACGATGAGAGGCACACCTCCTTAGACTGAGGCAAGGACCTCATCTCAGATTTGATGCTGGCTGGTTCTGTGTTTTTGAGGGTGGGCCGTACTTTGTGTTTGGTCATTTTCTCGATGTGAGATAGGTGTCTTCATTCCTGCCTCATTTATTCTTCTGGGATGCTAGGTGCCTAGCTAGACCTGTTTCCCGACTGCAGTCACTCCTTGGTAATAACTCTATTCAACAACCTTGTCAGAAGTACTTCTGAGCTGCATGGTGCTAAATGTTGGGCTACAAGTGGTTTGGAAGAGTTAATGTGCCCTCATAGTGCTTGTGGCTACAGCAGTGATTTAGGGACTGACACTTGTTAGGATATCTGGATGTTCTTCTGAAGAACAATTTAAGACAACAGTTAACATCTTTAAGGCATTCTGGAGAAAGGTTATGTACTTTGTAGGTTAGTGGTTAATGTTTAAAAATCTTTTTGTAGATTTTGTGTATTGATATTCGCATCCTATGCTGCAAATCGGAAAACACCACTTTAATCACAGCTTCTTTATTAGCAAATTTATACTCCACTGTCTTTTTGTCCAAGTAATTATTCACACTGGATTTACTATGGCATTATGATTGGTCATAAAATAATAGATCCTGCATTATTAACTATTCCTACAATAGTTAAGTAGCTGAAAGGTACATTCGTGAAGGACTTACAAAAACGGTATGAGTTGCTTTCCTTCAGAAGAATTGGACTCTGCAGAGCAGTTCTGGTTCAGGAGGCTCCTGGAGCAGGACAAAAAATTACTGCTCGCCCTTTTTTTTTTTTTTTCTTTAATGTTTATTTTTGAGAGAGAGAGAGCACGAGCAGAGAGATTGGGAGACACAGAATCTGAAGCAGGCTCCAGGCTCTGAGCTATCAGCACAGAGCTGGACGCAGGGCTCGAACACCTGAACTGATCATGACCTGAGCCTGAGTTGGACGCTCGACCAACTGAGCCACCCAGGTGCCCCTACTGCTCATCTCTTAAGCTGAATATTTTACAGGTGTCCTTAGGTTGCAGGAGAGTTGGGTATTAGTGTTAGCCTTGCATTTTATCATTGTACTCTTGCTTCTGAGAAGTCTCTCCTTTTTCCATTCTTCATCATTTATGAGATACTGGACATAGCAAAGCAGAAGTCTGCTTCTAAGTACTTGTACATGTCAGGTGTTTTAGGTACCTTTTCTCTTTCATAATTATCACTCTACGTATGTTGTTTTATCTCCATTTTCGGTTTGTGAAGGGGGGAGTGAGACTCGGAACAAAGTAACAAGCCCAAGGTTGTGTATATGTTAAGAGGCAGGGCTTGGATTTGGACCCGGGTCTGGCCATCAGTGTTATCATTATGGCATACTAAATTAATATGTGATATTATGCAATATTGAAATCTTCAGAGAGAAAAAATAATATTTTCTTAAAGAAATCTGACCAATTTTCATTAGTAGTTTGAGCGTCAGAGATCATCCTGCCGAAACGGGTGGGAAAACGGTGCCAGAGAAGTGATTTGCTTGCGACCAGATACATAAGGCACATTATACAAATCTTCTTGTCAATATTGTACTTCTAAATAAAATATATTATGGTACTAAGACTATGTCAATTGGGTAATAAAAGAATAACAGGCAGTGAAATTTACTGTGGTTGATGTCCCTAATGTGATTATAAAAAGCTCTCTTAAAAGTATCAAACACAAAGTTG
This sequence comes from Acinonyx jubatus, assembly GCF_027475565.1. NCBI lineage: Eukaryota > Metazoa > Chordata > Mammalia > Carnivora > Felidae > Acinonyx > Acinonyx jubatus. Next base: position 43,562,637 of record NC_069392.1, read on the forward strand.
CAATAGTAACATCCTTTTAAGGGTGTGATTTCAATCTGATACACAGTGAGTGCCAAGTTAGGTGGAACTTTTAAGAATGTTCCAATTGCCTTTAGTTAGTTTTTATGAAATCATTGAAAAGCATTTAATAGGCAAGTGTCCATTTCCCTCAGAGTTTATAGTCTACGATACTCTTTTCTAAGTGAATAAAAACAGAGTTGAAAAGTCATTAATCTCCCACAAGGGTCTGTGAGAGTCTTGCAGTTAGGTATCATTATTGCCTCATTTACAAACCAGAATCCGCAGTGACTCCACAAGGTCGCAAAACCAGCCAGTGTGGAAGCTGGGACTGGAACCGAGGTCTCCGGCCTGCTGCTACTCCCAGGGAGCTGACCAATCATCACAGTTATTAACATCCCGCTTGCCTCTTGCTACAAGCCATGAACGTAAATATTTTGTTGGCATTTTATCTTCATGCTCCCTATGTGCCAGGCTCCCTTTCTTCCTTCAGTTCCTTCTAATAACTCACGTTCCTGTCTGACCACATCGGCCTTCACTGTGAAAGTCACACGCCAACCTGGCAAGGAACACGTAAGCGTGTGGGGTTTACATACTTTCATTTTGATCTCAAGGCCTCTTCCAGACTTCCCTCTTTCTGTGTTGTGTGTACGTGTGTGTATGCGCGCAGGTCTGTGTGTTATGGGGAGGATGGTGAGGAGTCCTTAAAAATGCATTGCGCTACATTAATATCCAATGCCTTTATCTGTATATTAGGAAACAGCACAACTGTATCGTTCTTTAGTTTATGATATATTTGTCCACCCAATTTATCACAGGATTGTGGTTTATTTAATAAGTGACTCATCATCACAACCTGAAAGCCAGAATACTAGGTAGAGCATAAGTGTGGGGAGAATGTCACACACCTTCTCATATAGCCTCAGGTTAGAAGGCTTCATTTCAGAACACAGAGTTTCTCTGTAGATTACAAATTATTTGCAGTTGCCCCCCCACCCCCCAACCCGGGCCTCTGTAAGAATATACAAATTGTCACAAAACATGAAATAATGTTACGGGAAAACATGCCCAAATTTAAGAAATCTGGCTTAGAATGCTCTGAAATGTTATTGCTAAATGAATCTTCGAAGAAAATGAATTCCTTTACTGGAACAAAAGTAATTTATTATGCGTTTCATGGGCGTCTGCCAAAAGGGTTACTAGCGATATGAAGATCTAATGGATATGAACTGAATACAGTCTGTTTGCTTTGTTCATGTTGAGATCTACCTGTTAATTTTTTCTGAAATTTTAATAACTTTAAAAAGCATCTACGAAGACAGGCGTTGGCATATGTGATAATTCATAATTCAGCTACCTATCGCCCCAGACCCAGCACTTGGGATCTGTGGGACTGAGCACAGAGTATTTTATTGACTTCAGATTTTAAGAAAGATTTGAACAAATAAACGACAGGTATTGATCTCAGTGTACTGTTGCAGTCCTGTGAGTAAAGAGTTTCAAGTCAGTGTCTGAGGATGTTCAAATGCCTGTTTACTTGCTGTGCTGCAGTTTTAGGTGTTGTTAGCATGGCCTGGTTTCACCAGAGCATACGTGCCAGAATCATATTTTTATCTTATTAAGTACAGACACTTTTAATTTAAAGCTCTGATTAAGCTTATTTGCTTGATTCATGGTGTAGCCTTAGTATGGTCTGCAGTTTAGTCTGGGGTTCACGGAGTAGCAGCTGGAAGGAAATCGATTCAGGCATCCAGGCACTAGCTCCAGCCCTATGTGTGACTGTAGTAAAGCTGCCAAGGTTTTGTAAAGCCTCTGTTTTCCTCCTACTAAAAGGGAAAAGTAATTCCTACCATCTGGTCCTTAAGAGCATTGTGTAGCATAAGTGGGAGATGCCTGCAGACCTCTTTGAAGCTCAAGGAGAACAGTATTATTTAAATATAATCTTGGAAGTTAATAGTGATGTGCTTTATTTGCATGGCATTTTTTTTTTTTATCCCAAGGCATTAAAAATAAATCCTTACTTTCCTTTAAGAGATCTAGAGCTATTGTGTTAACAAAGTAACTACATTTTAAATAATTTTATTCTGATCGCCACAATTTTTCATTCCTTGTGACAGTACTTTCATAACGCTTTCTTGTAAATGCTGCTTGGTTCTCAGACCATGGTCTGCTTTTTCTGATTGAAATGGGGAGATGAGGATACTCATCCAATCTGAAACACCAGTTGTTTTTTTTTTTAAATAAAAGATCATAATTTACCAGGTTTTAAATCTTTCCGCAGGATCCTTTGCCACCTAATTTGACAACTAGAATAGAGTCATCCATTTTGATTCATTTTAGAAGATAGACTTTTTCTTTAGAATGCTGGTGACTTCAAGTTGTGGGGCACCCCAGCCCCCATCATTTATGTTTGTATGTTAACATTTTACTGATAGTCCCAGGGCACTCATAAACACTGGGTGTGCCTTTCATCACCGTGACAAACCTGGTATGGGTGCATAGATGCATGAAACAATGGGATCCTTTGCCCAGGTTAGATTGTATAGAATTGTCTTTACCTACTTGGAAAGGGCAGCGTCCTCAGGTCTGGATATAACCTGGGCTACTCAGGCCCAGAAGGGGCGTGAGGGCCCAAGGGGACAGCCAGTGAGTTCTCCATTAAAGAACTTGCTTGTTAAATTACAAGGAAATAAGTAAAATATTTTGCTAAAAACTGAGTTAGGTCATTGGCTGCAGTGATCATGACTCTCCCTGCTTGTGAGAGAAGGCGCTATGTTCTCTTGCTTGGAGTTGTTACTGGAGACGGGTTTCATGGGTCCTGATGGAGACAGAACTCTTGTGTTTCTGTATCTTGTGCCACTTCCTAAACTATTAGTGAGTCACTTTTGTGTCTGGTCCTATGACCTCCATCCAAACTGCAATGAGTGTAGTTTTTAGGGTGGAAGTTAAGATTTATCTGAAAGTGTTTCTCCTTTGTTGGGATTAGTTTTTTGTTTTTTTTTTTTTAACTTGAGGCAGGCTGCTATAAAGCACTGCAAGAGCCTAACCTAGAGGTTACAAAAGCAGAGAAGAGAGGGTTGGCAGTGAGGGATGGCTGGCTTCCCCTCACACAAGAAAAAGCCGTAACCACAAGCTTACTTAGATGTGTAGGAAGGACAGATCAGAGGCCATGGAAGCCGACAGTCTGAATTCGAGTTAAAGAGGCAGTGTGATCATCATCAAAGTCTCATGCTCTGGGAATGATCACACACTCACCCTCAACCTGCCTGGGGTGCAGTGTTTTGTTTCTTCAGATCAAGGCTCCATCGAGAGAGATTATGCCATGGAGGACTAAACACACCCCAGTTGACTCCTTTTTGGTTTCCTTCCTCAAAAATGAAATTTATGTTTATAATTCATAAGCTAGAGGACCTGTGTTATTCTTCTGTGGGGTGGCTGTGTTCTGTAAGGGTTTCCTTAGCTCTGATGGGTTGCCCAGCCGACGCTGCCTTAGGAGGGGTCTCTGGGCCTGCCTGTAAGGGTGTGTGTGAAGTAGAGGCCGAGAAAGAGAACTGACAGGGTGGGTGAGCCCACTGTGAGCCAGACACTGCTGGCCACTGACTCTACGAGTTTATCAGATCAGAAATCCTTGACTTTTCAGATGTCCGAAATATGTCCGAACATGTCCGAAAATTATTCTCACAGGAAAAGAAAAAAGTCCATGTGACCTACAGGTGAGCTGTGTCTGCTTCACAGGCTAGTGGATATTTTCCGTGTCCTGGCTGCAGCAGCCTGGTTGTCCCTGAAGTCATTTATTCCTTTAAGAGGGAGATTTCCAGCCCAGCTGCTCTGCCAGGTCTCCTACCTAGCCTGGCCTGGGTTCAGTGCTAAGCCCAGGCTGAGTCTGGTGCTGATAACACATTCTTTCAACAGGAAGTGCCTCCATTTTCAGTTGTCTGTAGGAGGGTGGAGGGCAGATAAGCTGTGAATGGAAACACAGAACAGATTTCGGCCCCACCCTCAGAATGTACTTTGATCAGAGAAAGAGCCAGGACCTCCGCCTGCCTGAACTGTCCACCAGAAGGAGGAAGGATGGTTCAGCTGTGGGCAATCTGAGGTGCTCCCCTCTGCCTCTGTCCAGAAACACTGGCTGGGTTAGATGGGTGTAGGTGACTCAAATACCTGCTTTTGCTGAACTAAAGTCCTTTCAAAGTTTCAACTAGATGTGGGAAAACATTAGCCAATTGAAATTTATGCTTGTAATTTTGTGTGCATGTCCTTGGGTCTAGGGTCTTAAGTTTTCTCTGATTTCCCCCCCAAATTGTACTGATCTTGATAGGTAGCTCTTGAATATACTAAAGAGGAAAAGACACTTAAGACGAACAATGATGTGACAAGCCAGGTTTCTAAAGGAGAGTTGTGCCAATTCTAGATTTCTCATATGGTTAGAATACTGGTTTTGACTGTTTGGTGTTTTAACTTACATGCGACCATGTTTCACGTGTACATGGCTGGCTAGGTTCCAACCGATGCTAGGTGGCTTGGAGGTAGGTGACTTCAGGGGTACATGTCCCTTCTGGCCCTCCTTTCTCTCTGTTACTTCCTCCTCTCTGGTTCCTCTCTATTTTTTCCCCTGCTACTTTATGACTCTTTCCAGGCTGGCTCATCCCTCAAGTGCTTTTGCATCACATTTCTGGTGCTAATGTCTTCAACCTTCCCCAAAGTTAGACAGCACTACTCCTTTCAGTTAAAATATTCAAAGGAAGGTATAGAGGGCTGATAGATGGTCCCCTGGCCCTACCTCTCTTGGGTTCCCCTGAAATACTTTCGCTTGTGCATAAATTTTACTGATGACATAGTTATATCCTTCTGTTTTTCATTTAACATTGCATTATAGGATTTTTCCCACTTTGCCACATGATCTTATTTTTAATAATTGCATCATAGTTCACTGAGCGGATGGACCTTGCTTTTCCAAACCATCTCGTATTATTCGGTATTAGATTATTTACGTGATTCCCACTATTGTAAATAACTGTGCCATGAATGTCTTCCCATGAGGAGCCTTTCCCTTCCTTTGAATTCTTTCCTTGTAAACACATCTCCAGAAGTGCAATTACAGAGCTCAGTAGGATATGAAGTTCTTGATGGCTCTGCTTAAGGCATGTACCAGAATATAGCTGCACCGGCCATGGAAGAGGGGACTGGGGTTATCAGAGTCTCATCAGATCTTATCACATGATCTCATTATGTATCATTACATAAAATTTTTATTTTATTTTTATTTTATTTTTTTATTTAAGTAAGCCCTACTCCCAATGTGGGGCTTGAACCCATTACCCTGAGATCAAGAGTCTCATGCTCTAGGAGCACCTGGGTTGTTCAGCGGGTCAAGCGTCTGACTTCAGCTCAGGTCATGATCTCGAAGTTTGTGAGTTCGAGCCCCGCGTTGGGCTCTGTGCTGACAGCTCGGGGCCTGGAGCCAGCTTCTGATTCTGTGTCTTCTCTCTCTCTCTCTCTCTCTGCCCCTCCACCGCTCACGCTCTCTCTCTCTCTCTCTCTCTCAAAAATAAATGACCATTAAAAAAAAATTACTGACTGAGCCAGCCAGGTGCTCCATAAACATTTTATTTTTTATTGAGGTATGATTGACATACAAAAGAAAGCTGTGCACTGCAGTATTTCATGTTGAAATAGTGTATCCCCATCTACAAATAAGGGTCTCAGTTGTTGGGCACAAGCACATTTTTTTTTCTGAGAAAGTCAGATGTCACTTTTGATTTCAAATGAGCTGATGTTTTTCAGGTACTCATCACTCATGTAATTTGGGATTTGCCTGTCCTTTGACGTAGGAGTCATTTTTGACTGATCAAAGAAGACAATAGGTATTTCACTTGGTAGCTGTTAGGATTATTGCTCAGGTGTTAAGAATAATGTTCAAGGTATTAGGATTTCTTTAATGTGGTTTATTTGAAGAAGGCCCATGAGCCTTTTGAAGGGCTAAAGAAGCACCTTGTTTTGTTTTGTTCTCTGAAGAGTTGTCAGTAACAATTAGAAGAAGGTCATTGCTGGGGCACCTGGGTGGCTCAAGTCAGTTGAGTGTCCAACTTTGGCTCAGGTCATGACCTCATGGTTCGTGAGTTTGAGCCCCACATTAGGCTAGATGCTGTCAGCGCAGAGCCAGCTTCAGATCCTCTGTCTCCCCCTACCTGCCCCCTGGGCTCATGTTCTTCCTCAAAAATAAAATAAGCATTTGAAAAAAAAAAAAGATGGTCATTGTTGAGGTGGTTTTCAGTTAGCTCTGAATGAGTTCCACCTTTGCTCCCACTAAGTGATGGTGGGAAGTCTCCCCAACCTGGCAAAGGTGGGGAGATTAAATTAGGTCTGTGCTCCTTAACAATAATAATAAAATAATACTAATAGTGCTGTTTGCTTCTGTCATTTTCCTGTTGTCAGATACTGTTGTAAAGGCTTTATGTATCTTAATGAATTGAGTTCTTGCAATAACCTCAGGATACAGATGTGTCTTTTTTAGCTTTCATTTTCCAGGTGAGGAACCTGAGGCATAGAGAGTTTTAGATGAGGCCTTCTCGGTTACCTCTCCCACATTGTGCCCTTGCCCCTTTTGCTTAATCCTTCCGTTTCAGCTGGCTTTGCTTGAGAATGTGCCCTGCATGCCTCCCCTTCCGAATACCCTTTCCTCACCAGTAATAATGGCTTCCCTTGATGCTTACCATGGCAAGGCGCCATGCTGATGCTTTTGCAAACATTGAATTGTCACAGCCCTACTTGATGGGTGATGTGAGGGCTAGTTTCTAGTTTCCCAAGGAGGAGGCTCGGAGAGGTGACCTCACTCAGTAGACGGCTGAAGCAGGGTAATGCTTGCAAGTCCGTCCATATTGGCCCCCAGCGTTGCAGGCTGCGTGTGGCCCACCCCCGGAATCCTTTCCCCTCTGTGGTTCCTTTTTTGACCTACTGCTCCCTTCCAATGTCTCAGCCACTCATTTATCATCTGTGATGGGCAGTTGACCATTCTTACTTTCAAGTATGTATGTGGCCTGGGAGCTCACCCAGGGAGCGTCTGTCTCCTTGGGCTCATAGATCCAGTGCCTGGCTCTCATAAACATCTTGCTAATGTTTCTTGTTGCTGACCTGTGGTGGTGACGACCCCTCTGCTATCTCAGCCTGTCTGGCCACGTGAGGCGGGCTGCTTCCTGGGCCGATCCAGGTGGGTACCCTCTTTCTTTCAGAAAGGCTTGCTGTAGTGAAGTCAGATTTAGTCAGAGAAATGCACATGTGCTTTTTTCTGGGAATAGGTAGATCAATATGGAATTGGGTGTGACCCATCACTTATAAGTGCGCCCACTCTGCTGGTTGTATGATAGCTAAAATGCGGAGTAATGGAGTATCACCCTTTTGTTTATTTTTTGGGGGGATTAAATCTGGGTCTGTGATGGGTTTGCTCATAGTGGAGTTTCTGGAATTAATGACTAAAGTTACTTTATTCTATTTATATGGGTAACCAAATCCATAGTTTTGTTGGTGTGTTTGACAGGATTATTTCAGCTATTTCAAATTCTAAGTTTTTGACATCTCAGTGACTTTGTGAAGTTTGCTTTCTTATGTACCCAAAGCCCTTAGTTTAAGTCTTATGTTAAAATGTTAATTAATTAATCAATTTTTAAGAAATGTTTATTTATTTTTGAGAGAGAGCTTGAGCACGGAAGAGTTGGGGGTGGCACAAAGAGAGGAGGACAAAAGATCCAAAGCAGGCTTTGCACTGACAGCAATGAGCCCAACGCAGGGCTCGAACTCACCAACTGTGAGATCATGACCTGGACCAAAGTCAGTTGCTTAACCGACTGAGCTACCCAGGTGCCCCTAAGTTTGTGTTAATTTAAAAAGAAGTTTGAGTGTGGCAGTACTGTTGTCGCTGCATTTTTACAAACCCACCTTTTTGCCAGGAAAGGGATGGATTGGTTAGCTGTGAGGGGCTGGCTTTAGTCTGTCCATTTGGGAGGAAGTGGAGATGGGCAGATAGGAAGTCCCATGGCCAGACCCTCCTTCCCAGCCTCATGTGGTTATTGTGAAGATTGGAGAGAAAAACAAGATTTTTTTTCCAGAAAGAGCAAAACCACTCTTGACTTCCAGGCCTCCAAGTGGAGCCAAGGGGGCTCAGCATACCTTTCATTCAGTTCAGCCTGTGTCTGGTGCCCCGTGTTTCTCTGAAGGAGATATAACATCAGCTCAGCCAGACAAATGGATGTTTTGAAAAGCACAAAACATTCTAGCTGTGTCAAAAAAACAAATATCCAGTGATTTGTGGGATTAAACCCTGAAAGCTAGGAAGAAATAATGAACTTCAGAGCTTTCTAGAAGGAAAAAGCCATGATTTAAGTATGGGATCATGGCTACATTTTAATTTTTTATTATTTTATCTTTATTTTTTATTTTTTTTTAACATTTTAATTCACTTTTTGAGAGACAGAGAGAGGCAGAGTGCAAGCAGGGGAGGGGCAGAGAGTGAGGGAGACACAGAATCTGTAGCAGGCTCCAGGCTCTGAGCTGGAGCTCGATGCGGGGCTCGAACCTATGAGCCGCGAGATTATGACCTGAGCCAAAGTTGGCTGCTTAACCGACTGAGCCACCCAGGAGCCTCTATCTTTATTTTTTAATAAACTTTTTACTTTGAAGTGATTTTAGGTTTACAAAATCACTTCTAAGTAAGTTACAGAGGTCATGCAGAGGTCTACTCTACCCCTTGGCTCAGTTTCCCCAGATGCCAGCCTTGGGTTTCCATGATGCTTTCATCCAGACCGTGGAAGCAGCATTGGTCCGTTAACTGACACAAGGGCCTGTCCCCTAGGTGTTCTTCTCAGACCTGACACCTTAGGCAGTTCTTCTGAGCTTGCTCTGGGCTCTGATACTTTCTCAGTGAGCCTCATTCAGCAATTGTGTGACAGTAAGGCCAAGTTCCAGGCTATCAGGCCTAAGACCACAGAGGTGACTGCCCTTCTCAGTGGGGTGGTGCCACATCTTGTCACTGGGATGCTGGCCCGTGGCCCCTCTGTAGCCACAGTGGCTTACATTCTTTCTCCAAAAAGGTGTGGGCTTGCTTGAGAGAGTAGTGGTCTTTCCTCTTGTCTTTTTCTCTTTGGAAGGAAATGAGGGCCCTGTGGATGGGGTGGTTAGCATTCAGTTGGAAGGAAGGCTGGTTCGTGCAGACTTCTAAGCTATGCCAGCTGTCACTGTACCCTGTTCTTTCCCCTGGAACCCTGCGTGTTCCCTTGTGTCCTTATAGATCTTGTAAGTCCTTATCTAAGTGTAGCATGCATACAAATCCCAAGGGAAACACAGCTGTGTTTCCTGTACCTGGCAGGAGGGGACAGCAGAATGTTCTGCAGGTCTAAGTTGTGGCTGACGCATGTGTGTGGGCTGAGTTCCGACACCAGAGGGGGCATGTTCTAGAACTCAGAGTGGTGAAGGATGAGGCAGGAAGACATGTTGTGTTGACATGTTGGGGCTTCTCAACCTCTGGGGGCACTGTGTGTGGACGGGGCACTGTCTTTCTGGGTGTTGTTGATGTCACTGACCCCTGTCCTCGGAGCCACACCAGGCCACACCCAGGAGCCACGCCTGGGGACCATGCTAGTCATGACTAGATTTTTTTTTTTTAAGTGTTTATTTATTTGGGAGGGGAGGGGCAGAGAGAGGGAGGAAGGAAGAGAGAAAATCCCCAGCAGGCTCCATGCTCAGCACAGAACCCGATGTGGTGCTCGATACCACAAACCAAGAAAATGACCTAAGCCAAAGTCAAGAGTCAGACACTCAACCGACTGAGCCACCCAGGTGCCCCATGCTTAGAATTTTTTAAAAAAGTCAAATGCAACTGTTTTCTTAAACTGTAGTCTAAACATGATTTTAGTTATTTTGGTTTGATTCTACTAAATTATACCATGTTTTCTATTTGGCCTTTCTCATTTGGATGGAAGGAATGAATGAAACAAGAGGAGTGATCTTTTGTTTCAACAAATGATTGCCACCACCATGACAGATATAAGATGTTAGCATTTTCTTTATAATGTGGTCTGCCTTCAAAATGGCCGGTTCTCCTTGAAAAGAATTCAGGTAAATGCGGTAGATACTAAACCTGTGTACACGTGGGTTCATTTTCCATGAAGTCAGTGCTCAAAAATTTCATTTATCATGCCTCGCTGAGCTGTGTGGCTTTCCATATTAGACTTTGGCATAACTGCTAAGGTTGTAGCTGTGCTGTGTGTGTGCCGGGGTGGGGGTGGTGGTGGTGGGGGCTCCGCATTTTCTCTTTTGAAATGATTAGATTGTGTGGGCGTCATTAAGACCTACTTACCTAGGCGGTGTGGTTTGTTTCACTGCCAGAGAGCTGAGAGTTTGGTACGTTTTACAAATAGGCCTCCTGCAGTTCCTTTTTCCTACCTTTGTCCAGCTGTGCATCTTGCCAGGAATTACTGCTGTGAGTTCTCAAGTTCACAGGAGAATGTTTCTAAGAGTTTACGTGGTCAGGGGTAGGTCAGTGGCACCATGCAACATGGTGGGCAGCTCTTGCCTGGGCCCCCCTGCCCATCTCCTTTGTCTCCATGTGCTTAGCTTGCAAGATGGTGCCGCCTGACAGATTGATCGATAACTGTCTCTCCCCTTCTCTTTCCCCCTCTATCCCTCTCTTCCGCCAGGCGGGCACCTCAGTGATGTCTGGCACGGGAGAGAGCACTAATCCTGAGAACAGCGAGCTCAAGTACTCAGGTCAAGATGGGTTGTACATAGGCGTCAGCCTGGCCTCTCCGGCCGAAGTCACATCCTCGGTGAGACAGGATTCCTGGTGCGCCCTCGCCCTGGCCTGAGCCTGCTGCGGGGATTTTGTCAAGCCGTCCAGACCAGGGCGAGTATGCTGACAGAACATTCCTCTGACGCGTGATTTCCGTGCCTTTATTTCGAAAGAGATGTATTTCCCAAGAGGCTTGCTCTGCCTTACCACCCTGCCCCTGACTCTGAAGAGCCAGAGAGAAGATGGAGGGCTTCCAGGGAAGGGCCAGTGCAGCCCACAGCACGTCACCTCCTCCTGGACACGGCCACTTCCAGCCAGCCTGCCTCTGGGTGTGCCGGGGGATCTGACGTCCTCTGTGCCACTTCCAGAAACTGGGACTAGGACCGGGGCCTTGCCTGCTAAGGAATATTGAGAGATTTTTTTTTAAAAAAGGGTTTTATGTGTATTGCCCCAAATCATGTGCTTCTTCTGATCGGTTTTGGTTATTCCAGAATTTCTTCGTACCTTTTCCACACCTGAATTTCACGTGCTTTCATGGAGAAGACCATTTGAGGCCATTTGGTACACACCTCTGGAGGCTGAGTCAGTTCGTGAGGTTTCTCGTCAAAAATATTACTCCGTGTGCAAGACTGCATTATGACTTAACGTACACTGTGACTGATGTCTCAAAGTTCACATTGTGGGACTGACCTGAGGTCAGTCGGGATTTGTAAACAGGGTAGCAAACAAGATATTTTTCTTCCATGTAAACAATAATTTTTTTAAAAAGTGCAATTTGCGTTGCAGCAATCAGTGTTAAATCATTTGCATAAGATTTAACAACATTTTTTATAATGAATGTAAACATTTTAACTTAATGGTACTTAAATAATTTAAAAGAAAAATGTTAACTTAGACATTCTTATGCTTCTTTTACAACTACATCCCATTTCTATATTTCCAGTTGTTAAAGAGAAATATTTCAAGAACAAATCTTCTCTCAGGAAAATTGCCTTTATCCATCTGTTAAGAATTTTTATACAAAAACACCAGTATCCCCTCTTTATTTTACTGTGGAATTTGTGCCGGAAAAAATTCAACAAAACTTTACTACCTAACAGATAACATTTGTAAATACTCTAGGCATCTGTACACACTACGATGAAGTCTATCGTGTGACTGACCCACAGGCAGGTTGGTTTACATTAAATTTTTTAAGAATGGGATGTCCTATGGAAACCTATTTCACCAGAGTTTTAAAAATAAAAAGGGTATTGTTTTGTCTTCTGTACAGTGAGTTCCTTCCCTTTTAGTTTCATTTTGATACTGTATGTGGCTAGAGATACGCCTATAAAACGAGCGCATGTGATGTTTGCAAATTGCCTGTTGGCTTTCCTTTCAATGAATTGTCCTTTTGGAGCTGCTTTATACCTTGGTTTATTTGAAGTTGGCACATGCAGTCCGTTATCATTTTCAATTTGCACTGGGGACAACTTTTATAAGTGAAAAGGACCCAGTATTATATGGCTGTCTGAGATTGTAAGCATTCTATTTAGGACTAATCCCTAAAAACATTTAAAAAGTCCAGAGTTTCTTTCCCTCTGAATGAAATATACTCTAAGACCCAGCAACAGAATGGTTTTCCTTTCTAGTTCCTGCTTTTGCAAAGTGCCACCAAGCCTCCACATTCACCTGAGGTTGAAGTCCTTAACACTCAGCAGAAGAGGGAAAAGGATCTGAACAGTCTTGGGTTTCAGAAAACCAGGAGACTGTTTCATAACTCAATGGTGGCATTTCATTTTGGCTCCTTAAGTGTGGGGGCACTTCTTCTTTTCGTGTATGATTATAGTTATTCTGTGGGAGCCCGTCTGAGTCTTTCAAGAGAGGGGAAGTCTTGCTTTGTTGTGGGTTGTATTGCCAGTGAGACCAAAGGCTGGGGAGTGTGTGTGTCTGGGGAGGTCCCTGAAGCCCACACACACTGTACAGCGGGCTAGAGCAACGGTCTTGGTGTGGAGTCAGACCACTAGGCTTGAGGTCCCTGCTCTGCACACAGGAGGTCTGTGGCCTTGGGCAAGTTGTCCCATTCTCATTTTCCTCACCTGTAAAATAGGGCCAATTAACATATAACTCCTAGGATAGTCCATGTGAAGTGCCTAGAGCAGTGCCTGGCATGTAGTAAGCACTAAGAGTTGACTTTGAAGGGGGAGTGACAGGAGCCCTTACCACTTGAGGGTTTTGAATGTCTTACTCCCTGTGGGGTATTTCAACGTTTATGGTGTGTGAGGGTCTGGTGCCCCTTGGCTCACTTGCACTGCTTGAAAAAAGCTGGGGTAAGTGAAATGAGGGATCCCCAGCTCAAGGGATGGCAGAGATGGAGGGAGGGAGCACCCTTGGGAGACACCAGTCTCAGTTTGGCTTTTACAGAACAGGGTTGGTGCGACAGCAGAAGAAAATCATTATCCCAACTGACTCCTTTTTTCCCTCCTCCCTTTTATGGTTCTCGGTTCTCATTACTTTGAGTGCTTTCTGGTGGGTTGGGAGTTGTTAAGAGTTAACATGCTCTGATTGGAAAATGAATCTTTCTTATTGGGGCTTCCAAATAATCTTTTTTCTGGGGGTGGTCTCAGATGTTGCTCCTTCCAAACCTAAGACAACATTGGGTTCCTAAGGCTCTGTTTTTTTGTTTTTGTTTGTTTGTTTTAAATATAATTCTTTCCCCTCTGTGTTCTGGCTTTCATGAAATAAATTACAAGGGTCAGAACAAGGGGAAATGGGGCTTCTTGTCCTAACACAACAAAATCCCTTAATCTGGGGCCTTTTCAATCGTAACTTTCTCACCTGTGATTGCATAAAGAAGCTTGATAATTTTGTTTTTAATTTTTAATATTTTTATTTATTTTTGAGAGACAGAGCATGAGTGGGAGAGGGGCAGAGAGAGAGGGAGACACAGAATCCGAAGCAGGCTCTAGGCTCTGAGCTGTCAGCACAGAGCCTGGTGAGGGGCTGGAACTCACCAACCACGAGATCGTGACCCGAGCTGAGGTCAGACGTTCAACCAACTGAGCCACCCAGGGACCCCTCAAAAGGGAGTGCATTTAACTAGATGGTGCACTGAAGATTTGTATAGAAACTGGTGCATCGCGCTAGATAAATATTTGCTATTACTGTTTTAGACTAGTCTTGGAGTGTTAAAGGAACTGAATTCACAAAAATAAGAGTAATTAAAATCTTCAGACACATTTCTGTGGGTTGCAGAATTCCTGTCCTCTGTCACCATGGCTGATTTTAGCCCATCTTACATAACTGAAGGCTCTGTCTGGGGTCTCTCTTCGGGGTCACTTTGTGTTGTTTCCTGGTGCCTATGGGAGAGTCAGGAAAGCAAAGGGAGCCATTCATTTCCCCCTGCAAATAAATTAACTTGCTGCTCATGGGGAGTGTTTTCCCCTGTCCTTGGGAAATTTGATGTAATTTCAGATCATAGATAAATTGACTGTTAGGAGGGCAATACAGCATGTCTCTGGTGGCCATGCCAGATTCCAGGCTGCTTTTAATTGGGGGCAGTGTGGTAGCTTTGCTGCCTTAAGTTCTATGTACTGGCATTTTCCATGGGGTCTTCAGATCCTGTGACTCTGAGAAGGAGATAATAGGTGTGTGTATAAGCGAGGCAAGATGGGGGAGCAGGGATCAAACATTCACGCAGGGTAAGGCAGCTCTTGCTGATTAAAATGCATTTTGTTTCTGGTCTGAAATGTCAAGTCAGCTTGGCAAGACTCCTTATCTATCCTCTGTTGTTTGGAAGCTTTAATGGGCAGTAAGGTATGAATCTGATTATTTTAAATGAGAAACAAATATTGATAAATTTGCTAGACCACATCTTTCAAAACAGGGTCTGTGGTAAAAATTTGGTACCTACAGCTCTGGCCACTTGAGGCTTCGAGATGGGTCCTGTGCTGCTTGAATCTTTAGCTGCAGTTGAAGCAGACTCTTCTGCTGTGGTCCCTGGAGGTGGTGGGGGGTGGTGGGGGGTCAGGGAGAAGGTGGTAGCCACCTGTAGGACCTGCAGAGGAAAAGAATCACATGGTGTCTTCAGTTGGTTCAAATGTAAGCTATTAGTAGACTGAAAGCCTAAGTAAATTCATAGGGACTTTGGATAAAATAAATTATGGTTGATACTTACAAATAGCTTCTAAAGGAAAAAGTTGGGATGTTGCAGATACACATCGAACCTCTGAGTTAGACGTTAGAGCAAGTGACCACGCTCCCACCAAGGACGCTGGCATCTCCCACGTCTGCACTGGAGAACTGGTGGGTGAGGGGGTCTGCACAGCTCTTCCTGCCCAGTAGCCGGCACAGGGAAGTGAGCGTTCCACAGCTGATGTCACTGTTTTAGTTCAAGAGATACTTATTTTGCTTGGAACCCTTTTTTGTGTTTTTGCTTGTTTTTAAAGAATCAACTTTTAAAAAATGGCTACAATATAGCAATTAAAGGTGAAATAATGTTTAATTAGTGGAAGGGCTTATATTTCAGTCATCAGCGGTTCGCTTTGGCAAAGACATTTCCTCTCTCTGGACCTCAGTCTCCGGATCAGCCATAAAATGGAGAAATCAGGCAGCAAGGTTGCTCACAGATTCCTTCCATCTGCATTCGCTGCCCACGGTCTCTTGTGTAGATTACATGCAAGGGTGATGGTGGGTTTGTGGGAAGCTGGTGGACCTGGAATGTCCTTCTAGCTCTCTTCTGGTTCCCTCACCACCTCAAGTCTTGATCTGTGGAGGCCACGTCCCCCTGTTGCCTCAGACCACAGAGGGGGAGAATCCTGGTCGTATTCGTGAACTTAGGGGCTTTGTGAGAGGTGCTGCCCCACCCCCGATGCCAAACCTGCTTGGTCTGGGGCCCCTGATATAAAACTTATACAGCGATACGGACCCAGACCGGAAAATGGAAACGTCTGGCAGCTGAGCAGTCCACAGAACAAGGAAAAAACAGCTTTGCTTTGCTTGGCCCATTGCTTCAATATCTTGTAGTTGGTTTTTTATTTCTTGGAAACAACCAACTTTTCATTGTTGTTTGCCTTCTGTGTCTTCTCTTTAGCCATTAGGAGTTTTCCTCCCTGTCTCTCCACCCCTTCCCCGGCTTTTACTCTTATTTTTGTGAATTCAGTTCCTTTAACACTCCAAGACTAGTCTAAAACAGTAATAGCAAATATTTATCTAGCGCGATGCACCAGTTTCTATACAAAGTGCTGCACGTATGTCGATTTATGTAATCCTCATACCAGGTGAATGAAGTGGTGCTGTCCCCATTTTACAGATAGTGTCTCCAGAGGCACAGAGACGTTAAGGTTACAAGGTGGCACAACTGGAATTTGAGTCCCGGCAGTCTGGCAGTCCGGCTCCATAGCACATGTTCTTAATCTCTCCGCCATATTGTCTTTTCATCTTGATTTAAAGGAGAAGAAATTGAAGAATGCAGAAGGGAAGCCAGGACTGCCTGAGAATTAAGGCTAGGTTTTTTCATCTCTCCCCTAGCATCTCAGAGATAGTTGTGATTCGCAGCACAGGTATGCCCAGCCTAGATGGAAGACCCCTTGTCAATGTCTGTTTGTTCCTATTACAGGTTTCTTTAGAATGTGGAAGGTAGTGTGTAGTTGTTAGCTGTAAAGTCATGAGTTTGGAGGTGTTGTGCGGTGTAGGAGCAATTCGCTTGCCTTCTTTTCACAGAACTTCAGGTAAGGCTTCTTATGCTCTTACCTAGCTTGAAAGATTAAGGTAAACCATTTTGCAAAGTATAACAAGGCAAAATTATTAATTGTAGTTGAAACTGCACATGAGAGAACAAGGAATACTTCATTGCGGTGTCAAATCTTTCTATGCTTGGTTGTGCCAAAGAATTTTTTTCGGAAAAAAACTTGTGCAAGATGTTGGCGGTGATGTCTTAGGCTTTATCTTTTTAAATAAGTGTTCGTGGTGCTTACGTCATTGTTGCTGTTATTATTTTGATAAGTGTGCATTACTAATGATGCTCTCTGTCAGGGGTTCTCAAACTTCTGTTTGCTTGAGAATCATGCATAGTGTTTGTTAAAATTGCAGAGACCTTGACTCCTTTCCAGAGAATCTGATTCTGCAGGTACTGTGTGAGGCTGAAAAATGCTTTTTTTTTTTTTTTTGGCTTTGCATTAATTAAAATTTCTTGAATAGTACAAAATTTGGAAGTTATAAAATGCCCTTCTAACCCCTGCTCTAACAGGCCACTCTGTTCTTCTCCCAGATGTAACTTCTTATTTCTTGTATTGATTATACATATTGACTGTTGGTGCATACACAAGCATATGCAAATATATATACTCGTTTTTTTGTTTGTTTTTTACACATGTGGTAGCATAATACACACATTGCATTTTGCTTTTTGCACTTAGTATACCTGGGTAGTTCATTATTTAATCAATGCCCTATTGAACATTTGTTTCCAATCTTTTGCTTTTCGAGTACTGCTGCAATTATTATCCCTTATCTGTGTCATTTCACTCATATGCAAATATACCAATGAGATGAGTTTCTATAAGTGGTATTACTGAGTCAAGGGGTATCTCTACTTTTAATTTTGATAGATATTGCCAAATTGGTCTTACAGAGGTTGGTCCAATTTGCACTCTCATAGGCAGTGTGCAAGAATGCGTGTTTTCCCTTAGCCAAATGATTTTGTTATCCTTCTGATCTTTGTCATTTTCGCATCTGAGTTTTGTTTTGCATTTATCTTGTTGTGAATGAGGTTGAACATCTTTTCCTATGATTAAGAGCCTTGTGTAGTTCCATTTATGTGAACTCTTTGCCTGATTCTGTTCATATTCTTTACCTATTTTTTTTCTATTGGGTTATTGGTTTCATTGATTTGAGAAGCTCTTTGCATATGAAGGACATTAGCCTTTTGTCTGAAATATACTTTAAAGATATTTATTCCTGGTTTTTCATTTGACTTTGTTTATACTTTAAAAAAAAATTATGATGATCTTTTCTTTTGTAAAGGTATTTCAGTTTATCAATCTTTTCTTTTATGGCTTTGGAATTTTGTATAATATTTAGGAAAGCCTTCTCACTGTTAAGATTATTTTTTTAATCCTATGTTTTCTTCTAGTACTTTCATGGTTTTGCTTTTGAGGTTTACATTTTGTTTCCATCTGGAATTTTTGTTTTTGGTGGTTGTAACATGTAGAGTATATATTTAACCTTATATTTTTCCAAATGGCAACCAAATTGTCCTAGCATCATTTCCCGAATAATCCATTCACCTCCCACTGATTGAAAATGGGAATTAAAAAATATGTAAATTCTCATATGTACATGTATTCTTGTATAAATTCTTATGTGGATATATATAATATAAATTTTTATATATATTTGGCTCTATTTCTGGATTTTTCTATTTTGTACCAATGATCTGTTTATTCATGCTTTGATACCAAATTTCTTTGACTATTCAATATAGAGAGAGGGCTAACCCCTTCTCATTAATCTTTTAAGAAATGAGAAATTGATCACATTTTCACTTATTTATTTTCCATATAAACTTTAGAATTAAGTTTTTAAAAATCCTTTTGGTATTTCTATTGGAATAATATTAAAATTTTGAATTAATTTAGGGAGAATTAATATCTTAATTTTGTTAAGTCTTCCTGTCCAAGATGAAGTATCTTTTCATTTGTTTAGATATTCTTTGTGTCCCTCCGCATTTTAAACTTTTCATTTAGATCCTGTGCATATTTCCAGTTAAGTTTATCCCCAGGTGTTTCACACTTTCTGCTGTTAGTCTAATTTTTCGAATTGGTTGTTACATCTGCTAAGTGTATATTAAGCTTGTTTCCAAGAATCATCCTGAATTTTCATATCTTTTTTGGTTGATTCTCTTGTGCTTTCTGGGGCGATATGCAGTTTCTATTTGCATTGCTGACGGCTTGGGTGTTGGTGGGAAGCCCTGCTCTTGGTATTACTTGGATAAGGAAATACATACCTTCTAATGTACTTCTTCACTTAAACCATAGATTCATTTAACTTTAGAGATGGAAGAGACCTGGCTGAGGTCCAGTGGAGGAAATTGAATCTTAAGAGGTTAAGTCCTGCTAGCCAGTGTGGACCCTGGGTTTCCAGACTCTTGACTCAGTGGTCTTGGCTCTGGCTGGGCTAGACTGAGAGGTCACTAAATGAAACTCGAGACCCAAACACTGTGAGCAAAAGTTTGACTTTTGGCAGAGGTTAGTAACTTCTACTACTCTGAGCATTGCTTCATTAATCAGTTTAGGAATTAACAAACTACTGAGACTTAGGCCAGTAAAGTTTTTTCAAAGATTGCATATGTCCCCAGACACCAACTTTGAGTTACCTCCAGGGAATAGCACAAATGACCACTGGTCTCCAATGAATCATCAGGCTGCATTTGCTGGAATAAATGAAAGCATTGTGAGAGCAGGAAATCAGGACAAACACCTACACTTGCTAACCCAAACAGCTTCCCTTTCTTAGCCCCTGGAGATCACTTATCACCAAATGGACAGATACACTCTGCAAAGTTTTTGTAGGCCTCACAGCTTGTAAATAAGAGACTGCATTCTTTATGCTGCCTTCTTGTTGAATCTGGCAAAGGGAAGATCTCTGACTCCAATCAGCTGGTCAATGACCAGTAGCTAGGCTGGCTGAGAGTAATGACTCCAGTCAAATGAGCTTTGTAAACCCACTATATTTAATTCAGAGCACCCTGTATTTTTAAAACACAAGCCGTCCTAGTCATGGAAAATCATCTTGGGAACACCAGTTATATATTATCTATCATTTATAAAGCCATACTGAATACCAATTGGTCTGTGGGGAACACACTGGCATAGATTACATAATATTTAACATTTCTATAACTCATCATCCCTTTGCTCTTTCTTACACATGTATTATTCCTTATATGCTTTTACCAAGACTTCTTTGTTTATTCTATTCTTCCATTTACATTTTGTCTCATACCTGAGTCTACACAAACATTTCTGATTTTTTTGATACCTCTAGATTCATTGGTGAAATTTCTAGTTGAGTCCTTCCAGGAGAAATTCCAGAAGGTGCTTCCTTTCCTTTACAAATGGGTGAGAGATTCTTTTATTTTAGAACTGACCATAGAAAGCCTTGGTTGGTGGCTGTATCTTGGACTGGGGCAGGGGAGGGAGCTGCTTCTCCGTTCAACCTTCCTTCCTTGACCTCTTTGAAGCATTTGACATCATGGCCTACTCCATTTTCCCTGAGACCTCCCCTTTTGACTTTTCATGATGTTATAAATAAATCAGGAGTGTAATGAAGTAGAAAGACTGTGGACTTTGGAGTCATGCAATCATGGGTTTGAATCCTGACTACAAACACCAACTCTGTGGCTTGACCAAGTTACTTAAACTCTCCAGGCTACAGTATTCAGTTTTCAGAAAGGACAGCAATATTACCACTTCATAGCCCTCTCATCAGCTTTAGCCTCACCAGCTTTAGCTTTGTTAAGGGAAGAGCAGCTTTTGTAACTCTGGGCATGGTGGTAGTTATGAGATAGATACTAACTAATTTAGTTGCTTTTTATTTCCCATATGCAGCCTAGAAGAACATCATTCATTCATTCTCCATCTATTAAGGTTCTCCAAAGAAACAGAACCGTGTTATGTGTATGTATATGTGTATGTATATGTATATATATATTTATGTGTGTATATATCTTCTCTCTCTCTTTAAGAAATTGGCATGCAGTGATTGTGGGGGATAACAAGTCTGAAATCCATACAGCAGGCCAGCAATTTGATAACTCAGTTTAAGAGTTGATGTTGGATTGGGACACCTGGGTGGTTCAGTTGGTTAAGCATCCGACTCTTGATTTCAGATTTCAGATCAGGTCATGATCTCACACTTTGGTTCGTGAGATGGAGCCCTGTGTGAGGCTCTGGCTGAAGGTGTGGAGCCTGCTTGAGATTCTCTCTCTCCTTCTCTCTCTACCCCTCCCCCACTTATGTGCACACATGCTTTATCTCTTTCTCAAATAAACTTAAAAAAAAAAAAGAGTTGATGTTGAATCAACACCCATTCATGATAAAAACTCTCAACAAAGGAGGTATAGAAGGAATGTACCTCAACAAACTAAAGGCCTTGTATGACAAGCCCTCAGCTAACATCATACTCAATAGTGGAAAGCTGAAAGCTTTTCCTCTAAGATCAGGAACAAGACAAAGATGCCCACTCTTACCACTTTTATTCACCATAGTATTGGAAGTCATAGCCAGAGCAATAATGTAAGAAAAAGAAATAAAAACCATCCAGATTGGAAAGGAAGAAGTAAAACTGTCACTATTTGCAGATGACATGATATATATATATATATATATATATGTAGAAAACCCTCCTAATGGCTCCATCGAAAAACTAATAAATGAATTCAATGAAGTTGCAGGATACAAAAATCAATACATAAAAATCTGTTGTGTTTTTATACACTAATAAGAAACTATCAGGAATAGAAATTAGGAAAACAATCTCATTTATAATTGCATCAAAAAGAATCAAATACCTAGAAATAAATTTACTCAAGGAGGTGAAAGACCTGTACAGGTATATTGAAAACTACAAGACATTAATGAAATTAAAGAAGACACAAATGAAAGACACTCTGTACTCATGGAGTGGAAGAATCAATGTTGTTACAATGTCTATACTACCCAAAGCAATATACAGATTCAATGCAATCTCCATCAAAATTCCAATGGCATTTTCACAGAAATAAAACATATAATCCTAAAAATTGCATGGAACCATGGAAAGACCCCAGAGAGTCAAAGCAATCTTGAGAAAGAAGGACAAAGTTGGAGGCATCATGTTTTCTGACTTCAACAAAGCTATAGCAATTAAAACAGTATGGTATTGGCATAAAAACATATAGATCAATGGAACAGAATAGAGAGCCCAGAAATAAACCCATGTATAAATTGTCAATTAATTTACAACAGAGGATCCAAGAACATATAATGGGAAAAGGTCAGTCTCTTCAATAAATGGTATTGGGAAAACTGGACCACTATCTGACACCATACACACAAATTAACTCAAAATTAAAATTGAAATGAATTTAAAGACTTGAATGTAAGACCTGAAACCATAAAACTCCTAAAACATAGGTGATAAGCTCCTTAACATAGGTCTTGGTGAAATTTTTTTGAATCAAACACCAAAAGCAAAGACAACTAAAGCAAAGATCCATCAAACTAAGAAGCTTCTGTATAGCAACTGAAACTATCAAACAAAATGAAAAAGCAATTTACTGAGTGGGAGAAAATATTTGCTAATTGTATTTATGATATGGGCTGATATCCAAAATATATAAAGAACTCATACAACTCAGCAGCAATAAAACAAAAAATCCAATTAAAAATTGGGCAGATCTAAAGAGACATTTTTCTAAATAAGATATACAGATGGCCAACATGTACATGAAAAGGTGCTCAACATCACTAATCATGAGTAAAATGCAAATCAAAACCACAATGAGATATCATCTCCCGTCTGTTAGTATGGCTATTATCAAAAAGATAAGAAATAACGAGTGTTAGTAAGGCTGTGAAGAAAAGGGAATCCTTGCATGGTGTTGGTAGGAATGAAATTGGTGCAGCCAATATGGAAAACGGGATGGAGATTCCTCAAAAAATTAAAAAATAGAACTACTATGTGATCTGGCAATTCCATTTCTGGGTATTTATCTGGAGAAAACAAAAACATTAAAAGATACATGCAATCCCATGTTCATTGCAGCATTATTTACAATAGCCAAGATATGGAGGCAACATGTGTCCCATTGAGGGATGAATGCATTAAGAAGATATATCTATACATCTATATACATACATCCATATATATATATATATATATATATATATATATATATACACACATATATATACATATACACACACACACATATATATGATGGAATATTCAGCCATAAAAAAGAAGGAAGTCTTGCCATTTGTGACAACATGGATGGAATGGATGGACCTTGAAGACCTTATTCTAAGTGGAATAAGTTAGGCAGAGAAAGACAAATACTATATAATCTCTCTTATATATGGAATCTAAAACAAAAACAAAGCCCTCCCCTAAAACCTAATAGATACAGAGAATAGATTGGTGGTTGCCAGAGTCAGGGAGTGGGAGGTGGGAGAAATGAATGATGATAAAAAGAAAAAGAGATGATGTTGGAGTCTTGAGTCTCTATTTGGCAGGGCAGTAATCTAGAAACTTGGGCATTTCTATGTTGTATTCCTGAAGAAGGTTTTTTCCTTGGAAAACCTCAGTATTTGCTTGTAAGGTCTTCCCTTGATTGGATCAGGCCCACCCACATTAGGGAAGGTAATCTGTTTTACTGCATCTGCTTATATGTTAACTACATCTAAAAAATACCTTCAGAGCAACATCTAGATTGATCCTGGGAACTCTCTTAGGTTTCTTCCTGGGTGGGGAAAGTTTTGTAGAAGGGGTGCTATCCTGAAGTGCAGGAGCTGTCCACACTCATCTGCTGAGTTCTGAACTCAGCTTGCCATGGTCTACTGTGCGACTCTGGGCAAGTCACTGGGCTCTTCTGGGCTTCAGCTAACTTGTCTGTAAAGGGGGACATGTAGCCTTGGTGTACTTGAAGTTTTCTTCTCCCTTTTTAACACTGAGTTTCTCTGCTCCTCTTGTGTTGGTACAAGATTTGCAGAGACTTGTTAGGAATTCACAGCTTGCGATTGCTTCACTTTTTTTGGAAATGGCTCCATGTTTTCAGTCAGTATTAAAAATTGACATCACATGTTTATTAACCATAAAAGGGATGTCTTTTTATCACTATCACTATGATGTGATGATGTCATTCATCTAATCAGTACTTGAGAGGTACATTTATTTATTATTTTTATTTTTTGAAGTTTATTTATTTATTTTGAGAGAGAGAGAGAGTGGAAGCAGAGAAGGGGCAGAGGAAAAGAGGGAGAGAGAGAATCCTAAGCAGCCTCCGTGCTGTCAACCGTGATCATGTCTCAGGCTCAATCTCACAAACCATGAGATCGTGACCTGAGCTGAAACTAAGAGTTGGACGCTTAACCGACTTAGCCACCCAGGTGCCCTGAGAGGTGTTTTTAGATTTAAAAATATTTTTAGGGGCACCTGGGTGGCTCAGTTGGTTAAGTGGCCAACTCTTGATTTCAGCTCAGGTCATGATCTCACAGTTTGTGAGTTTGAGCCCCGCATCAGGCTCCACACTGATGGTGCAGAGCCTACTTGGGATTCTCTCTCTCTCTTCTACCTCTCCCACACACACTCTCTCTCAAAATGAATAAATAAACTTAAAAACATAAGTTAAAAAATATTTTTAAAAAATATGTCTCATTAAAAAAGACATGTTGGGGCACCTGGGTGGCTCAGTCGGTTAAGTATCCGACCTCAGCTCAGGTCATGATCTTGCAGTTTGTAGGTTTGAGCCCCACGTTGGGCTCTGTGCTGACAGTTCAGAGCCTGGAACCTGCTTCGGATTCTGTGTCCCCTCTCTCTGTCTCTCCCCCCACTCATGTTCTGTCTCTCTTTCTCTCCCCAAAATAAATAAACATTAAAAAAAAAAAAAAAAAAGACATGTTCACAGCCAAGCTCTAGGTAGATTCATGCTCTGTATTAGCTTTCTTGACATGTAGGGAACAATATATTGGGAAGAAGCAAGGCTTTGGACTGAGATTGAGACTTAAACCCTGGCTTTTCCACCTACCAGCTGTGCGACGTTGGTCATGCTATTTAACTTCCCTGAGCCTCAGTTGACTCATCTGTAAAATGAGAGTAATGGGGTATCTTCTAGGGTTGTTGTGAAAGTAAATGAAATGCTGTATGTGAACTGCCAAGCATAATACTTGACACAGACTGAACTTGAAGTAGAGATGAGCTCCTTTCTCTTTCCTTTGATTGTTTCTGAAGTTCTGGGGCCCTATGTGCCATTAGTACGTCTGAGGCAAGAGGCTCACTTTCAGAGGTGTGAAAGAATTTATCTGCTTTAAACGCCGCCCCCTCCCCAAAAAAAACCCCACACAAAGAAACCAAAACCCCACATCAGGGTGTGGCTACCATCTAGGTGTGTCAGATGAGAAAGGGGAGGTTAGGCCAAGTAGTGCTTTGCTTTACTTGTAAAGCAGACAATCTGTACTGTAGGAATTAGCAATTCTTCCATTCTAGGAAGAAGTGATTAATCATTACAGGAAATAGTTTTGATTTGCTTTGTTTTTCTCAAGTACCTTAGCAATGAAAGTAATTAAAACTAGAAACTTCAGTTGAGAACAATTTTGGGAGAAGTCTGGATGGAGATGGGCATCCCAGGATTGAAGTTGACATCTTCAAATTATTTAATCCTGTCGTGGTTTTCATCCCTGACATGATCTCTCCAAGGCCACAAAAGGCTTCAAATTTTTTGAAACACAAAAAAGGTTTTTTAATGCTACTTTATAGCTAAAGACTTAGAATACCGTCAGCTATAAGAATAATGGTAAGTAATGATAACTAACTAAAAATTAGCCTCTTTTCCATCTGCAAAAAATGGGGAAGGCACAGTGCATCTGGAGCCCAAGGCCGGCTTGGTCAGCACAAGGCCAACCCTGTGAGCACAGGGGTCTGACCATTTTCTTTATAGCATCATTTGTGCTGGACTGAGATGTCTCATCCTCTATTTCCACCTGGTTTCATTCAAGCTCTAGCTTGCCAGTAGTTACCATTAACCAGTTTCTTTCAATTGTTCTGCTCTTCAAAGAAGATAGGTTCTAAATTATTCTTTCCTCTAATTGTGGCTGGGGGTCATTTTACTAATTATGAATGTGATTTTAGTTGACATTCCCCAAATGGCTGCAGTTGGGAATTAGTGTCACGTGTGACCTTAGGCTCATGGCTTCTTTGGGCTGGCCTACATGGCCAGCCACTTGTTCCCACTCCACTTTCATGTGAAGCAAACAAAGCTACTTCTGACAGGGTTGATTTTACCCAGGGGCCAAGGATTTGGGGCTCCTTGCTCTTCTTTTCTAAAGTAGAAAGGCAAGCTCCCTTTTCTCATGAATCTTTCCCTGCAGTGGACACTTCCCTGTGCCTCAAACGCAAGCGGCTCTATCTGAACTGATGGCTGCCATTTATATGGTGAATGAGAAAGGAGAGAGAAAGGGCAGTAAAGGTGCTTTGAATGAACTGTTTCTGTAGAGCCTGTGCCTTTTGGCATCCCTTCCAGTGCTGGGCTGGGCTCCAAGAGGCTGGAGTTTGTTGCCTGTCCAATAGCCAGCTTCTTGTCTCTCACCTTGGGGCACCTCTGTTCCCTGGCCTCCTCTGTGTCTCCCTCCAGGCAGTGGAGGGCAGGAAGGCTGGTCTGTGGCTCAGCCTCACTCCTGAACATACAAAGACTGAGACTAGCCTGAGTCGTGTTCACAAATTCTCTTCTCAAAGGTTTGCTGCTCACATTCCAGCAGGGTCAGGAAACAGGAAGCCACACAGAGGAAAGAAGTACAGAAGGAGAGGCCTACAGGGAGACAAAGAAAAGATACATTCTCAAATCTGACCCACTAATTGGCTCCTTCTGTTAACTTCAGGTAGGGAAGGCAATGGAAATAGAGAAGACTTTAATTAGATATTTTATTTTGATGAAATATATAATCAAAAGAGCATATATATCTGCATTTATTCAGTTTAAAGAATAATAATGAGAGGGGCACCTGGGTGGCCCACTCGTTTGAGCGTCTGACTTTGAGTTCGAGCCCTGTGTTGGGCTCTGCACTGATATCCCAGAGCCTGCTTCAGATCCTCTGTCTCCCTCTCTCTCCCTCCCCGACAAAGTCTCTCTCTCTCTAAAAAGTAGACATTTAAAAAAAAAAAAAAACTTGACCAATAAAGAGATGCCCAGGTACCCACCATCCAGTTTAAGAAATAAAGCATTAATGGGGTTAATCCCTCATGGGTCTCCGGGGAGTTTTCAGTTACCTATGGCTACATAATCAATACTCACGTGTCTGAATCTACCATACATTTATATTTAAATATGTCAAATATTCACCTCTTTTGGAATTGTCCAGATAAGAAATGGTTTTATTTTATTTTATGTATTTATTTTTGTCAAGTAAACTCTATGCCTAATGTGTGCTTGAACTCACAATCCCGAGATCAAGAGTCACATGCTCTACCAACTGAACGAACCAGGCACTCCAGATAAAAATTGGTTTTAATGATTTGAAGGATTCCCTACTTCCCCAAAGCCTTCTCATTAGCCTCTCCCCCACCCCAGCCACCATTAAGCGTTTTTCCCAATCTTTGTTTTCAAAAAAACAGGTTGATAATCCATCTAGGGAGACCTATATGTGTAAATAGCATCCATTTAGCTACCTGATCTTCCTAAATTCTGCAGGTGTCAGAGCCAGGAATTCTACATACTTAAGAAAGAAGCAAATGCCTTTCTTTCAGGGGGAGAGGGGTGGAAGGGGGGGGTTGCAAGTGTGATTTTCCTCTCTTTAATGCACAGGCATTGAGGCTTGCAACAAAGATCACTTTTCCTTGTCTGGTCTTCTCCACAGGGATACTGTAGAATGATATTATATGTTCTGTATGGGTGACCTTAGGAACTACAGGCTGGGTGGATGGATTGATGCAGGTAGGTTTGATCATATTAAGACAGACATGGCTGAGAAGCCATTCTGAGCAGTACTGATAGTCTACCTGCCTCTGAAGGTCGAGAAGCTTCTCCCATTGTTCATCACTCAAAAGCAGGCTGTGATGCTTTTGTCACCCACATATGTCATGGTATGCGTGTACCTGCCCGTTCATCATTTCGTGGGTGTTACCAGACACTGGTTCTGGGATTTTTAGGTGCCCTCCGCCCCATTCCGATACCATTGACCACTGGACTGAACCTGGACCAATTTTAGCTCTCCTAACTTCTGCTGCCTTTTCCACAGGGCTTTGAGAATGATCTGGATATGAGACGTAGATGGACCTAAATCTGGTCCTGTTTCAGAATGACCTTTACCTTTTTTTTTCAGTCTACTTCCCAGAATCCCATGACCTTACACCACCAAGTGGGGCATTTTGGTCCTGGACCCAGAGGAACTTTTGGTTTTGAGGCTTTTTGGGGAGGGGATCTTCTTGTATTTGGCATTATCATTAATGGGCAGGGGCCAGGCAAAAGAAGAAACTCCTTCTTATTCCTCTCAGAAAGTTCAGACCAACTGTGCTGAAGGCTAGCTCTGATAGCCTTAGGGCTTGAGAACAGGACCTTGCCCTGAGTCTCCTGCAGTTTGCAGAGGATCGCAGATCCATTAAAGATGACCAGAGGATGAAGTCACTAGTGAGTCAGGTGGAGACGAAATTACCAGCTAAGAGCAGGTGATCTTGACCCGGGACCTGCAAATATCTGGACTTTCTTGAAAATATTGCGTGTACGTAGGTATGTACATTTTTTCTGGGGAAAGCTCCATTGTTTTCCTTAGGTTCTCAAAGGCACTTATGACACAAAGTAGATTAAGAATCAGTGTTCACTTCCGATTACTCATTTGCAATAAAATGAGAAAAATAGTGGCTATAATTGAATTTTTCATAAACCTAAAATGGGAGAAATGTCCTCTATTGTGGGATTATGTCCATTCTATTTTTTTTTTTGGAATTAAAATATTTTATTTCCTTTTATGGGATAATGGTGATGGTGAATGAGAATAACTACAGAAAAAAGTTCTTTCTTGACAAAGTCAAAAATTGGTAACGTTCCCAATTACAATCTCTTTTTGTTTTTTCTGGCCTGTGAAATCTCACATCCTGGGAACCGCTAATCTAGAGGCTTGCCTTTATACTTGTGTATGGTTTCCAAGGGTGCTGTTGTGAAGCACTGTCCCCCAACTGTCCCCCGTACATGAGAGTTGCCTTTTATTATGTGCAAAGCTGTCTTAAAGAAAATGTTAAAAGGGGCACCTGGGTGGCTCAGTCGGTTGGGCGTCTGACTTCGGCTCAGGTGATGATCTCACGGTTTGTGAGCTCGAGCCCCACATCAGGCTTGGCACTGACAGCTCTGAGCCTGGAGCCTGCTTTGGAGTCTGTGTCTCCTTCTCTCTTTACACTTCCCCTACTCACGCTCTGTCTCTCTCTGTCTCTCTATCAAAAATAAATAAACATTAAGGAAAAAAGAAAAGGTTAAAAGATAAACTGAGGCATGTTACAAATTTTAAAAGTTTATTTGAACAAAAATCAGTTGGAGCTGGGCCACACCAAATTGGAAGTGGCTAGGAGTCCTCCTTAAGTCTTAGGACAAGAATTTTATAGGGAAGATGCATAAGCAAAGCAAGGAAATCATTGGATTGGCTAAGGCTTAAGTTGTTGCTTTATTTGGAAAGCCTAGTTGGGCATTTGTGATTGGTTGTCCAGGTTTGGATTTCTTAACCTTGAGGCATTATAGGCTTTGGTTTTGGTTTTCTTACATAGGCTGTTAAGGTGTTAGAATTACCTCAGTCTAATGGTCTCCTTGTTTAATTAATTTAACCTATTTAAACCCAATTTCTTCTGGTTCTAAGAAAATGTAACTGTCACTTTGGGCAAATAACCCAATCTTCCTGTATGTTGATTTTCTTATTAAAATCAGAGAGCTGGACTGGGAACTCTCAAAGCTTTGTCTAAATCTAACATTATGTAATTCACATGAATACGTGTGAGGCCAGGTGGGAAAGACTGGAATGCAGACAGGGCCTTGAGGGAAAAGATGAAGGGTAGAGAGAAAACTCTTTCTTTTGACTTTTCACAAAAACTAGAGTAGAAGAAAAAATTGGGGGCATCTTTTTGAAATTCTGGATTAGGGGTCCCTGGGTAGTTCAGTTGGTTAAGCATCTGACCTGATTTTAAGCTTGGGTCACGATCTCACAGTTTGTGAGATCAAGCCCCACGTCAGGCTCCATGCCAACAGTTCAGAGGCTGCTTGGGACTCACTCTCTTCTCTGCCCCTCTCCTGCTTGCATTCTTTCTCTCAAAATAAATAAATACACTTATAAAGATATGAAATTCTGGGTCACACGAGTCTATTAACTCATGCTAATCTGGTTTTATGAGGTGTTCTTATCGAGATTAAATGTGAAATATTTACAAAAAATGTATAGCTTTTGTCTAAAAGTTGTTAATATGCTTTTTATACAAAGATGGGTGAAGGAGAAATTTATCAAAATCAGATATAACAGTGATAAAAGCAGTGGGGAAAAAATAATGATAATTACTGCTCAGTTCATTGAGTTCCAGCTCTGAACTGAACTTTGCAGTCAATACCTCATGAAACCCTGCAGGGTCAGTTTGATCATCTCATTTTTATAGATACAGTCATTGGCTGGGCAGCCAGTAAGTGGCAGAGCTATGATTTGAACCCAAATCCACTCAACTTGAAAGCTCCCTCCCCTTCCAACACACCTCACATTCAATTTCACTTTTCAAAGTGGGGTCCAATGTCCAGCAGCACGGATGTCACCTAGGGGCTTGTTGGAGCATCTTGGCGCCCTCGCCCCAGACCTATTCAAGCAAAATCTGGATTTAACAAGACTCTTGGGGTTGCATATTCATGTGAAAGTTTGAGAAGCACTGGTTTATATAACTTGATTTAAAAGATTTTTTTTTAATGTTTATTTATTTTTGAGGAGGGGGGAGGGGCAGAGAGAGAGGGAGACACAGTCTGAAGCAGGCTTCAGGCTCAGCGCTGTCAGCACAGAGCCCAACGCGGGGCTGGAACTCATGAACTGTGAGGTCATGATCTGAGCCGAAGCTGGATGCTTAGCCGCCTGAGCCACCCAGGCACCCCGTTTTTTATTTTTTTATTTTTTTATTTTTTTAAACGTGTCCTGCATGTTAATGCACCTCAGGGGTTCCCTTGCTTGATGGTTGAAGAAAAGCCTTCCACAGATGTCATGAGAGAGGGAAGTTTTGTTTGTGGAGCACGGAGTCCTTGCTTACTGACTGGTTGTGAATTTCCATTCTCCTCCTGCCTACTTCCTTCCTTGAAAACCGAGTATGTCAGAGAATGCACAACACTGAAAGTGAATCTAGTTGTAAAGTATGAACTCTGGGTGCTGAGGAGGTTCGCTGACTGTAACAAATGTGTCATCCTGGTGTGGATGTCCACAGTGAGGTCGTGTGGGGAGCCGGCGTGTATGGGAACTCTCGGCGTGTATGGGAACTCTCTGTACTTTCTACTCAATTTTGCTGTGAACTGAAAACCGCTCTAAAAATATATATTAAAAAAAAAAAACAACAACCCAACACAATTGAATATGTGAGCTGTAGGCCTTGCCAAAGATGGGACAGCCAGAAAGATAAAGCCTGTTAAATTCTTTTTTTATCCATTTGGATAAAAGGTGCTTTTGAAAGAGAGGGTTTTGTCAAGTGCCATGATCTCATCATCTGGCAACACCGCTGGGAGAGGATCCAAGGGAAACCCAGGGCGTTGACGTGTGGGTGACTCAGGGGCCCACACC
The DNA here is from genome assembly GCF_027475565.1 of Acinonyx jubatus. Taxonomy (NCBI): domain Eukaryota; kingdom Metazoa; phylum Chordata; class Mammalia; order Carnivora; family Felidae; genus Acinonyx; species Acinonyx jubatus. The sequence goes on from NC_069392.1 coordinate 43,593,918, forward strand.
GCTGACAGTGAGCAGCCCCTGGTTTGGAGTCGGTGGGAGGGGGCAGGGGACGTGCCGTTCCCTTTCGGGACGTGCTGATCAGTCATGAGAGCCTGGAGGCTCCCACCATGGGCTTTAAGCTGCCCAGAAGTGCCAGGCGCTGGCTTTTGCTTCTTGCTGTTGTTTTGGGCCATGTTTTCCCCTTTGTTCTTCCATAGATGGTTGTGATCTGCGGTGGCTCTTTCAAAGGCTTTGCTGGCACAGGGCTGTCCTGGATCTCGGTGTACAGACGTTCCAGCCCAGTTCCCAAGCTGTGCCCTCCCTGGCAACTTCAAGGGGCAGTTCACATGCCTGAAACACACCCTTTTATGTGTTTTGCTTGTGTTTTCATTTATTTAATAATGTTACTAACACACGTGGAAAGCTTTTAAAAATTTTTCATTCCTGTATCGCATTTGATGCTCATGACAGCATCTGGTAGATGGATGGGTGAATGATGGTATTGGAGAGGCCGGATGCTTATCTTCTGTATCGAAGAAAGAGAAATTCAGTGAGTGGAGTGGCTTGCCTCAGCTGGGTGCCACTGGGCGACGTGAGTGACATGGGCCACGGTTCCTGGGACTCTTCCCCATCCCAGGGTTTCTGGCCGTCCAAGCCCTAAGTCTCTCGGGGCTTGTGCTGCTTAAATGCTAACTAGTTTAGCAAAATAGGCTAACTTGGTAGCCATCAAGGGAGAAAATTAGCCCTGTGTGTTTGCATTTGTGGGATTTCCCCCAAAGTTAGCACTTTCTCAAGAGATTTAGGATCTGGGCAGAAAACAATAAAGCAAAATGATTATTTTTTTATTTTGAATTTTATTTAAGTAGGCTCCATGCCCAGCATGGAGCCCAGTGTGGACCTTGAACTCACAACCCTGAGATTAAGACCTGAGCTGAGTTGAAGAGCTGGATGCTTAACCGACTGAGCTACCCAGGTGCCCCCAAAATGATTCTTTAAAAGGACTTTTTTTTTATTTGTCTGTGCTGTTGAGGCCAAGCACTTAACTAAGCCTTTCTTATTTTTATCCATAGTGCTTTTTTTTTAAGTTTATTTATTTTGAGAGAGACAGAGACAGCTCAAGTGGGGGAGGGGCAGAAAGAGCAGGGGAGAGAGAATGCCAAGCAGGCTCTGCACCGTCAGCACGAAGCCGGACGTGGGGCTCAAACTCACAAAACCGTGAGATCATGACCTGATCCGAAACCAAGAGTTGGATGCTTAACTGACTGAGCCACCCAGGTGCCCCCATACTGCTAATTTTTAAGGAACAAAATACCCGGGAAAACAAAGCTGAGTGAAATGGCTCAGCTTGGCTGAGAGATGCCTAGCTTAGGTCTCATCTGAGCAGCAAGGAAACTGGGTGAAACCATGGTGGCCTCAGGGGAGCTAGGCTGTTGCTGACAAGATGGGTTATCAGAATTGGAGGCAAATGGTCCCAGTGGCTGTTTAGCATCTTGGGCTTTCACAGCTTCCCTTCCAAGCCAGCAACTCACTTGGGCCCCCCAAGTGACCTGTGTTCCATACTTCAACTGGTTCCCCCCTCCCCCACCAGGTGGCTTATTCACTAGCAAATGTGAGAAGGACTAATTAGCACCCCCTCTGCCTGATAAAGCAGTGTAGGCTATAGGTGGATGTTTAAAAAGAACAACTTCTCATCCCTCTACTTCCTCTGCCATACTCACATTGACACTGGAAGGATGTCTCCATTAACAAAACCACCAAGACATTGAGGAGCTTTAAACTGAAAAGATGCATGTAAAAAAATGCTTAAAACGTTTGAAAAAAATGTAAAAACCTATACCACTACCATGCTAATGTGACTGTAGTACTTTTTTTATATTTGCATTTTTCCTAGTCTTTGTCTACAAATACTGTATACATTTGTTTGGCATTATTGCAAGTTCATTGTAGCATACCCATTTATTGAATATTGTAACACCCAAGTAGTGTGCTTGTCTTCTCTAATATTAACCCTGCATATTCTCCATGCTTCTATATTATCTTAATAATGATCATTTTCACAATGTGTCTGCACAATACTTACTACACTGACACCCTCAATGGATCGACCAATCTCTTTGATGGACATTTTGATTGTTTCTAGATTTTCTGGTATTGAAACAGTCAGGAACATTTTAGTGTGTGGGCACTTTATCTTCTTTGAAATTGTTTTCTTAAGGAAATACCAGCAGTAACAATTGAAAGGAAGTTGCTGGAAAGATGGTTCCAGTCTTCAGCATCTGTTCCCACTGGAGGGAGATTCTCAATTGCTTTCAAGCTATCTCATGGGGGCTGCTGTCTGAAATACTTTCTCAGTTCCTTTAAAATATCCCTCCTCAGGTGTGCCTGGATGGCTCAGTAAGTTAAGTGTCTGACTCTTAATTTCGGCTCAGGTCTTGGTCTCACAGTTCTTGAGATTGAGCCCAGCCTTGGGCTCTGCATTCACAGCAGGAAGCCTGCTTGGGATTCTCTCTGTCTCTCTCCTTCTCAAAATAAATAAATAAACATTAAAAATAAAATAAAATATCTCTCCTTGGTTCCTACTTATGCTTCTGCCCTCTTTTCTTCCTGTTTCTTTTCCCAACCATCTTTTCTCAGCTTCAATCCACCCCTTGGACTCCCTGAGAACATCTATCACCCCATCCCCAGAAGGGTCTCTTCTGAATGATCCTTCTTTTCTGTCCTGGCTCCTTTTTGAAGAGCTACCTTCAGAGGAAGAGGGGGAAGGGAACAACTCACACTTGAATCTTATCAGCCTCTCGATCTGATGTCTTATCTAAATATTGTTTCTTGTCCTGCTTATGTCACAAGCCCTCAAGGCAAGAGACATGCCTCTGCATGCTCCATGGAGAACAGAGAGCTCTGCTGGCCACTCAGAATGTTGTCGTGGTGAGGTGTTGGTAATTGGAAGATGTGAGTAGATGTTCTTGGAGGTAGAACCCATGCTAGAAATGAATGGGGCTTCATGGGAAGACCACTAAGGAAAAGGTTTTCACAGGAAAGGGGTCATTTTGAGCTTTCACCTATGTTTTCAGAGACGCGTCTGGGGCTTCTGCTGCTGGGAAATGACGTTCAAGTAGGTGCTTGAATGGGGATGCTATACACTTGAACAACACCTCATGATACATTTTGTGTCCCAAGTTGAACTCAGGGCTTTAGACAAAGGAGTGACACAAAGACATGGCTGGGGTACTCCTTCAGTGACATTGAGCAGTGGGACTGGAACTCCTTGATAATTTCTACATTTTAATATTTGAAGTTTCGGAATGGAGGGTAAACTTTATAGTGGATATTTCAAGTATAAAAATCTCTTGTTGGGATTGTCCATTCTCCGCAACATCAACCAAGGGTAAACTGCTATCCTTTTTTACTTTATTCTAAGATATTAGTAATATATACCTAACTTCCCTTGGTAATTTTAAGCTAAGGTCTTTCATTAGTTAAATAGGGATTACAAATAGGATAGAAATCAAAATCCTATCTGGTAAGGGCCTTCCAGATCAGGTTTTAAAACACCATTTGAGTAAAATGTTTCTACAAATGGGTTCTTTTGTTTTGTTTTGTTTTGTTTTGTTTTGTTTTGTTAATGTTTATTTATGTTTGAGAAAGAGAGAGAGAGAGAGAGAGAGAGACAGAGCACGAGTGGGGGAAGGGCGGATAGAGAGGGAGACACAGAATCTGAAGTAGGCTCCAGCTGTGCTGACAGCTCAGAGCCTAATGCGGGGCTCGAACTCATGAACCATGGGATCATGACCTGAGTCAAGGTCAAACGCTTAACTGACTGAGCCACCCAAATGCCAACAAATGGGTTCTTTTTAATGTAGAGTCTGTTTTTGGATTTGAAATGTGTTGACGTTTATGAATTCATGAATTTTTAAAGACAAATTGTGTAGAAGGGATACCTATAACTATTTACATGTTGTTCGATAGTTCGGCAAGCACTTTAAAATATATTTTCTCTTTAGTCTCGTAACAACTTGCGAAGTAGATATAGATATAGTAGATACAGTGAACACGGAGGCTAAAGAGGGCAAGGGAGTGTAGGCAAGAAGTTGTTGAATCAGAATTTAAGCTCGGCGTTACAAATTTGTCTAGGGCAATGCTGTCTCTCAGGTATGGAAATGATAGTAATTTCTGGTGCAATCTCATCCTTTTCCTGTCTTTATGAGTATTCAGTGATTTGACTTCATCGTCTCTTCTTATCATCTGTCTCGTGGGTATCATTCTTGTGTTGTTAAAATTCCAGACAACCCGTTGGACTTTGTGTTGGTGAAATCGTCAACACATGCAGCTCAGAAATGGCAGCCTCAGGTATTTTCAGGCAACAGGACTGGAAGAGGGGAGGAAAGGGAAGCCCAGTCAGCTAAAAGCATCCATTAGACACCGTGTAAAGCCCACATGATGCATTTAAACAGAAATGTTCCAACGTGAGAGTTGAAAGAGAGTTGGCACTTCTGAGTCGTTTTTGGAATGCTATAACTGCCCCAGAAATGCTGCAGATAATGCTGCCCTGATAATGCTGATTGGAATCGCCAGCAGATTTGGGGGCCTTACCAGGACTGAGCATTTTGTGAAGTGCTAATAGACAAACCATAAGTGTTTAAATTACCTTTTAATTAAATTACATAAATTGCCTATAGATGTCTTTAGAGTCTCTTGGTATATCCACTATTATTACTGTGTGACTTTGGGAAAGTGACTTCATGTCTCTGTGCTTCACTTATGAAATAGAGATACTATTTTTTTTCTTGGTTCTTTTATTATTATTATTTTTTAATGTTTGTTTATTTTTGAGAGAGAGACAGACAGACAGAGAGTGAGTGGGGGAGGGTCAGAGAGAGAGGGAAACAGAATCTGAAGCAGGCTGTAGGCACAGAGCCTGAAGTGGGGCTTGAACTCACAAACGGTAAGATCATGACCTGAGCTGAAGTCAGACTATTAACCAACTGAGCCACCTAGGCTCCCCTCTTTTTTAATTTTTAAAAGTTGTGGTAAAATATACATACCATAAATCTTGCCATCTTAACTAGTTTTGAGTGTATAGATCAGTGACTTATGTACATGCACACTGTTGTGCAAGATATGTTATTTTAAGTGGGGAGTGGACCAGGGAAGGCAATGGGTGTGGGTGCTGTGGGTGCAGCGTTCAGAGCTCTGTTCTGGGCACAGCCCAGTGCAGGGAGTGAGCAGGGTGACGGGGCCATAGGGAGGAGAGCCAGGCAATTGTTGTCCAACTGTTCTGTGAGCAACTGAGAGGCTGACACTCAAATATTTATGTCGTGTCATGTCTCCACTTTGTTTTCATCCACTTCCATGGTTTCATTTGCTCAATTGATTCTTTGACCCTGGGAAGTAAAGGCCTGTGTTCAGATCCACTCTGTGGGTATCATTTCTTTGAAATGTCAGCAAATTAGTGGCTGAGAGAACATTTAGAAGTGCAGTGTGCCACGATCCAGAGGTTCCTGACTCAGGTCTTAATCTAGATGACCAGATTAAGTGTGGAACTGAACTCAGTCATCTGACTGCATTCCTTAACATGGACAAGCCCAGAAGTTCAGAAGATCAATTTCTGAAAGTCATAAGGATGTGAGAACAGACAGACTTTCATAAAAATGGGAAGTCTGTATCCCCATCTCTCTGAGATTGTATCTTGAAGTTGTTGGTTGTAGGGGGCACCTGGGTGGCTCAGTTGGTTAAGCATCTGACTCTTGATTTCGGCTCAGGTCATGATTTCACTGTTGGTGAGTTCTGCCCAAGTCGGGCCCGCTGACAGCACAGAGCCTGCTTGGGATCCTCTCTCTCTCCTCTCTCTCTGCCCCTCCCTCACTTACTCTCTCTCTCTCAAAAAAAAAAATAATATATATATATGTATATATATATAAAAATATAAATGTAAATATAAATTAATTGTTGGTTGTAGAATTTACTAGAAATCTACTTAAAATGATCTCATCCTCTCCCAGAGCAGGTTTATTGTGAGCAGCTTCTTTCTTCTCCTCTTCCTCCTCCTCTTCCTCCTCCTCCTCCTCCTCTTCCTCCTCCTCCTCCTCCTCTTCCTCCTCCTCCTTCTTTTAATGTTTATTTACATTTGAAGGAGAGAGAGACTGGGCATGAATGGGGGAGGGGCAGAGAGAGAGGGAGACACAGAATCCAAAGCAGGATCCAGGCTCTGAGCTGTCAGCACAGAGCCTGACTCGGGCTGGAACTCACAAACCATGAGACCTGAGCCGAAGTCGGATGCCCAAACCCACTTGAGCCACCCAGGTGCCCCTATTGTGAGAAGTTTCTAATGTGTCACTTTTCAGGTAAGTGCCTGTTATCCCTGACGCTGAGTTTGTTCTTTAGCTCTTCTGGGCCTGTTTAGCTTGAAGGTGTCAAACAGACATGCGTGAGATCTTAGGTTGTGGCTGACTGGAAACATCAAAGAGCATCAGTTTTCTCTGAGGTGGCTGCCCTAGTTGTCACTTAGAGTTCATACAGAGACCTGTTGTCGACCTGAAGGCTCCAGGCAGGCACACCTGTGGCAACCACCTAGAGGTGATTATTTTACTTTCCATCTTCATCGAGATGTAATTGACATGTAACATTGTAGAAGTTTAAGATGTACACCTAGTGATTTGATATATGTGTATATTGCAAAATGATCACCCCAGTAAGGTTAATTAACACATCCATCATCTCACATGGTTATAATTTTTTTTCAATGTTTATTTGTTTTTGACAGAGAGAGAGAGAGAGAGAGAGAGAGACAGAGCATGAGTGGGGGAGGGGCAGAGAGAGAGAGGGAGACACAGAATCCAAAGCAGGCTCCAGGCTCTGAGCGGTCAGCACAGAGCCTGATGTGGGGCTTGAACTCACAAACTGTGAGATCATGACCTGAGCCGAAGTCAGACGCTCAACTGACTGAGCCACCCAGGCGCCTCGTCACATGGTTATAATTTTTGTGTGTGTATGTGTTAAGAACTTTTAAAATCGACTCTCCCTTAGCAACTTTTACGTATAAGATACAGGGCTGTTAAATACAGTCACCATGTTGTGTGTTACATCCCCAGGACTTGTTCATCTTTGGAAGTGTGTTCCCCTTGACCACCTTCATGCATTTCCTGCCCCTGCCCCCTCAGCCTGTGCCCCTGGCAACCACCGGTCTGTTCTATGTTTTTGTGAGTTCAGTGTTGTTAAACTCCATGTAAAAATGAGATCATACAGTGCGTGTCTTTCTCTGACTTACTTCACTTAGCGTGATGCCCTCAGAGTTCATCTATGTTGTCGCAAATGGCAGAATTTCCTTCTTTGTTGTCGTTTTTTTTTTTAAATGGCTTTATTATTTCCTTTATTCAGTCACTGGACATTTAGGTTATTTCCACGTCTTGGCTGTTGCAAATAGTGCCACAGTGAACATGGGGGTGCAGATATCTCTTCAAGATAGTGATTTTGTTTCCTTTAGCTAGATACCCAGAAGTGGAATGGCTGGATCACATGATAATTCTATTTTTAACTTTTCAAGGAAACTTCATACTGTTTTCCATAGTGGCTTTGCCAATTTATATTCCTACCATTGGTGCATAAGAGTTCCCTTTACTCCCCGTCCTCGTTAACACTTGTTATCTCTTGTCTTTTTGATATAAAGATTTTAATTTAGCCATCCATCCATCCATCTATCCAAAAAGCACTGCATATGCTCACAGACGTTGAGAGTTTTCATGAGGGGGGATCATATGTAGCATTTCCCTGTGTAGTCTAACCATGGAACCTCAAGTATCCAGTGAAGCAGTTTGGAAACACACTAAAAAGTGAAGTGCACAATACTCTTGAATTCCCTTTAATGCCTCATCTGTAACTCTAACCCGACTTGCCTTCATATCTCCTGGGGTATTTTGCGAAGAGTAAGATTTCGGTAGACAGTGGCTAGAATTTGTTAAATCCACAAAATGCTGTGAAATCCATCCTTCTTCAGTGATTTGAGGAGTTGAACTTTCAGTTTGGATGAAAAGAATAGAGAAACAGCTCTCTGAGCATGCCAGGCCTCCCCTCCTGCATTTTCTAGATAAACAAAAACTGCCACCTTTCTTTCATGCAGAGCCACCTGGCCTCTGGCCTCACACCTGGGATGTTTCATCTTTAAGTATCTGATTGACCTGCCTTTCCACTCTCTACCTCCTACTCCCAGTTGGAATCCAGGGAGCTGTGACCGTGCGTGTTTGGGGAGAAGGAAGGAATGGCAGTCCCACCTGGAGGTTGGGCAGGCACACCCCTGCATGCGATGTTTATGTTTGTGTGAAGGTGTAGAGGTCCTGGCTGGAAACTCATCTCTTGTTGGGCCTAACAGGCCAGTGATGCCTGGGGAAATCAACCCCCAATTTCCCGGGTCCCCCCTTCCACCTCTCCCTGAGGTCTCTTCTCTCATCCCACCCTAGATGGGGTGATGTGGGGTCCTGAGGGAGAGGATGAGGAAGGGTATCCCCCTTTTGTAGTCTCTGAGGATCAGAGAGTCCTAAGCATTTCCTCTGAAGAGCACTGCTTCCTGACATGTTGCTTGTCTTGCGATCAGGTTTCTTGGCAGGAAGAAACAGCTTCTCCTTCCCTCCCACGAACATTCCAAGTATGGGGATGGCCATAGTTTAGAGAGAGAGAATAGAAAATAAGATAAGAATACCTTCAAGTCCCTCTCTGCCAATCTAGGGGAGATAGAAAAATGAACCCACAAACAGACATTCTACAAACTACAAAACAGTAGTTTCCTTAAATTTGTAAAAATTGCCTTTAAAATAACTGCCAATGGCATCATTGCCCTGTATAATATGCAAGTGGCATGCTTAACGAGGGACTTGGACGCTAGGATTCTGTTTTCATACACGTGTGTGCATCACATCATCATTAACAAAATAATATGTGTGAAAGTGCCTTATAAACAGGAAAAGAAGTTTGTACAGGAAGTGATTCTTGTTCCAACAACATTTATTAAAGCTTTGCTTTTTGTGGGGTATCATGGCAGGCCCTTCACCAAGTCTGGCTTTAACACTTAGCAGCATAAATGGATACCCGCCTGATGGAACAGCCCTGGCTCCTTGTCACGTTACCTCAAATTCCCATCATTTGTCCTGCTTTTATGCCAACTGGATGGGATAACATCGTAAGGCATGCTCACTATAATGCAGCTTATTTGAATTTAGCAGAAAGCAGAGCTTTGAGGTGCTGGAGGAAGGAACAGATCCATTTTGAAAGAGGAAAGGTAGGAGACAAAGCAGATGACCTGAGGTCACAGGTATTCCGCAGCACTAAAGGTCTGAAAAGTTGAAAAGAGCAAAGGAGAAATAACAATGAAAGCTCCGTTTGCCTTGTGGTTCTCCCTGTCTTTCAGCTTGAATGAATCTGACAAGATCCTTGCCATTTAGAAGCTGGTGATCAATAATACAATGGAGATATAGATAAACATATGGCAACATTAATAAATACCTATGATAAAGTATTTCCATTATGGTAAATGTAGCCTGTGGGGTGTTGAGTGATGGGGAATTCAGATAGGGTGCCTGAAAATGTCCCTGACTCTCAGGGGGTCGGCGACTGCTTCTTGGAGACAGCGGACTTCAGGAGCCCTCAAAGTGATAGCTGAAAGTTCTAGATGCAGGGGAGGGGATAGAGTAAGGCTCAAGAGAGGACTTGGAGCTTTGGTTGGAAATTTGTAGGTTGATCACTGAAATTTGCAGGAAATCTTACATAAATTACCACGATATTGTCCTGGATTAACAGCAAAGAATTTTAATGTGTTGTAAGAAATCCCAATAAAATCTTTTTCTAAAATCAGCATAAATGCCAGGTCCTTTCGTGCAGTAGAGTCTCACTAAAGGCCTCAAGTGGAGGTGTGTGGCTTCTGAGTAGGCTTTCCATGCAAGTAAAAATGTATTGCCACTGAATTTGGTCAGAGTTGCTTCTTGGAATACAGACTGTGCTGTGATTTTGGCAAAAGTCCTGGGTGGCCTCTGAATATTTTGCTTGTTGTATGGCTCCTGAAACAATACAGTCTACAACTTGAAGGATAGGAGCTTCCACTCACTGGCTGGTTGGTTGCTTGATTAAACTAATTTTTATTTCTCTCTTAGACCTTGGAGAATTTTCAGTTCAATTTTCAGTAAAAGGGTTATTTCTTCGAAGTTCATTAATATGTTCACTAAAATCTATGCTTCCAAATTCAACAACACATTTACTAAAAAAACCACCAAGATTTTACAGATTTGGGGGTTTGACCAGATTCTGCTTGTGTGGGAAGTGGATTCTTAGGAATATAGAGGATGAGATGGAAAGAGATGTTCAAATTCTCTCAGGCCGAGATGTAATTTATAATTCTGACTCCCACATGGTTAAAATTCCGGAATATCCAGAGCCATTATTTTCATTAATAATTGTTTATTGATGGGAGTCTGAACTCCAATACTTCAGAGTGAATGTCTGAAAACCAAGGACCCTTACTTCAAGGATCTTGTAATAACAAAAGAGCCCATTGTTGGATGCTTAAACACCTACACTTATGCAGTTTTGTCCCAAGGCCTGTGGGAAATACAAAAGAAATCTAAGTCTCTGTCCTTCAAGAATTTGTGGTTTAGTTGGATATTAAGATCAGTACATAAGAAACAATGGGGCTTATCTCAGAATTTTTTTTTTTTTTAAGCTTATTTATTTATGTCGAGAGAGCCAGAGAGCACAAGGAGCGGGGAGAGGCAGAAGCGGGCTCTGTGCTGACAGCAGACAGCCCGATCAGGGCACGAACTCATGAACCATGAGATCATGACCTGAGCCGAATCAAGTCAGAGGCTTAACCCACTGAGCCACCCAGGCACCCCTCAGAATGTTTATGACTGCAGGAAACAAAAACCTCAACTGTGGCTGGCTGAAACAAGTAACTGGTCAAGTAACCAGACAGCAGAGGTGGACTTGTTTTAGACATTATTTAAGACCCAGATTCTGTGAGTCATTTCCCTTTGCCGACCCCAAGGCTGCTTCATCTTAGGCTGTAGGATGACAGTTGGTAGCAGTCAGGGTTAAGGCTCCTTCTTCGTGTCCAGTGGGAGAGAGCTGGCATCCTATAGCTTGCTCAGAAGAGCAAGAAAATTCCATTCTCAGAAACTCAGAAAGTCCCCTGTCACTTCTCATTAGCCCTAATTAGTCACGCAGCCATCCCTGAAACAAGAAATTTGGCAAAGGTGATGGGAATACTCTAATTGACTCAGATCATTCAGGGTTCACCACTGGAGCTGGGATAAAGGTCAGCTTCCATTAAAGCGTTGGACTGCATGAAGGAGGGTAGATACTAGAAGGGGAGTACGGGTTCAGTTGAAAAGGGGTCAGATGGATACTGGGTTGACTGATATGTATGTTCACTATGGGATCCAAGCAATATGTTAGGGTGTATTGGGAGAAATTTGGCTATCTGTAACCACAGCTGCCTTCCAGCAATGCTGGATGCCATTAGATGGACACCATCTTGCTGGTGCCATCTTTGGAAATGTGCCAGATTTGGACTATGAAGTAGTGGGGGGAGGGTGATCAGCTTTACATAGAGGAGGCATAAAGAATTGAAAGTTGGGAGTTTGAATCTAACAGAGAGAAGAGCCAGGCAGGACCAGCATTTCCTTGGGTAGAAGCAGAGACAGAAATCCTTGGGGTAGTGGAGGGGAGTGGGAGATGGGAAGATTGCAGAGAAATGTCTAATAAAGATTTTTAAAGTTGCTGCAGGCAGGTGCAATGAAAACTGATGAGCCTTCTCCAAAGTGCTACGTAAAGTTTATGCTATTCAATAATCCTTTTGCTTTAGTGTTGGAGTTTAAGAATATCCTGCAATTACGCTCTTAATCCAGTTCGCCTTTTTGTCACTTTTTGTGGTCGTTCCCCCCACCCTGCCCCACCCCAACCGGGTTTTTGCAGCAGGAACTGCTGGGGAGACTGAGACATTGTCCATCCTCCCCAGATCTCAATTTCCTGGCTTCTGTGTCAAAGGGAGAGGCAGTGACTAGGAGGATACCCAGTAGAGGGTCCCTTCCATCAGCAGATATTGGCTCTGACGTCTCTCAGATGCACCCGGTGGCTTCTGATGATGGTTATGATTTCTTCGCGGTGTGCAAGAGCTACAAAGGTTCCTTGGGCTAGCTTAGGTTGCATGTACAGCACAACATATCTGTATGCAGAGAATTGTCTTTCTTTTCTTGATTTTGCAGGGCCAGTAGGATTACATGCCTTCCCTCGTTTATTCTTACAACAATCCACTGCGGTGGGTGCTATTATTATTCTCATTTTACAGATGAGAAGCTAAAGCTCAGAGACATTCGGGCCAATAATTAGTCACAGTGAGTCCTGAATTCACTTAGAACCCACAGTCCTGACCAACACACTGCATAGCTTCCTTCATTTCTGGAGGGGTTTACAGGGGACCCCCTGACTAAATGCAGACACTCCGTTTCACCCAGTTCAGTGCTCATGCTATAGTCACTATAGTGCGCTTGGGCCTCCAGTGCCTTATCTGTAAGATACAGCTGTAAGCATCTGATGAATCTGGATGAGCGTGGGGCCTTGAGTTAATAAACTAAATTCCAAGACCAAGCTGTAATTTTACTTCTTTAATAGCCATGTTTTATCAATATTCAACAAAATTTGAACATCTCGTAAGTGCCACGCATTTTTCTAGAAGTGCCCAAGGCAGACAAAACCCCTCAGTCTATTCTGGGGAACATGTTTTACTGAAAGACATACACAGGGTTGTCTTTTGGGCTCGGAAAGTGAGAGTTTTCCATTGTTAGCATTCTTTCCCTGCCTGCCCTAACTGACTAACTTTTCATATTCTTGGGGGGAGTCAACAGCTTCTTTGTCCTCATCTTCCTTATTTCAGTAACCCCGTCATGTGAGAGAATCTGAGCGGAGAGCAGAAGAATTCTCTGCCACACTGCTTTCCTAAAACACAGTGCATGCCATCAGATTCTCATTCATGGGCACACCGAGAGCAAGTCGGTGGGATGGACTGGCCAGCCCCTCTCACCCAGCAGGGACCTTGCACAGCCCAGCACATGGCTTATTAGGCATGAATGAATGAATGAACGCACTTCTGAATGAATGCACTTCTGAATCAATGATGTGGCTTTTCAGAAACTAGGCAATGACAAAATGAATCCTGAACCTGATATACTGAAACATTTCGGAAGTCATTTATAATTTTCTCAGGTTTGCTTGGACATTTCAGTTGTCTAGAAGTTTGGCAGGCTGTAGATCAAAGATCAAAATGAGTGTTCTTTTATTATATCGCTTTATTGTTTACAATTTCCCACTTGTGTTCTCCTTTGTGGTTTTTTTAAAAGTTTATTTATTTTTGAGAGAGACAGAGCATGAGTGGGGGAGGGCAGAGAGGGAGGGACACACAGAATCTGAAGAAGGCTCCAGGCTCTGAGCTGACAGCACAGAGCCCAAGAGGGGGCTCAAACCCACAAACTGTGAAGTCATGACCTGAGCCGAAGTTGAATGCTTAACCAACTGAGCCACCGAGGCACCCCACTCCTTTGTGTTTTAGAATGATACGATACAATCTAAACCCATAAGCAACAGTTCCCTCCATATTTATATGACCTAATCCAATTAACTTTATGTACCATACATGAGTGGATTCACAGATGCCTTAAGGAGGGTAAAACATAAGCAAATTCAAATTGTTTCCTCATCTGTTTCTTCCTGCTGGGCACCAGGGCGGCTTAATACTGGCAACAAAATCTACTTCTTTTCTTTTTTTTAAAAGTTTCTTTATTTATTTTGAGAAAGACACAAACGGGGGAGGGGAAGAGAGAGAAGGGGAGAGAGAGAATCCCAGGAAGACTCCATGCTGCCAGCTGTGGAGCCTGATGCGGGACTCGAACCTATGAACCGTGAGATCATAACCTGAGCCGAAACCAAAAGTTGGACGCTTAACCGCCAAAGCCACCCAGGTGCCCCCAAATCTACTTCCTTTCTGAAATGGGGAACAGCTCAATAACCAACAGGGCACATGTATCTTGCATCTTTCTTTCATTTAATCCAAATACTGACACATTCTCTCTCAAATATTTAAGATGCCTGGTAAAAGGCCAAACAGTATTACTCAAATTCCTTAAATCAATGATTAAAGATTTTTAATCTTGTCTTTCAAACGGCACACTGGAAGTATAGCCTGTAAGAATGGCTTGACAAACCTAGCGGAGATAGGAGTTACAAAGTAACTAAAGAAGTCTTTTCAACAAAACCCAAGTTAATTCTTGCCTGGTGTTGATTCACAATAGATCTGTGTCATCCCTTTTGTTACTTAACAATAAAAAATGATCCTGTAGTCAACTATTTATTACTTTTGAATGTATCTACTTATCACCCGATAGAGAATCAAAGGAGTTCAGTACTGGAGAAGATGTAGGAAACCTATAGTTTATTCTAGACCTAACACTTCCCCCCAGTTGCAGAGATAGTCTGAGACAGAGCCCGGTTTTCCTGACCCCACCCCAGGGATGCTCTCCGCTAACATGGCGATGCCTGCTCCTGGCCGGAACTTCAATACTCCTCCTGAAGAAAGAAGCCTCACACTTTGCCTGGAATGAAGAACAGCCATGTGGGCGGAGGCTGAACTGCAGAAGCGGCCGCTGTCCTCCCGGGTGCCTTCACTGTGGACCTGCTAAGAGGGGAACGTTTCCCTCTCTAAAACCCATTGGTTCTAAAGTAGGAACTGATAGTTTATTTCACAGCCGTCATCACCATTATTAGTAATAAACTTTTTACATTTTATAGGACTAACTTTTCACAGCACCTTCTGTACTGACCTTTCATGCACCATCTTATCCTCATTGCAACTCTGAGTGCAAGTGCCAGTGTTCCCATATCACTGGCGAGAAGCTTGGGGCCTGGCGTGTTATTTGATGGAGGTCTTGTACCCTGGTGGATATGAGTAGGTAGAGGGTTCTAGCTTTTACTAGAACTGGGGTCTTTTAATTCCTCTCTTTTATCCATTCATTTATATTAATTACGACTTCTGTTACTGAGATGACCAATAGTTCTGTAATTGTGAGGGAGAAATTTAAATCTTCGGTGATTTATGTTGAAAAAATCTTGGATGATTTGATTCCTACTAAGCCATTCTCTTTGGCCTCTGACTTTTGTCCCCTCCACAAGGACAGTTCACGATTGGGTTCCTATTTGGAAGATTCTCATCTCAGGTGTGCACTGTGTGGCCGGGGCAGTTCCAAGGTCTACTCTGGGCTTGGTCTCCACAGCACTTGAGTTCCCTCTCAAGGAAGGTCCCACACCATGCTTGCTGGCCAGTGCTCTTTAGCTCCCAAAAGGCATTCGGGCTGGCAACACCCCAGACTGCCACTGAGGCACCTGCCTTAAATTTAAATTCTCTCTCGTATATTTTCCAAATCCTGAAATCTGTGGATTTCCTGACAATGCTCTTAAGATCTCAGGGGCTTATTTTAATGGTTACAAAGGGCCGGTTGGGTCAACTTCCTTAGGGCACGACCTCCCTCTTTGGGAGAATTCTGCACCCACAAATCATGGCTGGAACCAGGAAGTATTTTTATTCATGTGTCCCGCATTCCCTTTTTTCTTTTGAGTCGTCTCCCAAAGGCTTCAGGATGACCCTTCTTGCTGCTCCTCGCCTCAAATGTAAACAAATCATAAATTCTGCAGGAAAGCAGTGCAAAGGTTTCAAAGGCTGTGTTTACAACCAGGTTTGATCTTCTGAAAACCGAACTTTACTCAAGATAGAGAAAAATCCAAGGAAGAAAGAGAAGAGGGAGATAGCTTGCATTGCATAATTCTCTCTTTTCACCTCCCCAGCCTCCAATCTGAGAGAAACACATTCCTGGTGTTCAGAACCAGTGTTCTCCCACATTGACATCTGCAATCCAAGTTAAAGGCATTGAGGGTTTGTATGGGAGTACTGCCCACAAAACCTGTACCTCATGATGAATGATCAGTTAGTTAAGTGTTTCAGATCTAGACAATGGCCTCTGTGGATAGGAGAGAATATTCTGAGCTCAGACCTTTTTGTTCTTTCAAGAAGTCTGTCTGCAGACTCAGAGGTCCTCTGAGGACCTACTGTGGCTCCTGAGAGGCTGGACCTTGAAGGCTCGTGACTCCCACAGGGCGCCAGGTCCTGCAGCCACAGACCAGAAACATGCATGCAGAGGAGCCATTGGAGGTGGCCTGGCCATCAAATCTACTTGCCCAAACCTCCAGAAGCCTGCTTTTCCTGCTTCCATTATTGGAAGGAAGAAAATTCATAGATATGCAGGTTGAGGCTGTCAGCAGTCCCTGGAAAGAATGAAGGCTGAACCTGGGAATGTACAGGCGGCTCAGCCATGTAGACTCCTTGGAGAGGGGTCATCAATTTAGAAAAAAAAAATTGAGAGGGCTCTTCATGGATACTTTAACCATCTGTCTTGGTGAGAGGATCTGAAATAACCTTTCCCATTCCCTTTGTTTTCAAATAGCTGCAAGCAACAGAGAGCACTGGGTCTGCTGACTTCCCCCCCCCTCCGCCCCCCACCCCACCCATCTTCCACAGCTGGCCCTGTCCCCGAAGCCATGCCTGCGACCTGCTCCTCCCTGGACTGCTTAGCTGTGATTAGTTATCTTCCTTCTTTGGGTTATATTTGCCTTTATTTCTCACACCTCTCGGTCTTGTCTCCTGCTTTTGCATGTAAGATTCTCAAGATAGGGTAACACATAATAGCACAGTGAAGGCATCGTGACTGGACTCTGCCTGGTCATTGACTGAGAGCTGAGTCTAGAAGTGTCTAAAATTCAGCTGGTGAGATAGAGGTAGGCTGGCAGTGTCTTTTGATCTGGACAATTGTTCTTTTTCAATTCTGTATGAAATTCCAAAGGAACTTTGCTGTTTTTCTTAAACTTGTCTCAAAGGTGTGTTTGCTATAAAAACACTCCCTCAAGACAAGTTCCCTAAATCTCCGCTTTTAACTTCATCTTCTCCTGACCAGATGTCCTGGACCCACTACTGGCTATATATCTGTGGTTACAAAGATGGGATCTGAGGCGCTCACGAGTCAAGAAAACTCACAAGTCAATATTGGTCAATACTGAAAGCCTATCACAAGGCAAGACATTTTATTTGAAATATAAGAAATTTCAGGATATAATAGAGGGATTGTGGCTGATGGATACTTTTTTCAGAAGTGGATGGAGGCAATTTTGCTGTGCACCTTCTGCCAAGCACAAGGTAAATAAGTAACATTCAGCAGGTTATGAATTTGTTTAAACAGTGGGTGTCTCACTGGACATCGGAATCTCTGTATACCACGGTCCTGATCCCTATTTGCAACAGTTTTTGGGTTGCTTTGTTTTATTTAAACACAAAGTGTTAAGTGGCAAACTCAGGGGTGAAAATTCAAAGTCACTGATGTGCAGTATAAACCCCAAATAATAGTGAACTCCTCATAAGAACTTTGCTTCGACCGCTGACCCCACGTAGTCCGCTCCCACATGATGTGTTCTCTGCAAATGATCTCCCTGATCTTCTTGACAACCTGTGAGACATGTGTGATTATCCCCATCTTACACCTGAGAAAACTGAGGCTCAGAAATTCAATAATGTGCCCACAAACACAGAGCTCTAACTAGTGTCTGCATCCAGGTCTGTCTGATAGCAAAGCTCCTGCTTGTCCTACTGCACAATATTAATATATAAAATCAGGTTTGGCATGTGAGGGAGCCAGTTGGAAATACACTGTAGATACTTTGCAATGCATTTATTTTAATTTTTTAAATGTTTATTTGTTTATTTATTTTTGAGAAAGCACACATGCACAGGAGCCCACGAGTGGGGGAGGGGCAGAGAGAGAGGGAGACACAGAATCCGAAGCAGGCTTCAGGCTCCGAGCTGTCAGCACAGAGCCCGACGTGGGGCTGGAACCCAAGAACCATGAGATCATGACCTGAGCCAAGAAATCAAGAGTTGGACACATAGCTGATGGTGCCCTGGATCCAGGTGCCCTGGATCTTTTTTTTTTTTTTTTAAATAATTTGTTTTAAAATAATTTTAAAATTGTAGGAGTTGCAAGAACATTACGAAGAAATCTCATATCCTTTTCACCCAGAGTACCCATTTATTAATATTTTGTATTTGCAGGCTCTTTCTCTTGCCTTCTCTCTCTGTCCATATAGTTTGGTTGTACATATTATACATATATAAATAATTAATACATGGTCTTTTTTCTGAACTACTTGAGAACAAGTTGCTGACACGCTGCTCCATCATTCCTAATGACTCCAGTGTGTATTTCCCCAAAGCAAGGACACTCTCCTATATAAACATCATACAAGCATGCCGGTCACTTTCATATATCATTCCATCCTCCACAGACTCCATTTACACGTTGTCAACTTGTCCCCACCGTGTCCCCTCTTTCTTTCTTGTCCAGGGTACAACTCAAGGTCATATGTGGCAGTTAGTGGCCAAGTCTCTTCAGTTTCTTCTGATTTGGAATGGTTTAGTTTTTCCCTGTCTTTCAGGATCTTGAGTGGAAAAGTATGAGACTTTCATTTTATAAAATGGGTCTGTCTGATATCTCTTAATGCCCGGACTAAGGTCACACATTCTTGGCAGGAATCTTTTAGAAATGATGCTATGCATTGAGAAGTTGCTAGCCATTTAACCACTGGAGATGTTATTCTCCATCACCTGGTTTCTCCACCAAAAATTCCCATTTTCCCTTCATCAATGATAAGGATTTTGTGAGGAGATGACAATAGCCTGTTCTCACCAGCCTGTCCCCACTGATGGCTCCCTTCTGAATCAACCACCACTATGACAGTTATCAAATAATGGTTTTTTGGGTTTATCATTCTTTCTGCCTACTACTGACATTCTACCGTAAGCATTTATCTGCTATATATACATATGTGAAGAGATGCATGGATTCCCGTCATTTAAGAGACTATTGTTATTATCATTAGTTACTTTTGATGCTCAAAGTGACATTTGACCAGAAGGAACATCTTCAAACTGGCTCCTGTCATGACTCCATCATTCATTTTTTTAGCTTTTCCTTATTTTCTAGAGCAACATATTCCCAGTTCACTGCCCCAGCCTAGGAAACAGCCATTTCTCCAGGAAGCTCTCTGGTTCCTTTTGGTGGAGGTTGGTGCTCAGAAACCCAGGATCTGGTCCATATGCAGACATGCACACATATGTCCGTATCTATTTCTGTACATGTTTTATAAAATGAGTGCTCGCTGATACATCTAAATCTAGTCCCACCTCAGTTTTCTTTATGGTTTTCTCCCTTTCAATGTTTGTAGATTCCTTCTCTGATGATGAGAAATAGGCTCCCATGGGCTCCCATATACTTACTTGTTCAACCCTCTTGGGTATCATTAATCTCTTTATTGTTTCCACTGCCTCTTTGGGCAGCTGCCTCTGTGGTCTGCCATTTTTCCCTTCCTGCCTCCAGCTTGGCCACCAGGCACGCCACCATCTCTGCAGTGTCCCTTGTCGCTACTGTTCCCTGGGCACACTGCTGCCTCCTAACCCCCCAGCCCTGCCTCCCCCCCCGCCCCCCTGCCTGCATGTGCTGCTGCTTCTGCACATGGAAGAGAAGGACGTCAGTCCTATTTGATATACCTACAATTTGAGCCCCCAAACAAAGATACATAAGAGGGGAGGCAAGCTTGATAAATGAAATGGAGCCTTCTTTTCTTTTTTTCTTTTAGACGAACAATGCTCAGTATTTTTGATAATGATGCTGTGCTGTGTTTAAACTATATTTATAGCCACCTAATAAGCTAGT
This sequence comes from Acinonyx jubatus, assembly GCF_027475565.1. Classification (NCBI taxonomy): domain Eukaryota; kingdom Metazoa; phylum Chordata; class Mammalia; order Carnivora; family Felidae; genus Acinonyx; species Acinonyx jubatus. Next base: position 43,613,735 of record NC_069392.1, read on the forward strand.
GCATGGAGCTACTCTCCTGTTAACAAAGCAAACAAAGGGATGAAGTTTAATCTATTTTAAGAAGAATTTCACATGGGGTACTGTTGTGGTACTGTGCAGTACTATTTCCTAATATGACCAACCATATGTTTTGAGCTTGGTTTTATAAAGTAGATACCATTTCCTGATAGCCAGAAAAGCTCAGCGTTCCATCCTCTTTCTTACTTTTTATAAGTGTACGGAGAACATTTCTATAAAAATTCTTACCTGGCCTATTGAGAGGGCAGAGGGGAAGAAGGTAAAACCACATAGAACTGGGGTGCCTGGCTGGCTCAGTCACTAAGCATCTGACTGCAGATGCTTAGTGGTCATGATTTCACAGTTCATGAGTTCGAGTCCCACATTCGGTGAGCTCAAGCTCCATGTCGGGTGAGCACGAGCCCTGCTTCTCTCTCTCTCTCTCTCTCTCTCTCTCTCTCTCTGTCCCTCGTGGGATTCTCTCTCTCTGCCTCTCGCTCACTTGAGCCCTCTCTCAAAACAACAATAACAACAACAACAAAAACAAAAACCTTATGTAGAACTAGGGGAAATGTGGGAATTGTAAAATTACAAAGTTTAAATCAGATCAGCCCTGTAGACCTCAGACCTACTTCCTACCTGTGCCTTTTTAAGAGGCCACAGGAGCAATGATGGAAGTCCATGACTTAAACTTTTTTAACGTTTATTCCCCAACTAGATTACTTTAGATTTTAGTAAAATCAGTTATTTCATTTTGTAGTCTTGTTTTGAGGGCTGTTTCTGGTTATTTTGAGGGCTCTCCCATGCAGAGCAATCAGTAGAGTTTTGTGCAAGGATGATGTGAAGGTCCCAGGATGGCACATGATGGACAGAGTCTAGACTCATGGTTAAACATGCACATAACGGGCACCTGGCTGGCTCAGTCAGGAGAGCATGCGATTCTTGATCTCAGGGTCGTGAGTTCAAGTCCCACGTTAGGCGTGGAGCCTACTTAATTAAAAACAAGCAAACAAGGGGCGCCTGGGTGGCTCAGTCGGTTAAGTGTCCGACTTTGGCTCAAGTCATGATCTCCTGGTTTGTGGGTTTGAGCCCTCTGTTGGGCTGTGTGCTGACAGCTCAGAGACTGGAGCCTGCTTCGGATTCTGTGTCTCCCCCTCTGTCTCTGCCCTTCCCCTGCTCGTGCTCTGTCTCTCTCCCCAAAATAAACATTAAACAAATAAACAAAACCCCAAACCCCCCACAAAACCTTGCACGTAACAGAAGGCAGGCCTGATCTCTGCTGTGGCACCTCAGGACAATGACTTCATTTCTCTGTCTCAGGTTTCAAATCTATTAAATGGGGGTCTTATTATGTGGGGTTGTTCTGAGGAATTATAAAAGAGAGAGAATGGGCTTCCACCTAGCGCAGTGCTTGGCATAGGGAGAGTCCAGTGGAGGTCATGATTATGAGGAAAGTCTAATACCTGTCCCTTGACCTTGGTTGCTCACAATCGTTTAGTTAATGAGACGGAAGTACAAGAGAAGTCAAAGCACCATCCTGTTAGCTTGTGTCTCCTAGTGTTGCCACTGCTCCCAAAGCACAAAAGAACTTGGATATTTTAGGAAATTAAAAAAAAAAAAACAAACAAAACACAAAACCACGTTGCTTCCTTTCTCTGTGTGCCAAAGGGCGTTCCCCCAAGCCCCCACCTTGCCTGTCTTAGGTCAAGCTCCCCAGAAGCAGACCTTAGAGAAAACCTCCAGCACATGATTTATCAAGGGCATGGACCCTGGAGAGACAGGTAAGGGAGCAGGAGAAGCAGGATGGGGAGACAGAGGTCCCCCAGGCAAGGGTGTGGTTTCAGAAGTCCCTCAGGGGATAGGTTGGCCTCACTCGGCAGAAGAATCCTGAATGTAATCTATGCCTCAGAATTACCCCAGCACCTGTCAGTCCCCAGGCAGGGCTGCCCTGGGGGAAGAAGTTCCAGGCCCTCTGGCTCTCTGCTATTTGGGTAATGTGGTTCCAGTAGACTGAGGGTTGGTTGTCCAAGGAAGAGCCTGGGGGCGCTGCTGTGGGATTGAAAGCCACTTAAGTGGGGATGGGAAGGGGTGGGTCATGGGTGGAGCACACCACGTCTACCACGAGACCCACTCCTTTCTCAGGTTGTGGAGGGCTGACAAGGCGGGGGATGATCTGTGGAGTCAAAGCTGCCCTGCCTCTCACCCCTTCCTCTCCTCTCCACGGTTCCTCCTCATCACAGAAGGCAGTGAAAAGTCCCTGGGGCTTCCGACCAGGTTCCCACCTCTCCGCCAGGCTGTACCACCAAAACATGACTTCTGTCCTGCCAGCCCACTTCATTTTCCCCTTGGTAGGGCCTACGTAATTGTTACCAGCAAACACGAGTCCTGGGATTCACAACAAGGGAAGAGTCATCTGGCCCAGGATAGCGCACAGCGAATTGCCAAAGGAGTAGTCGATATCATGGAAGAACTGGTAGTGTGGGACAGGAGAGCTGTCTAGGACTGGTGGCTGGCTAGGAAAAGAAAGCTTCCAGGGCTTTTAGGCCAGCCCTGACAGCAGGCCTCACCCTGGTAGAGAGGGGCAGACATCTTGCCAGTGGGACTGATACAGGCAGAAACGTAAAAGGTTTGGAGTGAATCATGAATCTTTCTGCTCGTCACTGGCGCACAGAGGGAAGAAGAAAGAATTGCTGGGAGGGGCAAGGAGTCCAGAGAAGAGGCTGAGCAGCAACCCACCCCTCAGAGCTTGGTTTGGGGTGGGCACAGCAGGAACAGAAGGGCCCTTCCTCTGGGACTCCTGAAATGTTGGCCAATTTTAGGAATATTTTAGAGCAATTATTTTAGGAGCTACATAGCTAGATCAGTCATGGACTTATACATAAAATTGTGACTTTGTCCAGAGGAGGGGAATTTTTTTTTAATGTTTTAATTTTTATTTTTGAGAGAGAGAGAGTGAGCAGGGGAGGGGCATACAGAGAAGGGGACAGAGGGCCCAAAGCAAAGAAGGCTCTACGCTGACAGCAACAGGGCTCCAACTCATTAACTGTGAGATCATGACCTGAGCCCAAGTCGGGTGCTCTACCGAATGAGCCAGGCGGCCCCAGAGGAGGGGAATTTTGGTAGATGATAGACTCTACCCGCTACCCATGGTTTGAAGGAGGTAGGATTAAAAATAGACATTGCATCAGGTTGTATTAATCTGATTTCTTAAAAGTGATCCTGACACGTTTATGAGACAAATGGGGGTGTGAACTGCCCGCCCCTGCACGTAGTAGGTACTTGAGAAATAATGATCAGAATAATTTGCTCAGAGCCAGTATTGGGATAGTTTGACTTTAGTGCTGTCTCCTTATTTCGTGCAGAGTGTGGCCTGCAGGCTGGCTGTCACTGGGTGCTGACTGCTGAGACAACAGGAGCTGCGCTTTGGTCTTTTTGGCAGGGGAGAGTGTGCTTTTGTGGGTGCCTCAGAACACCGGCTCCCAAGAAGACAGAATGTTCCAGAAGGGGAATCACGTATATGGGTGTTGAAGGAAATAAACCACTTGATTTTCCAAGTTCTTTTAGGCTTTAATCCTCCTAGGCCAGAATACTGGGTAGCATGTACCTATGGCACAAAATTACAAAATACGCAAATAACACACCATGCAAAGGTGTATTCCCCATTTATCTGTTCCTTAGCCACCTATTTTGCCTCCCCAAAGGGAACCATTGGTGCCAATCCCACATATATCCTTTCAGAGACTCTTTCTTTTGTTTGTTTGTTTGATTTTATTTTAGAGAGAAAGTGTGGGAGCAGGGGAGAGGGGCAGAGGGAGGGAGAGAGAATCTTAAAAGCAGTCTCCACGGTCAGTGTGGAGCCTGATGCGGGGCTTGATCCCACGACCCTGGGATCATAACCTGAGCTGAAATCAAGAGTCAGGAGCTCAACCGACTGAGCCACCCAGGCACCCCTAGATGTTTCATTTTTTAAACAGCCACTTAACCTTGTATTCCAGACCACAGACATACCATATTTTATGTAATCTGTGCATTAGTCGTTTTACATGTATAGAGGGGGTCTGCTGGGTAAATTCCTAGAATGCAGAGAACTGCTTGCCTCCCCTGTGCTTCTGTTTCCTTATCAGTCCATTCATAAATCTAATCACTCGCTCATTTGTTTATTTACTAATTATGTCAACCCCAAAGCCTGTCAGGCGCTGCCTATCACTCTAAGTTCTCGACTGATTTAAACCTAGCTTCCTTTTTTAAGATATAGTATTCTTTTGCAAATAGAGAGACTTGTGCAACTATAGAGGTTAAAGGCCTTCTTATCTATTCCCTGCCTTGTGCTCAGACCACCCAGAAGTTATCCTAGCCAGCTGAGCGGGCATCAGCCTTCAAGAGAAGAACACGCCTGATGTCCCCGAGTCCTCGAGACCCCTGGAGGCCCTGTGCTTCAGTTCCACCCAAACCCGGTCCCTCTGCCTTGGCTATGAATGAGTTTGGCAGTGGCTGGGAAGCCAGTCAATTGTGCTCCAAGTGCCAGATGAGTAGGAGAGAGGTCTCATGCCAGCCAGCGGGTAGGTAAGTATTAGTCACACAGGAGCACAAACAAGTCTCTGAAGCCACAGTTAGCCAGCTGTGGCCAGCGGTGTGCCATGGTTGGCTGCCTACAGACACCTTTGTGCCACATTAAGAAAGAGTTCCCATTTGTTGCGGCAACAAAGCCAGCTGCTGGGAATTAGGTGGTAAAGCTCACAGGAGGGGGTGGCGCAGGGACCGAAAGGGAAGGCCGGGCCACTCCCTGCACAAACAATTCTTTGTAAGTCTCCTCTGAATGGGAGTTGGCACCAGAAAAGGAGGTGGGTCAGAGGAAAGGAAGGCGGTTCTCCAAACCCTCGCCGCTTCTTCAATGAAAAGAGAGAACACTGGTGCGGCACGGTCCCGATAATGGCATCGGGCTCCCGCCACAGAGGGTGGGATGAGGCAGAAGGGCCGTGGCAAATATTTAGTGTCTACCACCACTCAAAGAGTAAGTGACAAGTATTCCTTTCCTTGCTTTGAGTGTGATTTTTAAGTTTAAATCTCAAAGTACAATCTTTATTTTTTGAAAATATTTCCAGAAGTGGATAAATGTTCCCAACGCACTGATAGTGCAAAAGCTGTGCCTTCACTTTGAAAGACGTGTCCGTGATTCTGACCTCTTTCGTTCATTCTGTGGTTTGCGGGATTAGTAATCCATCGAGGGAACATTTATTTAGTGCTTATTTTGTACCAGGCAAAGCTCTCTGTAGAGGAGGGAGAAGGTGTTATGGGATCATCCAGGGAAGACGTTTATTTTGACTGGGGAATCCAGGGAGGGTCTTGAGGATGTTGTAGCATTTGGACCCAAGCCTTGAAGGATGAACGTCCACGTTCGATCTCACGGTCTCACGGATTCGATGATGGCAGATTAAGGGTGGAGGAAGCCCTGATTTAAAGGGGGAAAAATGCAGTCCCGTTTCTGGTTGCCCGGTTTATATTGACTTTAATGTAAATTCCTACCCAAGAGTATTCAGTCCCTGGTTGTGTATGGCATCCGGTCTCTGTGGGTTTGATAGAAAGCATGTTGTCCATGTTCCCTTGCTGAAGGATAATCCTAAATTGCTCTTCATAGCTTTCTACAGCATGGGCCTTGTATCTCCTTTTCAGAAATCACTATTTGGATGAAGTTACTCGGCTTGGCTCATGCCTATAAAAATCCCCATTCCTTACTAATGATGAAAAACTGCCCTGATTGTGTACTTTCCCCCCTCACCTTCGACCAACCCCATCTTTCATAATTGGAAGGGGAGAGTGAATATTCTTTGCTTTTGATCAAGACATGTCTCCTGCCAGGAGCAAGGAAGGATGTGTAGGAGGGAATGTCCCCGACAATAACAATAACAAGAGTAATGAGTAAAAGTTCTCAACAGGATCTCAGGCAACTAAGTTACCCTGACCATTTATGCATGTTTACAGTGTGTGTGTTTTTTTTCTCCAGCTAACAATGGTTCCCAAATGCCTTCCTTCCCTAGGCCCCCTCCCTAGCATGGTGAATGGTCCTGTTTGAATGATAGCACAACAGCTCTCAAAGCCAGACTTTCATTCCTGCTTGGTTTTGGCAGTGCAAAAAGCTAAGTGGGGTGCCCTTAGGTTTTGGTTATGGGAAGGCAAGGCATTCACCTGGCCCGGTTCTGGACTTCACAGCTGGGGGTGCCTCATGACCTTCCTAGGCCAAAATGCAGCTTATTCTCCAAGTGGCTGAGGAAAACTTTTGTTCAGTTCCCTCCACGTCTCAGCTCTAAGGTAACTGGAGTTGTGATCCTCTGTTTAAGAAACAGACTGTGACTTCAGCAACAATTAACTGATTTCCTACACATCCCTCTGTACCACCTCTTGGGTGATTTAAGAGGAAACAAGATTTCCTCCTCCCCGTCTCCACTGGACAGAGCCTCCTCCAGCTTGGAATAGCCCAGTCTTCGCTCTGCGGCCACAGGAAGTTTCTGTCATCCTCCGCACCCCATTCACATCCTGGTAACAGGAGGATGAGCAGGAAGTGGAAAGTGTCAGGGCAAAGCCTTTCAAGCTCACAGTTGGCTCCGGGCAGGGCAGCGCGTGGGCCTTTAGGAAAACAATACCAAACTTTCCAAATGGTTCTGTTAATCGTTCTCTACAAATACTCTACACAGTCGTGTTAGAAATTGTTGGTCACTGAGATGCTGGGCTACTTATTTATTTTTTCTTTTCATTTTGCTACAAAAAAAAAAAAAAAAGTCAGAGTTGAATGTTTCTCTCCAAACTCTCTTTCTGGTTGTTTGGGATACTTTTGATAGAAGACAGGACAGGCCACTGGTAGTCGTCTGGTATAAGACAGTAGCCGGCAGCAGCCCCTATGTTCAGGATCAGAAAAATTGGTTAGCCCAAATCAATGATCTAAATTTGGGAAAAGGCTCCCCCCCCCCACCCCCGCCCTCTGTCCTTTCCTCCTGTGTGAGGCTGATCTCTGAACTTCAGCAAAACCTCACCGACTAGGTGTAAGGCATGGTCTGGGAGCGGGGCTTTCACACAAGGGTCTTCCTGAGTCTCTATCAGGGGGATCTTTTTTTTTAATAGATTTTTTTTAAGTTTATTTATTTATTTTGAGAGAGAGAGAGAGTAGGGGAGGGGCAGAGGGAGAGGCAGAGGGAGAGAGAGAGAATCGCAAGCAGGGATTCCCTCTCAAGCAGGGAGCCCCAATACGGGGCTCAAAATCACAAAGCGTCAGATCATGAGCTGAGCCGAAAGCAAGAGTTGGACTCTTAACTGACTGAGCCACCCAGGCACTCCATGAGGGATTATTTTTTTTTTTAATTTTTTTTTCAACGTTTATTTATTTTTGGGACAGAGAGAGACAGAGCATGAACGGGGAGGGGCAGAGAGAGAGGGAGACACAGAATCGGAAACAGGCTCCAGGCTCCGAGCCATCAGCCCAGAGCCCGACGCGGGGCTCGAACTCACGGACCGCGAGTCGTGACCTGGCTGAAGTCGGACGCTTAACCGACTGCGCCACCCAGGCGCCCCCATGAGGGATTATTTTTAATCTTAGCCTAAGAATCACAAACTAGGCCCAAAGATGGACCTGCTTGTAAGAACTCCTTTTTCGTCAGCGCCTCTTATTGAAGCACTCTTGCCCTTATTATTATGCCGCTTACTGCACAAAGCCAGGTGGAAAATAATCTGGGCTACTTCTCCATGCCCTCACCTCACCACCTACCCCTTTTCTTCTTCTTTTTAAAAAAAAATTTTTTTAAATGTTTGTTTACCTTTGAGAGAGACAGAGTGTGAGCGGGGAAGGGGCAGAGAGAGAGAGGGAGACGCAGAATCTGAAGGAAGTTCCAAGCTCTGAGCTGTCAGCATAGAGCCCGACATGGGGCTCGAACTCAAGAACCTTGAGATCTTGACCTGAGCTGAAGTCGGGTGCTTATCTGACTGAGCCACCCAGGTGCCCCTACCCCATTTCTTCTTTAGCTATTGAGGGATAATAGGGAAAAGGAGCTGTTTTGGTTAGGAGGTTGGCATTTACCAAAAATAACATTTCCCATGACTAATTTCCAGATACTGCCCATCCATTACCTTGGAATGTAAATATATTTGAAAAGCAGACCTGTACTAACGCTCTCCCCAACTCCCACAGCTAGAGATCTCAGGGTAACACCTCTTTGCCTTGGTGTGAGGTTGTCATTCAGAAACTTCTTGAGAGATGCAGAAACCCCAGCTGCCTCTGATTCCAAGCCAAAGGCAATGCTACCTGGCAGAGGTACTTGTACACAGAGCTTCCCTGAATTTAGAAAATAATGGACCATGAAAGTATCCAAATGGAACTGAAACAGATCTTTTGGGAGTTATTTATCTTTCTTCTTTGCTTTTATTCCTTGTTTTATTATTTTTAAAAATTATTCCTTGTTCTAGGGGCACCTGGGTGGTTCAGTTGGTTAAGCATTCGACTTCAGCTCAGGTCATGATCTCATGCTTCATGAGTTCGAGCCCCCATCAGGTTCTGCACTGACAGTGTGGAGCCTGCTTGGGATTCTCTCTCTCCCTCTCTCTCTGCTCCTCCCCCACTTGTGCCTTCTCTCTCTCTCTCAAAATAAGTAAATAAACTTAAAAAAATTATTTAAATAAAAAAGGGGTGCCTGGGTGGCTCAGCCAGTTAAGCATCCAGCTTCGGTTAAGGTCATGATCTTCCCATTAGTGGGTTTGAGCCCCGCATCAGGCTCTCTGCTGACAGTTAGAAGTCTGGAGCCTGCTTCAAATTCTGTGTCTCCCTCTCTTGCTGCCCCTCCTCTTTCCCTCTCTCTCTCTCTCAAAAATAAACATTAAAAAAATTAAATTATTCCTTGTTATTTTTAAAAATTTTTTTTAAACATTTATTCATTCTTTGAGAGACAGAGAACACAAGCAGGGGAGGGGCAGAGAGAGTACAAAATAGGTACTCAATTAATGTGAGCATTCTTCTCTATTCCCACTTTTCACTGCATACAATGTGTGCATGCACCTGCTCAGAGTTAGTATCCTAAAGAGCTGGGGAAACAGAGGGAGAGGAGAGGAGGAGACCCATATGTGCTGGTTGGGACCCTTCCTTTCCAGAATATAAATTGTACAAATGAAATATTCAGCTCTTGGTGAATGCCTAGGGCAGCCTTCAAGGAGAAGGGGCTGTGAAGGGGAGCAGGTTTTATCTGCCTGATTTGCCCTGGAGGCCCCAAAGACTTTATACTTGTGAAAAAATGAGTTCCAGGTCCTTTTAAAGCATCAAGGGTCTGAATTGTCCCCTTTTCCCTCGGCAACAACTTCCTGAACCACATTCACTTGAGGACTTCACCAAGTGCAAACCGCAGCCAGGTCATTGAGTCTTTGCAAGGTCAGCTGAGGCCTGCATCTTTAGAATCTCATAAGTTAGAGCTCCCTTGGGAAGCCAGTGTCCATGAACCTGGAGGCCCGGATGATTCAGTCATGGGCAACCATAAAAAAGGCATTGAAATCAGGCTGAGATGATGGCTGATTCCACTCTGGTTTATATCGTTTCTCCTTTTATAGAACTTAGATGAGAATCTGCCACTCAGAAGCTTGGAAGTCTAAATCGAGAAGCATCCAAACAAAACTGGGGGACTCTGAGGAAACTATAGAAGAGTTGCTTGTGACATTGACATCACCCCGGAATGTGAGAGACTGGCCAACTCTTGGCCTGGTTCTCCTTCATGTAACCCCCTCCTGGGCTTCTCCACGCATCCTCGCTGATGTGGGTCTTCTTCCACTGCTGTCCCGTATTTGACTCAAGCCAGCTGCCGGGCTCGTTCGTGGCTTTTGAAATGCACGTAGCTTTCTACCTTAATTGCTCCTGCTTTTCTGCAGCTGTGACTCTTCATCTGCACATTCCTGAATCTGATGAAATTCTCTGTTATGGGACACACTTCCCTCTTCGTGTTCAGGAAAACCGTGCTCTGGTTAGGTTCCCAGATTGAGGAGCCCTCTCCCTGGCTGCGTGGCTGGTCGCTGTCCTGTGCTGACCATCTTGCCCATCCTGGCCAGGAGCCACACCATCAGCTGTGCCATTTCAGCCTCCACAGCCTCCCTCTGACTCAACCCCAGTCTCCATCCTACACTTCCTTTGGTCTCCACTGACTCTGGGCACAGTGATTTCTCTGACTGCCTTTTTAATCTTGGGAAAAGGCTGCTTGCCCTGCGTCCTAGTTTTGGATAGGAAGTAGTTGCTTCTAAGCAACACATTGGCCTGGTTGTCTGTCTTCTTGGTGAGGTAAGCTGAACATAGATTTGTTGTGTACCAACCTTGTGGAGGGCACTCTGCCAGGCACTATGGGTCCAGAGAAGCTCTCGGCCCAGGGAGCAGACCAGACACGGATATTTCATTGCAAAACAACATGGAGAATTGAGGGCTACAAAGAAGGGGTACTGAAATTCCCTTTGAGTGTTTGGTTCAGGCAAACCTGATGCTTGTGACCCGCCTGCATTCCGACTGTTTGGGCTGCTGCTCTGAGTGGACGGTGCCCAGACAGCAGTGAATATCCAGAGACAGAAGCAAGCAGAGTACCAAGGAGGGGAGACTTAGCCCAACCACTAGGCATCTCAGAATCCCAGGTACTGAGCTGCTGACTTTAAAGAGGAGGAAGAGTCGGGTTAAGGAGGAAGGGAAGGGTGTACCAGGCAGTGGCTCCCAGTGAGAGGAGGTGTTAAAAGGCAGAGTGTGGGGTGCCTGGGTGGCTCAGTCAGTTAAGCATCCGACTTTGACTCAGGTCGTGATCTCACAGCTCATGAGTCTGAGCCCGGCATTGGGCTCTGTTGCTGACAGCTCGGGACCTGGAGCCTGCTTTGAATTCTGTGTCTCCCTCCCTCTCTGCCCTTAACCCACTGACGCTCTGCCTCTCTGTGTCTCTCTCTGTCTCTGTCTCTCTCTCAAAAATAAATAAACATTAAAAAAAAAAAAAGGTAGAGTGTGTTCAGGCATCCCTGGATGGCCAAGTCCGCGGGGTGGAGGAGAGCAGTACAGACAAGCTGCCCTATGAACAATGGGCAAGCTTGACAGAGACTTGGCCAGATTTTTTTAAAAAGTATACCTGGTGGCCAAGAGGAACATGGAGTTAAAGGAGACAAGACTAGGGAAACAGGTCCAGTTAAGGACTCTTTGCAACTAAGGGATCCAGGAAATAGGCAATCCAGTTCTTATGGGGGTTTCTTTCCTTTCCCTTTCATATTTCCCTCTTCTTCCCCAGCTTTGAGGCAAGTGACTAAAGCGCCACTATCTTCTTCTTCCTTCTCCTCCTCTTCCTCTTCCTACTTCCTTTGTTTTGTTCTTTTTATTTTTAAATAATTATGGACTCATAAGTGGCTGTATAAATACTACCGAGCCCTCTTTGACCTTTCCCCAGCTTCCCCAAAGGTATCAACTTGTGTAACTTTAGTACATTATCAAAACTAGGAAACTGACCTTGTACAGAACTGTGAACCAGGCTGTAGATTATATTCAGATTTCACCCATTTTAACATGCTTGTGTGTGTGTGTGTGTGTGTGTGTGTGTGTGTAGCTCTGTTCAGCATTATCACCATGTATATTCAGATGACCACCCCCTAAATCAAGGTATAGAACCATGGCAGCACCACTGGGGGGACCCCACACTGCCCCTTCCCGGCAGCACCACCCGCCTTGTCCCGAGGTGCATTCTAATGAGTTAAAGTAAAGCATGTGTTCAAACTGCTGCTGACTCATAAAGGGGGAAAAAAAAGACCTTTCTTGGCATATCTATGTCTCTGGAATTTTTCTCCCTTACTCTGTGTAGATCATGTCTACCTCCCTAGAGAACATGGGTGTGTGTTGGGGGAACCTAGGCTTTGGCTCTGAAGCATAATTATTACCCCATAGATGGATTTGGTCCTGCTCAGCTTTTCCTGAGGCTGAGAATGGGGGCTCTTCTTGCCCGAGCCGTGCACCCGTCTTATAAAGTACCTCTTTTTTTTTTTAACATTTATTCATTTTTGAGAGAGAGACAGAGTGTGAGTGGGGGAGGGGGAGAGAGAGAGGGAGGCACAGACTCCGAAGCAGGCTCCAGTCTCTGAGCTGTCAGCGCAGAGCCTGACATGGGGCTCAAACTCATGAGCCATGAGATCATGACCTGGGCCAAAGTCAGATGCTCAACCAACTGAGCCACCCAGGCACCCCTAAAGTATCTCTTTTATGAGAGCTCTTAGGTCCCCAGTAGAGAATAGAGCTAAGGCTTAGGAATGGATAGTGATTTTAAACATATATATGTTTAAACATCCATTTAAACATGCATATGTTTAATACAGATGTACAAGAAATCAATATTATGTGGCTGAACACACGCTTATTTTATAGACTTTAAATATCATTCTATTTCTTTAAAAAGGCCCATTCTTTGCCAAATGATGAATCATTAATTCAGTAAGAGCCTCTCATCCTCACTCAGTCCATTGTGTATTTGGGAGTTCATAACTATCACATACATGTGGACTGACCTCATCACAGGTATGTTTCTGAGATTTATACATAAAGTAAATTTTTCAGGGACACCTGGGTGGCTCCGTCGGTTAAGCGTCCGACTCTTGAATTCGGCTCAGGTCATGATCACAGGGTCGTGGGATGGAGCCCAGGATTCTCTCTCTCCCTCTCTCTGCCCCTTCCCCACTGGTATTCACACTCTTTCTCTCTCTCCATCTATTTCTCTCTCTCTCTCTCTCAAAAACAAATTAAGAAAATAAAGTAAAATTTTCAGTATTCAGTAGTGTAGTGAATCAAAGCTATTATAATTTTGGAGGCGTCATAATAGCAGTTTAGACTTGGAATGGCATTTGATATCATCTGGTATAATTTTTTCCTTAATTAAAAAATCACTTTTCTAAAGCTCTGATACTTGTAGGGCAGCAGCCACCCTGTATCAGATAGCTTAAATCATTGGTGTGTTTTCCATTTTTTTTTTTTTGGTCCCAAATCTTCCATCCTATGAATTTCATTTACTGGTTAAAGTTTGTCCTTTTGAACTACTCAGAATAATGTAATCCCTTTTCCAAGCCCAGTCTTGTTGGGATGTGGAAGCAGTTCTTGTGTTTCCTTGAAGACTTCTCTTTCTAGTATAAACACCTTCACTTCCTTGAACTCATGCTCTTAGGCCTTGTTTCCCAGACTCTTCACCATCTCGTCACTTCCTCAGGAAGCGCTCGCGTTTACCCATGTCACTCTTAAGACGTGCTGTCTGCCATTTCTCTGTTATCACAGAAGGAAAAACAACAACAAAGTTGGACGGACCTCACTATATAAACCAGGTGTAGGATATTGAATACTTTAAACAGTATCCTGCTCTTGTGATGTAAATTCTCTGCCTTTAATTTTCCCTACGTTCCTGTAAGAAAAGTTAGTCACATGAAGACTTCATTTATATAGTAAGCATTTAATAAAAGTTTCACTTTTATTATTATTGCTAATTTAAAACAACTAACACTATATATTTAAAAAAAAACAAGAGGAAAGAAAGAAAGAAAGAGAGAAAGAAAGAAAGAAGAAAGAAAGAAAGAAAGAAACCCAAAAAGCCACAAGAGGTGATTAAAGTCATGAATATGGGGAGAAGTGAATAAGAACAATAAGGCAGTTTCCCCTCAACTTTAGTCAGTTGATAGTCAAACCTTCCTCTTTTTTTTTTCAATGTTTATTTTTGAGAGAGAGAGAGAGAGACAGACAGACAGACAGAGTGTGAGCAGGAGAGGAGCAGAGAGAAAGAGAGACACAGAATCCGAAGCAGGCTCCAGGCTCTGAGCTGTCAGCACAGAGCCAGACGCAGGCTCGAACTCATGAGCTGTGAAATCATGACCTGGGCCAAAGCAGGACGCTCAACTGACTGAGCCACCCAGGCACCCCATAACCTTCCTGACTCTTTAAGGAGGTCTTGCCTTCTGAAGGATAAACAGAAAAAATCAATTCACAATTGATAAGCAGAGACAGCAATCTTATTTCTTTTCCTGAGATAAAGCCTAATTGGGCCTTCCTTCCTTTCTTCCTTCCTTCCTTCCTTCCATCCTTCCGTCCTTCCGTCCTTCCTACCTTTCTTTCCTTCTTTCCTTCTTTCTTACTTTCAAGAGGAAGAGTGGTGACGTCCTATTTCTGGGTTTTAGAAATAGTTTTTAGGTAGTAAGACACATGTTTTCTTGTTTCATTAAGAATTGTTGGTATGAAGAATCTGCTATTCATGCTTAAGGCTATGCTGGGTCATAGTAGCGAATATAGTTAAGACTTCTATTTATAATATAGAGAGTTTGAAGTAATTTAAAAATTCCAGAGAAATTGCAAGAACAGTGCAAAGAACTCCCAAATCTCCCTGCCCAATTTCCCCAACTATTAATATTTCACTGTGTGTGCTCTATCACCATTTCCCTCTCTCCCTGATGAGTTTTCCCAGTTTTGTTGAGATATAATTGACATATAACATTGTATTAGTTTAAGGTGTACACCCGAATGATTTCATATGTGAATATAATTGTAAAATGATTACCACAATAAGTTACCATCCATCACCTTGCATAGTTACATGATTTTTCTTGTGATGAGAGTTTTAAAAAAATATTTATTTTGAGAGGGGGGAGGGGCAGAGAAAGAGGGAGACAGAGAATCTGAAGCAGGCTTCTTTCTGTCAGCACAAAGCCTGACCCAGGGCTTGAACTCACGAATGGTTAGATCATGACCAGAGCCGAAGTCAGATGCTTAATCAACTGAGCCACCCAGGTGCCCCATGATGAGAATTTTTAAGATTTACTTTCTTATCAACTTTCAAGTATACAATACAGTATTGTTAACTATAGTCACAGTGCTGGACATTATATCCCCAGGACTTACTTATTTTATAACTGAGTGTTTGTACCTTTTTACCACCGTCACCCATTTCCTTCACCCCACACCCCTGACTCTTCCTAATGGTTACCATTAGTGTCTCTCCGAACCATCTGAGAATGAACTGCAGACATAATGCTCCTTAAATCCCAAATATTCTGGGGTGCGATTCCCCAGCACTTCCCCATATAATCATTAAATAACTTCCAACTCAACATTGACAAATCATTGCTGTATTGCCAATAGATGCCGTTCAGATTTTGCCGTATGTCCCATTAACGTCTGCTTTTGGTTTCTGGTCTAGGATCTCATCCAGAAACACGATGCGTTTAGGTCCCACGTTTCTTCCGTCTTCTCCGGTCTAGAACAATTCCTCAGTCCTTCTTTAAGGCCCCTGCCTTTGACAGTTTTAGAGAGAACAGGCCTGACCTTCATCAGGACTCGTTCCTTGTCACTCATTCTCTGGTTCAGTCTAGAGTTTATCCCAGTTATTTGTTGTTATGCTAATGACCGTCTTTTTTACTTCCAAGATTTTTGATTATTGACATCCATTAGTTCATGTTTCATTTCTTACTATTTCTGTCTCATAGTTTCTTACACTTGTTTGTCCTTTTTTGTTTTTAAAATTATTCTTATACTTTTAAAATGAAAGTTATTCCATTGTTTGAGCCCTCTAAATGATATAGTTTGTGTTCTATAAAGTAAATTTAGTTTGGCGTGAGTTTTATTCTGATTGCTGATTTCATCGGCTTTCTTTCATTGAATTAGCCTTTCTTACTCTGGCTTGTCCCCACTGCTTCCCTCTTGCCCCCACAACACACACTGTTTTTGAGATTTCCTCCACCAGTTCTCTGGGGTCCCCAGGTCAGAGCCAGGTTCCAAAGGGGTTTTCAGAACTTTGGTCCTGCAGGGATTTGGAGCTATCACAGATCTGGTTACAGAGCTGGCAGGCAGCTTGACTCAGTTACCCGTGGTAACTGTGTCCTTTTGTCTGCCTGGGCCTGTCGGTTGCTCAAAGCTTCAGCCCAGGCAGTAGTAGGCACTAGCTTTTTTCTTGTCCTTCCAATGTACCTTTCACTATTGGAGGTGACCTTCTGCCCCTCATTGTCTTTGGCTGCACTGAATGTCCTGTGCTGCTCTCTCTGAGACCTGGGGCCTGTTGCTTCAGCCCTGCTCACTCCTTTGCATTTATGATCCATTTCACTGCTTCAGGCTTGGGCTTAGGAACTGAATGGCAGCACTTGTGGGTGGCTTCAGGTAATACATAATAACCAGTGCCCCAGACCCCCTGCTGGGACCTCTCATCTGGACCTTCTGCAAGAGCTTCCCAACAGGGCTCTCTTCTTCATGTTTGCTCCCACAATCCATTTGCCATTGAAAATGCACATGGAAAAATGATGCCCCTCTTTAACTGAAAATCCTCCTGACATCCCCTTGCTCTCGAGTTTAGAATCTTTCAGCATAATTTACAAGGCCCTGTTAGATCTTGTTCGGCCTTTCTTCCAGATTTATTTATGCCACTCGCCCCTGGATCACGAATCTCCTCTCTGTAGTCATGTTGGCTCCCTTTCAGCTCCTGGAAACACTGGTGTCCCACATACTTCAGGCCTTTACACAAGCTTTCCCCTCTGCCTGAAATCCTCCTCCCCCCTTTACATCCCTGCCTCCCTGATTAAATCCTAGTAACCCCCAGATCTCAGCAGGGATGTCTTGTCCTCAAGGAGACATCGCCAATGCCCCATGATTCCCCCAGCTTGGGTGACCTTATTATAAACCTTCAGGGGCCTTCTAATTTTTCTTTAAATAGCTTATTTATTGGTATGTTATTCACATTTATTTATGGGATTATTTGTTACTACCTGAGGATTTTGTTCACTGTTATATCCCCAGCATCACGTATGGATTATAACAACTCCCTACAGATTCATGAATGACAAATGAGCCCTCCAAGCCCCACATGGTCTGACCCGTTTCCTCTCTGACCTCATTTCTACCACTTTCCCTCTCTCTCACCCTGAGTCCCACTGATCACGTTGCTTTTCCACAAACTTAGTAGGTATGCTCCTGCGTGCAGGCCTGTCTTAATCGGCTTGGGCTGCCATAACAAAATAGCAAAGCATGGATTCAACAACAGAAATTAAGTTTCTTTATTCCAGAGGCTGAAAGGGAAGATCAAGTTTCCAGCAGGGTTTGGTTTTTGGTGACGCTTTCCTTCTTGGCTTGCAGATGGTAGCTTTGGCCTTACATGGCCTTTCCTTTGAGCATGGGGAGAAGGAGGGGAAGAAGTGGGGAAGGGGAGGATGAAACAGAAGGAGAGAGCACTCTGGTATTTCTTCTTATAAGGACACTAATCCTATCAGATGAAGACCCCACCCTTATGAACTCCTTTAACCTCAATTACCACCTAAAGGCCCATCTCCACATTTGGCTACGCTGAGGGTTAGGGCTTCAACATGAATTTGAGGAGAACACAGTTCAGGCCATGGCATTCCACCCCTGCCCCCCCCCCCAATTCTTGCCCTTATTATATGCAAAATACATTCTTTCCGTCCCAACAACCCCCTAATTTTTAACTCATCCCAACGTCACCTGTAAACCCCAAAGTCTCTATCAGCTAAATATCATGTCAATCAGGTATGGGTGTGACTGGAGATACAATTCATCCTGAGGCCAAATTCCTCTCCAGCTGTGCACCTGCAAAACCAGACAAGTTAAGTGCTTCCAAAATACAGTGGTGGGGCAGCACAGGATAGGTATTCCCTTTCCAAAAGGGAGGGATCTGAAAGAAAGAGGTGACAGATCCCAAGTAAGACCAAAACCCAGCAAGGCAAATTCCATTAGATTTTGAGCCACAAAAATCCTCCTCTTTGGCTCATCACTGTGCCTTCCAGCCCATCCTGTGGCCCTAGAGAGGGGTCCCTGCTTGTGTCGCACTGCTGGGTGGGGGTCCTATCCCCACGGCTCTGGCTGGTGGCTGCTCAGCCTGTTGAAACCACGTTGGTGGCCCCACCCTTTGAAACTGAGATGGAGGTGGCCCTAATGATCTCTGAATCACCTTTGGGGTCCTTGTTCCCTTTTCTTTAAGAATAGTGAGCATAGGGGCGCCTGGGTGGCTCAGTCGGTTAAGCGGCCGACTTCGGCCTGGGTCACGATCTCGCACTCTGTGAGTTCGAGCCCCGCATCGGGCTCTGGGCTGACAGCTCAGAGCCTGGAGCCTGTTTCGGATTCTGTGTCTCCCTCTCTCTCTGCCCCTCCCCCATTCATGCTCTGTCTCTCCCTGTCTCAAAAATAAATAAACGTTAAAAAAAATTAAAAAAAAAAAAAAAGAATAGTGAGCATTTGCAGCCAAACAGCAGTTTTGTCCAGTTCTGTGAAATCCAAGAAGTCTGACAGTCTTCCTTCATTTATCTTTCATTTCTTTCCCTTGTCCTGGCAGTATTTCTGCTGGTATAATCCCATCTCTTTCTGGCTTCTTCCAAGGTGGCTGATTAAATTCATGGTTCACACCCATATTGATCTCCTTATCAAATGATGTTTCAGCCACACCCTTGTGTTCTCTTCAGAACACTTTCTTCTCATTTTTTTTTTTTTTTTTTTTTTTTTTGCAGTACGGATAGGCAGAGAATTTTCCAAATCTTCAAGTTCTGGTTCTTTTTTGCTTAAAAAAAAAATTCCTTCAATTTATTTCTCTGTTCTCATTTTCTTTCAGTGGTAAGAGAAAACCACACCATACCTTCAGCACTTTGCTTAGAAATATCCTCAGCTAAATACCCAACTTCATTGTTGGCAAGTTCTACGTTCTATAGAATGCTAAATCACAATTCAGCCTGGCTCTTTCTCACCATATGGCAAAGATCTATTTTCCAATGACCTGTGCCTCACTTCTGCCTGAGACCTCACCAGAAAGGCTTGTGATGTCATTTCTACCAACATTCTGTTCCTGTATTCTCTAAGAAGATGGAGACTCTCTCTATAGCTCCCCTCTGTTCTTTCTGAGACCTCACCAGAACTGCCTTTAACATCCACATTTCCAACAACAGTCCTTTGGTGGCAATTTAGGCTTTCTCTGGCAAGCACCATCAAACTCTAACGTCTACCCATTACCCAGTTCCAAAGCTGCTTCCGCATTTTTAGGTATTCGTTAGAGTAGTATCCCCCTCCTTGGTGTCCAACTCCAGTCTGCTTGGGCTGTCATAACAAAGTACCACAAACTAGGTACCTTAAGCAACAGAATTTTTTTTTCTGCACAATTCTAGACTCTGGGATGTCCAAGCTGAGGGTTCCAGCAGGGTACGGTTTCTGGTGAAGGTTCTCTCCCACTTCTCTGTTTCATCTCCTCGGGAGCACTGAGCACTGTCCAAAATTCCACAGGCTTCACTGGCTTGTTGTCTTTCTCCATGACAGGTAAGTGCCCGGAGAGCAGCCACATATCCCTGGAGTTCATTGACGGATCCTCAACACTTAGAACGTGGCCCGTGCCAACTAGATACTTGCTAAACGAGGGAACGAATCGCCTCCCATTGTGTATGTGTTCACAAGAGTGTGTGTAAAACAGGGTAAAGAATATTATTTACTGTTTACTTTGTTCTCACTGATGAGGAAAGAAAGCCTTGTCACACCTACTTTAAACCTAAGGTTATTTTCTTCTTCACGATTTTAAAAAATACTTACTCATTTTTACCTCTTGAAGCCCAACAGGCATTTCCTCCACATATGTGTTCGGTTTTATGTTCCTGAGATGTTCCTCTTGAGAAAAACACATATTCCTGTTTCTCTCATTAAATATCTTCAAGTGGTAACAAGTGTGTCCCAGCACAGATAACGTCCAAATCCTAGAAAAGTTCCCCATTGCAGGTGGCAGAGAGCATTCCTGCGGTGGGGATCCTTGTAGCTGTAAACAGTTAGTTAAACAAAATACTAAATAAAGGTGGGGGGATGGGAACTTTTGTAGTCAGAACCAGCGCTGTGTTTGGGGCTCGTTTCTAAGTGCCAGTGAAGCCGCTCTCAGTCCCAGCTTGTGAACAGAGTCTCACCCCCAGGCCTGCCTGCGACCTCCCCCCACCCCTCCCGCTCTCCAGAGATGGCAACAGTCGCACACACTCCGGGCTTTGGCAGGTCCAGGTGGGAGAGTCTGTTTTCACAGGTGCCTCCCACAGCCCAGAGTTGAAATTTGGCTCATAATGTGTCCCTGCATAGAGAAGCTCCGTTTTTATTCTGCCGTGAATGAAGATTCTTCCCCTGCAACACTGAAACAGGTCGCAGAGCCTTTGACATTTTTCGACCCAAGGATGTTCCTGCCTTTCATTGTCACAGGGAAAGTTTCTTTCTGCTCCAGATGCAGACTGACAATTATAATAATTTCTGAAATCTATTATGTAGCTTGAAATATTTGGGGATTGAGAAAAAAGACTCTTTTTCTCCCCTCCCCCGTCCAACTTATTTTTAGGAGAGTTCCCCAAACTACAGGCATTCTTTTGCCTTTTGATAGATAGGAAGGCTCTGAATAAATGACCTAAGCTCTATTGACAGGTCAGCCTCCGCCATTGTTTTATTTACATTAAAAAAAAAGTTTTTTTTAAGTTTATTTATTTATTTTGAGAGAAAGAGAGAGAGAGAGAGCATGAGCAGGGGAGGGGCAGAGAGAGAGGGAGAGAGATTGGATTCCTGTCAGCGCAGAGCCTGACCTGGGGCTTGATCTCACGAACCATGAGATCATGACCTGAGCTGAAATCAAGAGTTGATGCTTATTGGACTGAGCCACCCAGCTACCCCTATTTACATTAAAAAAATTTTTTAAGTGTTTATTTATCTTTGAGAGAGAGAGAGGGAGAGAGCAGGGGAGGGGCAGAGAGATCAGGACAGAGGATCCAAAGCGGGCTCTAAACTGACAGCAGCAAGCCCGATGTGGGGCTCGAACTCACAAACCGTGAGATCATGACTTGAGCCGAAGCTGGACTCTTAACCAACTGAGTCACTCAGGGGCCCCGCCCCTATTTACATTTTTAAAAAAGCATTTAAAAATCTGCATCACTCACTGTATTGTTAGTCCCTGGGGCTTAGAAGAGTCGGTTCGTGAATAGATTTCTGATGCTGGGGCTTTATGGACACAGAGATGCAGCAGTATGTGGTGGTTAGATGAAAATCCTTCTGGAGTCAGGATAGCAGCCTAACTTCTAAATTTATGTTAAAACACATGTACTTTTAATGTGTCAGCCCTTTAAAAAAGGTTTAAAATGTTAACATTGACTCATTTTGTCCCTGTAACAATTCTACACACTAGATATTAACATTGACCTCTTTCTGCAGAGGCAGGACGGTTTGGGTGTCCTGCCCAAAGCCCGCTGTTAGCAAGTGGCCAAGTGGCAGAATTAGAATCCAAACCCAGGCAGCCCGAGCTTCGAGTTGGTTCTTAACCACTTCCAGCCTGTGGTTGGCGGTCTTGGGTCACACACGTTCTTCCCCCTTTGGCAAAAAGGGCTTTGCCACTTTTCCCTCCCTTGATGGCACCTGTCATATGCTTCAGGGCAAAGGAGCTGCTCTCCTTGCCTGGGAATGAATCTCTGTCCTCCACCCTTTCAGGCCACTTGGGAGCCCTATGAGTTTCAGGGTTTCGGTCCCTTCTCCCACACAGCAAACCTGTCAACCTGGAATGTCTGTTCTCTTGATTGAATGTTTTCAAATCTCCTTCACTTGGGATCTAAGGGGAAACTCCTACCTTTCACCTGGTTGGTATTCCTGGCCTCAACTTATGCAGGAACCACTTAGTGAAGTAGGCATTGGGAGTCGGTCCTCTAAAGGCCAGAGAAGCATCCTTTTGCGATGGAAACGGATAACATGACATATTCCCCTGGCATTCGAAACAGAACAGGCTGTACTTTTTAGAAATAGCACCCACCTCTTAATCAGTTATTTTAGGGCCTGTGCATCCTGAGCTGTCACCAGGAACCTCCTGAGCTTCGGGGGTGACGGAAGGTGTCCAGCGAGGCAGCGTCATCCTGTGCTCTGGACACACAGGGTCAGGGGGTGGGGAGGCTCTCAGAGGCCTGGGCGGCCTGTAGGGGGCTCTGAATAGCGCAGCCAGGTTCCCGCTCTCTTCTCTGAATGTGCTTTGGCATTTCTAATGCATCCTCGAAAGAGGATAAAGCATCTCCACAGAGGTGAACTCTAGGCCATTCTAGATACAAGCCCTTGGGAATGTTTATGATTCGTCCAGATGATTCAACAGGAGAATCCAGAGAGATGCCCTTCTGGCCACTGGTGCTTGTCCTGAGTGTCTGGAGACAGCCCTTCAGTCTCTAGCTCTAGACAGACCATCCTGCTGGCTTTCTGTGTGGGCATCAAGGAGGTGTGGTCTGCAGCGGCTTCCTGCAGGTAATGGTGCCCCACGTCCCTCAGGGGATGAAATATATGGGATTAGAATAATGTGGGTCTTGTTTATTTTTTTTAAAGTTTATTTATTTAGAGAGCTTTAGTGGGGGAGGGGGACAGAGGGGGCGAGAGAGAATCCCAAGCGGGCTCCACGTTGTCAGTGTGGAGCCCAATGTGAGGCTCGAACTCAGGAACGGTGAGATCGTGACCTGAGCTGAATTCAAGAGTTGGACACGTAACCAACTGAGCCACCGAGGTGCCCCAGAATCATGTGGGTCTTGAAACTGACGTGGGAGCTGGCATGACTGAAGGAGAGTGGTGGGTGTGGGGAGAGAAGATCTGGGATCCTGGCGGGCTTGGCTCCTTCCTGCTGCGTGACTTAGGGCAGGGCTCAGCATCCTCCACTGCAGGCAGGAGCAGCCTTGGTTTCCCAGGGGTCTGCTGCGGAGCGGGCACTGATCTCACTTCATTTTCATAGCCTCCTTTCCTGCCGGCCTCATGTCGTTACATGAGATGATCTTGTGAAAGACGAGGGAAGCCAGATGCGCATGGAAGGTGCTGCTGAGGCCTCTTATTTAATATTAGTTCGGTTTAGGATTATTGTCTTCCTACCTTGCCACTGCCTTCCTGGCTTGTTGCCAAAACTCTTCTTTTCCTTACTTGAAAATACATGCAACCATACACACCCTACCTTACTTAGAAGGTTATCCACTGTAAAACCTAAAACTACTCTAAACAAGTGAAGTCTATTCAAAAGAGAATATCCCTTTTTTTTTTTAATGTTTATTTATTTTGAGAGAGAAAAAGAGAGAAAGAGAGAGGAGGAGGGGCAGGCAGAGAAAGAGAGAGAGGGAGAGAGAGAATCCCAAGCAGGTTCTATGCTGTCAGTGCAGAGCCCAATATGGGGGCTCAAAGCCAAGAGCCATGAGATCATGACCTGAACCGAAATCCAGAGTCAGACACTTAACTGACTGAGCCACCCAGGCACCCCACAGGCAGCTTTCCTTTTCCAAGGCCACCTTTGTGGAGCCTATGTGCAGCCTATGTGGAGCCCCCCACCTAGTGCCTGCATAGAGAAAAGGTGCAAGCAGGGTTTGTGGAGTGAGTGGTGATGCCATGACTTTAATGCTTGGGACGTGTGCTCTGCAGTTTGCTGGGATCCCCTGTGGCCTGCATTCTTAGTGGCTTTACTCCTCCGTTGCCCTGGGGCAAGTGACGCTGAGGCTATAGATCTCTGTAATACTCTTCCCAAAGTCCCAACTCAGGCGATTGTGTTTGAATTATTTGTGCCAAGATTCGATGCTGTGAGCGAATCCCATTAGTACCTGGGCCTAGCACAGGTAGGAGACCCTCAGCACATATTTGTTGGAGTGAAATGAAAGCTTGAATAAACGTGAAGAGTAAGGTAAGTCCTTGGCTGACTTCAGCCGGTAAAAGCCCTTAGATGAACTATAGGAAAGAGAATCTGAAATTCTAGATTTCATGAGGCTCTTGAAACCACCCATCCTCTTCCTTTGCTTTCATTTTACTTCAGATTGATTAGACATCAAGGAAAAGATGGGATTTGAATAGGAAGAGTGTACAATTCAGAAATGACTTTTCCGGGACACCTTGGTGGCTCATTCGGTTAGGTGTCTGACTCTTGATTTTGGTTCAGGTCATGATCTGATCGAGCCCCGCGTGGGGCTCTGCACTGGCAGCTGGAGCCGGCTTGGGATTTTCTCCTTCTCTCTCTTTCCCTCCCCCCCCCACCCCTGCTCTCAAAATAAAGAAATAAACTTAAAATAATGACCTTTCCCCCAAATAATATTTATTTTGTAACTATTGTGACTGCCTCTAAGAAAATAAATTGAATCTGGCCAAGATTGTGACAAGGAAGAAAGCTGATAGAAAAAGGAAGCATTTGTGGACTAAACTGAGAGGAGCTAGTGGCTGGAGGGACAGGGAGCCAGGGGAGAGGGTTTTGGAGGTGGGGGGCTCCTGTCTTTGCCCGGGGCACTGTATCTCTGCCCGAAGGCCGGACTGTGGGGGCATTTCCCTGCAGCCTTTCCTGTCTTCATGTAACACCTGGCAGAGCTTCCTGGCTGATAAAAATCTGGTACTCATTGGTTAGGAGCAGAAAAAGTCACTGTTTGGAAAGAAAAAACCCTCTTCTTAGGGATCAGAAGAGACTTCTCTAGTTACCTGTTAGTCCTCTGAGGATCTGAGTTAACCAGATCAAAACTTGAAATGGCAGTAAGGGGCCGTTCAGAGAGTCCTAGCCTAAAATCTCGTCTTCGCTCTTTCCTTTCCATAGTCCTGCCCTGATTTTTTTTCTTTTTCTTCGTTTCTGCCCCAATCTTTGGGTGTTGTCATGATTCTTTGGCGCCAACTGCATAGGTTTTCTATTGCTGCCGTCACAAATTAACACAAACATAATGGCTTAAAACAAAACCTATTTATTATGCCAAAGTCCTGTAGGTCAGGAGTGTAAGTGGGCTCCTTATAACTGGGCTTTGCTCATTGGCTCAGGTCGAGATGTCGTCTGGCTGGGCTCCTGCCTGCAGGCTCTGCAGAATATTCTGCTTCTTTATTTCTTTAATGTTACTTTTATGTTTCTTTAATGTTCTTTAATATATACTTTTTTTTTAATTTTTTTTTCAACATTTTTTATTTATTTTTGGGACAGAGAGAGACAGAGCATGAACGGGGGAGGGGCAGAGAGAGAGCGAGACACAGAATCGGAAACAGGCTCCAGGCTCCGAGCCATCAGCCTAGAGCCTGACGCGGGGCTCGAACTCATGGACCGCGAGATCGTGACCTGGCTGAAGTCGGACGCTTAACCGACTGCGCCACCCAGGCGCCCCAGTGTTTACTTTTATTTTTGAGAGAGAGAAAGAGAGAGAGACAGAGTGTGTGAGCAGGGAGGGAGTAGAGAGAGAGGAAGACACAGAATCCGAAGTAGGCTTCAGGCTTTGAGCTGTCAGCTGAGAGCCTGACATAGGGATCCAACTCACAAACCAGGAGATCATAACCTGAGTCAAAGTCGGATGCTTAACCGACTAAGCCACCCAGGCAGCCCAGAAGATTCTGCTTCTAAGCCCTTTCAGTTTGTTGGCAGGATCCAGTTCCCTATGGTTGTAGGACTGAGGTCCTGTTTCCTTGCTGACTTGTCAGCCCAGCCACTCTCTGCAACTGGGGGCTCCCACTTTCCTTCTCATATGGTCTCTGGCATCTTCAAGCCAGCGACAGTGTATCGAGTCCCTCTTGGGCTTCAGTCCCTCTGTGTCCTTTTACCTTCCCCTTTGCTTCTAGCTACAGAACATTCTCCGAGTTTATGGGCCCATGTGACCATGCTGACTAACTTGGATAATCTCCCCTTTTTAAGGTCAACTGTGCCACATAACATAACATGATACGATATTTCATCATGTTCGCACGTTCTGGCATCAGGGGGAAGAATCTTAGGGGCCATTCTTAGAAATCCTGCCTACCACACCAACTGTTGGTGTGATAGCCAATGCTGCCTGAGGGTGTGTCCATTTTATCGACAGCCATTGAGAAGGAAAACAGAATCACGCGTCCATTTGGTGGCAGAGTGGAAGCCATCTGCCTTGTCACAAGACCTCTTTTAAGTGCTCGCTCAGTTTAGCAAGTTCAAGAAACCTTTGTCGTTCTCTTTCGAACTTTAAAAAAGGTGAATGACCTACGGTAGATTTTTCTTCTTTTTGGATCATTTATTTGTTTTATGCGAAGCTCTCGGCTCTCATTTTAACCTTGCTGTTGCTAAATGAGAGCTCAGTGAAAGGCATATTGTGGGAAGTAAATTATTTTTAGTCAAACAATATGGAGCCAGGCAATAAAATTCAGGAAAGGGGCCTGTTTTGAAACTTGTGGCCTTGTGTAAATCACTGAGTGTCGATAAATTGCTTCCAAAGCAGGTGGGACTCCCCTCGCCTGGCCGTGGATTGAGCCAGTCTGGTGAACTTCGGGGGATGGAAGATGTCTGGGCTCCACAGTCACATTCTATTAATGCTTCATTAGACCTAGTGATTCAAGCCCTGTCTTTACATGTTATGTGCTGGGTGATGGGAGAGACAGATGCCAGTTTCCCAAGAGGGAAAAAAAGCAACTGGAAAAAAGGAAATGGCAGATTGTCAGTGAGATAACTTTTGTTTCAATTTTCCCTCCTTTGTTTTCTTTTTAAGCTCTCTGTGAATTACCGTACTTTCCCTTTTGGTATTTTGGGCCATAGATCTCTGCATTAACCTGAACTTTCTTTTTTTTTTTTTTTTCTTTTCTCCCTTTCCCCTAATATTCATCTGGAAAATACCCCTACACCTGACTGCCTGGTGTTAGTGAGATCCGCTGTCCACTTCCAGATTGTTTTATTGAGGGAGAGTGGCATGGTCCCCCTGGCAGGAGTCCCAGACTGGAAGCCAGGAAAGCTGGGCCCCTTTCCCAGGCCGGTGCACCACGCCTCTGTGCTGCCTCGAGGCCTCCCTTACCCTGCACTGGGCCTGGGGTGTGCTCATGTGATACCTGGAGATAAGCAAAGAGCTGCCTTTGTTGGGTCATAGTTCCCAGCTATGCCATGAACCAGCCGTGTGACCTTGGGCTCAATCAGTATTCCTGTCTCTGAGCCTCAGTTTGTTCTTTGGTAAACTGGGGAAGAAGCTATTTGCTTCCTCGTGTGAGAAGCTGGGCAGGAGCAGGAAGTGGCCAAGCTATGGTGTTGAGGATGAGCCATCCTCGAATTGGGGCAATACAACCTGCAGCCCTGTGGCCCCTGACACCAGTGGGTCTGTCGAGGACAGTGGCTGCCTGAGCAGAAAAAGGCAAAGGCCACAGCATCAGGCAGGGTGGGCAGGCTCAGTGAAGCAGATGGAAACAGCCATTTATAGGGTTGCTACTTGGGGTCTTTGAGTCTGTCTCGCTCTAGCACCCTGTCCTAGTACTTCCCCAAATTTTCTCTGGGAAGCTTTGCTTCTGGCACTGGTGGCTGTGGTAACAAAAATATCTAGATCTAGGGGCACCTTGGTGGCTTGGTTAAGTGTCCAACTTCGGCTCAGGTCATGAACTTGCAGTTGGTGAATTCAAGCCCCGCGTCGGGCTCTGTGTTGATGGCTCAGAGCCTGGAGCCTGCTTCGGATTCTGTGTCTCCCTCTCTCTCTGCCCCTGTCCTGTTCATTCTCTGTCTTTCTTTCCATCGAAAATAAATAAACATTTAAAAAATTTAACAAAATATCTGTATCTATATCTATATCTCTATATCCATCTATCTATCATCTATCTACTTATGTATTTATTGGTCTATAGATAAGTAGATAGATAAAGGAAAAAACACACTGGACTTGGGTTCAGACCAACTAGATCTTGGATGTGAGTTTTGATTTCACTAGTTCCATGACCCTGGCTTATTGACTTAACTCCTGTGCCTCAGTTTCCTCATCTGGAGTAATATCAGCTCTGTTGACCTCTCTGGTTTGCTATGAATCGCAGTCCATGGGTGTATGTTGTAGGCCTTATATTGTGTGTTATCATAATGAGTCTTTTATTTTCCTGTAGGGCATTTTAAGGACAAGCTAAATGAAAGTGGCAGTTGGGTTTGGACATGGCATACTCTGGCTGAGAACGAAGTGGGCATTATGAGGGGCCCACTCCTCTCTTGACTTCTCATACTAATAGACATCTATGTTTCCACTCAGAATTCCTACTCGTTTGTCAGGTACAAGCCAAGCTACCAAAATAGCACTTGTGTACGGCTGAAACTATTACTGCTCAATTGCTTCTGGGCTTTACTTCTTTCGCTCAACCCCACCTTGCCCAGAGTATCTGCAGACGTGTCAAGGATGTGGTGCAGGCCGGGTGACGGTGGTCAGGAATGGTCCAAACATTACACATGGAGGCAAGAATTTTGAGATGTTCCAGGGACAGGCTCAGGCCCCGAGTCCCCCCAGCAAGCTGATCACCCAATGCCAGCAACAGTGGGGGGCTGAAATGTGCCCCACGTGCTGCAGAGTCCTGGCTTATGCAGGTAAAGGAGGCCAACGTGACGGATGTTCAACTTGCAGGGAAGAATTTAAAATACGTTTCTGGACAGGGCAATGGATGTCGTAGGTCGGCATTTCGGAGCTCATCACTTACACCAACCAGCAAATTCCTTTTCATAAACACACAAGCGTTTTCTAACAGACAGAGCCGTTGAGTTTCACGTGTTTGATAGCAACTGCATCTAAATAATGTTGGAAACGCTGCGGATGTCACTTTGAGAAGGCACAGTGACCCCGTAGGACAGGCACAGACCTTTGTGCCGACCCTCTTTTCTGTCATTTTGGGCCTTCAGCAAACCCAATAAGCCTCCCTTTGGTTTCTGCTTCTTCAAAGTGGGGGAAATTATGTTGAACTTGGGGCTTGTTGTGAGGAGTTAAGATAATGTGTGAAAAGAGCTGAACCCAGGTCCAACGGTGGTAGGGATTCAAAACCTATAATCTTTTGTTGTTAAAAAAATAAAACAGG
The DNA here is from genome assembly GCF_027475565.1 of Acinonyx jubatus. Classification (NCBI taxonomy): domain Eukaryota; kingdom Metazoa; phylum Chordata; class Mammalia; order Carnivora; family Felidae; genus Acinonyx; species Acinonyx jubatus. Next base: position 43,642,485 of record NC_069392.1, read on the forward strand.
GGGCACCTGGGTGGGTCAGTCAGTTGAGCATCTGACTTTGGCTCAGGTCATGATCTTGGGGTTCGTGAGTTCAAGTCTCACATCAGGCTCTCTGCTGTCAGCATAGAGTCTGCTTCGGGTCCTCTGTCCCGCTCTCTCTGCCCCTCCCCTGTTTGCACTCTCTCAAAAATAAACAAACATTTAAAAAAAACAGAGTAAAACAGTACCCATGGTGTTTGTGATGTACCATTTTAAAGTCCTGTCTGATTCTTCCCCCCTTCTTAAATGGAGTATGATGGACAGATTTAGTAGAACTTCTATATTTTGTTTATGATCTTAGCTGATTTCCCTGTGGTGGGTTACTTTAGAAATTAAGTATAAAATCACAGCAATAAAATAAAACCAGTAAAACTTGTATCATGTGTCAGGTAGTGGGGCTGTCATTCTACATGTAGAAACAATACTCAAAAGACCTTAGGCAGTGGGTACCATTGCTGTCCCCACTTTGCAGCTGAGAGAGCAGCCTCTTGAAGCATTGGGATCATTTGACCAGGGTGACATGGTGGGTGAGGGGCAGAGCCAGGACTCACAGTGAGGGTTTTGTGATACCAGAGGCCACATTCTCAGTTACTAATGGATGCTGATTTCATGCAAAAGTGGCCTGATACTGTAGCCTTGAACTTCAGAGCTGTGGCTAAGGTCGTCATGGCTACTTGGGGCTAAGGGAAACTTTGGGGAGACAAGAAAAGGAGGGAAGCTGTTAGTTTGGAGGGACACACCATGGCCATGTTCCTCCTTATCTTTCATGGCTCAACTACCACCCCCCATTTATCCCACATCCATATCCAAACTCCTTTTTCCTGGGTCACTGTTGATGTGTCATCTTGCTCCTTGGAGCCTGAGTGACTTCAGTTATGATGATTTTTTTTATTAAAAATTTTTTCTTTAATGTTTATTTTTGAGAGAGAGAGAGAGAGAGAGAGAGAGAACAAGTGGGGGAGGGGTAGAGAGAGGAGGCACAGAATCCGAGGCAGGCTCCAGGCTCTGAGCTGTCAGCACAGAGCCCAGTGCAGGACTCGAACCCACAAATCATAAGATTATGACCTGAGCTGAAGTTGGACGCTCAACTGACTGAGGCATCCAGGCGCCCCATGACTTCAGTTATTTTAGGGTCAAGCCCAAGAGTCTCAGTAAGGTGCCGACAGTGACCTTCCCTTCCCTCCTCATCTTTTATCTTCCCTCAGTCACTCTCAACCACGCCCCCCTGGGTGCCCTTCATGGACACAGCCCATCCCACCTTCTGCCTTCTCTAGGCGGCACCAGGGCAGCTCTGGGCTCTAGCCCCTAGACAGGCAAGTACCTAAGATGCAGCCCAGAGGCAGCACTGCACAATGGAAAAGCCAAACCCTTGTATTCACTCTTGTATTCATTCATCCATTCAGCCATTTTTTGTTAAACACCAGCTGTTAGAACACAACAGATATTCAGGCACAAGACTTCCCTTACAGCTCAGTGGAGGGGACAGACTCAGAAACAAAGAATGATGGCTCAGTAGATAAGTCTGCGTGGTAACATCAACTAGACCCCATGAGTGTATAGAAGAGAATCAAGGAGGCTGAGATGGAACAAGGGGGTTTCAGGTGGAGGAAAAAGAATATGTAAAGATATAGGGGCACCAGGGTGACTCAGGCTTAGGTTAAGCATCTGATTTCGGCTCAGGTCATGATCTCATGGTTTTGTTCGTGGGTTTGAGCCCCACATTGGGCTCTGAGCTGACAGTGCAAAGTCTGCTTGGGATTCTTTCTCTCTCTCTTGCTCCTCCCCACACTGTACTTTCCCTCTCTCTCTCAAACTAAATAAATAAACTTAAAAAAAAAAAAAGAATGTATAAAGATCCAGAGGTGAGGAGGAGCTGGGGCTTTCACAGAAATACACAGAAATCAATGTGACTGGAAGAAATGCCAAGTGTGTGGAGAAATGCCAAGAACCCCAACTCATTCTGCTAGACTAGTTAGCCACTTTCCCAGCTCTCACTCAAATGGAGTAACTGAGGAGATTGCAGGGGCAGTACCCACATAGATATGGGCATGTTCGAAGGAACCAGTGAGGAGTGGGGCACACCCTGGGGCCAGTAGAAGAAGAAAGGAGGAACTGTTACCACTTCTAGCACTGAAGCAGCAAGTGGAGGGACCAGTGATTAAAATCCCAAGAAAGCTACAGCTATGAGCATAGAAGAAGTCTGTCGGATAAGAGCCGGGGACTTTGGTAAAAGACATAGCCACTGCCAGTCCACAGCCTGGCAGAAAGATGCTGAATGGGCGCCTAGGTGGCTCAGTCTGTTAAGTGTCCGACTGCAGCTCAGGTCATGATGTCATGGTTCACGAGTTCGAGCCCCGTGTTGGGCTCTGTGCTGACAGCTCAGGGCCTGGAGCCTGCTTTGGATTCTGTGTCTCCCTCTCTCTCTGTCCCCACTCTGCTTGCACTCTGTCTCTCTCTCTCTCAAAAATAAATAAACATTAAAAAAAAAAAAAAAGAGCAGGGTGAAGGGTGAGGAGTCTACCTGGAGGGAAGCAGAAAATAGCCAGCATGGCAGACATCAATCATGTCTCCTAGTTCTACCCCAGCTCCTATTTATTGCCTGTATCACAGACAACAAATCTCATTCAAAGCGCTGGGCCAGTGCACAGCAAAAACACACCACAAAGGAAGAAATATATATTTAAAAGTAGAATCCAGACCACAGAAAACACAAATTCAAGGTCAAGTATGGGGAAAGAGAGAAAGCTGGATAACAAAACAAATATGTGGTGATCGTTTGGATTTCCAGAGTTGCCATTGTGGAGACTGAAATAGGACTCTGAGCTTCCTGGTGGCCAAATTTTAAAGGATGATGAGGTCAGTTATATGGTTTTACTTGTGGAAGAAGTGAAAACATGCTTATTTGTATCAGAACCTAGACTCTTTCTAGACCGTAGCGTGGATAGGAGTTTTCTCCATTGGGGCAGCATGATTTTGAACAGACTGTGATTCTCTGAAATTTCCTCTAGCAAATTGAGGTCAGTGCTGCACCCCCGGCTTCTGTGCTGTTCACGAGTGGTGCTGAGTTCAAGAATAGTGCTCACCAGTGGTGTTCAAGCTCTGCCTCTCTCACATGATTGAGTTCATGTTCCTCGAGATCAGGGACCGTTCTTCGTATGCCTTTTCTACTTCCCATATCACATTCGTTGGAAATTGAATCTAGTGAAAGTATTTTGAGTATTAAATTTTTCCTGTGATTGCAGAAATAATTTCTTACATACTCTCAAGAATAATTAGACCAAGCACAGCTGGCTGCACAAGCAGGTGCTCCAGGGGTTCAGGGTACAGTGGAGAGTTTCCCTTGTTGGAGGTATTGGAGAAGACCACGCGCCATCCTCGTGGACCTGTGCACCGAGACGGAAGGGACCATAACAATTCCTCCAGCTCTCAGTTTAATGGAATGCAGTTGAGACCAGTGATGCTTAGCATTTGGGGGTCAAATACCCCTTTGAAAAGAAAATGAAAACTATGGACTCTTTCCCCAGAAAAAGAACAAAGACCTACAATTTTGGTTCAAGTTCCAGGAAGCTCACAAACTTCTTGGAGCCCATCCCTGGATTCATTAAGGGTCTATGGACCCTAGTTTGGAATTCCCAGTCTAACATGGTCTCATAATATATTGGATGGGGGATTTTTTTCTGGATGCTCTGTGGCTCCATTAGTGATAGACACAAAGTGATATTCCTGGGATCAAGTTCATCATTCCCATGGCGGGTGAGAGGAGCAGGCAAATTACTAACCAGGCTCTTACACCCCTTCCTCCACACAAATATTCTGCAATATGACACGTGGACTATTAACCAGCCATAAAAAGGAAGGAAATTCCAACACAGGCTACAACATGGATCAACCTTGAGGACATTATGCTAAGTGAAATAAGCCAGTCACGAAAGGACAGACACTGTCTGGTTCTACTTCTAGGAGGTACCTAGAGAAGTCAGATCCATAGCATAGAAAGTAGAATGGTGGTTGCTGGGGGCTGCGGGGAGAGAATGGGGAATGAGCGTTTATGGTCATGGTTTCAGTTTTGCAACTTGAGAGCTCTGCAACTGCAGACAGATGGTGGTGATGGCTGCACAACACTGTGAACGTAGTGAACACTATTGAACTCCACACTAAAAATGGCTAGGATAGTAAATGTGATGTAAATGCATATTACCAAAATTAAAGCAAACAAATAAATAGGAGTTTAAAACTGTGGAGGCTGAAGAATGCAGCATGCAGCTGGAGGGGTACGTGGGATGGGAGGTCGAGGCTTATCTGCTAGCTTTGGTGCCCTGTGGCCTGACGAAATGAGCCTCTGGGAGCCAGTTCTTTCTGCCACTGGGTAGGCTCCCTGAGCTGTGCTGAGCCATGGCATTGAAAACCAGCACCAGGAGCACCTCGATTTGCGCTGGGATGGCTCTGCTAGGAACTTTGGACTCGTTGCTGTTACTGACATTCATTTTTCCTTCTTCTATTTCCTAGGGCTCTACACATAATTTTGTAAGGAATACTGTAGCTGCGTATATGATTCACCATGCAGGAACTCTTCACTTTATAGGACCCATTTTTTTTTTTATAACAGGAAGTAAATATGTTGCTAAGCTACTATGTCTACCTCCCCCAAAATATCATAGAGTAGATTACATTGTAGTCTTTGTGTTCTGTGAGAGTTGATGATTTCTTTATGCTAATTCACCCCTTTTGTTTTTGACCTCCTTTAACTTTAGTTCGAGTTTGGCCATAGTTTATTGGGTGTAAACAGAAAAAAAAAAAAAAAAGGCTTGAATCATAATTTCCTATGAGAAAACGGAAGTCTTCCTTAAAATTTCTCAAAGGAATTTAAAAAGCATTTATTGGCCCAGACTTTCAGTTCTGCCTCTATCTATCTATCTACCACCTATCTATCTGTCTACTTATCTATCATCTATGGTTCAAGGAAACTGTAAACATCTGATCTGATTTAATCTGATTGCGAAGGAAAGAAATACAGACTGCACGAGTAAATTTTGGGAGTTGCAGGTACGTCTTTTGATCCTCTGGGGATGAGGTTTCAGTTCTCCACCTCTGAGAAGAATAAGGCAAGTAGAGACCATTTTAAGATTCAGGCTTAAGAGATTTAGGCCAGAGGAAAGGAAAAACTGCAGGTCAGTTAGACTGAGATCTCAAAATAAAAGTGGATATCATTGGGGCACCCGGGTGGCTCAGCTGGTTAAGCATTCGACCTCGGCTCAGGTCATGATCTCACGGTTCATGAGTTCGAACCCCACGTTAGGCTCTGCACTGCCCCTCCCCCACTTGTGCTCTCTGTCAAAATAGATAAATAAACTTCAAAAAGGTGGATTTCATTGCCCATATCAGATGCTCTGGCCCTCAGGGTAATGGGAGGTTCCAGATGTAATGGAATCATTCCATCTGTGTATTTAATTTACATGAACTCAAATATGCACACATTTAAATAGAGCTGACAGTTTGGTCTATCATTCAACCCAAGGTCCCACAGGAAGACAGTATGGGGTTACAGGAATTTATACCTCACAACTGGATTTTCTTCCTTGACGTCAGTGAAAACAACTCATCTTGCTGAGTGTGATTCTAGTGGTTTTTATTCCCATACAGCATGGCTTCCACACACAAGTCATTATCCTCATTGAATGCCTAGTGGTTGTTAGTTTCAACTCTAGGGCAAGAGCTGGCTATACTGAGCTTCCTGGGAGATGGGATGTCCACCTCCAACATGGTTCACAATTATGGCCTTGCTCAGTATAGCAGGGATCATGAAGATTTGAGGGAGAAAAAAATCATCAAGCCGTGGCATCAAGTACTACAATGATCATCCAGGGGACAAGTCAAATATGTATAAGATTTTAGTGAAGACTGACCTGGCACCTGATTTGTTCCTGGAGGAACTGGATTATGAGTGTGTGCCTATGAATTTTAACACATGTTTGACCTTCCTGCCAGAGAGGTATAGATTTCTAATGAAAAGGAATTTCCAGGAATAATTTCAACTCTACATGTTTTTCACCAATATATGATCTTCTGACCCTAGCTCCTGTAGAAATTACAGTAGTGGAGAGCATGAACTTTGGGGTCAGATTCCAAATCCCAGTTCTTCCAATATCAACCAGCTAACATTTTAATTTTACTAAGCCTCCATTTCCTCAGATGTAACAGTAGTTCTTACCTTATAAGATAGTTCTGCAGATTAAAGGCAAAGCATTCAGCACCTGCATTTAACAAGTAATGCAATAGATGTTTACTCTGATTATTCAGGAAGCAAAAGCAATCCAATGCATTGGCTGAATGCCACTGATTTGTGGGAAGAACAAAGGACTGGTTCTGTGCTCTGGATCCAAAGCAATGCAAAAGCTTCAAAAACATATTTGTTTTTATTCTTTCATATGTTATGTTTTATATACCTAACTTCTAAAGTATTTAAATATACCTGTTAGCTATGCACCTATCCATCCAATGTATCCAGTCAATATTTGTTGAGTACCTGCTATGTGCCAAGCTAGGTGTTGGTGATGCAGAGGCAAGACAGTCCCTGAAGAGTGGGAAGCCACAGCCACATAAACTGGTAGTTATAAGCTAGCATAGAGAAGGGAGTTACTGGGGTACCTGAAAGGACTTAGGTACAAACAGCAGAGAATGGGTCAAGGAGGACTTCTGATGTGAGAAAGGTGTGGATATGAGAAACAGAAGGGGCTCAGGGGCAACTACAAAGAAAGTACAAATCTGGGAAGGTAGGCAAAGAGCCTGGAGAGAGGGGCTTTTCTGGAGCCCTTCCATGCTCCACTAGGGCCTTTGACCTTCATCCTTAAGGCTGTCCGAGCTGTTGATTGAATATATATTCTCATTTGAGATAGATGATTCTGTGCAGAAGACAGATTGGAGGGGGAGACCACAGGCAAGGGTCAGGGTACCAGACTACAGCAGCCATTGGGTGAAGACTGGTGAGGGGGATGTGGGCGGGTCCTCTAAAGAAGGAGGGGAGGCAGGGACACCCAGAAATGAACAGCAAGTGAATGTAACAGGACTTGTAATGGCTGGGGTGGAAGGTGGAGGGAAGGGACAAGTTAAGGGTGATTCCCAGTTATCTAGTTTAGGCAACTGAGGGCCTGGTGCTACCAATGGAGACATTTTTAGAATAAAAGAGGAAGAACATGTTTGGAGGGTAGAAGATTATTTTGCTCCTTTTGAAAGAAGTTTTAGTTGTATAGATCTCACAGTCTAGGAACATAATGGTTCAAATGTGCTTTTCTTTCATTACATCTGGAATTCAGTAATCAAAGAAATTATCTGCAATAACAAATTCTCACAAAGCATGTCTAACGGGGATGTTGCATAGTCCATTATTCTCATCCAGGACCAAGCAACATCTGAGCCCAAATGACCTTCATGGTTTAAGATAGGCAGGAGGAAAACTTAAAAAGAAAGATTGGGAAAGAGAGAGGCTGGGTAAAGGACAACCACATATAATATAATACTAATTAAAAAATGTAAAAACCCTGACTTCAGATATTTTCTACCTTCTCCCTGACATTTAATTAATTGCATTTCAATCTGCCATCCCGCCCCCCCCCCCCATTATCCTCTAATGGATATTCTAGAATAAGTGGTGAAGAGCAAAACATGAAAACAACAGAAGGAGAGAGAGATGGGGCTTGGATAATCCACAACCTGATACTTGAAATGCTTAAATCAGGTAGAGGTCAGAATACCAAGCAGGCAAGCCTGGGAGAAGTTAAGAATGAATGTGGGGTTGTGTTCCCAAGGTTAGCCAGAGTGTGGACTCAAAATTCATTTCTTTTTGATTTAGTCATCTTATTTTGGAGGGTTCTGGACAGTAGTGAGAAGCAGCATTTGGTTTCACCCCCAAAGTTGGTTAAATAAGAAGGTAGGAGTGGGAAGAAGAAGATGCATACATTTTTATTTGCTGAAAATGGATCAGCAGTGCCATAGCAGTATACAAAGGGCTTCTTAGAGTTATCATTTGACAAAGTGCCCTGGGAGAGGGCTGATGTCAGTGGGGAGAGGGCCGTGGGTGGGTGTCCCCAGGATGACTTCCTCTCTCCTCTCCCTGCCAGAGCTCCCTTGTCCAAACCTGTAATCCCTGCCTGAGCAATTCCAGGTCTGGGTGTTTCTTAAGCAAATAGAGCAAATCATGCCAGTATTAGGGGTTGTCACCTTTTATAGATTGTATTCCAGGGCAACTATTCATGACTGTTTTTCATGACTCAGTGTCACTGCCTCATCTGTGACTCTGATTTCTCCCTCCCCCAACTCCTCACTGCATTCACATCTGTATGTGCAGTTAACACCAATAACATGCTGTCATGTTTCCTAATCTACTTTGTGAAGTCGAGCACTTCCTCATTTATGTGCTGTCACATTCTCCAGTAATTTCTCAGGCTTATATCTTCCTGCCCCAATACATGGGAAGCTTTCTGCAACTGGGAAGAAATGTGTCAGCTGCTTCCTGCATAAGCATCTTCCCCACCTTCCTCCTCCTGCCCCAACCTGATTCTAGTACACAGCAGGCAGGTGTTCAGCAAATGCTTGTGGATTGTGAAGCAGTGCCACCAAAATGGTATCTCCAAGTGAAGTTGTGCTGTGTATCAGAGTGCTGAACATAAGGTTTCTACACAAAATAAAAACAAGTACCTGCCCCTCAGAGGAGGTCTTCTTAGTATTCATGTAAAGGATAAAAATAGTAACTCTTGTTACGCACTTGCTATGTGTCAGGCGCTGTTCTAGGGCAATTTACATGTATCACTGTATTTGATCTTCACACTAGTCTTCTGCCTATTGCTATCCTCATTTTAAAAATGAGGAAACCAAGGCACAGAAAGGCTAAAAGTTTGCCCAAGAGTCAAAACTATGCAATTGGAAAAGGATAGTTTCTTGAACAAATGGTACTGGGAAAATTGGACAGCTACATGCAAAAGAATGAAACCGGACTTTCTTATACCTTACACTCAGATAAACTCAAAGTGGATTAAAGACATAAATGTGAGACCTGAAACCATAAAACTCCTACAAGAAAACATAGGCAGTAATTTTTTTGACATCAGCTGTAGAAACATTTTTCTAGATGTCTCCTTTGGCAAGAGAAACAAAGCCAAAATTAAACCTTTGGGACTACAACAAAATAAAAAGGTTTTGCACAGCAAAGGAAGCCATCCACTAAAAGGAAAGATAGCCCCCAAATGGGAGAAGACATTTGCAAATGGTATATCTGATAAGGGTTAATATCCAAAACATATAATGAACTTCTACAACTCAACACCAAAAAACCAATTCAGTTAAAAATGGGCAAAAGACATGAACAGACATTTTGCCAAAGAAGACATACAGATGATCAACAGACACATGAAAAGATGCTCAACATAACTAATCATCAGAGAAATGCAAATCAAAACCACAATGAGATATCACCTCACACCTGTCAGAATGGCTAAAATCAACAACACAAGAAACAACAGGTGTTGGCAAGGATGTGGAGAAAGGGGAATCCTTTTGCACTGTTGATGGAAATGCAAACTGGAACAGCTACTGTGGAAAACAGTATGGAAAAAAAATTAAAAATAGAATTACCATATGTAGTAGTAATTCCACTACTGGGTAGTTGCCCACTCAAAATGAAAACACTAAGTCAAAAAGATATATGCACCCCTATGTTTATTGCAGCATTATTTACAATAGCCAAGATATGGAAGCAGCCCAAGCATCCATCCATAGATGAATGGATAAAGAAAATGTGGTATGTATGTGTATATGTATGTGTGTGTTTATATATATATATATATATATAGAGAGAGAGAGAGAGAGAGAGAGAGAGACAGAGACTATATATATAGGCATATATATATAGACATATATATAGACATATATATATGTCTACATACACACACACACACACACACACAAACACATAACGAAATATTACTCAGCCATAAAAAGAATGAAATTTTGCCATTTGCAACAGCATGGGTAGATCTAGAGGGTATAATGCTAAATGAAATATGTCAATCAGAGAAAGACAAATACCATATGATTTCATTCATGTGGAACTTAAGAAACAAAATAAGTGAACAAAGAAAATAAAGAGACAAAGCAAAAAACAGATTCTTAACTATAGAGAACAAGCTGGTGGTTACCAGAGGGGAGGTGGGTGGGGGAATGGAGGAAATAGGTGAAAGGGATTAAGAGTACACTTATCATGATGAGCACTGAATAATATATAGAATTGTTGGATCACTATATTGTATACCTGAAACTAATATAATGCTGTATGTTAATTATACTGGAATTAAAAAATAAACAAACAAAAAACTTGTCCAAGAGTAGAATCAGATTTCAAACTTAAGTGGTTTGAGTCTGGAATGTACACTCTTACCTCTAGACTACATTGCTCTTTGTGTCCCATTTAAGCTTGTTCCTACCTACAAAGTTATTCTCCCATGCTTTCTTCTAGAAGCCCTACTGTTTTATTGTACATTTAAATCTACAACTACTAGGAATAGCATTTTGTGTCTGGTATGGGGTAAAAATTGATTTTCACCTTTTGGGTTCCCAATTGAAAGTACATCATTTATGGAAAAAGACCACTCTTTTTCTAGTATGTGGTAGTATCACCTTTGTCATAAGTCTGGTCACCTTACAGACGTGAGTAGGTTTGGGAGTCTCTATGCTCTTCTATTGGTCTATTTATCTTTGTGCCAAAATGATATTGTCTTAATCTCTATAGCCTGATATGTCATGATCTAGAAAGGCAAGTCTTTTAACTTTTTCCTTCAGTTTTTAATATTGCCTTGACTGTTCTTGGCCCTTTGTATTTCCATAAAAATTTTAGAATCATTTTGCCAACACACACACACACACACACACACACACACACATTCATGCTAGGATTTTTATTGAGATTACATTGAGTCTATAGATGGATTTGGGAAGAATTAACATCTATGTTGGGTTGGGTCCATGTACATGGTATATACCTCAGTTTACTTAGGTTTTTGTTAATTTCTCTCAATAATGTTATATAGTTTTCTGTGTACAGGTCTCATTCACATTTTGTTAAATTTATTTTTAGGTATTCAGTTTTTAAAATCATATTATAAATGCTATCACCTAAAAACTTTCATTTGCTAATTGCTTGTGGTGGTATATAGGATTTTTGTATATTCATCTTGTAAGTAGAGACCTTGCTGTTCACTTAGTAATTTCAATTATAGAATGTTTCTGGATTTCCTATGCATATTATCATGTTATCTAAAATAATGACAAGTCTATCTCTCTTTTCTAATTTCTAAAACTTTTATTTCCTTTTCTTGATTTATAGGCGTTCCAGAATAATGTTGACTTGAAGTAGTGATAGTGAACATTCTTATTTTATTCTCAATCTTAGGGGGAGGCTTTCAATATTTGCTAGGTATTACATTTGTTGTAGTTTTAGATAATTAAGATATTTAGTTAAGTACCCTTTCATCCCTTGTAAGCTAAAACTTTTTAAAAAATCACAAATAGGTGTTGAATTTTATCAAATGGTTTTTCTTCATCTATTGAAATGATTATGAATTCTCTTCTTTATTCTGTAAATATAGTGAATTATTTTGATTGAATTTTTTTGTATAACTTTTAAAAAACTGCAGTATCATATGTCTCACATGAAGCTAATCATTTAAACAATTTTTAGGTATACATTCTGTGACATTAAGTATAGTCCCTATGTTGTGCAACCATTATCATTATTCAATTCCAGATCATTTTTATTATCTCAAACAGAAATTTCTGTAGCCATTAAATAATAAATTATCTTTCCCGTCTCCCCTCAGCCCCTGGTAACCTCTATTCCATTGTCTTTTATGAATTTGACTATTGTAGGTATCTCATGTAAATGAAATAATCCAATATTTGTCCTTTTGTATTGTGCTTATTTCACTTAGCATAATGTCCTCAAAGTTATCTACGTTGTAGCGTATCCCAGAATTTCATTCCTTCTTCAGGTTGAATAATATTCCTTTGTATGTATGTATTACATTTCATTTATCTACTCATCTGTTGATGGACACTGGGGTTGTTTACATGTTTTGACTATTGTGAATAATGCTGCTATGAACATGGGTTTACAAGAACCTGTTTGAGTCCCCACTTTCAATTCTTTGGGGTATGTACATAGAAATAGAATTGCTGAATCATATGGTAATTCTATATTCAACTTTCCAAAGAGCCTTCAAATAGTTTTGTATGGTGGCTGCACCATTTTACATTCCCATCAGCAATGTACAAGAGTCTCAATTTTGCCACATCCTGTCAACACTTGTTCTTTTATTTTTTTTTAAATATTTATTTTTGAGAGAGAGAGAGAGAGAGAGAGAGAGAGAGAGAGAATGAGTGGGGAAGGGGCAGAGAGAGAGGGAGAGAGAGAATTCCAACCAGGCTCTGCATAGTCAGCACAGAGCGCAATGTGGGGCTCGAACTCACAAGCTGTGAGATCATGACGTGAGCCGAAACCAAGAGTCAGACGCTTAACTGACTGAGCCACCCAGGCACCCCGACACTTGTTATTGTCTGTTTCTTTTTTATAATAGTTATCTTAATAAGTATGAAGTTGATATCTCATGGGTTTGATCAACATTAGTGATGTTGAGCATCTTTTATGTGCCTATTGACTGCTTGTACATTTTTTTTTTTTTTTTGAGAAATGTCTATTCAAGCCCTTTGCCCATTTTTGAGTTTGGTTATTTGTTTTCTTGTTGAATTGTAGGCATTCTTTATGCATTCTGGATATTAACCCATTGTCAGAAATATGATTTGCAAATATTTTCTCTCATTCTGTGGATTGTTTTCTCATTCTCTTGATAGTGTCTTTTAAAGCACAGAACTTTTAAACTTTGATGAAGTACAAATGATCTATTTTGTCTTTTGTTGCCTGTTCTTTTGGTGTCATATCTGGGAAGTCATTACCAAATCCAGTGTCATGTAGCTTTTCCCCTCTGTTTCTTCTAAGAGTTTTATAGTTTTAACTATTATGTGTAGGTCTTTGATTGATTTGGGGTTCATTTTTGTATATGGTTTATGTAAGAGTTCAACTTTATTCTTTTGCATGTGGATATCCAATTTTCCAAGTATCATTTGTTTAAAAGTCTGTCCTTTGAATCATCTTGGCATCCTCTATTATCATTATTATTATTATTATTATTAAGCTTAAACAAGGTAAAAGTTTTTGTGTTTTTGTTTTTGTTTTTTTCTTTTCCATAGTTCTGGTGGCTGAAAGTCCAAGATCAAAGTGTGGACAAATTTGGTTTCTCCTCCTGAGGCTTCTCTCTTTGGCTTGAAGAATTGCATCCTGTTCTGCTTCTTGTCAGGGTTGTTACTCTGCAAGCATACATTCCTGTGTTTCTTCCTCTTCTTATAAGGACATCATTTATATAGAATTAGAGCTCACTTTAAAGGCTTCATTTTAACTTCATCACCTCTTCAAATACCTTATTTCTAAATACAGTTACATTTTGGGGTACATGTACTTCTACATACAAATTTTAGGAGGACACAATTCAGGCCATTAAACCCACCCCAGCTGATGGAGCTCTCAATCCTTTCAGCTGCTGGGATCAAAATCTCTGAGGTCATTTCTGACTCCTCCTTTCATCTCTGTCTCCTACAACATCCAAAAATCTGCTGTCTTTTCTTTAAAAAATGAAGTCAGAATGCAAGCACTTCTCTCAGTTCCAAGGCCATTCTGGTCCAACATTCACTTGGACTATTCCAGTAGCCTCTTCCTGGACTCCAGGCCTCTTCCCTTCCCCCCACGGTCTATTCCCAGCCCTGCAGCCAGATGGAGCTTGTTTGTACTTGGGCAAGACTTCCTCCTTCCTCTGATCCAAACCTCCCATTATCTCTATAATAGATGCCCAACTTCTCAGGCAGCTATTACAGCCCTCACTCTTGCCTTATTCTCTTTATTGAAAGAAAGGGGACCTATGGTTTCCTGAGCAGACCTAGCTCAGGTTTACCTCTCAGAATGTGCACATCCGGCTACCAGTTCCTGGGATAAACATCCACACCTTTTAGCACTGGTTGCCAAAAATGGGAAGCCTTCCCCATAACCCCTGTCCTGGACTCAGGACCCTGGACTTGGGCTCTCTCTAGAGTCTCCAGACCCAAGGCTTGGGAAAATAGCAGGTGGAGAGTCCCAGGACACCATAATCTCAGAGACCGTATGAATGCAGTTGGGATCAGGGAAGGACTGGGAAACCCTCTGTTTCCCTGTGCACATTCCACAAGTGCTTCCTCAGCCATCTGAACTTGGGGTAAGTGGCAGGTGACCATGGCTGGGCTCCATGGGCTCGAGCCTCCCTTGTACCCCTGCCCAACCTGGAGCCAGATGACCTCAAGCTATCTGACTGACCTTGGTGCTTCAGTCCTCAGTGCCACCCCTTACCAGCTCTGTGACCTCTCACAAGCGATCAACCTTCCTGTGCCTCAGTGTCTCCACCATTCCCATTCTAGCTGTTCTTCCTCTGCGCAGCTTTTGGAAAACTCTTACAACTCTAACTCATTGAATCCCCTTTCTGTTCACAACCTGCCAGGGCCCTGAGAATGAAGTACAACTCCCCAGCCCACCATTCTCAATGTGACTGTGCCTTGTTCCCTGCAGACACAGGAAGGCCCCCAGCTTTCCTGAATCTTTCTGGCTCAGTCTCACCTCTAAGGCTTTTTACACATGGTGGTCCCTCCGCCTTTAACATTCCCATACCCCATCACACACAGGCATAGGGAACCTACCCAGGAGCGTCTCACTGGCCTGGACATAGGGGCCTGGGCTGCAAGGACGTGAACAAGTGCCCCTCAGTGGGGACTTTAGGATGTGGGGCGAGCGAAGGCCTGGAGAAGGAGATTCCTGAGCTGGTCTGTTAACAAGGCCACCGAGTCTGTGGGCAAACGGGGGCCAGCTGGCAGTCCTTACCCAGGCCCTGGTGATGGTGAGTGCGCCCTGCAGACCTGCCTCTATGCTGCAGGGACAGTGACGTCTTTCGCACCTGTCACCGTGGGCCCCACCCAGCCACCTGGAGCCTCTGATCGGATCCCTTAAATCCAAGGATCTGCCATGATGTTTCCTTTTACATTCCATTTGGATTTGGACAGTATTTGCATTCTTTTTTCTTGATTAGTCTTGCTAGGTGTTTATAAATATTATCTTTTTAAGGGACCAACTTTATTGATTTTCTCTCTCGTATGTTTGTTTTCTATTTCCTTAATTCATGTTATTTTTTATTTTTCTTACTTATTTGTATTTAATTTGCCACTTTTTGCACTAACTTCTTATTTGATTTTCAGCTCTTTCTTTTGGCTAGCATATGCACTTAATACTACATATTTTCCTTAACCAGAATTTTAGCCACATTCCACAGGTCGAGGTCATATTTTCATTATAGTATATAGTTCAACATGTTTTCTTTTTTTTTTTTTAATTTTTTTAATGTTTATTCATTTTTGAAAGACAGAGAGAGACAGAGCACAAGCAGGGGTGGGACAGAGAGAGAGAGGGGGACAGAATCTGAAGTAGGCTCCAGGCTCTGAGCTGTCAGCACAGAGCCCGATGCTGGGCTCAAACCCACGAACTGTGAAATCATGACCTGAGTTGAAGTCGGACGCTCAACCAACTGAGCTATCCAGGCGCCCCAGTTCAACATGTTTTCCAGTTTTTATTGTGACTTACTCTTTGACTCAGGGTGAGTTTTTTTAAATATTAATTTATTTTTAAAGGTGAGTTGCTTAATTTCCAAACATTTGGGCATTTCACTGTGGTCAGCAAATACACTCTGAAAGATTTTTAAAACTTGAAATTTGTTAAGAATTTATTTATCGACAGCATAAGGCCACTTTTGTAGATGTTCCATGTGTTCTTGGAATGATTGAGGACTTTTTACTGTTGGGTGGAGTATTCTGCATTCGTCAAATAAATCAGATTTGTTGATTTTGTCATTCATATCTCCTGTGTTCTTACCAATTTATTGATTTATTTTTGCCTGTTTTTACCTCATCTACAAGAGGCTTGTTAAAGTCTCCTTCTCTCACTGTGCGTTTCTTCCTTCAGTTCTTCAATTTTTGAAGCTATGTTATTTAGAATTAGATGGATTTACATTTTTTATCATTATGAATGTCTTTTATCTTTAGTAATGTTTCTTGCCTTGAAGTTTTCTTTGCTTGGTATTAATGTAGTTATAGTACTTTTTCGTTAACATTCTCATGGCTAATCTTTTTCCCTGTTTTACTTTCAATCTCTCTGTGATTGAGGACTTGGAGTCACGCCCTCATATTTAGGATGTGTATCTTCTAAGCTGCAGAGTTGTCTGGGTTCTGCTGTTGTTTTCGTGGTTGTTACAGACTGACTATGAACTTTTCAGTTGGAGCTTTTATTCTGCTTACATTTAATGTAATTACTGAGATAATTGGTGTATATCTATCTTATGTTTGCTTTCTTTATGTTCACACATTTTATGATTCCTTGTCTCTCCTTTTCTGCCTTATTTTCTTTTAATCAAGGTTTTTTTTTTATTATTCCACATTTCCTTTTATGAGCTTGTTATGTATGCTTTTAGTTATTGGTGTAGAGATTAAAATATCATTCCTTGATTTATTTGCATATCAGATAATCTGTAGTCTCACCATTGCCCGTTAAACAATGCTTCTTGAGTAATAATTTAACTAATTTCCCCTTCTTGCCTCTTTTTGTTATTGTTGGCACACATTTTAATTCTACATACATTGCAGACTCTACAAGACATTTTGACTGCTCCTTGATGCAATCAAGATTAAATGTTACAAATTCACCTTTTTTATTCCTGCACTTCTATGTTTCTATCTGGTAGTGTCTTCCTTATCTAAGAATTTTCATCAGTATTTTCTCCCCTCCCCCACTTTTTTTCCTGAGAAGTAATTGACATATAACCTTATATTAGCCTCAGGTGTACAACATAATGATTTGGTATTTGTATAAATTATGCAGTGATCAGCACAATAAGCCTTGTTAACATCCACCACCACGTAATGTAATATTTCCTTTAACGGAAGTCTGCTGACAAGGAATTATGTGATTGTTTTTTATATGCCTGAAAATTTGTTTCTAATTTATCTTCACTTTTGAAGGCTATTTTCAGTTGGTGATACAGAATTTTAGGTGGGCATTTATTTTCTTTCACTTTAAAGATGGCATTTCTTTGTTTTCTTGTTTGTTTGGGGTCTTATTCTGTCTCCGCTGAAAGTAATGTGTCTGCTTTCCCTGGCTGTTTCTAAGACTTTTGTCTTTGTCTCTGTTTTTAGCAGTTTTATGAAGCTGTACCAGGTATGGTTTTCTTTGTTTATCCTCCTTAGGTTCTAGAACAGTTTAGATTTTTCCTTGATGACTTTTGTGAGTTTTTGAAACATCTAAGATGTTATTTCTTCATATACTGCTTCTGCCCTATTTTGTGTCCTCTTTCTTCCCTTTTGGTGTTAATTTCCACCTTGCTATCTATTTTTCTGAACATGCAAATTCCGGTCTCTGATAACGCCAACATCTGGGTTACTTGTCTGTTTCTATGGCCGATTTATTTTTTTAGTCTTGTTTCTTCTCGTGACTGGTAACTATTGATTAAAGACCAGACATTTTGTATAAAAAAACATAAGAAACTCTGGATGAAATGATCTTCTTCCAGAAAGGATTCACACTCTCTTCTAATTGGCAGTTAAAGCAGGGCTGTCTTGAGACTGAGCTGTGGCCTCTGTGAGGATCGTCTGTCTTTGGTTTGTTCTTCATCTCTGTGGCGGACACTTGCAGATGTCCCGACTAAGACCTGGAGCGTTTATAACGGCAGTTCCTTCCTGGCGGGACTTAAACTTCAGTTTTTGTTTTGTTTTTTCTTTAATTTTCAGCACTGTGAAACTACTGTCTCTTTCTCTGTGTAGCTTAAGAATTTGGAAAGTGCCTCAAAATGTCATTGTCAAATGTTGGGCTCATTTTTCTGTACCTCCATTCTCTCAGGGACACTGTTGTTTCCGTCCTAGCTGCCTGAGAACCATACTTCCCCAATTTTATTGTATTTTAAAATATTTATTTACTTATTAAAAACAATTAGTGTTTATTTATTTTTGAGAGAGAGAGAGGGAGAGAGAAAGAGAGAATGTGAACAGGGGAGGGGCAGCGAGGGAGACACAGAATCCGAGGCAGGCTCCAGGCTCTGAGCTGTCAGCGCAGAGATAGACACGGGGCTTGAACTCACGAATCGTGAGATCATGACCTAAACTGAAGTCGGAGGCTTAACTAACTGAGCCACCCAGGCACCCCATATTTTAAAAATTTTATTATTTTTTTAATGTGTCCCCTCCCTCCCCCACCTCCCATGCCAAATTCATATGAAGCCTAATGTGCTGGTGTTTGGAGGTGGGGCCTTTGAGAGGTAATTAGGTCATGATGGAGGAGGTCTCGTGAATGGGATTAGCGTCCTTATAGCAGAGAACCCAGAGAGATCCCTCATGCCAGGTCACAGTGATAAGATGGCTGTCAGTGAGGAGTAGGCTCCCACCAGACATGAGATCTGCTGGCTCTTGAACTTGGACTTCCCAGCCTTTGGAACCTTCAGAAATCAGTGTCCGTTGTTTATAGGCCACCCCGTCTATGGTATTCAGTTATAGCAGCCCCAGTGACTTAAGAGAGGGGGGAACTTTGTTTTGTTTTAACTGAGGTATAATTGCCATATAACATTATATGGGTTTCAGGGCCACAATATAATGATTTGATATTTGTATATATTTATTGTGAAATAATCTCCACGATGTGTCCAGTTTCCACCCATCACCATGCATGTGATAATTTTTTTCTGGTGATGAGAACTTTCAAAAAATATATAATACAGTGCTGTTCAGCATGGTCACCATGCTGCACATTACATCCCTGGAACTTCTTTATTTTATAACTGGAAGCTTCTCCCTTTTGCATACTCCTCCAGTTTTAATTTGTCTCCCCAATCCCCTGGGATCGCTTGAAATATCGGTTGAGTTCCTGCTTCTTAACAGTGGTCCTTTATCTAGTTTTTCAGCCCCTTCTACCCCTGCACCCGGAATGAACAAATGTCACCGGGAAACAGAGGTTGCATGCAAAATGTTGGGATTACCTCAGAGACCTCTTCTTTCTAGAATCTTGAGTCCTCATGTCCTGGCAGCCCAAGCAGCTCTTTCACCACCTCAAACACTTACACTTTTATATTATATTCAGCTTTTCTGGCTGTTTTCTGTGGGAGTACTAGTCTGCTACAATCTACTACATCATAGCCGCAAAGTTAAGTTACCAGAAGTGACCATTTAATGTCAAATAATACGGACTTCTGTATTAGTCACTGTTCCCCAGAGAAACAGAGTCAGTATAGATATATAAGAGGAGATTTATTATGGGAATTGGCTTATGCAATCATACAGGCTGAGAGGTGTCTGCGTCTGCTGTCTGTAAGCTGAAGAAGGAGGAGAGTGGGTGGCGTTGCATCCGAAGCCCTGAGACCAGAGTAGCTGATGGTGTGAATCCCAGTCTGAGGCCAAGGGCCTGAGAGTGGGGAGGGTGGTGGTGGGGACGCTGGTGTAAGTCCCAGGGCTCAGCGCCCGAAGAGCAAGAGCTCTGATGCAGAAAGGCAGAAGATGGATATTCCACGTCCTAGCTCAAGAAGTGAAAGAGATAAAATCGCCCTTCTTCTCCCTGTTCAGGCCCCTCGGTGGTTGGGTGATGCCAGATGAGGGCTGGTATCTGAGTCTATGGATTCAAATGCTAATCTCTTCCAGAAATACCCTCACAGACACACCCAAAATAATGTTTTACCTGTTCTCTGGGTATCACTTAGCCCAGTCAAGTTGACACATAAAACAAACCGTTACAACGTCTAAAGACCTTGGATGTATATTACCAAGGTGCTCCCCAGAGGGCTATTCTAATCATGTTTCTGTCCAGAGTATATTATGTAATTACCACGTACCCATTCCTAATATAGTTACCTGTGTGCATGTAATATGCACTATTCAGGAGTAAGTGATTGGATAGAAGAGATTTTCTCCTACTCCCCTCTTGTTCACAGCACAATGCCTTACTTATAATAATGCAGTAGAATGAGAACACCATAGCCTCACCACTTTTTAGTTGTGCAATCTTGAGCGGATTAATTTGATTCTGTGAATTTTGATTTTTTTTATCTTCAGGTGGTGTAAATCTCCCAGAGTTATTTAGGCAATTAGTTGAGCTAAAATGTATAAAGCTGCAGGCATGTGGCCTGTGTTCATTAAATGGGAACTATTTATAAGTAGCATGTCATTTTTATTTGTTGAGGGAGTGAATAAATAAGCTAATGATTTAGGGAAAATGAAGCTGCCCATTTCTGCTTTGGATGGAACAGGAGACAGCATCAGGAAGCTGGGCATCTGCAGCAGGGGACAGCACAGTGCAGCAGATAAACTCACAAGGGAGCGTGTGCCAGTGATATTTCACAAACTTGCCAAAAGATGGAAAAGTAATTGTCAGAACATAGGGGTGCAAGTCTCCATTGTTCATGAGCCATTTGGAATTGTGGGAGACTTCAGAATCATTTGTGCTTTCTATTATGTTAGCCCTCAGGTGAATGCTGAGAAAAGGGATCTATTTCCCTGGTCGCTTCCAACACGGGTAAATTTGACTTTCCATAAAGCAAAATCAATGATAATAAATTCTTTCACAAAAACCTTTCTTCACATCAGTTGCAAAATCATAGTAACCAAGCATTGGAGAAATCTCTGACTCTGAGAGCTGAAGAGACCTCAGGGATCGTTGGTGGTAGTTTTCATCCTCATTGGAATCACTGCAGCAGAATTCCTGACCGTTGATCAGACACCTGCTGCCGGTTTGCTCAGTGCTCCATGATTTCTCTGCTTCATGGGGAGGTCTATTCCATGTTAGCCCATCAGGTACAATGTTCTCCCAAGAAGAGGGCTGAACTTGGCCTTTGATAGCGTTCCTCTGTTAATCTGGTGTTGGTTGGTCCTCTAAGGATAAAATAATTATTCAATTCTTTTTTCTAAAACATCTTTTTAAACTATTTGAAAGTAGCCCTCCATGGAAAAACAGCAGAGGAATCAGAAGACTTGAATTATGATCCAAGTTCTATTACTAGCAGTGTGACATTGTATAATACTCATTTTATAGAATAGGAAGCTGAGGCTTTAAAATTAAGGAAAGGTCACACAGATATTAAGTGGTGCACTTGACTGTGAACCCAGCTTTGTTGATGCTCAAGCTCAAGCTCTTATTCATTATGTCGTAGGGCATCTGTGTGCTATTGGCATGTACTGAATTTGTGTCTTTTACTAAACTTCAGTCTTTTCTCTCTAACAAATTTTGATCAAGTCAGATTTTCACCATTTGGAATTTATGTGATTCCCTATCTATCTATTTATCTATCATCTATCGTCTGTCTATCATCTGTCATGTACCCATCTATTTATTTAAAAATTTTTTCTAACATTTATTCATTTTTGAGAGACACAAAGAGAGATGGAGTATGAGCTGAGGAGGGGCAGAGAGAGACAGAGACACAGAATCCAAAGCAGGTTCCAGGCTCTGAGCTGTCAACACAGAGCTTGATGTGGGGCTCGAACCCATGAACCATGAGATCATGACCTGAGCCAAAGTTGGACGCTTAACTGACTAAGCCACCCAGATGCCCCTATTTGTTTTTACTTCAATGTATAGCTATGCTTTTCCTATTAAATCTGAAATGGAGGGGTTGACCATTTCAGTCTGTCAAAATGATTATTGGTGTTTATCATATGACATCTGCCTTCAAACTTCAAATTATCCACAAATCTGAGGATTTTCAAAGTTGAAAAAAACATTGCTAAAATTTTTAATAGAATTATATCAGGCAGGGTTATATGACAGGTCACTGGCAACTTTAACCAATTGTGAATATATCCAACTGCCCTGTTATCTTAATCGCATATTTTCACTTTGACCACAGTGACATCCCAATAGACTTAACCTTAATTCCTAGTGGATATGTTTGATGTTTTGGCATCATGATTTAGTGAATCCATGTTGGCTCCCTGTGATCACAGCATTCTTTTCTAAGTGGTTCACAAACCATATATTTGGTAATTTCATTCTCGATTTTTGCCAAAGGTTGACAGGTTGACATCAGGAATTTGCTTTGACCGAATTGTAGTTCCCAGAATCTAGGTTTTCTCAAATTTCACAATCAAAAGCTATTTTCTAGTTTTCTGGCCTCTTTTGTTCATGTCTCCCCCTACCTCACACCCCACCAAGATTGCCAACAGTAGTTGCACAATAACATCTTTGAGTCTTTTATTGCTTCAGGTTATGATCTGTCTGGGCTGGAAGATGTGACCTAGCTTGAAATGTTATATAATGGAAAGAGAAGTGTACCCAGCGTTGTAGACCTAAATTCTTGTCTAGTTGCTTTTGACCTGGGGTAAATTACTTAGTCCTCATTTGTAAGAGGGAATAAAACCTGACAGAGACTTGAAAGAATTTTGTGAGTTAACAGCTGGGAAAGTGCGTAGTGTATCATAAGCTTTAACAATCTGAATTTTCTCTTAATGCCTTATGTGTCTTGGATTTCAACTTATTCTTTACATTTTTAACTGTCCATTAGAATTTGAAGATTTTTCTTTTTCTTCTTTCTTTCTTTCTTTCTTTCTTTCTTTTTCTCTTTCTTTCTTTCTTCTTTCTTTCTTTTTCTCTTTCTTTCTTTCTTTCTTTCTTTCTTTTGCAGAAGAATGCAAATATGCCGAAGAATTTCATCTTGGGGATGCAAGATGGTGTAGCACACTGGCCTGGGAGTGATGTGAGACGTCATTCGTTACGTGAGACGTCATTCGTTGGGAGGACGCTTCACTAATTTTTCGTGTGACTCAGAGCAAGTTATGCAATCTCTCTGCATTTTATATTCATGTGTAAAATGAGGGAGAAGGACTGGGCAATTTCTCAGTTCTAGTTCTTAGTTCTAAATTCTGAGTCCAATTTTGCCTTTGCTATGTTTTTGAATTGTATAACCTTCTGTTTATGGGGGGCTCTATCCTTTCCATCAGTTCTTGATCCGTTTGGTGAATCAGTCTCATTAATGAAAAACATCCTAAGCAGATCGCTCACCACACAAAGAGCTTCTGAGCTGAAACTCTGTCATCTGTGTGTTGACATGGGCTATTTGCCCAAATGAGCCCAAATTGGGATGACAAACTTGCTGTCCCTACTCTATTTATTATTCACTGTTTTGGGTCCTCCAGAATTTGGTTCTGTCACTAATCTAATGATTGAGAATCGATGACATAATAATACTAAGTCAACATATAGAGATGCTATAGAAATAATGGAAATAATTATATAGCACTTACCAAACTGAAGTGTTTTTTGATAAATGAGATTGGATTTCAGATGTAAAATACGGCAATTACTCTTTGCCCTAGAATGCTGAAAGAAGCCTTTGGATCTACACAGGAAGTAGCTATTCATCAGTTGTGATTAATTTGGGGGGAAAAAACCACATTGCATGTCTCTAAAAAATTAATAAGAATTTTGTTTTTATTGTGCTTATTTTCCACTCTGGGAACACTAACCAGAATCTACAGCAAGTATCTTCTTTTTTTAATTTTTTTAATTAAAAATTTTTTTAATCTTTATTTATTTTTGAAAGAGAGAGAGACAGAGCACAAGCAGGGGGGTGGGGGGAGACAGAGAGAGAGGGAGACACAGAATCTGAAGCAGGCTCCAGGCTCTGAGCTGTCAGCACAGAGCTGGACGTGGGGCTCGAACTCACAAACTGCGAGATCATGACCTGAGCTAAAGTTGGATGCTTAACTGACTGAGCTACCCAGGGGTCCCTACAGAAAGTATTTTCTGATCTTGAGGTAATTAAATACATAGATATCTTTGCTTCACTTTTCAGGGCAGATTTTACCAGATAAACTTCCTTCATCCGTTTGTGTATGCACTTCCAACTGTGTATACGTTAATTTAGTGAAGAAATATTTCAAACACTTGTTATATGCCATGCCACACATGGGCTCAGAAAAGAATTGAGGACGTGATCCCCGTATTTAGAGAGGTCTCAACTGGTTGGGGGGGGGGTGATCTGTTAGCAAAGGCTGACGGAGAGACTGTGGTAAGGACCATTAGGAAGTGAGTTCTAGGGGTGCCTGGGAGGCTCAGTTGGTTGAGTGTCTGCCTCTTGATTTCAGCTCAGGTCATGATCCCAGGGTCGTGGGATCAAGTCCCATGTGGCCACATGTTGGGCTCTGCACTGAGGGTGGAGCCTGTTTAAGGTTTTCTCTCTCTCTTTCTCCCTCTACCCCTCTGCCCTGCTGTGTGTGCTCGCATGCGCACTCTCTCTCTCTCTCTCTCTCTAATATAATAATAATAAAAAGAAAGTGAGCCGGATCCTGGACCTTTTAGGAGCTTTTTCAGGAGCGTTGCTCTTTGGTTAATCCCTCTCTCTGCATTCTTAACCTCTTGGTTTCATCATCCCAATATGCTCTGTGTCTTAAAAATAAACAACTAACCTCTGCTAACTCATCAGTCCCTCCAGGATTACCCCACTTTCCCATTCTCCATGGAAGAGCTGTTTGCACATGCTACCTGCTCTTTACCTCCCATTCATTCTTTAGTGGAGTCTGGTCCACCTTTCCCTCTATGATCCCACTGAAACTGCTCTTGATAAGCTCACAAATGACTTCCAAATTAATCCAATGGATCTTTCCAAATTCTTATCTTACTTGACTCTTAGCAGCATTTGAACCAATTGATATTCCCTCTTGAAATACTCTTCTTTGAAAATCCACTGTCTGGTTTCCTTCTTCAAAGGCCAGTCCCTTCTGTTATCCTCTGATGGTTTCTCTTATGCTGTGCTGCCTCTAATGACTGGTATTCCCCACGACTTGTTCTTGGGCCTTTTCATCTTATCTTTTCTCTTCTGCTCTGTTCTTTCTTCCCCTTTTCTCTTCTCCCTCTCTTCTCTCCCCTTTTTGGGGTAACCTTGTCCTTATGATTTAAATGATACCTATATGCTGAAGAGCCCCACATTTATAACTGCAGCCCAGCTCTGTTTTCTGAGCTCCAGATGCCAATACTGAACTGCCTAATTGGTACTGTTATTTGAATGTCTCATAGACATTTCAAATGGCATCAGAAAATCCGAGTGCAGATGGCGCTCCACAAATCTGCTCCTGCCACCAGATTCTTCCCGGGGAACTGTATCTCTGTGTACCCAGCTTCTACAGGGCGTCTCTGGTCTATTTCTGCTCTTTGAACTCTGGTATCACATGTCTTACAGGCATTGCAGACTCAACATGCCCCAAACTAGCTTCTTGATTTCCATCTTTTCTGCTATTGTTCTGTTCTCAAGCATCTTCAAAACAAAACATATTTTTAAACAGACATACCCAGGAAGGAAGGATAGAAGGAAAGAAGGAAGGAAGGAAGGAAGGAAGGAAGGAAGGAAGGAAGAAAAGGAGGGACGGAGGGAGGGAGGGAAACTGGAAGAAAGGAAGTACAAAAATAAATCCAGAGCCTTCTGTTTCTGCCTCATGACCATCCACTGAACCATTAAAGTCAGAACCTGGTGGTGAGTTTTGACTCCTCCCTTTTCTTTATCCCTTATATCAAATTCATGCAAGAAAAAGTAACTTCCACTTCTGGCCATGATAGAGTAACAGGGAGTAGATTCACCCTTTTATCTTACAGACTAAAAAACTGGGCAAAATATTTGAAATGATTTTCAAGGGATTGGACAGCTGGTTGATTGGAAAAGAGGTGATGCAGGACAATAGTCCCTGGGAGGAGGGAAACAATGTGAGCCCTACAATTGATTTATCAAGCATGTTAATATTTTACCTATTTGTGTGCCCATGGATTGTCTGTCTCCCTCTGCTAGAATATGAAATCCAGGAAGGGCAGGGCATTGGCTGTCTAGCTGAGCACCTAGCCCAATTCCTAACCCATTGTAAGCACTCAATAAACTTTCTGGATGGGATAGATAAATGAGTGAATCCTTGGTAACATCTGCTCCCTCACTAGCCAAGTTCTGTCTATTCTCCTTTTTTTTTTTTTTTTTTTTTAATGTTTATTTACTTTTGAGAGACAGAGAGAAACAGAGCACAAGCAGCAGAGGAGCAGAGAGAGATGGAGACACAGAATCCGAAGCAGGCTCCAGGCTCTGAGCTGTCAGCACAAAGCCCCATGTGGGGCTGGAACTTGTGAACTGCGAGATCATGACCTGAGCTGAAGTTGGACGATGCTTAACTGACTGAGCCACCCAAGCACTCCTCTATCTGTTCTACTTTTAAACCACATCTCAAATCCATCCTCTTCTCTCTGGCTCTACTGCTGTTACCCTGATCCACAACACCATCAGCTCTCCCCCGGACAAAGGCTCTACCTTCTCAGGTGGTCTCCTGACTTCTACTCTTGCCTTCCTCCAATCACTTTCTTATTTAAAAAGCAAACATCAGGGGCACCTGGGTGACTCAGTCGGTTAGTCATCCGACTTCAGCTCAGGTTATGATCTCACAGTTCATGGGTTCGAGCCCCACGTTGGGCTCTGTGCTGACAGCTCAGAGCCTGGAGCCTGCTTCAGATTCTGTGTCTCCCTCTTTCTCTGTCCCTCCCCTGATTGTGCTCTGTCTCTCTCTAAATAAATAAACATTTTAAAAAATAAATAAAAAACAAACTTCATCCTGTCACTTTATATTAAAACATATAATGATTTCTGCACTTGGAATAATCCGAACTCCTTACAAAGGGGTGGTCAGCTGCCACCTGTCTCTTTGCCCTACTCCTCATACCTCCAGCTGCCCAATTCAGCAGCACCTTGAATCCGTGAGACACAATTGGAAAACCAGAGACCTAGATGATGGCTGGTGTCCTTTCAGCTCTAGGTGCTATGCTATGATACTTACTTAGACTTATTTGCCCCAATTTAAGTTACTCATTAAAACATAATTGATAAACATTACCTGTAAGTTTAATAATTCTAAGCACAGTGACAAGTACAAATAGGACGAGAGTTAGTCTCAATGACAATGGGAAAATGAAGGTTGGGCCATAAGAATTTATCAGTGATATTCTGGCACCCTTGACGGAAAGGGACATCTCAGTCTGAATACTCATCTTGGTTTTTCAAGCATAGCTATGATGGAAGACCAATTTCTCAGTCTACCAGGACTTTCTATAACTATCATGTGACAAAATACAAACACCTTTGCTTTGATCTTATATTGACAAGGCAATTCTTTGCTTTGTTGTTTGGCTTCTGGGGTGGACTTATCTCAAACACAGTGTCCAGTCTAAATGCATGTTCTTGCTTTTTGGGTCAGTTTTCTTTCTGAGTAATTTGCCACGTTGTTCTCCAAGTGTACAAATCAGCCTCTTGTGGGTTTAATTAGTGTGAATCGGTTTCCCAACCACCAGACTGTACAGAGTGAATAGATAAAATGCTTTTTGTGGTTCTGCAAATTTAAGGACCTGACTGGACCATGAACATCTCGGCTCCCTTTAATGAAGAAATGATGTCATGGCAGAATAGGGTCACAGTGATATACAGTGTTGACTCATGAAAGTTCGAAGGAGTCCCCAGTCTCAAGCCATGGTCACACAGAAGGAATGGGGAGAAGAGGGAAATAATTGTCAAAGTAGCCAGTATAATTGATAGGACCCATTTCATGTACACAGAGGGACCAATAAGATCACATTTCATCTTTTTTTGAAGATAAGACCTTCTCTACTCTCCACATGCCTAAACAGGAAGTCCTCTCTCTCTCTCTCTCTCTCTCTCTCTTTCTCTAAGCTCCCCTCTCTCCCTTATGTGGCCAGTAATCTACAGGGTCTTGTCTGTATCTCTCATCTTAAGCTGGACACAGAATGCAGGTGACCTTTCAGGCTGGAGGAACCACCTTGCTGAGTTCCAACAACACTTCATTGATGCTGGTTTTATTCCAAAACACAAGCCATGTCTGGGTCTCTGTTTTGGGTCACTGCTGTGGCACATGGTTACTGTTTGAAGGGTAAAGAGGCTCAACTCCTGTCAGACCCGCCCTTCCCCTGACACAAACAGAGACCCCCCCACCCCCAACACGCGTGCAAACTCCCACGCCGAACTGGCCTACTCCCAACATTCTACTTTTAAAATCCACTATTTTCACTGCCAGTTTCCTGGGTGCTAGTGATCTTGAGAGGGCTGGCTTGGGACAGGCTCCAGCAACCACTACCACGTGGACCCTGAGTGGCCACTACTCTGAGGTCATTAACTTGTTCCCTCCCAGAGCCAAGAACAGCCTGCCCAGGAGACACATTCTTACTTCCACTTTTAGAGCCGCAGGAAGCAAGTTTCTGGAAGATTTCCAATACCTTTTGTCCCTAATTTCACCCTCAGGCATTCAGAAATGTTGAGATCTAGTTTCATAACACTCCACAACACATTCAACATTTTTGTTTTAATAATTTAAAAAGTAGATCTATGTGCTCCTTGTTTTTGGTTTGGGGGCTGTTTTTGTTTTTGTTTGTTTGTTTTTGTTTTTGTTTTTGCTGTGTGTGTATGTGTGCGTTTAATCTTGTTAGCTAAAGTGCTGGACACCCCCCACTCTGGCTACATGTGCTGAAAATATGGTGTGTGTGTGTGTGTGTGTGTGTGTGTGTGTGAGCGTGAAGGTACCTGCTTGTGCAGACACACAGGCAGGGAGAGGCTGCTGCAGAGATCCATGCAGGCCCAGGCACCTAGCGGATGGGACTGAGGGCAAGGGGTTAGTGGATATGTAGGGGTGCCGTCCACAGAGACAGGAAACTCAGCAAGAGAATCTTAACTGGGGAGAGAGGCGAGTCCCTATGGTGTGGTGGTTAAGAATGTGGGTTCTGGAGCCAGACTAAAGAGCAAGGTTCAGACACCTGTCTTGCTAATTAAGTTGTGTGACCTCAGTTTCTTCACATGTAAAAAGGGAATGGTGATGATGATGGTGGTGGTGATGAGGATGAGAGAGAGATGAAAGGAGTTAAGCAACAGAAAGCATTAGTAAACGCTATAAAGGTGTTACCTGTTGTTATCATTTTTGCCACATGTGTAAAGATAGAATTTTTTTATCTGACACATTTTCTATCTCCTATGACTGCGAGAATTGAGTATTCCCAAGAGCATACAGAATTAGAAGTAGAATTGGAAGAAGGGGGACTTTTCTCATGCTAATGCCATTGAGATAGCTTTGGCCTTCCGGGGGGGTGTGTGGGTGGCTGGTGGGGGTGAGGTGGGGGGTGTACAATGGCCCAGATTGTGGGGAGGGCGAGAGGGTGAAAGGTCTGCAAAGGGGCAGCCCTCAGAGGGAACTGGGGTGTGGAGAAGGAGGGAGAAGGCCTGTCTCAGGGAGAAGGTTCATGGAGAAGAGAGAGACTGAAAGAAAATCACATCTTCCCGCAGGTCCTTGAGAAACCATCAAGAAAAACGACATTACAGTAAAACCTTGGTTTGTGAGCATAACTTGTTCCAAAGATGCTTGTAATCCAAAACACTTGTATATCAAGGTAAATTTCAAGAACCATTGGCTCAGTTATGATCATGTGACATTCGCATCACATACTACTCATATTGCAAGACATTGCCCATTTATCAAGTTAAAATTTATGAGAAATGTTTGCTTGTCTTGTGGAACACTCGCAGAACAAGTTACAATCCAAGGTTTTACTGTATATTGGAAGGCCTGAGTGAGGTCTGACTTTTGTTTTCTTTTGTTTTTTTAAAACAAGCCCCATTATAGTTCAGGTATCCATGTAAAGAATTTTGAGGCTCTAAATTATGAATTATGTCCATCAATTCCCTTTTTTTGTTATGTTTCTCTTCCTTTTTTTTTTTTTGTAAGTTTATTTATTTTTGAGAGAGAGAAGGAGAGAGAGAGCAGGGGAGGGGCAGAGGGAGAGAGAGAATCCCAAGCAGACTCCACGCTGTGAGTGTGGAGCCCAATGCAGGGCTTGAACCCACGTACTGTGAGATCCTGACCTGAGCCAAAATCAAGAGTCTGACGCACAGCTGACTGAGCAACCCAGGCACCCCTACGTATATTTCCCTTCTAAAATTATAGATTAATTTAGTGAGATTCCTGCTACCCCCCGCCCCCATTTTGCCACATTTAGAAAATATATAGGGTTTTTGGGGCGCCTGGGTGGCGCAGTCGGTTGAGCGTCCGACTTCAGCCAGGTCACGATCTGGCGGTCCGTGAGTTCAAGCCCCGTGTCGGGCTCTGGGCTGATGGCTCAGAGCCTGGAGCCTGTTTCCGATTCTGTGTCTCCCTCTGTCTCTCTGCCCCTCCCCCGTTCATGCTCTGTCTCTCTCTGTCCCAAAAATAATAAAAAATGTTGAAAAAAAATTAAAAAAAAAAAAGAAAATATATAGGGTTTCTGCTTGATTTTATCTTCTACTAGTTCACCTGTACTGTAAGTCAATCTACCCTTTCGTGTGCACATGTGGACGAGGCTCTTGCTGGCAGTCTGATAGTCACGCATCGATGCTGGCTTCTTGCACATTTTGGGTAACAGTTCCTTCAGCACTCTGGAGTAGCTGCTCTCTGGCTCTGATGACTTTTGTTCTGTCAACCTTGTCTAGAACATTCTGGGCATTTAATAGGTCCCATTAGTGTACTTCCAAACTGAATTTGGGAGACAGAGTTTCCCTAAAAACTCCATTTAGTCTCTTTTTACTTTCAGCTTCAATCAAATCTTTTGCACCATGATCAAAAGGGCAGGCTTCCAGCCGAACTTCCCTCATCTCTTACCCCTGTGTTTGAAGCTTCCTGGCAGACCCTTCTGCTGCCCAATTTCTGGTTTACACCTGTCTTTCAAACTCTGTTTTCTTATTCCTCTTACTGAGTCAATCTTTACATTAAAGAGAGAGAGAGAGAGAGAGAGAGAGAGAGAGAAAGAGATTCCTCCTAAAATAGAGGTGGTTTTTGTTTGTTATTAACAATCAGTTATTATATAATTTTTTAAAAGAAACATCTTTTTTATTCGTGGCAAATACTTTTTTTGGATTTCTAGTAATGTTTTAGCCATAAACTAGCTTTCTCAATTAATTTCCCTTTATGTGACTCCTTTTAACATCCCTCCCCCTGCTCCGCCCCGGCCCAAGGTACTGCTTGTGGGTCGGTTACAGTTCCCTTTTTAGAGTTGGGTAACTGCTTGATGGATTTTTAAAGTTTTCTTCCAGAATGTGGAACTAAATTGTGTTGTAACAACTGTTAATGTAGTGATTCCTGTGAAAACACTCAAAGCCATGACCACAATGGTTCCTTTGTTTGTGAATTCTAAGGAGCAATCTTTTGTTTGGTCCCCAGGCTGTGCCTCCCCTTGTGTGATAAAATGAGGTCTGCCATTTTTCCGCCTTACTTGATGTTGTGGTTTCTTCACTTTCACTTAACATTTTTAGTTTCATCTCACAGATTTTTGGCTGATAGTAAAGCCCCATAGCAACATAGTCATGACTTAACCATGAAATTCCTGCCTAGAAAAATCCGACTGTACTTTCTTTCTGCAAGAATTTTCCAGGGTTGCTGTTGATTTTGTGCCACATATACAGTGTCTTCTGGGCAACGCGTTTCCTCCTCTTCCATGCTTGTTACTGGGCAGCGCTCAGTGCATTGCTGACCTTCTTTCTCCTAAAAATTGCTTTGGAAAGTCCTCCAACTTTCAGCGCAAGGGCCGAATCCTCCTTTTCTGTTTTATGTGTTGCAAAGCAGAAGGTGCTATGTATGTTCGCTTCACTTTCCCCAAGCCCCACTGGGTCAGTTGTCTACCGAGGTGCTTGCATTACTTTATTTTCTTCTTTTTCCCCTCAATGTCAAGCTAAAACTCATGTTTATTCACACTGATCAGAAGTACCCTAATATTTACTTTGCAAAGACCTGGTCAGCTTCTAGTGCTAGAAGCCTCATACCAATTTGGTTTGAATTCAGCCTGTCCTGCCTTTGTAAGTTCTAGTTATCCTAAAGATAACTTTTATTAGGTAATTATCAGGGACGTACCAAGATAGAAGTTTATCTTGCTTTTAAGTAAACATTATCTATGGCTGGTATGACGGCTCCGTTATCATCAGAGACCCAGGCTCCTACGCTTTTGTGTCACTATCCTCAACATGTAGCTTTCACACTGAGGTCTGAGTTGGCTTCTCTAATCTCAGCCATCACACTTACATGTCAGTGACCAGGAATACAAAAGACAGAAGAATAGGGCAAGCTCCCTTCTCCTTCTTTCTCTTTCTTCTCATTCTTTTGAGAGAGAGAGAGAGAGAGAGAGAGAGAATCTCAAGCAGGCTCCACACTCAGCACAGAGCCTGACATGGGGCTCGATCTCACAACCCTGAGATCATGATCTGAATTGAAATCAAGAGTTGGATGTTTAACCAACTGAGCCACCCAGGTGCCCCTGGACTCCCTCCTTTTAAAGACATGTTCTGAAGTTATACATACCACTTCCTCTTTTAATCCATTGACAAAAACTTGGTCAGATGGATATAACTCTGTAGCAATGGATGCTAAGAAATATAGTTTTTATTTTAGGCAACCATGTGTCCTGCTAACATTTGGAAGTTCTGTTACTGTGCAAGAAGGGGAGATTAGATAAGAGAGCCTGGTTAGAAATCCGTGACATGTACCATAACTCCAAAGAAATTCCCAGCTTCTTCCTTCTATAATGTCCTTTAAGCATCCAAATTTTAGAAACTATTTAATTCAATTTATTTACCAGGCTTATTGAGATGTAACTGACGTATAATACTGCCTAAGGTTGGGGCGCCTGGGTGGCTCAGTCAGTTGAGCATCTGCCTCTTGATTTCAGCTCAGGTCATGATCCCAGAGTGGTGGGATTGAGCCCCAGGGCAGGCTCTGCTCTGGAGCGTGGAGCCTGCTGAAGATTCTCTCTCTCTGTCTCTCTGTCTCTCTTCCTCTGGCTCTTTCCCCTGCTCATTCTCTCTCTCTTTCAAATTAAAAATATATATATTGTGCAAGCTTAAGGTGTACTGTGTATTGATCTGATACACTTATATATTGCAAAATGATTACTACCATAGTGTTGGCTAGCACCTCCATCACATCCCAGGACCAGTGTTTTCTTTTTGGGTGTGGTGGGAACATTTGAGATTTACTCTCTCAGCAACTTTAAAGCATAAAATACAGTTCTATTAATTATAATCACCATGGATCCTAAGAACTTACTCATCTTTTAAAAAAATTTTTTTTTTTAACGTGTATTTATTTTTTTAGAGAGCGAAGAGAGACAGAGCACAAACAGGGAAGGGGCAGAGAGAGAGGGAGACACAGAATCCGAAGCAGTCTCCAGGCTCTGAGCTGTCAGCACAGAGCCTGACGCGGGGCTTGAACTCATGAACTGTGAGATCATGACCTAAGCCGAAGTTGGACACTTAACCGACTAAGCCCCAGAACTTACTCATTTTTAAATTTTTTTTTAATGTTTTTTATTTTATTTTTGAGACAGAGAGAGAGACAGAGCATGAGCGGGGGAGGGGCAGAGAGAGAGGGAGACACAGAATCGGAAGCAGGCTGCAGGCTCCGAGCCATCAGCCCAGAGCCCGACGCGGGGCTCGAACCCACGGACCGCGAGATGGTGACCTGAGCTGAAGTCGGCCGCCTAACCAACTGAGCCACCCAGGGGCCCCCAGAACTTACTCATCTTATAACTGGAAGTTTCTACCCTCCCCATTTCCCCCACTCCCCACTCCACCACTGGTTAAAAACCACTCTACTTCTGTTTCTATGAGTTTGGCGTTTTTAGATTCCACATATAAATGATCTGTTACAGTATTTGTCTTTTTCTGTCTGATTTATTTCACTTATCATTATGTCCTTAAGGTCCATCCATGTTGTTGCAAATGGCAGGATTTCCTTCTTTCTCATGGTTGAATGATACTCTTATCTCTATCTGTCTATCTATCTATCATCTACCTATCAGTCATCTCATTTCTTCCTTATGCATTCATCTTTGACAGACACTTATGTTGTTTCCATGTCTTGCTGTTGTGAATAATGATGCAGTGACCACAGGAAGGCAGATATTCCTCCAGGTCCTGTCTTTATCTCCTTTGGATATATACCCAGAAGTAGGATTACTGGTTCGGAACTACTTACTTGTAAGTCTTGCCTTTGGGAACATAATTCTTTTAGTGAGGAACGTACCTGTTTTCCCACTGGCTCTCTCCCACCCTCCACAGCACCGTGAGTCGTGCTACCTTTGCTCAGACACGGAAGGTAACACTTTTCTAGTAAACTGGAGGTTCATGAATCTGAGAAAAGATTCTACTTTTGATGGTGCCAAAGGTTAACATCCCTCTGCTAAATATTTTATTTTATTTCATGTTAATGCATACATTTCTAATTTTTGTATCTCCAATTCACTTCTGTTTACCACAGCGGTCTCCTAACTCCTCCGCTCATGGTTGGGGAGGGCTTGCTCGTTCTTTTGCCTTTCCCTCCCATTTGCTCTTGACAGATCTTCGTGCTTACCTTCATTTCACATACGGACATTTCTTTTTTCTGATATTTGCATGCCTTGCTTTTCACCAAGTTTGTTAACATCTTTCCTGGTGTCTACCTTCTTCTGGGTGGAGTGTCTCTTTCTGTGGATTTTGGCATCAGTTTGCACCTCTTTCTACTTGCTATGGAAGTAACTACAGAGCAGAAAATGTCAGGTAAAAGTTTACATGGTATCTAAAAGAGCCGTTAGCTATCTTAGACCAGCTACACATATTCAAGAACCATTGTGATTTTAAGCCCTGATTGCCTCCCCTAGCAAAATATGTTTTGATTCCATGTAGTGCTGTTCTGCTCTTCTGTTATAAATGAAAACATGATCTGGCAACTCTATACTATTTTGATGCGTATGCTCAAAATCCCCCCAACTTGGTGAATTTCAAAGTTCTATGAAACTTAAGCCAACAAGAATATTAACCTTAATTTTTACCATGTGTCTTAGAATAAGAAATTAAAAAGAAATTTCCATGATGACTAAGTTGGTAATAAATATTGCAAAATTTATTCTGCAGGATGCTTCGTATACTTCATTAATTTCTCTTGTTTGGTGCCACCACCGTGCCCTGGGTTCCGGCTTTTCACTCCGTCCCTCTCCGTCACTCCTTGTATCCAGTCATTTGAAAGCATCTTTCCTTCCTCTGCAGAGTCTCTTGGATCTGTACCCAGGTCTCAGTTTCAGTGCCACCTCTCAGAGCCAAGTCCCTATCAAGTCCCATATAAATTACTACAGCCGTCTCTTCACTGGTCTCTTCCCTTTCAATTTATCCCGCAGACTGTTGCCAGATTCATCATTGCTTTCATCATCTCCCCCCTGATTAAGACCCTACGCTATTGCCTTATTTCTGATTATTTCAAGTCTGGACTCCTTAGCTTGTTAACAATGAATCTTGCTCAATAAATCATATTTTTCCATTTTCTCCCACAGAGCAACCCACTGCACATGCCCTACTTCAGCAAGCTGCTTTTCTTCATGTCCTCGTCTCTCTTTTACCCACATGTCTCCACCTTCATGTCTTTGCCTATGCTCTACGCTCCCTGGAGAGCCTCTTCTCACCTCCACATGATGTCTTTCCTTCAATATCCCAAAGACTGCTCACCACCACTCCATTCTACGGTGACCTGTCCTTTATATGTAATATTTCTGATTATGCTCTGTATTTATCCAATTGCTTCAAACGAATTGAAGATTGCTTTAAGGTTGTTCTATATTTGTTTTACTTACATACCTCATCTCTCCTCAACTGGTCTGTTTTATTTGTTTTCTCTTCCTACATGGGTCTAGCTGGATGCAATTTGGTATTTAATGTGATTAGATCAACAAATTCAGACATAGAAGACTCAACACATTTATTTCACGTGTTTTGCTGTAATGCCCTCCTACTTGTTTTTGGAGTGGGTTTAAGGTTTAAATCTTCTCATTTCAGTCACAAAATATGACAATTGTTCTTAAATATACCTTCGTTTCTTATCTTTATGGACTTGTAATTTCCATACCTAAGTGAAACAATTATGACATGCAGATCACAGACTAAGCCCAAGGGGAATGATATTAAATGAAAGGAACATAGTAAAAATGTCCTTACTGAGATCTACTCTCATGAGATTTAATTCACAAAAAATTTGAATATTTTCAAATACACTCCTTTCGAAGCTCCAAAGGGTAGCTATCTGTTGGAATTTGTTCTCACCCTGGCTGAGCTATTTATAATTGATTCATGCAGTCTGTTTCCCATGATATTGGATAAAATATCATCTATCTTAAAGATCTATGATAAAATATTGTGTATAACCAAACAAAAATAGTTAGGGTAGGTCTAAGACAAGCTAAAAGGGAGAAACTACATAAAGATGAGTTACCTTAAAATTGTGGCTCTCAAAATCTATTTGTCTTAGCAAGAAACTAGGCCTTGAAATTCAGAGACTCAAGTTAGCTGTTGAAGACTGTAAGTTTGGGCTGATTTGATGGCTGGCGTTGAGCCCCAAATATGGTCCTCCCAAGAATGAATGCTAAAAATGTGAAGTCACATGTTGCAGGGGTTAGCTTTGTTTTGGCAGAGTTTCATGTTCCTCTGCTCTGATAGGGCCAAGAAGCACACTAGCTTTTGGTCTCCCTTGTCTGCTGAGGATGATGATTTGTCAGCCCTGTGAACCCCAAGTGCCTAAAAGGTGATAGCCAAAGTCATTCATGTGATAGACAACTAAGTCATGGTGCTCTCTGCAGAACATAAAAATGTGGAGCAGGGACTGGGTAGATGCTTGCCAATCCTGAATCGTCTTCCTAGGCAGGCCTAGCCTTCCTCGCAGTTAAGTCAGAGCAGTATGATTAGTTCTGGTCAATAGAATTTGGGTAAAAGTGATGTCTTCCATTCCCGGGCCTGGCCTCCAACACCTGAGGAGATCTTGGCTTGCTCTTTCTCTTTGCATGCTGGCTAGTCAGATGAAGAAAACCCAGTAGAAGATTTGAAGGTAGAGTATGGTAGAGCCACAAGATAGAAGAGACCTGGGGCCTGGAGTAATTGTCTAGGTCGCTGCCCACATAACACCTTTATTAAGCAGTGAAATGAATGCAAAATCTACTTTGATTGATTTAAGCCCCTGAGGTTTTAGTGTTGTTTGTTAATATTATTAGCTTGAGTAAATAATGATGTCTTTAATCATCTCAAGATTTAGAACAATTATACTTAAAAAAAAAAATTCCTGTTTAAGAAAAAACTCTTTTTAAAAAAATTTTATTTAAAAAATTATTTTTATTTATTTTGAGAGTGAAAGAGTGAGGGAAAAGCCAAAGGGGGAGAGAGAGAGAATCCCAGCCAGGCTCTGCACTGTCAGCACAGAGCCCAATGTGGAAATTGAACTCACAAACCCATGACCTGAGCCAAAATCAAGAGTCGGAGGCTTAACTGACTGAGCCACCCAGGTGCCCCTGCAAGAAAAAATTCTTAGAGCTACCAAATTTAATCCAGTTTAACAAATAGTTGATGAATAACTACCTATGTGCAAATAACAATAATAATAATACTGAGATGTATATAGCATACTGGGAATAAATTCTGGACAGGGCTGAATATTTTGCTGGGGAAGGCAGATAAAAATATACAAGTGAATAAACAATATGTTTATGAGTGCTATGAAGAAAATAAAGCACAATAGCAAACTGAAAGAGAATGGGTGGAGCCTTGCTTTGAGAAGGTGACACTTGAGACTTGGATAGAGAGAAGGCACCAGTCATGTGGCTATCCAGGGAAGAGCTATCTGCACAGAAGGCAGAGCATGTGCAAAATCCATGAGGCAGGAACACACTTGGTGTGTTCGAGGCAATGATTAGTGTGATGGAGGCTTAGTGAGCAAGGAAGGGGTCATGGTGCCAGGTCATGCGTGGCCTTTTGCCCTGGGTTAAAGGTTTATACTTTATTCCAAGAACATTAATGGGGTTTTAACATTAATGGGCCTGATTTGTGTGTTTTTTGTTTCTGGTTTTTTTTTAAGTCACTGGCTGCAGTTTGGAGAATGGATTCTAGAGAAAAACAGGGATGCCTCTGAGGCCATGAAGCAGGAGCCCCAGTGAGATATGATGGTGGTTTAAACTAGGATAGAATTGGATGTATTTGGGATTGACATGAAAGGATGACTTTTCAGATGGATTGAACACGAGGAGGCCAGGAAAAGAGAAATGAAGATTTATTAGAGAATTCAACAAATATTGATTTAACACCAGCTATGTGCCAGGTGCTCTTCTAGGCTCTGGGGACAGAGTAGTGCACAAAATAGATCAAGTCCCTGCTCTCCCAGATCTTACACTCTAGTGGAGAGAAACAGATAGTAATAAACCACATATTTATTTAGGTGGGGATAGTGAAGAAAAGCAAAGCATTGTGAGGGGATAAAGAGGGACTTGGATGGCTATTTTTAGATAAGATAATCAGGGAGTTTTCTTTGATGGGATGATATTTGAGCAAAGAAGTGAGGAAGTAAGCCATGCAGGTATCTGAGGCAAGGGTGCCCCAGGAAGAGAAAACAGCGAGTGCAGAGGCCGTGGGGTGGAATTCACAAACCATGTGAGGGGCATGCTGGAGGGGCAGCTCTTAGGCACTATGGTGGGAAGGGTGTGGACAGGAAGTGGGAGGAGATGAGGTCATGGAGAAGTCGGTGGGTGGGCAAATCACAGGCTAAGATCAGGACTTTGATACGATGATTTTGAGGCGGAAAGCCATTGGAGAATTTTGAATAGAGAAAGAGAAGTAGGAAGACCAGCTAGAAGGCAATAGTCTTAGCAAGATATTTTATTTTAGCCATTGATTGGATGTTGGTGCCATTATTGAGAAGGAGAAGACAGAGGAAGAAATATGGGAGGGGAAATCAAAGTGCTGTTGAGGATGGGTTAACTTTGAAATGCCTCTCAGACATAAAATTAGAGATTTCAAGTAAATAGGTGGATATTGAGTCCAGAACTCAGGAGAAGGGTCAGGATCTGAGAAATTTGGAACTGTCAGCCTCGGCATGGTGTCTGGTGTCTCGGGACTAGAGGCACTCACCCAGTTGGAGAAAAGAGCCTAGCTGTGGCCCTGGGGCTCTCCTCCTTGTAGAAAGTAGCAGATGGGAAGGAGATTGAGAAGGAGTGGCCTGTGAGGTTGGATGAGAATCAGAAGAGTTTAGTGTTACAGAAGCCGAGATAAGAAAATGTTTCAAATTAGAGAATTTAACTGTGACAGATGCTGCCAAGAGTCGAGGAGGAAGACCGAAATGTGGCCCTTGGATTTGACCATGTGATATCACTGGTGACTTAGCCAGGTAGGAATGAGCTCAGGAGATGAGGTGGACACGGGATAAT
The DNA here is from genome assembly GCF_027475565.1 of Acinonyx jubatus. Taxonomy (NCBI): domain Eukaryota; kingdom Metazoa; phylum Chordata; class Mammalia; order Carnivora; family Felidae; genus Acinonyx; species Acinonyx jubatus. The sequence goes on from NC_069392.1 coordinate 43,681,939, forward strand.
GAACAACTCTTAAGACAAATTTTGCAGGAAGGAAAACATAGAAAGGTGAGAGTAACTGGAGGGAAATGCAATTTCTATGGGTCAAGATCTGATTTTTCCTCTGATCTCTCAAAGGTGCTAGGAAAAGGCATCACCTAGACTAATTTGTACCTGACTGATGGTTTCATGTGCTATTTCTTTCGTATAATTTGCATTTTAAAAGGAGGAACTTTACATTTCATGCAGTAGATAGTCTAATATATGTTGGGTAGCTAGAAAGAATATTCTAGCTACAACTAGCTCTGGACTGTGTGTGTGTGTGTGTGTGTGCGCGCGTGTACTTGCATTGTCTTCAAATCTGGTGAGCTGGAAATCTTCCTGACAATCTGTTAGGCATCAGGGATTTTTATCTCCAGATGGGTGCTCCATTTTTCTTTTCGATAACCTTTTACTAATGAAGAGCCAGGGATGGGAGTTCCATTTACAAATGGTGAATCATTAGAAACAGATTTGTAGGTGGAGAAGGCTCTTCCAGCAGCAGAGCCTCACTTCTGAGGCATGCCGTCAGTTCCTTGCACAAATGGGCCCTGGGAGCAGATCTATGGGAGGGGAGACAACTCTTTACACATGTGCCCTCCCACACCGCTGCTCCAACCACAAGCCTTCATCAGAAAGCCTGAGGCCAAAAGGACAAGCACTCCATTTAGGGATCACCTTCCAAGTCTCTGCCCCACCTCTCCTCTCTCCCTCCTTCCTTTGCAGCTCTCTGGGAGGCTGAACATTTCTTTGCACGGCACCGTGCAGCGGTGAAGCTGTGGCCTCCTCTTTCAGCTCCCTTGGCCCGCCTCTGAGCTTCTTTTCAGCTTGGCCTTTATGGAGAGAGTGTGCTGCCCTTCCTTCTCTGCCCAGTCTGCAAGTGGATGTGCCCCTGCTCTCAGAAGGGGTATTTTTCTGTAACTCGGAGGGTGGAGATACCTCTAGGACCCCCGGTGGAAGGCAAGCCGGGACAGTGGACTTTCACCAGGAAAGAAGAGTCACATTCTAGAATTGACCATTAGAGTCTACCTTCCCAAGTCCTAGCCCCTCATTCCTGTGACATTTTGACGAATTATTTCAGTCTGCTCAGCCTCCTCCTTCTAAACACCCATGACCCGGTCCTCCTTCCTTGTCACTTTCCATCTGACCTCCAGAGGGTGGTTCTAGAACTTCAGCCATTCATGTACCTCCTTTGTGATTTTTTTGGCCATATGTATGTGCCACCGATGCTATTATTTACCTAAAAGTTTTCTTTAAATCAACTCATCATTTTATTTAAATATTTTTTGATAAGGAAATTTTGTTACTACATAAGTAGAAATTCAGGGTAAATAAAAAATAAATGCAAATGAAACACCAAATCTATGTTACCAAATTCTAGTTGTATGCTTATTTACTAAGGGCTATGAGCTTGCTTTGTCTTTTTCCCTGGAAGGGAGATTATCAAATATTAGAGCTATTAGAGACATAACAGCACTAAGCTGAGACTTTCTCCTTGACACAGTCTGACATATTGAAAGAGAAATGCTGTTTGCACAGCACTGCGAATGTACTAGAAGCCACCAAACTGTACATATTAAAATGGTTAAAATATTAGACACTTCTCTAAAGAAGACATCCAGATGGCCAATAGGCACATGAAAAGATGCTCGTCACTCCTCATCAGGGAAATACAAATCAAAACCACACTGAGATACCACCTCACGCCAGAGTGGCTAAAATGAACAAATCAGGAGACTATAGATGCTGGAGAGGATGTGGAGAAACGGGAACGCTCTTGCATTGTTGGTGGGGATGCAAACTGGTGCAGCCACTCTGGAAAGCAGTGTGGAGGTTCCTCAAAAAATTAAAAATAGATCTATCCTATGACCCAGCAATAGCACTGCTAGGAATTTACCCAAGGGATACAGGAGTGCTGATGCATAGGGGCACTTGTACCCCAATGTTTATAGCAGCACTTTCAACAATAGCCAAATTATGGAAAGAGCCTAAATGTCCATCAACTGATGAATGGATAAAGAAGTTGTTTATATATACAATGGAATACTACTAGGCAATGAGAAAGAATGAAATCTGGCCATTTGTGGCAACGTGGATGGAACTGGAGAGTGTGATGCTAAGTGAAATAAGTCATACAGAGAAAGATACCATATGTTTTCACTTTTATGTGGATCCTGAGAAACTTAACAGAAGACCATGGGGGAGGGGAAGGGGAAAAAAAAGAGAGGGAGAGAGCCAAACCATAAGAGACTCTTAAAAACTGAGAATAAACTGAAGGTTGATGGGGAGTGGGGCGGGGGGGTAGGAGGGAGGGGAGGGTGCGTGATGGGCATTGAGGAGGGCACCTTTTGGGAGCAGCACTGGGTGTTGTATGGAAACCAATTTGACAATAAATTTCATATTAAAAACAACAAAATAAAATGGTTAAAATAGTCTATGTCAGGTGAATTTTACCTCAACTGAGAAAACAGAAGACAAATAGAATAACTTTAATTCAGTGATATAATATCTTATTATAGTACCGCTTAAAATCGTTTGTCCCTCATTTTGGTGAAACACTGCACAGGAAAGCCGTAATGCTGAGAGCCTCATGGTTCAGTCTCAGAGTAGTTCTGCTGTCTGAGGAGCACAGCTTGGGAGTCTGAAGTCTAAAGCAGTTTTAAAATAAGCCAGTACCTTCACTTGAATTTCTTGAATAATGGAAAGTAATACATAGAGAAATACTCTTTTATTTATTTATTTCCTTTCCACTTCTGAAAGCTATAGTATGTTTGAACTTGAATAATTTACTTTTCGGAACTTAAATTTCTTTATCTGTGAAATAGAGATAATGCTATCCATCTTACAGTGTTGCTGTGAAGAGAACCTGGGAAATTCATGGAAGAGCCTAGCAAAGTCCCTGGGACAAATCTTCATTCTTTTCCCTACTCCCAACTCAGTTGAAGAATAGTAGGGAGGCAAATTTATATGGATGCTCTATGAGTGATTTGATACTGATGTGTTGATGATTTGCTAGAAATCCTTATAATCCAAACCTGGAGTAACGTAGAGAGTCTGGAAAATAGTCACTATTAAGTATTTAGCCAGTGCCAAAAAAAAAAAAAAATCAGACTATTCTAATTTCATTTTCAGAACCATTGATTGTTGAAATATATCTCATCATTTGCATTAAGAAGTATTAAATCACTATTTGTATCCCTGTTGAGTTTCTGTAGAATTCTCTTCTAGTACAGTTTTATATGTTGGGACTTCGCCAACCTGGTTTAACTAATTAATCTTCAAATCAATCCAAAGCATATTAAGAACATTTATGGGATTTCCTTATGAAATATCATCACTTCTGGTTCACCCGCATTTTGCTGTTTTTGGTCATCGTTATTTGTATTGTTGCGTTTGGCAGCAATCCTGGAAATACAATTTACTTTATGCTAAAACCATGTCTAAGGAAAGACTGTGAGTCCACTGTGGAGTGAAATATGCCTACACTCCCTGCATTGTGTTCTCGGTCTTGGCCATACATCAAACTAGCAATGATGTATTCTTTCAAACTTTAGAACTTGAGTGTGGGAGGTAGGGAACTTTCAGATGCCACAAAACACACTCTAAAAAGCATTTCAGAACCAATCTTCTCTAGGAAGAGAAAGACAATTAAATTCTCCAATCTTTTTAACCAAATAAATAAATAAATACGGTAAAAAAAAAAAAAGGGCACTAGCATGGGAAAATAAGGAGGGAGTCCTGTTGATATAGGCTTCTCATGGCATTTGAAAAGATGAGCAAGGTCTCATTTTGTATGCTGGAGGCATAGTTTGGCTCGTGGAGTAACTAAAGCCATATGAAGTGTTTTGTGATGGGTGTTGCAGTTCATTAAATATTCACTTACAAGGAGGATCTTTTTTTTTTTTAAATTTTTTTTCAACGTTTTTATTTATTTTTGGGACAGAGAGAGACAGAGCCTGAACGGGGGAGGGGCAGAGAGAGAGGGAGACACAGAATCGGAAACAGGCTCCAGGCTCCGAGCCATCAGCCCAGAGCCTGACGCGGGGCTCGAACTCACGGACCGCGAGATCGTGACCTGGCTGAAGTCGGACGCTTAACCGACTGCGCCACCCAGGCGCCCCCAAGGAGGATCTTTTAACACTGTAATTCTTAAGGTAGGCATTTTCCTCCTCAAAGTCCAGAAGGCTGCAGGCTCTAGAATGAGAATCAGATGCCAGGCAAATTAAAGAGAGCTGGAGTTTCCTCTTGCAGGTTCTTTGTGTTTTTGGTGGGTGAAATTACTTGGGCAGCATCCTGTGTAAATCCTTCACTCTCAGTGCTCATCCCAATAAGTGCCCTCCTCAATGCCCATCACCCATTTTCCCCTCCCCCCTGCCTGCCTCCTTCCCCATCAACCCTCAGTTTGTTCTCTGTATTTAAGAGTCTGGGTGTTGTATGTAAGTGATGAATCATGGGAATCTACTCCCGAAGCCAAGAGTACACTGTATACTCTGTATGTTAGCTAACTTGACAATAAATTATATTTAAACCCTTAAAAAAAAAAAGAATGCTTACCTAATTAATCAATGTGAAAAGAGCAAAAATTATGTGAAAAATTGTTCATAAAACATTTTGTAATTTTGATTAAATGAAAGTAAGGAGAATAAATTTTTTTAAGTAAAATAAAATCCTTCACCCCCACGCACTGAGCATAGCCCTTCACATCTTTTTTGAAAAGAACCATCTAAACATCTAAATCTTAAAAATTAAGGTGTGGTTGGGGCGACTGGGTGGTTCAGTCAGTTAAGTGTCTGACTTCAGCTCAGGTCATGATCTCACGGCTGGTGAGTTTGAGCCCCGTGTCGGGCTCTGTGCTGACAGCTCGGAGCCTGGAGCCTGCTTTGGATTCTGTGTCTCCCTGTCTGTCTGCCCCTAACCCACTCGCATTCTGTCTCTGTCTCTCTCAAAAATAAATATTAAAAAAAATTTAAAAAAGATTAAGGTGTGGATATATACATATTTAGGGCTGATATTAAATGTCCCCCTTGACTCACCATGGTTTTCTTTTTAATTTATTTTGAGAGAGAGAGAGAGAGAGAGAGAGAGAGAGAGAGATAGAGTACGGGTGGTGGAGGGGCAGAGGGAGGGAGAGAGAGAGAATCCCAAGTGGGCTCTGTGCTGTCAGCACAGAGCCTGATGCAGGGCTTGAACCCATGAACCGTGAGATCACGACCTGAGCAGAAACCAAGAGTGAGATGCTTAACCAACTGAGCTACCCAGGTGCCCCTGATTCACCTTTATTGATCAATACCCTAGGTTTGGTCTACGTGCACACACAGTCCAACCGTGCTTGACTTGTCACCAGTGACCTAAACTGACTATACCTTTGGGAAATTTGAGCTTTTCAGAGAGGCCTGGCTAAGGATTGCAGTTCTCTGGACTAATACCAGCTATAGGAAGCCAAGAGGATTTTTTCTGAATGCAGTTAATTAATTCTGAAACGACTTCTCACAGAGTTCCCTGACGTCCAGTGGAATTGGACAGCTCTGAGTTTTAATCTCTTGTGAGTGTTGTGAAATCATCGTGTTATATAAGCAAGCAATCATCTCGCCAGGTTTGGGGCTCACCTTGTTGACAGGTCTGAGACAGTAGCTCAGTGTGAGTGCTGGGGCAGGGCTCCCCACCCCCACAGGGTGCAAGATCACATTCTTTTAGACAAACACTAATCACTTTCTTTCGGTGCAAAAAGTCTGTGTGTAATTAAGCAGATTCGAGGCTCTTGGCGGTGTAGTAAAGCAGAACAAAGCACTATCCATGATGGGTGAGACAGGTGTTGGCTTCCTCCTCCTTTGTTTGGGCATTGCTGCTCCTCGCGAGAGTGTCCCTCTGAGAGAAGACAAGCACAACAGAAAAGTCAGGCGCCAGGCCCTAATCCCTACTTTTACAGCCAGAGGCTCAGTGTTGAGTCTCAGCAATTCCTGTGCACCACTCTTCCCCCATTCGATCCCAACAAGTCTGGGTAAGCTGTCAATCCTCTCAGGAAGCCCTCCCAGGAAGAACCTAGGTTTATTTGCCTTTGGTGCAACCTTGTGGTCCTTTTCTGTCTTCTTGCGACTTTCGATTACTTTCTCTTCATCCTCAGGCATTTTTTGTTCTTAGTTCCTTTTGCCTCCTCTCCTCTAAAACAGACGTTTTGGCAAAGGCTCTGATAAACACATTTGCACTGAGGTGTAAATGGCTGCTAAAAGATGTGTTTCTTCTCCCAGGAGTATTTGCATTGGAGCAAAGACATAAATTTTGAAGGGTGGAATTTCAGATCAGCAAGCCAGGTGGAAGAGGGCTTTAGGAGTGAGGAATCTTCCTGCGGCTACCCTAGGCCTGCTCCTGAAGACAGCCCTGCTCCAAGGTAGCCAGCAGCTGGTGATGGGAGGCCCAGGCTGCTGGCCGTGGGAGGGACTGGTCCCATCGCTGAGACTCTGGCCTTGCTCCATGATTGGAGTTTGAAGTCGTGGGGCCCTGTCTGCAAATCTTGAGCAACAGCCTTGCTTATCCCAGAGGAATGTTTGGAAACACTAATAATATTACATTGGTGGTAAGTGTTTCACCATCTTACTGTTCTCTTCAGCTGATGCCATAGACACCTCTTAGTTTTAAGGATTCTTGCTTGAACTTGCCTTTTTGTGAAATATCCAAAGTTCCGGGTAGAGGTTCGCTCCTGCTGATAGAAACCGGTTAGTTTCATCATTCCTCAGCTTGTCTAAATCAGAAGTGTTTTTGATATTCACATGCTGACCTTTGGGCAAATGAAAAATCGTTACATTGCAGGGAAATTCCTCCAGGCTTGGAGCATATGCTGATGAGCGCCTGGCTGCAGAATGGGATCCCTGGGGCTGATGTCAAGACAAGGGAACACCAGCCCGGGGCACAGTCCTGCCCCTCCCCCGGAGTTCTCCTAATAGACTCGTGAGCCAGTCTGTTCCCTTGTGCTTGACCTGAGATTGCTCTCAGAACACCCCCTGGCCCATTTTTAAAAATCATTCAGCTCCACGTAACTAAAAGCAAGGAATACTGGTTAACATTTTTTTTTCCCTTAAAAAACAATTCATATGTTTGAGAGACTAGTTTTAGCTTCTGTTTTGTCCCAGTGAGTTGAAATTTCACTGTGCATTTCCCCTCCTTGATGCTTAGGAATAAATCAGAACTATGCCTTTTGTCTTTACAGCCCAAGTTCCTTAAGGACAGTGGCTGAATCTTACGTACCTTTTCTTCCCTCCAGGGCCCTATGTAGAGTAAATTCCTATCAAAACTTGTGAGGTGGAAAATGAATAAAGATACTTATTCCTCACCCTACTTTTGGGAGTAAACATCCTTCATTTCCTTGCTGTTTTGTCTATAGCACTCTAAACATCCTATATGGCCATCATAATACTGTTTATGCTGCAACACAGATGAGCCTCAGAAACTTACAAACTGATGCTCACTGAAAGCAGCCAGTCCTAGAAGACCACATATTGGATAATTCCATTTATATGAAATGTCCAGAACAGGAAAATCTATAGAGACAGAAAATAGATTAGCTGTTACACAGGGCTGAGATGGGAGGGGAAGGGGTGTCATGATTGGAAGTTTCCTTTTGGGGTGATGAAAAATGTTCTAACATTGATATTACGATGATGATTCATTAAGTCTATAAATATCCACTGGGTGGTACACTTTAATGTTATGGTATGTAAGTTACATACTAATAAAGGTTTTGGAAAGGAAGAGACTATGGTTTTGGGTGAAATGGAGAGAAAAGGAGAGATCTTGACTTGGGCTCTACCTTTTTACAGGTGAGGAAAAAAGAAAGAGCAGATCTTAGAATTTGCAGACACAGAAAGTATTTTTGTGTTGAGATGAAAATGAAGATGAAATAATCCTCTTTGGGAATAAAAAGGGAACTGAGGCAAGCAGGCAAGGAGCTTGTGGTGGACACACCCTAAGGTGATCCTTAATGACCTGACTTGTAGAATTCTCTTCTGCGGAATGTGGGTGACACCTGTGACCTGCCTCTAACCAGTAGAATATGGTAAAGGTGATGGCACACCATTATGTTCCGTTCTCTAAGACTCCACGTGTTCGCAGACCAGGGTGAGAGGTGCTCCTGCCAGCCTTGAAGAAGCAAGCTGCTGGGACATGGGCTTCCCGTGTAGAAAGCCGCAAAGCAGGGAACCGTGGGGAGAGCCTCTAACCAGGAAGAAACCAGGGGCCCTCTGTCCCGTCTCCATGATGACCTGAATTCCCCCCACAACCACATGAGCTCCGAAGAAGACCCTGAGATCCAGAAGGAACACAGCTCTGCTAACAGCTTGGCTGCAGCCTAGCGGGATCCTGAGCACAGGATCCAGAAACTGTGAGATAATAAACATGTGTTGTTTCAAGCTACTAAATTTGGTGTAATTTTTTTGTTTTTGTTTTGTTTTGTTTTACAGCAATGAAAAATTAATGCAAAGCTGTGGCAGAAAGAAAAGTGATTTTCAGAATCAGTTTAGTAGAAGGGCTTCTGGAAAAGAAAACTCAGGGTGATATCAAACCTGGGTTAGGAAGGGGGTCTTGCTGTTGACATGTGCAGAAGGCAGTTAAGGTGACCAAAGATCAAATGAATCAGAGAATATGGGCTCCCGTCCACTCAGATTCGTGCTGGACATTCACATCTCACAGATGAGTGGAGATGCCTGGAAAAGCAGAAGAATATTAAATATTGACTATCATTTTACTAGTGATAACAATGACAAAAATGTTTGGGCGCGCGTGTGTGTATGCATGTGTGCATACCAGGCACTGGGCTAAGCCCTTTTATGCATATTTTTTTTTTTTTTTTTGAGAAAGCGTGAGTTGGGGAGGGGTAGAGGGAGAGGGAGAGAGAGAATCTTAAGCAGGCTCCATGCTCAGTGCAGAGCCCAATGTGGGGCTCGATCTCATGATGGTGAGATCATGACCTGAGCCAAAATCACGAGTCGAATGCTTAACTGACTAAGCCACCCAGGTGCCCATGAGCCACCCAGGTGCCCCAATTATTTCATTTTTAAAGATACAACGTAGGAGACATTCTAGTGCTGAATTTGGAACACGAGTTCCAAGTCTGGCTGTCAACTTACCAACCACATGACCTTCAGCAAGTCACTTAACACTCTTTCCCCTCAATCTACACATTTGTAAAACAAGCTTAGTAAGACTATCTACCTCACAGAGTTGGTATGAGGACTAAATGAAATAATCCACACGCAGCTCCTAGTAACTGTGCCTGGCACATGGTAAGTGCTCAATAACCACTAACTGTTATTGCTGTTACTGCCGCTGTTCAGTATTGTTATATCACATGGTGATTATGTGTACCCCCTCTGCCACTTATCCATTGGGTGACCTTGGGCAAGTGACTTTCTTACCTTCTGTTCCTCTTTTGTGAAACGGGAAAAGGAACAATAGCTTCTTTGTAGGGTTTTGTGGACGATGCTGTGTGCAGAGGTCTGACTGAGGAGATGGTCTTTGTTCCATCCTATCAGGGTAGACGTGCCTGATGCATCTTGGTGCCAAATAGAACATTATAATCTCTTTCTTTCTTTTTTTTTAAATTTCTTTAATGTTTATTTATTTATGTGTGTGTGTGTGTGAGAGAGAGAGAGAGACAGAGCGTGAGCAGGGGAGGACCAGAGAGAGAGAGGGAGACACAGAATCCGAAGCAGGCTCCAGGCTCTGAGCTGTCAGCACAGAGCCCAACACGGGGCTTGAACCCACTAACTGTGAGATCATGACCTGAGCCAAAGTCAGACAGCCGACCGAACCACCCAGGTGCTCCTATAATCTCTTTACCCAGTAGTTTTGTCTGCAAGCTTGGGAGAAGCTAGCATGGCAATCAACATGTGTTAACTTTCAGTGAGTGTTAGTTACTGTTAATGATTGCATACAATCCTCACAACGACTCTATCAAATTGGGTTCTTTATTATACCCATTTTACATAGGTAAAACTTAGGCTTCAAGAAGGCAACTTGCCTAATGCGAAGCAGGGTCAGAAATGAAAGGCAGACTTACCTGACTCCCAAAGTAAAAATATTTCGGGAAAGCATGTGTTACACAGATAACAGAGGACAAAGACCCTTAATAGGGCCAAGACCAAAATCATACTTTGCAATGGAGTTGGGGGAAAATGAGGTAGAAAAGGACAAGGAAGAAAAGAAAACACAGGCTAAATGAAACTTCTGGTAAACAAGCCAATGACATCAAGATACATTTAAGTCCACTTGCATATTTTACAAATAGATGTGATTTTTACAGCAACACAGTGACACTGGGTTAGAAGTTCTCATTTCCTGGCTCAGGGGTGGAATGTGTGGACAACCCAAGCGCTTCCACGTCTGACTTCTGTGGGCCGTCATCCGAGACAGACACGATTACAAAATCCCAGTCTGGCTGGGGTTGGTTGGGAGGCAGGAATCCATTGGGCTCTTTCTCCAGCTAAGAGAGGGAAGACTTCAGGCAAATGGGAGGAAGTTGTTCCAGGGCCACACACTCTGACTTCGGGCCAGCTCGTATCCTGGCTTCACTCTTTCAGAATCCCAAGGCCTCCCTTGACAGTACTTTTTACCACCCAAGTATTAGAGTTGCATGGAACAGACCTTCGGGGCAGCCTCAGAGGCTGCAAGATGAATATCGTTTTGCTTGTGCAACCAAGTTACCACCCGAGAGCCGTCTGAGTAGCCAGCCTCGCGAGAGCACTTTTGTAGTATGGCATAGACAGGGTGGCATCCATGACGAAGACGATGATGATGGTGATGATGATAGTTGGCATTTATTGACTTGATGGCAACATGAGGCCTTTTAATGGGTGTTAGGAGCATGGACTTTGGTTACAGATTGATTGTCTAGGTTGAAATTCCAGGTCTGCTGCTTACTAGCTGTGTGACTTGGGGCAAGTTACCTAACTTGTCTCCGTTTCTTCACCCGTAAAGTGGAGACAATCATAGTTCCTACATCATAGGGTTGTTGTAGGATTATATGTTGTCATAGCCAATATGTGTATAAATATACTATATTTATAAATTATATACAAATATAAATATATAGATATATACGCACATATTATATATATTTACATATTTCTGTGTGTGTGTGTGTGTGTGTGTGTGTGTGTAGTTACAAAGTATATAAAGCACTTACGGTGCTAATGGTCAGGGCAATCATTAGCACTCAGGTGCCTACTAGCAGTGATTGAGGGTTTCTTCTGGGATAAATGTTTAAAGATGTGATCTCATTTAATTTTTACAGCAGCCCTGTGAGGTATCACCTTTACCACGTTACAGATGAAGAAACTGAGGCAGAGAGATGAAGTGATGTGCCGCAGGTCACGTTCTGATGGAGCCAGGACTTAACCCTGGTCTCTGTCTTCAAAGCCTGACACGTACAAGGTTAAGCCATCTCCCCATGGATGTAAGCAAACTACCCACAAATATCCCAGCGCCTGTGTTTCCCTAAGACATCCTTAATTCATATGCCGGAACAGAGGCTTAACTACAGAGCTCTCTATGAACCATACGAATATCTGCATGGTTTTAGCATAAAACGATTTACATCCACTCTGGTAGAAACCAGAATGTTACCCATGATAACTAAAATGCGTGCCACTGCATAGGTGGATTTTACAGCCCACAGAAGAAGGTATGTGAGTCTGCTGGGGAGAGAGGAGTCATTTAAATGAGAATTTTTCTCTCTTTTCTAATGGTTCACACTCCCCATTTAAGAATAGTGAAAATTATAGCAGGTTGCAACCAGAGAGGACAAAGAATCCAGATTGGAGACTGTGCTTTCCCATACTGAGTGTACTTAGTTCTCCAGAGGATGTCACTCGCTGCCACAAGATTTAATTCCTTCAGAAAAGAGATTGGCACCAGTGCCAGACCCTATGTTAGGTGCTGAGGGATCAGAGATAAGCAGTCTGGAGTCACACAGGTAAGACAAGCATGACCAATGGAGGGGCTGTGTGTGTAGAACACGGTGGTCTAGAAGTGAGGGAGGGGGAGTATCTCCCTACTGATAGGAATTGTGGGGGGCTTCATGGTGGAGGTGAGCTAGGTCCAGTGGATGAATGGGGTCTCACCAGGTAGAAAGTAGGAGAAGGCCTCCCAGATAGGAGATACCTGTATTTGTAAAGGTACGGAGGCATGAACAAGGCTGCATGCTCAGGGAAAAGAAGGAAGGTAGGTCTGGCTGAAGCAGAGAGTGGAGAGAGAGTAGGAGGAGGGTTGCGGCAGAATATGTAGCTGATAAGGCCAAGGGGCGTCTGACAGGGAAGGGGCTTGTGTTTCCAGGGCTGCAGCTCTGAGAAAGGGTACCATCCACAGGCAGCAACGTGACTGTTCCATGTTTGTGGAGATTGGAAGCAGGAAAGGCCAGAGAAGAGCAACCAGAGAGGAGGCCATTGTGATGTTATGACAGGAGGTGATGACAGATCGAATTAAGAAGTGGCAGTGGGATGGAGGAGAAGGAGAGGAAGGCTGTAAGGTCATGGGGGTTGTTCTCCATCAGGTGGGAAAGTCGAGGGGGGAAGACATTAGGGGCGACAGAGGTTTCTACTCTGCACAACCAGGTACTTGACTAAAGAGGACACACAAAAGGAGCATCGGCAGAAAGAAAGCATAATATCAATTTTCCATTGGATGGATTTCCAATGGATTTCTCATTGGATGGATTTTCCATCGGATTTTCCAATGGTTGTGGGAAAGGGGGCTGTTCTGCAGGGTGAGTATCCTACTGGTTTCTATCTTAGATGGCTGACTATCAATTGTGGTTGTTGACTTTGTGGGATTCTTGTGTGTGGAGGCAGTGGGGAGATGGAAAGGGGGTGCGGGGCCCACGAGAGAGCTGAGGAGTACGCACCCAGGTGTGGGGCCACTAGGAGAGGGGTTGCAGCTCAAGCCCCAGGGGAAGGAGCTTGCTGGGGGCAGCAGCGGAGAAGAGAAGGCTGGCTGCGAATGTGCCATGCAGAGCACCCCACGCTGCAGGGAGAGCGGCTGGAGGAGGAGCACACAAGACAAGAGAACAGAAAGATTCAAGAAGAGAGTTCTGGCTCGTGTCGGATGCCACCAGGGGCCACGTGGGAGAGTCCTGAAGACCCATGGTGCGTTTTCTCATAAGGAGCCGTGAGTGGCCAGCAGAGCTCCTAGGTCTGAAGACTCAGGTGAAGTCGTGGATGGGAGGATGTTAGGATGAAAGGAGGCGATTTATGCGAAAACACGCTCCTCAGTGTCCCGCGGTGGAAACTAGCGTTGGGAGTCCAGTATTACTACGTTCACGTCACGGACTCATCTTACAACATCCTGTCACCAAATCCTGGAAACTAGGAAAAGATTTTGATTATGCTGAGCTGTTCCTGGCACTGGTGCTAATGTCTTGTGGAACCATAAGGAAGAGGAGAATTCTGAAGAAATTGTAAAGAAGGGTTTAGTGAAAAGGAGAGAGCAACCCTTCTCAGCTGTGGACAACAGAAAAAAGAAAGTACCAGAAGTGCCACCGGAGGTGGCACTGAGCAAGGCAGGTGGGGAAAGGAGGGCGGGTTGCTTGTCTGCCGTGAGTATCTGATGTGAGGCGTAATGGCACTGAAATTTCATGACTAAGTCCTTGGATCTGACCTGAAAGGCCAGGGGGAGCCACGGAAGGTTTCTGAGAAACGGAGTGACGTTATCAAACAACATAGTATATGCAGCATCAGGGGCCAAGGCCAGATTATCAGACATGACCTCCATGTTGTGTGCTTGCTTGGTCAAACACAGTCTGCAGTGGAAACGACCGTGTTTGTTCTTGTCCCAATAAACTCCGAAAAGTGCTTTGGCGTGGGTGGCTGACACCACACTCAATTGCACATGCAAATACAGTAATTATGCCTGAAAAATTAGAGGTCAGCTGGAGGCCAGCGGAAGATTTGGCCTCTCTGCTTCCAGATTTTGAAATAGCAGATTATGTACAACTCACTGTCTTCCGCCAAGACCTCATTACACACTTTTGCCAGGATCTCATTTTACAATTTCCATTCTTTTAAAGAGAAATCCCCACACAATGGTGATTCTGGCCAACTAAGTGCTTTTCCCCCAAGTGCAGATGTCAGAACCCCCACCCCTCCTCGGGCCGGCTCCCTGTACCTGCTGGCCTCCAGGACCCCGGGGCCTCGGGGCCACAAAGGAAAATGCCTGAAGCCAACGGCGCCTGGATTTTCTTAGGAGAAACATTTTGGGAGAGAAGGATATAATAGAGTCCTGAATATTATATGGCACAACAATCTTAAATATTCCAGACAGGAAAAGTTTTTTGTCAAAGCCTCTGACAGTTTAAACTTTAAAGCTTTAGCAAAACTTTTAAACTTTTAAACTTTGAACCTGTTTGAACCTCTCGTGATTTATGAATTATTAAATGTACCACTGAAAATCACGGACTTTCTCTTTAACTAGGAAAGCTTTCTGCTTAAAAGCAGCCAAGAAGAAAGTGGCTGTGGGGAAGGAAGAAGGAAGAGAGGGCCGTGGTTTTTTTTCCTGGAGTCGTACTCTTTTTGGTTCTGTAAAACCCAAACCCAGAAAATATTCAGGAGATTAAAGGCCCCAACCAAAGAACACAATATGAAGAGGGGGGGGAGAGATCAAAAGTAAAATGTAAACTGTCTGAAATTAGTTACATATCTAGAGAAGAGTTGAGCCTATGCATATATTTAACATACATTTTATATATTGGTGGTAAAATACACATAATGTGGAAGTTACCATTTTAACCATTTTTTAAAGAATGTTTATTTTTGAGAGAGGGCAAGCAGGGGAGGGGCAGAGAGGGGGCACAGAGGATCCGAAGTGAGCTCTCCGCTGACAGGCTGACAGCAGCAAGCCCGACGTGAGGCCCAAACTCGCAAACGCGAGATCATTACCTGAATCGGAGTCGGACGCTCAATCAACTGAGCCACCATTTTAACCATTTTTAAGTGTTCAGTGTCATTAAGTATATTCCCATTGTTGTACAACCATAACCCATATCCATCTCCAGAGTTTTTCATCTTAAACTGAAACTCGGTTCCCATTAAACACTGTACCTCCCCGTTCCCCCTCCCAGCCCCTAGCAACCTCCCTTCTATGCATCTGAGTATTGTAGGCACCTCATATAAGTGGAACACAAATATTGCACAATCCCCCTTAAGTGGGGAACTTGGAATGGAGAAATAATATATACGAATTTCTTTTTACTGCTTTCATAATATAGCAACACACATGAGGAGGGTATTAGGCAAGGAAGAATCTGAGGTTTTCCATGCATTTCAGACAGAAGTGAACGGCAAGCCAAGTGAGTGCAGATAGGAAAAAAAAATTGGTTATAATTTATGCTTCCCAGAGGGTACAATTTATTTCAATCCTTAGGAGCCTCGGATCTCTGTTAAAACGTATGGGCTGAGTTGAGCCCTGTCACTGACAGCCCAGTCTTTTTTTTTTTAAATTGAAGTATAGTTGACATACAATATATTAGTTTCGGGTGTACAGCAGAATGAGCCGACAACTCTATGCATTACAAAATGCTCACCACGCTGTCACCACACAAACTTACTATAGTATCGTTGACATCCTCGTGTCTTATTTTATAACTAGAACTTTGTACCTCTCCATCCCCTTTAACCATTTCACGCTAACAGCCCAGTCCTGAGGGCTGCGCAGGGGATGGCTGGGGTCAGGGCCGGGCAGAGGAGGGACTGGGAGAGTTATTTGCAGGGGGCACATGTCGGGGAGCTAGTGAAGGGTGAGTGATCTGAGTCGTGATCTCACCCTGGAGCTTGGGCACGCGTGGGATGCAATTGCGTGTCCGACTTCCCCCTGGCTCCCAGCACAAAGATTCGATCACTTCTGTTAGCGTGTTTTCGTGGGCTTAGTAACCAGTTCATAGAAACGACGCCCCCACCCTCACTTCTCAGCATCAAGTGCAAACTCTGTATACATCTTAGCAGCCCACAGGTGAGCAGCAGAGAACTTAGGAATTACCTAAAGATACTCCACTAGCTGCATCTTTTGTGCATTTCACTCGGATGAAGGCATAATGGCACCTGGGAGGTACAGTCAGCTAGCCGGTTGGCAAATTAGCTGGGATTTGTTCCTTCAGTAATGTCCACTACTACCAAAATGACAGGAGCCCCCAGAAGGCTGGGGGCGAGTCACGAAAGGTATGCCTCGGGAAGAAGAGAGGAGGGAAGGGAGGGCTGCTTCAGCGGGTAGACGCCTCCACATGGCACAAGGGCATGAGGTCCCCAGGATGGAGGTGGGAGAGACCCCAAAAGGGGAAGCAGCTTGCTTCCCAGTTTGCCAACTGCCGTCCCTCACTTTACCTCTCGGAGAAAGCCTGTCCTCATATGATTGGTTTGGGGAAGGTGAACACATTGGGCCAGAAATTGCTCAATCTATAACTGGATCTACCTAGTTCTCTTGTCCTAGGTATGGAGGTACACACTATCTTAATGGTGGATTTTCTGTGACAGATGCCATGTCCATGGGGGGTGGGGGTGGATTCTGGCAATAGCCAGAAAGGCAGGACGAGAACCCGGCTGGGGTAGGGTTCTACGCCTCCTGTTGCACCTGTTAGCAGCAGGTAGCAGTTGATGTCAAGTCCCAGAAAACTGGACTAGCCATGTGTGAAAGCCTCCGAGTAGGCAGGGCAGGGTGATAGGAGGGGCACCCTGGCTGGGAACCCACTTCCCCCAAGGGTGGAGGCTCAGGAGTTAGCTCACTCCACCTGCCTCTGACACCATCATGGATTCACAGTCTCCATGGGAGAATTTTCCATGTTCTCCCCTAATAGTGACTTTCCACAATGGATCTGCCCAGGAACTTTACGCCAAGGACAGCACACAAGTTCTTGGGCTAATGAGTAGACATCCCTTAGGAAGAGGTCCCCGAGCTATGTCTTACAGTCTGTTGCTTAACACTGTCCCCACCCCAGCAAAGAAGAGCCACAGTTTACCAGTCGCCAGAGAGAGCCACAGCATCCTCCCGTTCCGTGACCCTTCCAGCCACCATGGCCACAGGACGCTGGAGAGAGTAAGAACAAGATAAAAAAGAGGACAAGATACCCCAGGAGGCTGAATGGAACTTGAGCAGTCTGAACATTTAAACATGGAAACTTGGCTCTGGTTTAATGTCAACAGGGTATCTGAACTGAGAGAGGGAGGAGAGGCCATCCTGAGGTCAGCAAAGGGGAAAGGTTTGGGAGAAGGAGCATAGTTACTATAGCACCATTTACTGACTGCTTCATGTATCCAAAGAACTGACTGACCATTTTATTTAAACCTTCTATTTTAATACTGGAGGAATTCTGGAGCCGGACAGCCAGGGTTTGAATTCTGGCTCCACCACTTATTTCCTATGTGACCTTTGGCAACTGTCTTAAATACCTGCTGATTTAATTTCCTTGATTGTCAAATAGAGATAATAGAAATACCTAACTCACAGGGTTGTTCTGATGACTGACGAAGATAGTATTTGTAAATCTCTTAGCACAGTGCCTGGCATATAGTAAATGCCAGTGTTAAGTGTTGGACACGTATGTGTACATAAATGTGTGTGTGCGTGCATCCCCTAATCCAGTAGTGTGAATAAAGTAGCTGAGGCTCAGAGACGTTAGGTAATTTGCCAGAGGTTGGCCAGCCAAGGTTTGAACCTAGGCCCGTTTGACAATTTCACTTCTGGTTACCTTAACTAGCAGGGTGGAGTGTTTTCAGAAATAGAATCTTTTCTCTGAGATGGTGGATGATGATGAACACTGCTTTATATACATTATTTAATTTAATTCTTCTAATAGTCCTTTTGTTATATATATATCCTCCTCATCTCCACGTATTGGGTTGAATAGTATGCCTCTGAAATTCACGTCTATCCAAAGCCTCAAAATGTCACCTTATTTGGAAAAAAGGGTCTTTGCAGATGTAATTAGTTAGGTTGAGGTTCTACTGGATCAGGGTGGCCCCTAAATCCAATGACTGGTTTTCTTATAAGGAGGCCATGAGGGGGCGCCTGGGTGGCTCAGTTGGTTAAGCTTCCGATTTGGGCTCAGGTCATGATCTCATGGTTGGTGAGTTCAAGCCCCACATCATGCATGCTGCTGTCAGCCTGTGAGCCTATCAGTGTAGAGCCTACTTGGGATCCTCTGCCCCCTCTGTCTGCCCCTGCCCCGATTGTGCTCTTTCAAAGATAACTGTTTTTTGAAAAGGCCATGAAAATATATAGAGAAACACAGGGAAGATGCCAGGTGACAATGAAGACGGAGATGACAGAGGTATTGCCACAGCCAAAGAATGCCAGGGAATGTTAGAGGCCACCAGGGGCTAGACAAGGCAAGGGCAGTCCTTCCTTAGAGCCTTCAGAGGGAACATGGTCCTGCCAGAACTGGGAGGGGATAGGTTTCTGTTGTTTCAAGCCACCTCATTTGTAGTCCTTTGTTATGGCAGCCCTAGGGAGCTAAAACTCCTCAGTTGACGTTTGAGAAACTGAGGCTCAGTCAGGCTAAAGGATTTGCCTCAAGTCAGCTCATTGGTGGCAGCAGACCTGGGACTTGAACTTGGGTCTGACTCCCAACACTGCTCTGACATCTGACAGTAAGTGCCAGGGTCACCAAGGCATCTGGGTCATGTTTGGGCTAGCTGTCACAGGCACCCCGCCCAGCATCTTCCAGTCCAGTCTCTCCTGAACTTGACCCTGTGGTCCAGACACCATGAACCACGTGCTGCTCGGTGCGTCGTGTGGAAGGGACAAAACACAGCAGCCATGCCTCCCTTACCGCTGGGGAACAAATCCACCAAAAGCTTTGGAGAAAACTTCTCAGTTAAGCAGGTGTTAACTTAGGTTTTCTTTAAGTAAAGTGATAGAGACAATTATTCCAGAAAAAGAAAAGTTTTAGCTCCCGGGGAATTACTTTATATCTTTTCAGTGCACAGGATCAGATTAATGACCATTCTGGGCTCATGACACATTACCACCTTCAGTTCATGCATGGCTTTGCTATTTATCCCGTCTCTAGCGAACGCCCGTGAAGGTACCAATGAACCCCAGAAGTAGAATATTGACAATAACTCACAAAAACCTATATTCTCCACTCCATCCCATCCCTCTCTCCTCGTATAGAACAACCCTCTTGAATTTTGTCTTTGTTATTTCCTTATAAATAAATACTTTTGTCAGATGTGCATGTGTGTCCATAACTCCTGTGTGGTCTGGCCATTTCTTCGATCTTGACTCCAGTTTTATTCATCTCAGTAACTGGCGGGTCATGCCTTGGTAGCCTGAATGACTTATTGAGTAACATTTTCTGGGTCCTTGTAAGTGCCGGGCACTGTGCACCCACTGACTCCTTTCCTGCACGGTCCCCCTCCCTGGCTTATCTTTCTTGGCTCTGCCAGAAGACCTGGCTGCAGACCCCTTTCCTGGAGACAAAGGCACGACACGCAGAGAAATGAGGGCCAGTCGTGTAGTGTAACTGAGCAGGGTACTGTGGGAATGGAGGCCGTGTGCCAGATTAGGTTTCTTTTGCCAAGTCTATTAGGTCATTTGATAGCTCATTAGCTCTCAGGTGGCCTTGCTATTTGTATGATCACACTTCTTTTCAGAAGGGATCCAAATAAAACCTTAATCCTGTGGCATTTTTACACACACAGGGGCTTTTGTTCCAAGGTCTTCTGCATGCAAATAATAATTTGGAAGCAGTTAAACAAATCTCCTTGTAACCCACTGAGGCCCATGTCTGTCCATATTTTGCAAAGGGAGCAGGCATGCAGGTGAAACCCAAAGGGAAATGTTTCTTTGCAGGGAGATTCTAGTCAGGCTTCTCTTGGTAGGTGGATAACACCCGATTTAAACGTCAGTGCTTCTCCCACACAAGGGTGATGCTGGGGACTAGGAAGGAGAGGCAATTGGACATGGAGGTCATTAAGGAAAGAGAGACTTCGTTCAATATCCTGGCTTTTTGTGGGAGGGGAGGAAGCAGAAAATGCATCCTCCACTGATTCACGGAGAAAACAGGCTTCTGGTGCCTTTCTTCCACATCACTGACATTCTCCCCCGTGAATAAACACAGAGAAGGAAACGAAAGTGGAGAGGAGACTTCTAAGTAATTCCAGTAAGTTGTTTCTCTGGCCAGGGGCTAGCCTAGAGCCAGCACACTTCAAAGACAATATAGTCGCCTGTCAGCTGCAGAATTTCTCTTTGTCCTAGGTAAAATATTTCACGGAGGGATGAGGCAAAAGTTTTGGAAGGAGAAGGTGATAACACGAAGCCAAGGAACTAGAGAAGGAATGATACTCCAGCAGGGAGACATGCTTGGGGAGCTGGGGGACAATTCTGGCCTGAACCTAGAAGGTAAAAATGTCATAACAGGCGAGCAGATGTCTTCTGGCTGAGAGATCAAAGCTGTTGCATTTGGAATGTTGTCATGATCCCTTTTTAAAAGGTGGCCATCTTCCAGATGGATGCGCAGTAACCAGTGAGTGTGGTCACGAGAAGCACTTGAGTGGAAATCATCAAAATCCATGAATTATCACAGCTTTTATTCCTTTCCCTGGGAGATTAATAATGGGTGGGGCAAGGACCAAAGCCAGAGGGATCTAGGGATCACAGGAAGAGTCCCTCAGGGCTTCCAGATGGAACCTGGGAGGTTATATTTTGGACGTGGCTAGTGGCGTTTGGAAGGGTAATGCTCACTCAGTATTAGTTCTGTCCACGCAGAGTCCACACATCAAAGGATGGCGGACGGCGACTTCCTGCCAAAAAAGTAGCCCATAAAATGCTTTATTAAGCACAGAGAAATGAGTTTGGCAAGAACACACTCTTACACGTGCGGGAAAAGTGATCAAGGTAAAGAAGCCAGTAAAAACCTTTAAAAGCCAGAACTGTGGACATTTTTCAACTTAGGTGAAAACCTAATTGTGACAACCATAATCGAGTGACATTTCCAGCGATGAGGGATCATGACGTTAGGCCATTTCCTCAGGGAAAGCTGGTTATGGTTTGGGAAGTTTGGGCTTTTCTGGGGCCTCTCTCTGAACGGTGGAGCCGATGATAGATTTGGATCGACGGAGGCCTAGAGACAGCACCGTGACTCGGAACAGCTCAGACACTGGAGGGAAGGGCTGAGTCCCCAGGAGGCGTTCCAGTCCTTGCCTGACCTACTCCCTCTCCTCCCCTCATCCATTCTAGTTTTTCAGACCGCCAGGAACAACTTCTTGCCAAAGTCTCGGTGATGGATATGGGGGTGTCACCTGTTTGGGGCCTGGGGATTTAATAGATGTCATCTGCATCTGTTTGAGTCTTACTTAGGTATGTCTAAATGACGGATGTGCCACTACCATCAGAGGGTGGGCCCATGGGAAGGGGATGGAACCTGACGGTGTACAGTGTGTGTAAATGTAATGGGGATTTCGGGGAACTAAAGAAGCTGAAGTGATTTTGACAATCCAAAAGATGCCTTAAAACAAGAGAAGGAATCCCACCTTTTCCATGACAACGCCCTAGCTCTCGGCATGGTTTCTGAAGCCCCTTGGGGTCTGTACCCATCAACCTCCACCTCTGGTGGTGCTGCACCACCTCCCTAGAGTGAGACTGCCTGCAGTTCCCCAAGTGGGCTGTGGGGGGCAGACTCTCAGGGTCCCCAAGGATCTCCACCTCCTGGTAGTCACCTATGTATAGTATCCCCTCCCCTTGAGTGTGGGCTGATCTAGCGACTTGCTTGTATCAGAGTATGACAAAGGTGATGGGGTGTCACTTCTGTCCTCCTAGCAGTCTCTGCTGCCTTCCTGGCTTGCACGCTTCAATGAGACCAGTGGCCATGTTGGAGAAGACCACTTGGCAGGGAACCAAAGGCAGCCTCCAGCCAGCTAGACCAAGACCCTCAGGCCAACAACCCTCGAAGAACAGAAGTCTGCTAACAACCACGTGAGCTTGGCAATGGGTCCCTCTTACACGCCGTCAGATAAGCCCCCAGCCCGGGCCAGCACCTTGATTGCCACCTTGTGAGAGGCCCTGAGGGGCAAGGACCCAACTAAGCCGTGCCCAGATTGTTGCCCTACAGACACTGTGAGATCATGTGTGTTCTTTTAAGCCATTAAGTTTGTGGGTAACTTGTTCGGCAGCAACAGATATTAGCGTAGAGCCCTGGAAATTTCATGGACCCATGCCTTTGCTTCTGATCTTCCTAATGCATGGAAAGCCCTCTTCTACCTCCTCCTTGCCAGCTTGGCCAACCCCCACTCATTGTTTAAGATGTAGCTCAAATACTACATCTTCAGAAAGGCTTGCCCTGCCTTCCCCCCCAAACCCTGCCTTTCTGTGCAATTGACTTCTCTCTTCTCAGACCTTGCATAGACTCTTCGCAGCATTTAAACCTATAGTGCAACTTGCTGTTATATTCTAACAGTCTCCATAGAAGCCTTCCAATTTCCTCGAAGAAGAAAATATTTTCACCGTTAGAAATGCAATAGACCTTTCTGAAGCACATAAAATCAGCTACTCTAACGGCTGTGGAGGTGATGGAGGAAGGGCCCAGTCTAGCCTGACGGTGAGTGGGGGGGGGGGGGGGGCTGCTGAGAAGCAAACAAGGCAGTTGGGGGGAGGTAGCCCTTGTCCCATGGGCTTTGGGACAGAACAGAGGCAGAGTGAGAGACAGGAGGGGTGACATGGTGCATCCGGAGGGAGGTTTAATGCTCAGACGTGAGCCCATCTCATCAGGTAATGCAGAGCTCTGCGCGGGACATGATTCAGCGCCACGGGATTTCCTCACATGTTGTAAAGATGTTACGCCCCCCTGTTTTTAAATTCTTTGTAATTTTATCTGCTATCATCACTTCAAGCACTTGTTTGCTTATTGCTCGGGATGCTCACCATGGTCTTGTTCAATGTTATAGCTGAGGGGTTAGCAGAGTCAAGGGTCCATGGCCGGCATTCATTAAGACTGTGCTGAACCAGAAGACTGTGCTGAACCGCCACCTGTGGCTGTGGGACCAGTGGAACAGGGAAAACAGAGAAGAACTGACACCGGAAGGGTGATTGCTGATTGCTGGCGAAGAGCATCCTCTGCTTCTTCACACCTGGCTGGAGGGATGCCCTGGCAGGAGCGCCTGGTTACTTATGCATCCCTCCCACTCTTGCTGACCTCCTAACAAGCACCAGGCCTGTATCAAGACTGAGGATGCTGTGACAAGACAGGACTAGGTTCCTGGCTGGGGGTGGAGCGAGCCTGGAGGAACTTGCAGGGGCTTCCAGGTGGGGATGGAGGAGGACCCAAGGTAAGGGCTGACCATGGAGGGAGGGATGAGCGGGGGAAGACTTCTTTCTGGGGCCTGTTGAGTAGGTGGGTGGAGTGTCTGCATGCCCCCCAATTAAGAAGGATATTGTCTTGGATCACTCAGGCTGCTATAACAAACTACCATAGACTGGGCGCCTCAAACGACAGAAATGTATTCTCTCTCAGTTCTGGAGGCTGGGAATTTCAAGATCAAGTTCGAGCAGGGTTTGATTTCTGGTGAGAACCCTTCCTGGCTTATGGACAGCTGCCTTCTTGTGATGTCCTCACATGGCCCGGGATATAAGGTGGGGGGTGGGAGAGGGGGAGGTAAAGACCTGCCTCTTCTTTTTTTAATTTTTAAATTTTTTTAATGTTTATTATTATTATATATTTTTTGAGATAGAGAGAGACAGAGTGTGAGCAGGAGGGGGGCAGAGAGGGAGGGAGACACAGAATATGAAGCAGGCTTCAGGCTGTCAGCACAGAGACCGATGCAGGGCTCGAACTCATGAACCCCAAGATCATGACCTGAGCCGAAGTTGGATGCTTAACTGACTAAGCCACCCGGGCGCCCCTAGATCTGCCTCTTCTTATAAGGTCACCAATCTTATTGGTTTAGGGACCCACCCTAATGACCTCATTTTGCTTTAATTACCTCCTAAAGGCCCGTCTTCAAAAACTGTCACACTGCGGTGGGGTTAGGCTTCAACATATGCATTGTGAGGGACACAATCCAGTCCGTAGCAGTTGTCTCCTTCTGGAGCCAGGCAGTGCACTCCATGCAGAGACAGCCTGGGCTCCACTTTTTCTCAGGCCACATGTCCAAGCAAAAGCCCAGGGCTCTCTGGGCCCTGAGCGGGGTGCCAGGAGCATCTGACTCTTGATCTGCAATGACTTCATGCCCCAGAGGTGCTAGGTGGCATTTCCAAGCATTGGACTTTCAGAGCTGACAGGACTCCCAGCAGCGGATGTGATGCTTGTCATTAGAGGTGATTGCCTGGTCTTGGTGCAGCCCGCTTGCAGAGAGTGCCTGCGACGCTGCACATGTGGTGGAAGTCACCCCAGCACCGGGGAGAGAAGAGCATTCATAGCCATTACTTTGCCAACGGTGATGGACCCAACGCCTCTGTCCAGGACAGACTTAGATATCAGCCCAGTAACAACTGATCCGAAGGCTTAAGGGGTTGCCCAGGGTTCCTGAGCACCTGTGAGGGATGTAAGGAAGGCCCTGAACTGCCAGCAGATAATTCTCCTTCTTTCGGCTTCCACATCCCTGATCACTGGTACTGTGGTGCATTTGGCATGTGGAAGTGGGGACACACATCTTAAGCAAGGGAGGGAGTCAGGCAGTGGCAGAGAACATGGAGCTGACAGCCGTTCCTCGGCGGCCTATAGACTCCCCAACCCAGCCAGAATCCAGTTGGGGAAATTAGCTCACCTAGAAAACATAGTCTTTTCCTAGTGAAAAGCGACACAAGCTCATTATAAAACGTTAGAAAATATGGAAAAGGACAAGGAAAACCATTGTTCCAAATTCAACCATTCAAGGCCCCCACTACTGTGATAATATTGTGTCTTGTTCATACTTGAATCCATGGAGACTTTTGTTTTATAAAGTTTTAATCATATAATAAATATAATTTTGTCCTGATTTTTAAAAGTTCCTGTTAATGGGGAAGCATTTTAAAAGGTATGACAAACTTTATAAACTTTATTACTGCCCTTTTTATAACTTCCTTAGTTAAACACAAATGGTTTGTTTTTATTTTTTCCAGATTAGCAATTATAAGTGTTGTAGGCAATGACTTCGCCTCTGGGAAAAGTCTGTTTGGGCAATGGTGTGTTTTTATTAATAGTACTTTCTGAATTTTCTAATGTTCTCAATTTAGATCTCAAATTTGACTTAAGAGTTGTTTATTATTTTTAAAATTCCAAATGGTGAGTTTTTATTTGTTAAAATCACTTAAACTGGCTATTACTCAAATTGGCAAGTATATTATTCCTTTTTGCTGTGCACTTTCAACTATTAACTAATTAATGTCCAACATCTTTGTACATGAATCTCTTGCCTTAATATATGATTTCTCAATGAGAGCAACAATTGTCCCTGGGGGGGGGTGTGAAATAAATCTTAATCTTTTTATGTATAAAACACAGATATAATGTGTTTATGTATAAAACACAGATATAAATGTAGCACATAAATATATAGTGTATCTTTGTTATAAAATTGTAGGAGACAAAAGGAAAAAATTGCTTAAAAAGGCTTTTCAATAAAGGGCCGGTAAGAAAAAGGAAGGGTAAGAAAAACTGCCTGGGAATAGAGACACAGAAATGGAAATAGTAACTCAAAGGGCTTGAATATTTTAAAGGGCTTGATGCATATCCCAGGCTTGCCTTCTACAAAGATTGTACTGATGTATACTATCTTCAGCAATATAATTGTTTTATCCTATCCTATCACTTCACCTGTCTCAGCTTCAAATCCTACCCTGTGATACAAGAATTTTGTTCCACAGCCAGGGTTCTTGGCTGCAAGTAATGAGAATTTATTCTGACTTATTTAGGTACAAGAGAAGTTTTGTGATGGGATTTGAAGAGCTCAAAGAATCACTGAGAAGGGTGGGTCCAACCAGGCTCAGAAAATGTGCTGGAAACAAGGGAGGAGCCACCTGACCTGTTGCCTCTGGCATCCAGATGTTGCTACCAGTGCTGCTGCGAGAACAAATTCTCCCTGGCTCCTTCTTTCTGCCACTTGTTCCTGATTAAAATCTGATGGCCAGACCGGGTCACATGCCCACGTCCTGGTTGCCAGGTGGAAGGAGAAAGCAAGTGTCTGCTTTGTGGCCTCTGGTCACGGATGAGAGAAAGGGAGCCTGCAAGCCCAGAGAGGGAGAATTTCCCCACACCCAAGAAGGGGGGCCAGACACTGGGCAGCTAAGACACAAAGGTCAGAAGTCTTAAGACGTTCTTCACAGCACTTTAGAGGGTCTTTGGGAGGATCAGGTGAGCTGAAGCATGGAAAGTGCTGGTGTTTGGGAAGAGCTCAGTAGCTGCGAGCTGCTTCTTTGGTGGAACTATTTTAAGTCATAATTCTGCTCCCCACCAGAGCTCACTTGTCAGGACACACCCACACGCTCGTTGCACACTTCTTTACAGAGTAACGCAGCAGGTGAGCTTTCCATATAAGATGCTGGAAATGCCACAAAGACCTCATCTCTTTATGTGCCCAGTGCTTGGTACAGCCAGAAACTCAGCGGAGGAAGAGACATGGCTGGTGGGCCTGCCTGGGAAGGCTTTGTGGAGGAGGAGGGAGAAGTGAGTGATGAAATGGGGGCGGTTGCATAATTTGGCCCCTGCCTTGGAGTTGCATATATCACAGTTCTTCAGCACAGGCCAAGAGCCCCCAGGGTGACTTTCCATTTGATCTGCAGCCTCCAGAGCTCAGGGGCCACATTGCCTATGTGGTGAACTTACCCCTCAGCTGGCCGTCCAGGGACGTGTGCGTCGGTGGGCCACATGAGGCCTTCTGGAAAGCCCCAAGTGGTTGCCAGATTGTCTGAGAATTCTGACTTGCACTGTAATATTGCGAGTTGATACCTATGACAGTAGCTGTCCATCCCTTTGGATGTTAAATGCATACCAGCCCCTCCCGCGGGTTTCTTCCTGCTCCTTCATGATGCCCGGGGCTGGGGCCCCCACACCTGCCCACACAATGGCAGGACCACCATTTCCTTGCCAGATGGTGGGAATCTGCTTCTTTCAGTTTGAGAACAGCAATGAGTTGCTATTTTTAGCTTTGCATGGGAAAGTCTGAGCCGGCAGGGAGAAAATGGAACAGCCAAAAATCTTTTCCAGGGCAGCTGCCTTCTCAGCCAACATGGAGCAAAAGAGGGGAGAAGGGAGGTAGAGATGTCTTAGTCACTCCATTAAACACTACTGACTTTAAGGTCCTCCCTAGAGCGCCCTGGCAATTAGGGACAGTGGAAAACTGAATCATTCTTCTTAGGCAGACATTCTTTGCCGGTGATAGGGACTGGAAAGGAAGAGATGAGAGATTCATTGTCTTCTGAAAACAGCAAATACCATCAGTAAGGCTCTGTGGGAGCTGCCTGTGGGCACTGAGCAGGACAGGAGGTGGCCCAGGGGGCAGATCAAGGGTTCAGTGACAGGTGATGAGAGAAAGCCCAGTAAGACAGAGAATGTGGGGAGAGTAGACTGGCAGATGGCCGAGCAATTGGTCCCCATTAAATAGAACGAGAGGTTCAGTGCAGGAAGGCAGGCAGAGCAGAGTCAGGGCAGGTCCCGGGAGGTATGGGTGGTACGTGGTAGGGGTCAGGGACTACAGTCAGGAACTGGCTCCAGCTGCTCAGATGGAATCGGGGTCAAGACTCTAAGTCTGTGAGGAAAAGGAGGGCACAGAACAGGGCCTGTCTTTGGAGGAAATGAGATGCCAGCAGGTGATTCAGTGATGGAGACGCAACATGACATATTAGAGAGAGGGGGCTTTCAGACTGACCTGGGCTCAAATTCCCATTACGATTATTAGCTGAGTGAACTTGAGCAAATCAGCCTCTTGAGGCTTGAGGCTTGCTCTTGAACTTGAGCAAATCGACTCTGTGGGCCACCCAGCCATGGGTTACAGTGCAAGGGCAAGTGTATTCGATTGTGTTCACCAGAATTACTCCTGAGGAGAGCGTTGTGTTTTATAGAAGTGCCATGATGTCTTGTTTGGGGAATGAGACTGATGCCCCAGGACATGGGCTCCAGCTAGGGAGAGCCAGGGGAGGGCGGGAGACCGCTGCACGATGTGCATTATGCCCCTTCCTCTTCTCGACCCTCAAGTCTCCAGCAAAGTTACCAAGCTCACGAATGATTTGGTGTGAAGAGATCTTTTGGGATAACCAGAGGAAGGGCTGACACTTGTGTCGGGGTTGATGTGGAGCAAAGAGGCCACACTACCCAGGAATGGGAAAAGGTGCTCAGCCGACTTCTCAGTTACAGGCACCAAGGGGTTAATGATACTAGTGTGGGGCACTTGTGCTGAGGAGTACCCCACTTGCTGCCTGGCATGAAGCTGGCGCCCAATAAATCACAGAGCTGCCCATTAGCCAGAAGAACTGACTCACGGGGGTTAGACGGGACACCGCTGTCTGGGCTTCAGCTTCAAGGAAGGGCTTCGGACGCTGAAATGAAGCAGAACCCCAGATACTGACCTGGGCCAGGTGGGTGCTGAGCCTCCCTAACCCCACACCCAGGCTGCTGGATGGCCGAGGGGGGCGCTGGGCGCAGGGCAGGCCTTGGATTTGCCATCCAGAAAGCCTGATGATCTTTTTTTTTTAAATTTTTTTAATGTTTATTTATTTTTGAGAGAGACAGACACAGAGTGTGAGTGGGGGGAGGGGCAGAGAGAAAGGGAGACAGAACCCGGACCAGGCTCCAGGGTCTGAGCAAACTGTCAGCACAGAGCCTGATGCAGGGCTCAAACTCACAAACCACGAGATCATGACATGAGCCGAAGTCAGACACTTAACCAACTAGCCACCCAGGCGCCCCAAGCCTGATGATCTTTAGATGCTGTATCTAATCTTTCTTGAACTTGATTAACACCAGGCTGAGAAAAAAATTACTAGTCAAAAATGATTTTAATGTTCACCTGTTGAACCCAAAGCTATGGGTTTAAATAAATACACAGAAATCTCTGTTTCTCATTTAAGGGACAACAATGCAAAAAGGTGTTTTTCCTTCTTGTTTATTAAGAATGCTTGTCTTTTACTTTTTCATTAACCTGTTCCATTACTTTTCTTTAAAAAAAAAATGTTTTTAGTTTATTTATTTTGAGGGAGGGAGGGGCAAGAGAGAGAGAGAGATTGGGAGAATCGCGAGCAGGCTCTGCACTGTCAGCACACGAACCCATGAACCATGAGATCATGACCTGAGCCGAAACCAAGAGTCGGACACTTAGCCAACTGAGCCACCTAGGCATCCATGTTCCATTCCATTACTTTTAATGCAGCAGCATCTCGACGTAAAATATTGAAACTTAAAGCTAAGGTAAAGGTCAGGAAGAAGAACATGTGAGCAATTTCATGCATTGCCAGCATTATAAGCTTCCAAAAGCTGACCTACAGAGTTTAAGATTTCTCCTCTTCACCTACAAACTTTGAAATTTTTCCCTTTGATAAAAACCTGAGATAGAAAATTAGACTTACTGACCATTTCCAACTTTATAGTTCCTTGAGCATGCATAGACACACCTCGGACACAATTCTCTGGTTCCAGGCAAATTTTGAAAGGCTGCCATGTTCTCTGGAGAGTTGGAATGTATCGCCCACTATCCCTTCCCTGACACATTCAGTTTGGGTAGGAGGTGATCGTCCCAGGTCAAACGTGAATCCATCAGATGACACCTGACCAAAGCTCGAAACCCTCAGGCTTTGAATTCACAGGATTGGAGGTGGGCTCCATTTTGGAGGTGAAAAATAAAATATCTCCTTTTCGTTGAAAATACCCCATTCGGGTGAGAGATCATTCTAAACGTGTGCCCTCGCCTCCAGTGACCACAGTTTTGATGGCAATACTGTGTGTGTGAACAGTAGGGCTAAAGAACACAGGGCATTGCCTCTTCCAGCAGAATGATTGTTTTGGCCTTGAGGTTTGGGACCACTGTTGGTGTGGGCTGGGTTCCCCAGATGGAGCCTGGAGACGAGGACTCTGGTGCAGGTGAGTTTTGAATGAATGCCCCCAGGAAGTCCAGGGGAGTGGCATGGGGCAGCCAAGGGAAGGAGGCTGAGCAAAGAGGGGATATGAAGCCAAGTCCTCCAGTGGGTCTCTGAGGACAGGGCAGGACACACTCCCTGGGTGTCCTGCTCGCGGGGGTCAGAGGATGGAGTGTTTGCTCTCCTACAAATGGCTAAGGGCTGCCCTACAGGGTTCGGAATTCCCAGGCACTCCCTGCACGCAGGTGAGGTGGGCTCCAGCATGTGAGGGCAGCTCCTGACCCAGGTGGCAGTGCCGGCTGTGGGGAGTGAAAGCACCTGGAAACGGTCATTGAGGGAGATGACCGGTGACAGCCGCCCAGTCCCAACCCTGAGACAGCCTTAGCCTCTTTGTTACGCATGTGTCTCTTCTTGTCTCCAGAAGCTTCTCGTTTATTTCAAATGTGAACGCTCCTCAAGTTATATGCTGGTGAAGGAAGTGCTGAGACAGATAGTAGCTGTCTCCATCGGACTCTGCTGTCTTGTTACAAGAGAATTCAAGATGGCTCTGGCTGCCTAAGGACTTCTCTCTTTTTCTTTGAAGAAATTCATTCAAATTGGGGTGAGCTAACTCTGGCTGTGAGTCCAGTGAGTGGCTTGAGGACATTTGTGCTGGCATTGAACGACTCTGCTCCAGGAGGGTTCTCCCTGACATGCTCTCTCCTCACGCGCTGTCTCCCCATCTCACCTCAGTGCTCTCCTCTCTAGGGCAGTGTGTGAGGACCTTTACTGCTCACCTCTTTGCTTTCACTTCATGCCACTATGTCCCCATATCCTCTTTTCCAGCTGTATTTAGTGCACCAGGAAAACCTCTGTAAAG
Organism: Acinonyx jubatus; assembly: GCF_027475565.1. Classification (NCBI taxonomy): domain Eukaryota; kingdom Metazoa; phylum Chordata; class Mammalia; order Carnivora; family Felidae; genus Acinonyx; species Acinonyx jubatus. The sequence continues at coordinate 43,712,825 of NC_069392.1, forward strand.
CACCTACTGTGTGCCTTACATCATTTCTGGCCTGGAGAGACAAAGATAAACAGTACAGATGGTATTCCTGCCTCCACAGGGCTTGTGGTCCATGGTGGAGTACAAACAAATAAACAGGTGTCAACAATGCTGTGTGATAAATGTTAGGGATGGGAAGGAGTAAACGGGATGCCACACGGACTTGGGAGGTCAGGATGCTTCCTGGAGGAAGGGACGTTTAATTGGGGACCCACAAGGTAAGTTGCCAGGATACGAGTAAGCCAACAGAGGGTTGGGGAGGGGAGAAAAATGTTCCTGACAGCATGAGTAAAGGCTGAAGCAAGAAAGAAAAAAATTCTGTGTGATTGAGGGATAGAAACTGAACCAAAAATGGAAAGAAAGAAAGAAAGGAAGGAAGGAAGAAAGAAAGAAAGAGGAAAGAAGGAAGGAAGGAAGGAAGGAAGGAAGGAAGGAAGGAAGGAAGGAAAGAGTTGGAGGGGTGGGCAGAGGCCTGACCACACTGAGATTTGTAAGCCAGCAAAGCAAAGGTAGGAAACCACTAGCAGTTCCTTGAATTGCCATTCACTTGCTCTGTGCCTTCTTACCTGACAATCCCATCTGCCTGAAAAGTCTCCTCTCGAGGTAATGTCCTCAACCCAGGGTTAGGCATCCCTCCTGTCCCAGTGCCCTCGTAGTCCAGGGATATATCCGCCGCACTGCTCCAGGACCACTTGTGTTCTAATGAACCTCCCCCACTGGACTGAGGGCGGGTTGAGGGCAGGGACTATCTTTGTGCGCCAGGCGCGGGGCCTGGCGAGAGCAGGTGCTCACCAGCTTCGGGTTGGATGGCGGTCTGGGGCCAGCTGAAGGTGGCTGACCAGAAGGGAAACAGGAAGAGAATGGAGAGGCAGGGAGGGACAGGATATCAAGAGATGGAGAGAAAACAGAAAAGGGGAAAGAAGTGGAAAATTTTACTCAGCTTTTCAAGCTTCTTCGGGAAAGGGAAAAAAAGTGCAGTTCTTACTAAAATGAAAAAGAACCACAGCACTCACCTTCAAAACTAAAGAATACAGGAGAGAAATAGTGTACAAAAGAATAACTGGACGGATCAAGGTAAAGAGGCCCTTTGACAGGGGCTGAGTAATGGCAGGGACTTGGGTCTCTGCCCATCAGTTAAGAGCAGGACTCCTCTGAGTCCTTCAAGCAATCAGAATGGTCAGTACCCACTGCAAAGCTGTGGTTTGCTTTTATGGCTTTAATTAAATTGAATTAACTATAATAACCAGGGCTTCTGTCTGCCCCACTCTCTATTTCAAAACACTATTTTAGCTGTTGGGCACAGAGCTTCTGAGCTGAAAATCAGAGTGGTGTGTGTGTGTGTGTGTGTGTGTGTGTGTGTTTACATTTTTTCCTTTACTAGAAGGGCAGGCTGATCTTTGAAGAACTGAATTACAGTAATGGGAATGGAAATGAGTTACTTATGGCAGCCCTGAGTCCCTAATGCTGTCACTTCCTTGCATCTCGGAGCCCTGGCGGCTAGGGCCGTCATCCAGGTCAAGTGCAGAGGGAGGAGCTTTAGCACTGGGTTAGGAGACTTGGCTGGACAGCCTGCTGTCTGTCCTTCACCAGCTGCGAGATCTTGGGCTCCCCTTCCAAAATGTTTGCTTATTTCAATTCTAGAGGCATACCTTCGGGAAAGTGAAAGAATTCAACTTTTACTTTTAATGCTTTAAATAACTTCTAAATATAAGCCTGTTTGGAGAAAAGGCGGGGGGCGGGGAACCATGCAAATGTCTGTCTTTGCAAAAGAGCAACAGGAAGCATCCGTTGGCAATGTTTTTCTGAGCACATTAGAGAGCTGAAGGTCAAGGTGCGGAAGGCATAGTGAGGGACTGAGTGTCCTTGCCATGTTCTGCCTGCACAGGAAGAGCTGTGCC